>NW_025763580.1:0-600000 GCF_020736505.1 Alternaria rosae
TCTAAAAAGTTCTAAGCAGCCTCCCCTCTTCTTAGTGTGGCACACACTAGATCTTACTAACTACTAAGTACTCTCTCACGTGCGCTCTAGCAGTAGTAACCTATACAGCATGTACGCAGCTAGCACAACTAATCTCTGCAAGCTCTACGCATCACCTCGTACACGTCTACCACCTTGTTCTTTTGTCTACTAGCTAACTAGAACAGAACATGTCCAGAAGATGTTGCTTAAGCACCTGTTTATAGCAGGGATTCCTAGCTCTACTATAGAGCGCTTCTACAAACACAGTGTAGAGAATAGCTGCTGCCATTGTAGGAGACACATTCTTTGCATCCCAAGTCCTTTGCTAACATACGCCAGACTAGTCCATCTCTTCAGTAGAGGACATGGCTTGCTAGCGTATGCTCGGACAACCAGACGATAGCGCGTACAGCCGCGCCTATTGTGTACCAGATCCTCTTACACTACAGCGCCTAGCCCTTCAAGCTAGATTGTACTACTACGCTCACGCTAGACAGCCTAGCTATTGCCATAGCGCTGCTAACAGGACAAGACCAGTTCTACATCCGCTTTGAGAACCGTCACAGCTGTTCCTACGCTGTAGAGCGACCTCGCAACTGGGTAGATAGAGGCAGGCTGCTCTTCCAAAGTCTCTGTAGCAACACAAACTGGCAGAGGAGGCTACTCAAAACTTGTAGAGGCGGGCGGTAACAACAAAGATCTGGTTGCTGTGCTCTATAAGAGCATGCCACAGCGGCAAAAGCCAAATAGAGAACGCTTTCTGCCTGTAGCAGCTACACTCCCAAGCTCCTATGCTACAAAAGTAGCGAGAGAGGTACCAATCCAATCTGTCCAAGTATTGCTGGAGCTACTACTTGTAGCTGCTACACTACCACTCCCTGGCTCCAGTATAGACAGGCAAGAAGGGCTATACAGCACAGCAAGAACTATTGCTTACTCTCTCCAGGCAGACAGTACCAAGGTAGATTGGCAGCAGTTTACCAAGTTGCATCAAACGCTGCAGTACGCTACTCTTTTACTGCCGTTTCATCTACTACGCTAACTGAGTAGTAAGCCCCTTCTACTCGCGGAATTAGCTGCTTTTGTGTAGCATGCTTTTCCAAGCCACAGAACTAGCCAGTACGAGGTTTAGCAGTTATAGAGTGTATCACCTGCAGTAGGCTATCACACCCTCGCAGCATCAAGCCAAAGCCGCTAACCAAGGTAGTCCGTTACAACAGAGCCTTTACCTAAGCAGTCCCGCCTAAGCATCCTCCAGCTCTGCCAACTCCGTCTTGTAACCCCCGCTGCTATCCTTACGAGGTTAACGCTGCTGTCTCAGGGTAGCCCTCCTGAGCTATCGTGCTACGCTATATGGCCATTACTCGCTCTAGCGCCAACACATCGGCTCTTATATGTATATAGCACTACACAGGAAGGGCCGCTACTATTCGCTTGCTGTTTGAATGCGCCCATGGTACGGGCGAACTGCCTAGCAGAGATTCGGCGAGGGGCTCAAGCTCTTCTGCCTCCAACCGCGTACTCGGACTGTCTTGTCCAGAGTAGCCCAACCCACAGCGTGCTAAGAGGGAACTGGCCCCAAACTAGGATAGAATTGGAGGCTACTGGCAAGTTGTCCTTACACCTTGGGGGCGTGTCTGTGTGGTTTGACCAAGGACTAGAGACAGGTAGTCTCTGTGCTATGGGTCGTCCAAGGCTGTCTTTTACGTGCCAACAGTTGGAGGTCTGGAGCGAAGAATAGATGCTAACGTAGTTGTATATAGTGGCAGACATAGGTAGTAGGTAGATGAATAGAAACGAAGAACAACATCTAACCTAGCCCTAAGAGTTACTAAATAAGAGACGCCCCCCGAAGAGCTAGCGAGAAAACTGCCTGCCTAGAACTACGGAACCACGCCGCACAACTAGGCTACTAGTAGCGCAGTAACGCGGGGCCCCTAGCACGTATTGCTGCGTTGTGCCACGTACTCTACAAGCATTATCCGCGGACTGTTATTAGTCCAACACAAGGCTTACACGGCACAGCTAACCGGCCTTTGGTAAAAGCAGAGGCAGCGTCGGCGACGTGGCAGCCATGGAATTCCTCCTAACGTAGGAGTACTACGTCTCGACAAGAAATAAATCCGCTACATTTCTATCCGCTACATCCTTCTCTACCAAAAAACACCCTACGGCAGAACAATAACACCCGTATCGCAACTACCATCGCGTTGCTAAAATACTCCCCCCAAACCCGCACCGCATGTCGCTTGGCTAACCATCCTGCATACTCCTTCCAATCTCCTCCTAGCTCTCCTGTATACCCTAGCTCTCGCACCAGCCCTACGCCCGCCGCTTCACTCGCAATCGCTCGAACCACCGGTATCACTACGTTCGGCCACTGACACCGCTGACTCATGCTCTCCCTGGTCGCGCAATACTTCTGACTTACCCAGCACCGTCGGCAGCTATGAATCCTCTCTCCGCTGTCGCACACAAACCGTCGAAACCGGTCCACATCCGTTGCGGTAAGCCCTACGTGTGCTGTGCACTGCACCGCCTTATGCCGCTTCCATCCCTCGCTCCCGCTCTCTCCAGCTACAAAGCACACCCCACATCCATGCCGAATCTCATCCATTATCGCCCGCACATCCTCCCACTCGGCACTCGCCTGACCCTGCGCTTCCTGCACTTCTCCCATCCCCTCCCCGCACCGGTCGCACCCTGCGCTCTCAATGTCGTTGCAGCCTATGCTCTTCTCATCAAGATAACCGCTCATCAGCCCCCTGCGACACCCATTCCCTAGAATAAATAGCCCCATCGCTTGCACGTCCAGTTCTCCCTTCTGCTGCTCGATCCGTCGCTCTACCTCTCCCTGCTCTACAACAAGTACCGAGTCTACCATCTCCCCCGCTCGTCCTCCGCGCCCGCTCTCTTGAGCAAAGTCAATCATACTCCACGGCATCCCTACGTGCACAATCAATACAATGCCCGGAAAATCAACCCCAGTGCCCAATGCGGATGTAGCCACAATCAATCCTCCATCTTTCAGCCACGCTTCGAGCCTCTCGGCTCGATCTATTACCCCAGCGTGATAGTACCCGCAGCCTAGTGCTGTAGCTAACGCTTCGCACTGCGCTTTACTGCGGCTGTATACAATCCCTCTCTGCCGCTTTCTCTTTAACCGCACCTGCTGTCGCCGGCACATAGATAGCGCCGTCTCTTCTGCCTTGCTCTTCTCGCACCACGACACAAAGTACCGCGTGTTCGGCCGTACAGTACTAGCTCGGATGTGTGTTGCTATCCGTACCTGCATGCTCTCTCCCAGCTCTTCTTCTCGCACCGGCGGCAGCGTCGCGGTAAGTAGTACTATCGGGCACGGTAGCAACCGCAGATTCTTCAGCTTCGCTAGCTTTGGTCGCCAGTCGCTCGACGTAAAGACGAGATGACACTCGTCTACTACTACTCGCCGCAGTAGCCCCTTGCTACTAAGCATGCCGGCATAGCTAATAAAGTTGTCGCTGCTTGTCACGTCCCCTGCTACGTCTGCACTCACTACAACAACAGCGGCCGGGTTCGTCTCGCCGTGCTTCCACTCCATGCAGTCTACCCCGCAGCCCTGTATCCGCTGCACCAGATCCTCAATCAGCGCTCGGTACGGCACCACTACTACAGTAACCCCACCCGCCTCTAAGACTGCCGGCACGGTAAACAGCAAGCTCTTCCCCCCACCCGTCAGAAGCACTACAACAAGCGGCGTCTGTCCGTCTAGTACAGCGTACATTGCCTGCTCCTGCTGCACCGACCGGAAGCCAACCTCTTCTTGCCTAAGCACCTGCTGCATGGCCCTGCGAACCCTCTCTTCCCGCGTGGTTACCGCCAACACCCTTCGCCCCGGCCCTTCTCTTCTGTTCTCCTCTTGCCGCTGCCTCTTCCTCATCCTCGTCCTCTCTACTACGCGTTCGCCTGTCCATGTTGCCTGCGCCCCGTCTCCCCCCGCTAACCCCAAAAACTGATGCCACCTCGTGCTTAGCGGCCGGAACGTCTCCACCGAGCGCACGCTTAGATGCTTAACAATATCCAACCGTACGCTGTAGTATCCAACGCCCATAACCGTTGTTCGCGAGTTCTGCAGCTCCAGCGCACTCTCTTCTTCTTCATCCATCTCCGCCTCCTCTACTTCTCCCACTTCGTCTTGATACCCTTTACTAAACGACTCGCCCACTACCTCCCGCCCAATCCCAACCGCTGTGTGTCGGTAGTCAAGCGTGTGTAGTTCAACCCCAAGACGCTTGCCCGTCTCTCGCTTTAGCAAGCGCGTTAATCGATCTGTCTTCCACGGCCCCTGCTCATCGCCCCATACATAGTCGCTGAAGCTGCCCCCTAGCACCTCCACCGTAAGATACTCTTGAAACGGCTGCAAGTACGCCAAGTAAACGGCCATGATCTGCCCAACCTGCGGCGGCAGAAAGCGCGGCACTATCTTGGGTTTGTCCCATTGCGACTGCGACTTGTGATAGCGGACTACCGTCATAATCTGCCCGTCTGTGACAAAGATATTACGGTCCTGCAGTACGCCATTTCGATGCCGCATCGTTGTAACCTCAGACCCCCTGCCTGGCTGCCCCGACGTCATGTGCACACAGACGAGCAACAGCTCCAAAAAGCGGTCGACCTGACGTAAGTATCGCTTTATCCGCCACCGACTCCATGTACCAGTACTAGACTGCATCCTCTGACCTGGTTCTCTCTGTCGTGCCCAAGTCAGCATCCACTTGAGCCCATTGTGGAGTCTGTTGTCGCGACGAGTAATAAAAGACTCGCCACGTCGTGTAAAGGTAACGTCGTCCGTAAGCTGATCAAGCGAAATCTCAAAGCGCTCGCTCGGCTGAGCCACCCAGAGAAGCTCCTGCCAAAGCATACGCTCCGCCTCGGCTACTACATCTTGAGCCATCTGACAGAAGCGGCTGATATAGATGGGGCGACCGTTTAGATAAAAGATCTTCTTGTCCTTAGACCAGTACGCATTGCCCGAGTTACCAGCGGCTAACGCAACCGATTTGCTGTATGCGAGTAAACTAATCATTTCGCTCATCGGACTAAAGGATCCATCCGCGAGAAACTTTTGTCTCTCTGCGAGGAAACAATCGCGGTCCTTGTCGGTCTGCTCGTCACGCTCTGCTGCGGGAAGTAGCTTTTCCACCGCAAGCACACGGACGCAGTACACCATGCCAGCAAGCATGTACGAATAGTGTTTCGCTGTGCGCAGACGATCCATCTCGCCATCAATGCCTAGCACAGCGAGAAAATGTAGCAACCCGCTGCAGAATAAGTTGTTGCTAACAGACTGAAAGATAAACGATGCAAGCACGTCGAGTAATGCATCCACCTGAGCCTCCGTGTCGGCCCCATCTAACATGTCCCACAACGTAATCGCCAGTCCCTTCTGCTCTCCTTGCCAGCAGAAGAGCTCGCGGGCATCTTTCATAAAGTCGGGTTCCTTTTTCCGGCGCGTTGGACGGCGCGGGCGGCTGTCGCTGTCGGCTTCACTTCCGGATCTGCTAGACCCAGAAGAAGTAGTATCACTCTCCTCTGCCGCATCGCTATCATCCACACTACCCTGTCGAAACTGGGCAATCCTGCGCTCTTCGTCGGCAAGTATGCGCAGCAAGTAGCACACAAACTTCACCATGTAGCTTGCGTACGTTGCCTGACTCTCTGGGTTCTGCAGTCGAGCCAACGGCCGCACATCTGCCTCCGACATCTTTGCGCTTCGTACCCATCGCCGTGACTCCCGTGCTAGCGTTGACAAGCCCTTGACGCTCCTCTCAATTAGCAGCTCTACTAATTTCCCCGCCCGCTGTAGCTTTATTTCGTTACGGTCAGGCAGCCGCATCTGGTGCGCAAGATGCTTTCGGTTCCGTTTCGCAAGATGCTCCAACCATCCTGTCCGCTTGAACCAACCCGTCTTGTCTGTCTTGGCTGCCTCTTCCTCCATGACGTACGCCCTCTCCTCTTCTTTCTTTCTAGTCTCTTTCCAATTCGCTAGTTGGGCTTCTACTACCCCAGCTTCCTCGCGGGTACTAGACGGCTGGCTAATGTCGTTGCTTGCGTGGACAACAAAGTAACGCCGCAATGCATGTTTTTGGAAGAACGTCTGCACTTTCACCGCTGTGTAGCCAACTCTATCCTTAGCGTTCCATGACGCATTATGCTTGCGCTTGCGGTGTTTCCGCAGCGCATCTTGATGGACAGTAAGGAAGTCGCAATCCTCTTCTGCGCAGTGCAGCCCGTCTAGCGGTGGGCCAAGTTCGGGAATGGGCGGCCCTAACGGTGCAGGCAGCGTGACATCTTCTGGCTGCTGAGCCCATCCATGCTGGCGGAACACAGTCGCAATCTGCGCTCTGCGCTTGGGTGGGACGGCATGCTGGACGCGCAGGTGGGTATCAATATTCTGGACAGCTGTCGCATGCTCTTTGCAGACGAGTACATGGTACGCTGGTAAATAGACAATCTTCTCTTCAATAGTGGCAGTAGATGCGGCTGCTTGTGGAGCACGGCGCGTAGAAGCGGTAGCTAGCTCTGTGTGTGCGGTCCATACAAACTCCATTGTAGTCGTAAGCTGAGGTTGGGGGAAGGCGGGAAGACAATAGGCGTAATAGGCCCTGAGTAGCCCGGCGTAATTTCCCAGCCACGCGACTTCGTCTCGCTGCCTCCCCCATCCGGGCCAGCCACAAAGCTCTCTTCACCAGTATACTTTGTCACGATGGTCATCTCTCATCAGCCTACCCTGGCGCCTGGCAACGCAGCGAGTAGTCAGTCTACAGCGAATAGATCGCGCATTCCGTATACTCCTCCTACGCAAGCCTATCGTGACCTGTTGCGAGCTGCTGCGACAACTTCCCTGCTTTCCCCCATACCTAACTCGCTTGCATACCATGCTGGCTGGTTTAGCGTGGACACAGTGGACTGTCCCCCTCTTTTTATCGCGCATTCTCTTCTAGGGGCACTTAGACTACTGCGTACCAGCCTTCCAGAAGACATTCTGCTCGATAATACCTGGCACCGACTTTTTAGCGCAGCAAGAGTCTTGGAGAGTTCTGGAGTAAGCCTACATTCCCCTCCGTCGGCGCAGAAACGTACGGCAGCTTGGGCAGGAGCCCCCGAACCCTCTCCAAAGCGCACATGCCTCGCCTCTGCCAGCGAGAGCGAGGAGGACCCTGTTGCAGGCCATCACCAGAGGCGAGGCAGACGGAGGAGAAGCTATAGTGCTGGGCAGGATGCAGACGAGACGGAAGACGAAGAAGAAGTTGCTCATGACCATAGGGCCGAGGAGGAGGGTGCTCATGACGATGGGGAAGATGACGCTACACCCCCTCTTTATACCAGCCGCGTCTCCAACAACAATCGCAAAGCAGAGGTAGCACGCGAGAAGAAACAGGCAGGCAGTTGCAGGCGAAGCGGAGAGAAGAACGCGGGCTTGTGGCTCCGAAACCAAATGCTGCTGCTGCCGAGCAGCTAGCGCATCGTGCAATAAGCGACAGGTGACGTGCCTGATATCGCCTGGATCCTAGGGCAGAGGATAGGCCAGCTCGACTTCTTTTATACTGCGCGGCTCCCCTACGTCACCGCCACGACGATGCTTCGCAATGCCCGGCAGCTTGGCAGCCCTACGGCAAGACGCGATGCGACGCAGTTTATGCAGAACTGGCGACAATCAGGTCAACCGGTTTGTATTGCCTTGCCATCAAACACAGCAGGTCAGACAAGGTCTCCCTTCAACCTCATCTGGGACGCAGTAACGCAGGCCGAAAACGTAAAGTCCACCGCGGCCATTGTTGTTCGATGGGGTTTGGCTAGCATTGGTCAGAGATACCAGCAGACGGTGGACATGCTGGAGAAAGCGGATCTTCGAAAGGGCCGGGGTAAAAGCCGGCGGGAGGGAGAGGGCCATGTGCGTGCCCAAGCCAAGCGGATCCTCTGGGAACAAGAACAACCTTCTGGTACGTGGGTGGCGTACAACAACCGGCTGAAGCGATCTCGTCGATGGTACGAAGCCGCTCAGGTGCTGGGTTGGGGCTGTCTCTTGCTTATGCCGGCGGATACAGTAACATCCTGTTGGGTGGAGCAGACGCTGCGAGTCGCGGAGTGGACAGTATGGCTACAACTTGTGCAGCGTGTCAATGCGCCTGCAGTGCAGCTCGGCCGCGAGTTCGATGCCTGGTTAGGTCCTGGTGGTCTTAGCGGCGGCCCGATTCCATGCGCAGAGCGATCTGGCATAGAGGCGAGTCAAGCCTTGCGCATCTGTGCGATTCCCGACTCGGACGAGGAGAGCAATGAGAGCGACGAGTTGGAAGACGTCGAGAAGGTCGATTTGGCAGTGGCAGCCAAGGACAAGCGCCAGCTGACTCTACCAGAGCTCGGATGCTGCAGAACGAAAGACTACGTCGAACCTGCTCGTTGCGATGAGGACCTATTACCGTGAAGTACGATGCAAATGGAAAGAGTGGCAAGTGGATAGAATTGTAATCAACTAAGTACCATCTCTTGTCCACCCCAACTCAACAAGTGTCTTCTTCGTAGCTCTCTTTCCCTCCAACTCCTAGCATCCCTCAGAAGCAGCCTCCTCATCTGCCTTTTGCCACTCGCATGCCACACCAGCAGCGAAGCAGTTTGTACAGGTTGGAGCACCAAGGCCTAGGCCCTCGAGCAGATTCTCAGCGCCGATATTCCGACACTCATCTATAAGTCGCGCGCTACTCCGAAGACAGCCGTCGCATACCGCACCGTCACCAGGAGGGTAGCTTGTGCGGCTTGCGGTTGCCAACACAGCCGTAAGCGCCTCGAAGTTGATCCCGCTGCTTTGGGCTGGGTTGTACTGGGTAAGAAGCCACCTGAATGTCGGCAGGTCAGGTTGAGAAGTGTGGATGAGATTGGCGTTAGTGCGGACAGGGTCGGTAAGGTAGGACTCGATTGTCTCGCAGGCGAAGAACTCGGAGGCTGGGCTCGGAAACGTAGACGGGTTGATGCAGTTGGCGGCCTCGAAGATGATGGCGCAGGCGCGGGGAGTGATGCGGACACTAAAGAGGTAGGTCTCCACTTCATGCCTTGTTAGCTGTTGTAGATATAGCGCGTGAGGTAATGCTTACAGAACTTGACAAATCGATCGAGAGACGAGTCGTTCGCGAAGAACGCCTTGATCTGATCGTCGCTGGGGAGGGACGTGGAGGCGGACATGGTACTTGGAAAGAGTGGTCGAAAAGTGTGTAGTGGCTGACCAATTCTCTGGTAGTTGGAGGAAGAAAGAGCCAAGGTAACAAAGGACGTCTAGCTTTAAATACGTACTATCCCCTCGTCGATAATCGCACGTGTGGCCTTCACCGTGGGTTGTTCCATCACCGCCCCCTTCACTATGGATATCTTCACACGTCTGACGCCCGGATTGACTGCTGCCTTCACCTCGACAGTCAACGCAGCATCACAGCGACAATCCACTCGCCTTAGCTGCGGATATCTCCAACAGCTTGGCGCTCCGATTGGCTGCCGCCTTCACATCTGGATCTGCCAGATCCACACGTGGAGGCTGGCGGGACTTGCCGCGCGACTTCACCTCGACAATCAACCCACCTTCACAGCGACAACGAGCTCAGCGTCACAGCGATCAAGTCCCCTTCACCACGGGGATGCCCCGCATCCTAGCGCTCCGATTGGCTGCCGCCTTCACATCTGGATCTGCCAGATCCGCACGTGAAGGCTGGCGGCCCGCGCGACTTCACCTCGACAAGCAACTCCTCTTCACGGCGACAATCGACCCCGCGTCACCTCAACAATCGGCCCACCTTGACAGCACCCAGCCCAGCGTCAAGGCGACAATAAGCTCGCCTTCGCCGCAAACATCTCCAGCGACCTGGCGCTCCCATTGGCTGCCGCCTTCACATCTGGATCGGCCAGATCCGCATGTGAAGGCCTGCGTCTGCGCGACTTCACCTCGACAGTCAACGCAGCATCACCGCGACAATCAACTCACCTTCGTCGCGGACATCTCCAGCATCCTGGCGCTGCGATTGGCTGCCGCCTTCACACCCCAATTAGCCAGATCCGCATGTGAAGTTCTGCGGGACTTGCCGCGCGACGTCGCTGCGGTCATTTCGACTTCACTGCAGATATCTTGCTCAGTCCAACGCTCGGAGTAGCTGCTGCCTTCACCGCAGATTGTTCCACTTTACCATTCTTCTCATTCAAGTGGCTCGTGCTTCCCTGGGTATATATTGGCGCCTTTCCGCTGCTCCTTCGTTGCAACTTCACAACTTCTCTACATCAACACAATTCCAACACACTTCTCTTACCATGGCATACCTCTCCAACGCCTTGACCTCCGAACACCTATCTACCGACGGTGTCCAAGGCCTACACTATGAGCTGATCAGCAAGGTTGGCCTCAGTGTATGTACCTTCACATCGCTACTTCACCAACACGCAACAAGCTGACCTTGTCTCTAGGACGCTATCGAGCTGCCAACTCCCGCTGAACTCCGCTCCCTCCCTTTGCTGCCCAACACCACGCTTCCCAACGACTACGACCGCACCCCCGGCAAGTTCGTCTTCGCTAATCCCGCGCGCACCTACCCTATCGTCTACAACAACAAGGAAGGCATGCTCGTTGGCAAGTCAGAGAATGGCGATCGCATCTGGGCCCACATCCATCGCGCCTACGGCAACAAGGTCCTCTGTGATCGCCCTCAACGCGCATTTATCTTGTTCCAAGCTGTCAGTAGTGGTGGCGTAGTTCAGTGTCTTTCTAGTCTTGAGCAGGTTAATGAGTGGGATGGATACATCGCGGGCGAGTGCGAGGGCCTAGTTCCGCGCTGGCGTTTTGTGTATGATTCCCTTGTTCAAGAGCTTCAGGCGGAGGCGGAGTAGGGGCTTTGAGGACTTACAGGTAGCAGTACCTTGCGGTAGATAGCATGACTCTAAGATCCAATTCTACCTCTTTCTTTCCTACCTCTTTTGTGTCGACCGGCCTGAACATCGTGACAGTACTATTGTTCCAACGTCGACGTGCTATAGCTCTACTATTATAACTCTAACTTGGAAGGCTATAGAAGAAGACGCATCTTTTACCTATCGCGAGGTAACGTACAGTCTAACGTTCTTATTAGCTACTACCTTAACTTCTGGATCTACCAGATCCGCACGTAAAGGCTCGCGGGACTTGCCGCGCACCAGTTTCGTTCCTCTGTGCCTACTTGCAGACCACAATCGCTATCTAGATCGCATTCTTCATATTCTTACAAGCGTAAGAAGTCCCTCTATCTTGCTGTTATCTAATCTACGAACGTACCTACAGTAGTATGGCTCAAGTCTTGAACTTCCTGACTTCGCGCACAGGCCTGTAGTCGGAGGTTACAAGCTCCGACTTCAGCGAGGAACGTCAAGTCTCTCCAGCCAAAGTTCACGCATAAATATCTTAACAACAGTGCTAGCTGCAGGTATTCTGAAAGATGGAATAGATTTGGAGCGTTGTCTTGCATCTTTTGGGTAAGTTGCAGCACGTTGCGATACTAGTAAAGCCCGCGGATTATGCGCACGGATTATGCCCTCTAGATTTCCTTTCTTGGTTAGCGAACCCTAACGCGATACCTAATCGAGCGCGGATTGTGCATAATCCGTCGCCTCATATTGGTTAGGTAGATAATAGGTATTAATATTATAGAAGAGAGTGTAGAGAGCTTTATAGCACGTAGTAAGGTAGTAGTAAGGTAGTAGTAAAGTAGTAGTAAGGTAGTAGAGAGGTAGTAGAGAAAGTAGAAGAGGCAAGAACAGAGTAGAGAGTGTTGCAGTAGAGAAGAAAAAGAGAGGCAAGAATAGAGGTGTAGAACCCGCGCTAACACAACTAATAGAGAGTAGAACCTGCGCTAATTTTAAAACGTAGTAGAATTCTATATAGTTACTTAGAGATAGGCCTATAGTTAGAGGTTATAAGCTCTAACTTTAGTAAGAAATATTAAGTCTCTCTAGCTAAAGTTTACGCATAAATATCTTAATAATAGTGCTAGCTATAGATATTCTAAAAGATAGAATAGATTTAGAGCGTTATCTTATATCTTTTAGGTAAGTTATAGCATGTTATAATACTATTAAAGCCTATAGATTATACGCATAGATTATACTCTCTAAATTTTCTTTCTTAGTTAGCAAACTCTAACGCGATACCTAATTAAGCGTAGATTGTGCATAATCTGTCGCCTTATATTAGTTAGTGTTACGGTAACCACCGTGGTTCCCTTAACACCTGAACGCACAGATTTCGGGTGGCTCGCCAGTCCACCCGAAATCTGTTAATTGGCCAGCTAAGGCCTGAGCGCCGCGCACGGCCCTAGCTATATCTTTCACCGCTTCTCATTCTGCTCTGTTCCTTACGCAACGTCTTGTATTACACCAGATATCGTACGTAGCTACAATTAACGCTTCTTGTAAGCTCTTAAACACGTGCTCGTAGCGTCTTGTGACATTACGTTGCGTCACACCACTATGACTACTCAAGGGCAACCTGACGCGTTGCAATTGATCCTGAATCAGCTAAATGCTATCCAAGCTGATTCCGCTGCATTAAAAGCTAGCAACGAAGCACTACTTGCCAATCTAGCTGAACAAGAAAACCGACACTCTCAACAGATTCTAGAGCTTCGCCAAGAGCTTGAGTCTATTAAGACTAGGTCTGCTCCTGCTGCTACCCCAGCCATTACTCGAACCAGCGCTGAGGGAGATCAAGTTCGTCTAGAAGAGCTATCTGGAATTGGCTCGAATCCTGCGACGCCGCCCAACGCGAACCTGAAGGACCTTCCCCGAACCGACCGTCTGCCTGACCCGCCTCTGTTCAATGGCCGACGAAAGGACCTCCCTGCCTTCGTCCGCAAGCTTAGGTACAAGCTCGAGGGAAACGCAGACCGATACCCGAACGAAAGATTCCGCCTGCTATACGCTCACTCTAGACTTGAGAAGGACGCAGTAGCTCTTATCGACCCGCTTATGGACAAGGATATCCATAATGTAGACCAGCTTGTTACCTTTCTTGAAGCTACCTACGGAGACCCAAACAAGGAGCTGACAGCTCTTAGTCGATTAAGCGGACTCCGTCAAGGAAAGCGCAGCTTCACCTCCCACTTCGCCGAATTCCGACGACTAGCTGCTGACACTGGATTAAATGAGATTGGCCTGATCGCGTCCCTCCGGAACTCTCTATCCCACGAACTTCAACGTGCAATGGTTGGAGAAGCCTTGCCTAGCGACCTTAACGATTACGCTAACCTGATATCCACGTACGATAATAACCTCCGTTTCCTACCAGACCGCCCACGACGCTACCCTGTAACCCACCCCGACGCAATGGAGATAGACGCGTCAGCATACGCCCCCGCTAGTTCCTCCGAACGACAGAAGAGGATCAAGGAAGGCCGCTGCTTTAAGTGCAACCAGAAAGGTCACATCTCTAAGGATTGCAGCGCTCCCCTACCTACTCAGCATATCCGATCCTATAGCGCGCGTGACCACGACCGTACCCAGTCTACTAGTTCTGTCTCGTCAGGATCCTCGCGACCTTCGCGATCCCGAGGACGACGTTCTCGTAACCGATCCCAGAAGGGAAAAGCCTCGTCCCGAGGATAAGTCGCTCCCCGGGACTGCGCACCCACCGAATCTCTGCTGAACTCTGGTCTGAACCTCAGACTGATACCTGGAAACGTTGTATTACAATACCTTGTACGGTTCAACAAGGCGGTGTTAAGAGTAACCTTAAAGCCTTAGTTGACACTGGAGCTACTGGTATTGGATACATTCACAGAGACCTCGCGCGCAACCTGAAACTACGTCAAGACCCGCTGCCCTACGTTATTTACCCGACTGGATTTACTGGAACTGTACTCGACGGTGGAGAAGTGTCTCACACTGTCACCCTGAAGCTACAACACAACAATCACAACGAATCTATACGACTCTACGTCACGAACACCGGCCGTCATAATTTAATACTTGGCCAACCCTGGATGAACAAGCACCGAGTAAACCTAGACTACGACAAGGAAGGACTAATCTTCACCGCTCAACGATGTAAAGAACGTTGTCTTAGAACTACTAGAACTCCTGTTCTCTCTCCTGAGGTACAGTGGAGCAACAACAAGCATGATGAAGCCTACCCTCAAAACCCAAAACTTAAGCATGTGCCACGACAACGGCACGACCACTGGCTACCTAAGATGAAGCGCCAGTTGAACGAACTTGTACCCGAACCTGTACCCGACCCTGATAGTGCCCAGCCAACAGACGAACAGAACGACTCGTCGAAGTTGCAGCCAGAACTCGACATCTACTGTATAGGTGCTGCTCCGTTTATGAGCCTAGCACGCAAAAGAGGCTATGAAATCTGTGCTGTTAGCATTGCCGACATTGACAAGGCACTAACTGAGAAGAAGCACACCGATCCACTCACGAAAGTCCCTCAGGAGTATCATGACCTGATAGACGTCTTTTCACGAGAAGAGTCTGATAAGCTGCCTGTACGACGGCCTTACGACCACAAGATTAAACTAATACCCGGCAAACAGCACGGGTTCGGCCCACTGTATGGCATGTCTCAGAACGAACTCAAAGTGTTGCGCAAGTACCTCGAAGATCACCTGTCGAAGGGATTCATTCGCGCAAGCTCCTCCCCAGTCGCCTCCCCTGTTATCTTTGTTAAGAAACCCGGCGGCGGACTACGCTTCTGCGTCGATTACCGTGCCTTAAACGCCGCCACTGTTAAGAACCGTTACCCAATCCCGTTGATCCAAGAGACCTTGAGCCGACTGAGCAAGGCCAAGTATTACACGAAGCTCGATATTATTGCTGCCTTCAACCGATTGAGAATTGCTGAAGGAGACGAATGGCTAACAGCCTTCCGCACTCGATATGGGTTGTTCGAATATCTAGTGATGCCCTTTGGACTAGCTAATGCGCCGAGCACGTTCCAACACTTCGTGAACGATGTACTACGCCCGTTCCTAGACGTCTTCTGCACGGCCTACCTCGACGATATCCTGATTTACAGTGAGAATCTCCATGAACATAAGGAGCATGTACGATCTGTTCTAAACGCCCTTCGAGAAGCTGGACTCCAACTAGACGTAGACAAATGCGAGTTTCACCAGACTGAGGTGACTTACCTTGGCTACGTAGTTGGAGTAGACGGAATACAAATGGATCCGAAGAAGGTGCAAGCTATTGTAAATTGGGAGTACCCAAACAACGTTAAGGACGTCAGAGCATTTCTAGGCTTCGCAAACTTCTACCGACGGTTTATAGACGGTTTCTCCTACCTAGCTGCTCCGCTAGTAGCGCTGACTAAGAAGGATACTAAGTTCCTCTTCAATGACGACTGCCAGAAGGCTTTTGATGCTTTGAAGCATGCCTTCACTACTGCACCAATATTACGACACTTCGACCCAGACCTGCCAATTGTTATTGAAGCTGACGCTTCCGACTATGTTACAGCAGGAGTGCTGTCCCAATCTGGACCTGACGGCGTCCTCCGTCCGGTCGCGTACTACTCGAAAAGAATGAACCCCGCTGAGAACAACTACGAGATCTACGACAAGGAGCTACTTGCTATTGTTCGCTGTTTCGAACAGTGGAGACCAGAATTAGAAGGCGCTGCCTTCCCTATCGACGTGCTCAGCGACCATAAGAACCTGCAGTACTTCGCCACTACGAAGCAACTGAGCCACCGTCAAGCCCGCTGGTCTGAATACCTATCACGATTCCAGTTTACGATTACATACCGACCCGGCAAGCACGGTGAGAAGCCTGACGCTCTTACCCGTCGCTCTCAGGACCAGCTTGCTCAGGAGGAAGCGAGACAAGCTCGGAAACAGACCCTACTGCGTCCTGACCTGTTTCGAGAACCCGTAGCAATTAGACTGGTAGAGACAGATAGATCTATCCAGCAGATTATCGACGATGAGTACCGTCCTACAGGCGATGGGCTACCTGAAGACCTGTTTATTCGAGAAACGCTGAAGCTGTTGCGCGACGGCGCACGACGGTCTAAGACAGTTACACTTGGTGACTGCGAAGACCGTGAGGGTCGCCTCTACTATCGCAACAAGTTAGTGATACCTGACAGCGACGAACTTAAGATCAAGATCCTGCGAACAGTCCACGATTCCCCATCAGGAGGCCACCCTGGCCGAGGGAAAACACTTGAACTAATCCAGCGGGAATACTACTGGCCCCGACTGTTTGAGACCGTTCGCCGTTATGTTTCTTGCTGCCACGTCTGCCGACGCTCGAAGGCTTCTCGTGAGAAGTACCACGGCCTGCTGAAGCCGCTACCCGTACCTGAACGACGTTGGGCAGACGTCTCTGTCGACTTCGTCGTTGACCTGCCAGAATCCGAAGGATGCAAGAACATCATGGTTGTAGTAGACCGCCTGTCTAAGTACCGATACATGATCCCCTGCGATAAGATGGAGGCTTCCGACGTAGCACGTATGTTCCTGCGCTACGTCTGGTGTAATCATGGCCTCCCTGATACGATAGTCTCGGACCGTGGCAGACAGTTCGTATCTGCTTTCCATGATGAGCTGTGTGCTCAACTAAGGATAGACCCGCGCTTCTCAACCGGCTACCATCCTGAGACAGATGGACAAACAGAGAACGCTAATGCTGCGATGGAACAAGTCCTACGCGCGTATACGAACTATCAACAAGACGATTGGGTTCAATGGCTCCCCACCGCTCAGTTCGAAGCCAATAATACCGTCTCTGAGTCTACTGGAGTAACCCCGATGATGGCCTGCTACGGTCAGAATCCCCGAATGGGCTTCGAGCCGCCTACCAACAAGACACGTCCCGCCTACCAAGCTCTCCAAGCTCGTGAGGTGAACGCGATGGTGGATAAGATGCGCGACATTACTGAGTTCATCCGTGAAGAAATGACATGGGCTCAAGCCCTACAGCAAGAGTACGCGAACCGCAAACGCCTACCTGCGCCAACATACGAAATTGGCGACGAGGTATGGTTAGACGCGCGTAACATCCGAACGCAACGGGCATCTAAGAAGCTTGATTGGAAGAATCTAGGCCCGTACCGAGTAGCTAAAAAGATCTCTTCCCACGCGTACCGTCTCGAACTGCCCGATTCCATGAAGATACACCCAGTATTTCATGTGTCCTTACTCCGGCCTGCTGCGCCAAAACAGGAGTACCTGCCAGGACAACTTGTCCTACCGCCCGAACCTGTTGTTGTAGACAACGAAGAAGAATACTTTGTAGAGAGTATCGAAGACCTCCGTTACAATAAGCGTCGTAGACGACATGAATACTACGTTAAATGGACAGGCTATGATGAGATGACCTGGGAACCCGCTGCAGACCTGAAGGATAACGCAGCCGTAGCCGGTTTCCATGAGAGGTTTTCTGACATCTTGGAGCCACCCGAAGTGATGCAAGACAACTAAACTGCTACACTACATGACATGATCTCTACTCACAGGAGCTTAAGAGTAAGAGGGGGGTACTGTTACGGTAACCACCGTGGTTCCCTTAACACCTGAACGCACAGATTTCGGGTGGCTCGCCAGTCCACCCGAAATCTGTTAATTGGCCAGCTAAGGCCTGAGCGCCGCGCACGGCCCTAGCTATATCTTTCACCGCTTCTCATTCTGCTCTGTTCCTTACGCAACGTCTTGTATTACACCAGATATCGTACGTAGCTACAATTAACGCTTCTTGTAAGCTCTTAAACACGTGCTCGTAGCGTCTTGTGACAGTTAGGCTAAGATTATTTTAGGCTACACATAGCGGACTACTTTAGACGAAGAAGCAGCTACATTAAAGCATACTAGCCTAATGTTCGTGTTCTTCTGCCAAACACCGAAAATACATAATAGAGGTCAACGTGTATTGAAATGCCAAGTGTTTCTCTAGAGATACAGCTAACCAGTCCGTTCACACAAGTTATTTATTATTCAGAAACTCTGTGCACAACTGCTAGCAGGGATCTTCAAGTTACTGCCTCTCGTTCGAATACGACACTTATAGATTATTCTTCTAACAAGAATCTTAAAAAGGCAAACCCAACCGTCAAGCCATCATGGGAGTCATTTGCTCGTTTCTTTCCATCTTGGTACGTCGTGTCATCCATCAATGTTCCGCGTCTTCGATCGAGCAGTATGTTTGCAATCTTTTCGTTATACTCCGGATGTCCTTGCAAGGTAATGATACGGTTCTTGACGTACATTCCTTGTACCTCGCAGATCTTCGAGTGACCAAGCTTCTCAACAAACGAGGGATAATACGGAACAACGTCGCGATGCATTTGATGGAGCACCTATGAGGAAATTGTCATTAAGATTCCCACAATCTCAGGAGCCGTATCTTCACAGATTTAACTTGACATACTAGTGAGTCCTGTCCGAAGACTTGCTTCCCTCGTTCCGTTAGTGACAAGGGAGTAACAGAGACTTCCCAACCAGCATCACTTCTCTCCGGCATAGCTCCAAGTGCGCGTGCAATGACTTGGTGTCCAAAACAGACAGCCATGATTCGGACCCGCCTTTGGTCTTGCAGTATTGCTTTGATGAAGTCGACGAGCTTGAGTATCCAGTTATTCAGACCTGAGGTGAAAGAGTCATATCCTTACACCAAGAACATAGAGTCAGTCGTGTTACTCTACAAGCGACTGGGCGAGGCGTTCTTGTCAGTCACTTACGGCTACCTGTCAATAAAACTGCATCGATATTTCCAATATCTGGGTATTCTTGCTTTTGTACCACATCATAGTAGGAAAACTTGATATCTGGTCGCTTGTAGAGACCGCTCTCTTCGAGTTTCAACGCACTGCTCTCGAGATATCGTGTATAGAGATTACGAAGGCTACCACACTTTTCTTTGACCTCTTCGACAAATTCATCACACTCGAGGATAGCAATCCGCAACGGCGAAGACATGGTGCTTAGTTGAGTAATGATTTTCTAGGATTGCCTGTTTCAGATCTCTCTCTTAAGGAAGGTCATTTCCCTCTTTTCCGAAAGAGTTAGTTTTACTTTAGTTATCTGGGCCACGAAACCTTGGAAACACCATCTTCACTCTGACTGCTCACCGCTATACCAATTATCTTAGCTTACTATAACTCACTAAGTGTAAACGTAGTATTACTACCGTCTGACTTGGCGGGGTAATCACCATCAAACAACTCATTTGCGCACTCAAATCCAGATCCCGCCATGGCTTCTCCAAAAGGCGTAGCATTGAACGTTGCTAATATTTCCTGCATTATTGACTTGATAGCACTCCGTTCAAAAGTGTCTAAAAGCAGAGCAGCCTTCGGAATTTGTGCACTGATCATCCGCCAGTGTAATGAGAAACAACATACTAGAGAAGAATGAGTAGCTTAAATCTACCATGATTCATCTTGGCATAGAAATGGATCAATTGAAAGCTTTTGGTTATATTTCCTGCTCTTAATCATACTATATCTCATCACAAGAACCCACTCATTCCCCCCGAAGCCAACTCTCTCAAATCTTCATGGCATAAACCTGACGCGCTGCGCTTGGAATAGTGTTTTCAGTCTTGCCAGCTTCAATGTCCAACATCTCTTGCGCCCACTCGCAGATGACATTTGCCAGCTTCTCCACTTGGTCTAGGCCGTTGTGGGCATGGAACACCAAACGTACACGACTTTGCCCCTTGGGAACGATAGGAAAAGAGATACAATATGCGTTGATATTGTTGAGCATCAGATGGAAGAAGAGGAAGAGTTCGTGTTTCGTACGCGTCAATACTGGCACGATATGAGTGAGGACCTCCATGTCCTCGGCATCCTCAACGATAGGTATGTTGAGAATGCCTTTGCTCATTGCTTCATCCCATACGGGGTGTGAGGTGATGGTTTGAAGAAAGTGCCTGACACCTTTTTGAATCTGTTCCATTCCCTGGGCTTGATTAGCAAGTTGTCCCTTTTCCAAATCTGCAAGGGATCAAACGAGTAGCAAGCAAAGAGTCGTACCTTTTCGGCTTCACCGTTCTCCAATAACCGGTATCCAGCGCGCATACATGCCACCATTGGAAATGATGGCGCACCGCTGTAGACGGCGAAACGAGCGTTGCTGATCAATCGATCACGAATAGTTTTGTTACATAAGATGATGCCTTGTTTCGCTACAATCAGCCTTTCTCACGTCCTATGTGTATTATTGGGGAGCATTGATTTACCTCCAGTCGATCCCAAGGCTTTGCTGCACATGTGAATGCGAATAGCCATTTCTTTTTCTAGTCCCAGCATGTTTACGAGCCCTCTGCCCTTTGGTCCAATAACGCCGTTGCTATGAGCTTCATCAATGATGAATTGAGCGTTGCCAAGGGGAAATAGCTCTTTGGCCACCTGCACCAACTCTTCGAGCGGTGCGATGTCTCCATCCATGCTGTAGACAGACTCCACCGCGATCAAAATTGAGCATTTCCCTGCTCCAAAGGCCGGATGTGAGTCCTTGAGTGAGCTTAGAACCTCGTGGAGAGAGTCTGGGTCATTGTGTCGGAAGGCCAACCGATGCGAAGCCAGCGAAAGCTTCATGCCTTCGTGAGTGCTTGCGTGGACAGCATCATCGTATACAATCGCATCACCAGGCAAAGGTACAGCCGCTACCGTCCCGGCGTTGGCCATATAGCCCGAATGTGCAATGTATGCTGTTTCCGCTCCGTGAAACTCTGCGATCTCCTGCTCCATTTGGATAAGATAGTCATAATTTCCGTACTGAATGCGAGAGCCTGAGGCGCTAAGGCGGAAATTCTCATGGCGATCTATCTCCTCCAAGAAAGCTTCGCGGATGCGGCCAGAGCGGCTAAAGGACAAGAAGTCACTTGAGGTAAAGTCTAGAACGGAGTCGTCCCAGCGAGGCTTGGCGGTCTGGATGTTGTGATCCGTGCGGCTGATATCCATGGCTTGTTCGAGGTTGCGATAGAAAGCTGGTTTATCCTTCATGGCAGCAGCCCGGGGCTTGAGGTCCTGGAGCCATTTCGTGAGCATAGTGTTTGCGTACATGTTGGATATTTTGGTGTCAGCCGCGCTCGAGCTGGTAACTTTGGTGTTGAATCTTGTTCGGTGTCGATACTTGAGATGATGTGGCACGGTCCAAGTCATCAGCATCCTCTCGTCTTGAACTGGGGATTTTGGCGCTTGCCAATTTCACCATGCAAGATTCTCAAAAGATGGAATATTACTTCTGTCGCTGGAAACGAAGTCTTCGGTGTGGAGCTTTGGTGATGTCTGCTTACTAGGATCCACACTCCGGGCCAACTGAAGAACCCAAAATTACCGTAAGCAGGGTCCACTGTGCTCATTTTTTTTTTTCACAGGTATAGAATTATTTTTTAAGACACTAAGCAAAAGTGTATAGGCGGGGTGGGATTCAGATAGGTTGAGATCTGACTATTTTGGTCTATCAAGGTTCTGAGATTATGCTGGCTTACTACTCGAGTACGCAGAAGTCGGTGCTTAACTTCGGGTTTTTGAGTTGACCCAGAGCCAGGATGGCGAATGCATGAGTACTTTCATGTAGTGGTAGGAGCGTCTAGCTTACTATGCACTACGAAAGAGACTGGTCCCACGCTTAGTACATTCTCTTAGCTTACTATCCCCTGGCCTACTTACACTTGTCTACTAAGACAACTTCGCATGCTAGCATTGCTTAGTACGACAAGAAGAAGCGGCATGTGTAGTTACTGGGTCCACAGCCAACGGACAATTCAGCATTGGTCAGATACTCCTGTCCCCTGCGACCAAAGGCTAGGACACAATCCTCTGTACTCCGTACAAGCATATTCATAAGATTTGTACGTGCGAGATGTCTCGACGTATATACATACATTGAGTTGTAGCTCGACTGTTGCCCCTCAACCGTTATGATCAGTGCAACCTCGTTCAATCATCAGTGTCTTGAAACGTCACGTGCTTCACAATGCCAAGAAAAGGGAGCAACGGTACGTCCCATACTACACACATGATCTCCCTAAATCTCCATCTACTAGAACCCACCAGGTCTCGACTCGCCGAACTCAACCCAGCCCATAACTCCGCCATCACCACCACCACCAATCTCCGGTCAACGCGTAACCCTCGAACCCATCACCCCCCAGGCCATCCCCTCCCTCTTCACCCATCTCGGCTTCCCCCAAACCAACCACCTCGTCGACCACATCACCGGCTTCCCCTACGTCTCCACCGCCGAAGCGCTCTCCACCCACATCTTCAGCTACCTGGACCTTAACCCCGACCTCACCATCTTCGCCATCAAAGCCTGTCCTAACCATCTCGGCCCCCCATCATCCCCACTATCTCTACCTGACGCCGACACCCACGCCGACACCTCCGTCCTAGGCCTCATCGGCTACCGCCTCCACCCACCTTCGCACACCATCGCCCTGGACGACGTGTTATTCTCCCCAGCACTACAACGCACCTACGCCTCCACCGAAGCCTCCTACCTACTGCTCCGCCACCTCTTCGAATCATCACAAACACCAAGCTCGTACGCCCGCGTCTGGGTGAGATGCAGCACAGCGAACGTGGCGTCGCGGCGACACTTGGAGCGGTTGGGGTACGTGCACGAAGGGGTGTTGCGGAAAGATAACGTGACGCGGTGGGGGACAGCGAGGGATTCGCATTGTCTGAGCATGCTGGATAGCGAGTGGGTAAGGAATAAAAGGGTGTTGGAGGGGTGGTTGGGGGGGGAGAATTTTGATGCGCAGGGGAGGCAGGTTAGGTCGATGGGGGAGGTGAGGGATGCTGTAGCTGCGGATAAGGATAAGGAGGGCGGATTGTAGATTTTGGAATTGGGGTGTGGTGTGGATGGGTATGTATGTTGGAAAGGGTAAGGTCGTGAATTGGATGGTATATATGCTGGAATAGCTATGGTGGGCGTCATGAAATGGGGCTGTACGAGTATGCTGTGAGCTATGGGGGAGTTACATTTCTAGCTTTATCAAAGTAGCTAGAAAGAAATTGATTGATTGAGACTTCCTTCCGCACGGCCCGGACCAGAGGATATCGACAAATCGATCTTCTGCTTATGGTCGCACTACATACAGTATCCAAGTCTAAATTTTCAAAAAAGCCTTCTACCATAATGTGCTTTAGCCTCCTGTGACTAGTATATTTATCTGGCAACACAACGCTTCCGTAAAATGAATACACTGTTGTGGTAAGATCGTTCTAAAGTAGTATACTCTAGGAATTTAAAAAGAAAAGAGTAATCATAGAGTTGAAACATAACATATTCCAGTCCCAAGCAACAGTCACGGACACCACCTAACCATACACCCTATTTGCCGTGATACCCCCTATAAGCTTTAGCTATTTCGCCACACGAGCATAAACCAGCTTACCAGCATGAATCCTCCACAAAACCACCATCAAAAATACTTTGCAGCTCATCACGCTCAAACACACCTACTAACCTCAAAACTCTCCAGTCCAGTTCACCTTTCACGCGCCATACATCGCCCCTAACCCCTCGGCGGCCAACTTCCCTAACGCCTCCAAACTCCCTATACTCACCATCTCCAACACACTCAAATTCAACCCAAACACCTGCTTCCACCACGCCCGCATCTCCACCGCAACCATCGAATCCAAGCCCAACTGCGCCGGCGACATGGTCACATCCACCTCGTCATCGCCACCCCTCAACACCAGGCCCATCAGCTTCCTGCCGATTCCTTGCGCGAGCAGCACGACGGATTCGGGCTTCCGGAGCGCCTCAGGGTTGGCTTTGGCAGAGGCGAGGAAGTGGCGGAGACTGTCGGTGGAGGATGCAGAGCCGCTGGTGTTGGCGCGCATATTGCGGAAGACGGACATGCGGACGTCCTTGCGGAGTTTGGCGCTGCTGTCTGGGCTGCTGAGGGGGATGATGGGGGCGATGCCGATGAGTGTGTTGTAAGGGTTGACGAGATTGTCGGCCACCACCGACCCTTGGAGTTGTTGTTGTTGGGGCCTGGCATTCGAAGATGCGAGATGTGATGGTCGTCGCATGACAGTTCCCAGCACGTCTAGGAGCTCGGCTTCTTGTACTGCGCGCCAGCCGATTGCCTTCATCTTCTTGAGCAGTTCGTCGTCGTCGACGAAGTAGCCGACGCCTTCGACAGCGCCGATGTTGAGCGACGTGCAGGTGAGGCCGTTGGTTGTGCGGAACGTGGCGAATGCGTCGAGGAAGGTGTTTGCGCTGGCGTAGTTGGCTTGGCCGGGCTGGCCGACGATGCCGGAGAGTGAGCTGAACAGGATGAAGAATTCGAGGTCTAGCGACTGGGTCTCGTTGTGGAGATTCCAGGTCCCCACCACCTTGGGGGCCGTCGCTCCGTTCCATTCGTCGATTGTCATCTTCGACCAGGCTTGGTCGTGGAGCACCATTGTCATCTGGAGTATTCCTTTGAGTGTGCGAGGCGACTCAGCAACAGCTCGCGCAACGTCTTCCTTTTTAGTGACGCTTCCACGTACTAGATGCGCCTCGCAACCCATGCTCCGAAGCTCCTCAACGAAGGGTCTGTCTTTGTTGCTTTCTCCAGCGCTGCGGGACAGAAACGTGAGATATCTGGCTCCGTGCTGGACCATCCACAACGCTACGGAACGGCCTAGACCACCAAGACCACCGACGAGCAGATACGAAGCTGAACTATCAAGAACGGCTGTAGGAGAGGTATTCATAGGCTGGATTTGCCCAAGCTGAAGTTCCCCACCTGCCGGGTTGCGAAATTTAAACACAACTTTGCCAATGTGGCTGCCCTGCTGCATGTGTAGGAATGCTTCTGGCATCTTGGAGCCAGAGAAAACCCGGTCGATTGCGATGGCCTTGATATGCCCATCGCGGAACAAGTCCATTGTGGATTCAATCAAGCTTTCAGCCATATTAGCCCGGTTCATCATGTAAGCAACGACCAAAACTCACCGACTGATCATCTCAGGCCTCTGCGTACACATGTCGCCAACGTCGACACATCGATAGCTTCGATTGGCAAGGAACACTTCCATGTCCAGTTTCCCAGCGCCAAGCAAGTCACGCTTACCAATTTCTACCAAAGTGCCCCATTTGGCTATGCAGCGCCAGGTTGCATGTAGCAACTCGCCTGAGAGCGAGTTGAGCGCCAGGTCAACACCCTTGCCTTTAGTTTCTCGCAGTAAGTCTTGTTCAAAGCTCATACTCCGCGAGTTGAAGATGTGATCCCTTGGTATTCCGAATTCGCGTACAAGAAACTCTCTCTTCTTCTCACTGCTGACAGTGGTGTATATTTCGGCGCCTATCATGCGGGCAAGTTGAATTGCAGCTAGACCTACACCACCACAGCCGCTGTGAATGAGAACAGACTGCAATCCCTGTCAGTATCATTGTGTCTTTCAGGGACAAGTTCTACATACCTGGCCTTGTGTAAGCGCACCCACGTTGATGAGCGAATAGATGGCTGTAGCGAAGACCAGCGGCATGGAAGCTCCGTTGGTAAAGTCAAGTTCATCTGGTATCTTCCCGCACAGCTTCTCCGTTGTTGTAACGGTCGATGCAAAGAGATGAGTTCCCAAAAGGGCCACTCTGTCTCCAACGCTGAGCCTCTCTACCTGCGGCCCGACGCGACGCACGATTCCCGTTGCCTCATAGCCTATGGAAACAGGGATTATATCAATGATTCCCATTGCTACCAAGACATCCTAGAGATATTGTTAGTATTTAAAAAAGAAAGAGTTGGCGGACAGATGACTTACCCGGAAGTTTAGACCTGTGGCATGAATCTCTACTTGCACCTCATCTCCTTCGGGTTCCCTCACAATCTCGCCTTCCCAATGGAGGCTATCTAGATGTCCTTGCTGACCGATGACTAATCTTGCATCTTTGGTTGTCTCTAAGACTGCATCCTCACCTGCAGAGGAGACTGGGAAGAATCTATTGATTCGTATCATACCCTTGTCAATAGTGTATTCGAAATCAGGCTCAATATCTCCATCATCGACGCGTTCTGAGAAGATCCGGAACACATCAGCAACCGCTTGACATCCGCCAAGGGTCTCCATGTCATCTGCCTCACAGGTAGCAAAAGCAATACCTAGCTCTGAACGGATACATCGGGCCAGGCCGTGAATCTGAGCGAAGCTTGGATCTGCACCTTGGCTCTTGGAAGGTTGGGTGATCCATAAAAGCCCTGAATTAGACATGCTGTCGATGAAGGTTCGCAGCTGCTCTAATTTGGTGGCATGCAGGTCTTCAAGGAAGGATTTGTGCCGATCGAGAAGAACGATAATATCCTGACAGGACACAGGCATATCTGTAAGGCAGGAGTAAGAAATCTCATATCCACGTGAGAGTAGTTCTTCGGTAATTGGATGAGACCTGGACGTTTCATCGGAAAGGTCCGAAAGAATAGTGACCTTCTTCGCTGGAAGGTGGTCGCGACGGGGCCTCCCTACGATAACTTGAGATAAATGACTTGACTCGTCGGGATCGAATGCAGCCTCTATATCTGCCGCCACTAGTCTCTCTTGCCAAGTCTTCAGATCGACATATGGCTCGCCAGCTCTACCGTCATCGAGACCTATCTCCCAATCGGGGAAAAGGCCAAGAACATATTTGGACCAGGACAGACCGGGCCGCAAGGACTGCAGCACAAGTCTTCCTGATGGAGCAAGAAGCCGGCGGATCCGGACCAGTGAATCAAAAAGCTTGGGCGTACTGTGAACCACTCCTGCTGCAATGATAAGATCAAACTCACTCTCACTGAAGTCCTGGAGCTCAGCCTTAACCCCGATGTCGAACATCTCAAAACTCATGTTGGGAACGCGGGTGAAACGCGTCTTTAGAGCTTCAACCATGCCAAAGGATGGGTCAGACACCACGTACTGCGAGAAAAGCATCTGGCCGTCTGGCCGTGTCAGATCCCTAATAATGCCAGCCGTGGCAGAGCCGGTTCCTGCGCCTAGCTCCAGAATCCGAAGGTTGGGCTTATTGTGGCCAAGGCGGCTGAAAAATGCCGATCCGTCAAATTCCCGTAAGAATTGGTTGAATTTTCCAAGACTGTCTTCTGTATCCAGAATCTCGACAGCCTTCTTTTGACCGGAAAGGATAGCTGGTGTATTATCTTTAACCATGGCGATGGCTTTCGCAATGTGAGCGACGGAGGTTGAAGCTAAAGATGTTGCTAGAGATTCAATACGCGCGGTCAAAGTGGCGTCAGCCAATTCTTCCGAGCACGATGAGGCCTCATCAAGCCATGTTTTGTATCGTTGAAGTTCTGGAATGACATCGAGACCAGTAGTCGATCTCCGAGAGGCAGTAATTGCAAGGCCGGCAAGCTCATCTAACGCTGTAGCGTAGGCTTGATTCTCTTGTATAGGTTTCACAAGAGTGCTGAGAGCTTCCGTCTCAATATGTGGTACCCACTCATTTCGCGCAGTAATAGGTACGCTTTCTTCCTCATGACCATTCTCAAAGGATACCAGACGAACATTTGAGAGACTCACAATGAATCCGTCACCACTTCTGATCGTGCTTGACCCACAAACCCCACTGCCGTCCAACTCAGCTGTGGCAGACACTACAAGATTGTCGACATTGGAGCGGCGGAGGATCATTGAGCCCACGCTGGCGATGATAATTGGACGCGAGTCATGTGTGAGTCCGTGTCGAGCAGCAATACTGGAAAGTTGGAAGCATGAGTCTATTATGGCAGGGTGAAGGTAGTAGAATTGCTCGTCTCCATGCCAATTGTTGCGAACTTTGGCGCGAGCGCCTCGTGGGCCCGTTGTCGTCGTCGTGATATCATCAAGACTCTTGAAGTGATGACCAAAGTCGAAACCCTCACGGCCCATGGCATCATACCACTTCTTAGTGGAAGCTTTCCGTGGCAGATTGTCGTGCGCAACAGCAGAATCAAATTTGCAGTCTTTGTCGTACCGAGCCTGAATCTCGCCAGTGCAGTGTTTTGTCCAAGTGTGTCCGTTGTGTGACGTGATACTGAACTCCCACCATTCGCTGTCCAGTGAGTCTGTTAAACGGAGCCTATGGAAGGTAGTCACTAGCTCCTTGGGCGAACCCTCGTTGAGAACTAAGGCGGTACGCGCGGCAACGTTTCGATACTCAACTGCTTCTTGAACACCAGTAATCTGACGGATAGCCTCAGCCGCCATGGCCATGTACGCAACAAAGGGAAATATAAGATCCCCTCTGACCTTATGGTCACGTAGCCATGGAGCGTTTTCAATATGCAGCAAGTTCCGCCACGTGGGCTCGAGGTCTGTGGTGTCAGGAATCCTTGCACCTAAAAGGTCATGATGTGCGTATTTGCGCATACGCCACTCACGGGCGATACGAGATTCGTTCCAGTAAGTGCGATTATGATCCCACGGGTAGGTGGGCAGATCTGATAGAGTGTTGCCAGTTGGCATCAAAGCCTGGAGATCAAAAGATACATGGTGAGTAAACAGTCGGCCAAGTGCGGAAAGCCAGCTTTCAGCGCTGTCAGCTCGTCGGGTCAAAGTGGAAGTGTACGACGCGCTGCTCGCGTTATGGGTGATGATTTGACGAAGCGGCCCTGCCAAGGCTGAATGAGGGCCAATCTCTAAGAATATTTGCTTCGAAGAGTCCAGGTGATGTTTGATAGCGGAGCCTACGGCTGATGTAAACAACACGGGGCATTCTAGGTTAGTCTGCCAGTATTTGGGTCCGAATCTCCCCTTAGCGGCAGGGGCAAAAAACTCGCCTGAAACGCTTGAGAAGAATGGAACAGTATGTACACTGCCCGCGACGCCAGCGTCGGTCATGCTCTCGCAGTATTCAGGGCCGATTTCTTGCATGTGTGGTGAGTGGTAGGCCTTTTCAACTTTGAGCACAGTGGCCAAGACTCCAGAGCCCGACTGCTTGATGCGGCTGATTGTTTCTTCCAACGGAGCCACATCTCCGGATATTGTTACACTGTTTGGGGCGTTGTCACATGCGAGCACCACTCCAGGGACCAAATGCTCCTTGGCAGCCTCCCAACTCATGCCCAAAGCTCCCATGGCGCCCTTGCGACTCTGGCGGGTGGTGACCAGGCCACGCAGAAAAGCCACAACAATAGCCTCGCGGGCAGTGAGACCACCGGCAGCGTATGCCGCAGCAATCTCGCCGCTGGAGTGGCCAAGCACTGCGGCAGGGCGGATGCCTATCGAAGCATAGGTGTCCACCAAGGCAATCTGCAGGGCTGTGCACAACGGCTGGGAGAACTCAGCTTCATCGACACGGCTTTTGCGAGCAAGTTTGCTGAGCTCTTGGGCAATGGACCATGATGGGGCCAGCGAGCCTAGATCTTGGAGGGACTTGTCGAGGGAAGCAATTGTGTTGCTGAAGACGGGGCTGGCGTTTGAACGGAGGAGCTCATAGCCCATGCGTGCCCATTGGGCGCCCTGGCCGGTGAAGACGAAGACCAGAGAAGGTGCATTTGCTTGGGCTTGGGCTTGGGGTTTGGTGGAGGTAGAGGTGGAGGTGGAGAGTGCGGGTGTAGCCGGCGCTATCTTGTCGACTGTGGAGACGGCAAATGCTCGATGCGGCAAGTGCTCTCGCTTATTGGCAAGGGTGTAGGCGACATGGGGAAGCAAGTGTGGGGATTTGTCTAGGAAGGTTTTGTACCTGTCGACCATGACGTCGAGAGATGGCGGGGTGTTGGCAGAGAAGAGCAACAGCTGCGGCGCGTCTCGTTGGCTTTGGGCACTTGTCTCAGACTTGGACTTGGGTGTCAAATTGAAGCTTGCTGCCGACTCGACGATCACGTGGGCATTGGAACCGCCAAAACCAAAGCTGTTCACGCTCACACGCTCATGACGACCTTCAGGCCAGGGTGTGGGTTCGGTGGGGACGACGAGATTGGCCTCCTTGAACGGGATCAGCGGGTTAGGCGGCAGGGACTTGATGCTTGGGGGGATGGTGCGGTGCTGCAAGGCAAGAACAGCCTTGAGCATGCTGACCAGGCCCGCCGCACCCTCGGCATGACCGAAATTCGGCTTGACTGAGCCGATATGCACGCCTGCCTTGCCGAAACAGGCCGCCACGCCAGCTGCCTCGATCGGGTCGCCGGTCCGTGTTCCGGTGCCGTGGCACTCGAAGTAGCCCGTTTGGGCAATGTCAGCAGCGGCAATGCCCGCATTCTGGTATGCTTGGCGAATGAGCGTCTCCTGGCCTGAGGCGCTGGGTCTCGAGATGGTGGGTGTGCGCCCGTTGTGGTTTGTTGCAGTGCCGGTAATAACAGCGCGGATGGGGTTCCCGTCCCGAATGGCGCTGGCTAACGGCTTGAGGTAGATTGCAACAATAGCCTCACCGCGCGCGAAGCCGTTTGCATTGGCGGAAAAGGTACTGCACGAGCCTTCGGGACTGAGCACGCCTGTCTCGGACGCTGCAGCCGTCGACGACGGGGCCATGAGGATACTGCTGCCACCCACAATGGCCGCCGTGCAGTCCCCGCGCGCCATGGCCATGCATGCCTCGTTGACCCCCACGAGAGAGGCAGAGCAAGCTGTGCGCACCGTCATACTGGGCCCGTGCAAGTCCAGCTCGTGGGACAGGCGATTCGACACCATGAAGTCATGTGGGCCAAGCACTTGATAGATGCCATGCACCTCCGTGTCTCGATAGTACGTATCATACCAATCCTGACCGAAGCTGCCAACGTAAACGCCAGTGTTGGACCCCTTCCACCCTGTCTCGCCCGAATCATCCAGGGCCTCGCGCGCCACTTCGAGAAGCAAGCGCTGCTGCGGATCCAGTGCCTCTACTTCCTTGCGAGGCATGGAGAAAAATGACGTGTCCAGTGCCGCCAGGTCGTTGGTGGAATCGAGAAAATACCCTTGCTGGGTGACAATGGTACCAGGCTTTCTATCCGGCGAATAGTAAGCCGACATATTGTACCGCGAGGCTGGCACCGTATCGCGAGCATCCCGACCGGCGTGGAGAAAGTCCCATAACTCCGACGGTGAATGCACTCCTCCAGGGAGTCGACATGCCATGCCACAGATAGCAATAGGTGGAGCCTTTGCACCCTTTTGCTCGCTTTCTCCATTCGTCTTGCTGTTGTTAATCTTGGCATTTGCTCCGTGTCCATTTGTTCCGAGGCCGTTTGCTCCGAAGCCGTGTGCTCCATGGCCATTTGCACCGTGTCCATTGACACCATTCGCCGGCGTGTCTGCAATATGGATGCCCGTAACCTCGTTCGACTCAGTCACATTATCCTGGCCAAAGTGCACATGGTCCTCAGACCCATTGATCCCGTTGGAGTGACTATTCATGATAGTCTGAATCTTTCAAAATGAAATGATTGCTTGTGGTGTGGATAGAGAGACCCTTCTCTGTCCTGATTTCCCAGCGTTGTGATGGGAGACGGACCAAGGTCACTATTACCGGACCCTTGGTATAGACACTCTGCATCGCAACGCCATGGAGAGTCCGTGGCTTCGAGGAACCCCTGCATCATGATTAAGACTGGGGGTAATGATAATCAGTCTCACTGTATCATTGCGATTATGCTTACTACAAAGCGTAATCCTTATTACGAAATGACGATAGCATGGGAGTAATCGGAGTAATCGGAGTAAAGATGCATGCGTAAGCGAGATAGTAATCCGACTTCTACATATCTCACTGTGCAATGTAAATGTAGTAAGCACATGAAGATGCTACCTTCCTAAAGGACTTGTTGTTTGAGGCACAGCAACGCTAGCACTAGCGCCCCTTCACCATAGTAATCTAACACGCTTCCCCCACGTCCCCGTTTCCTCTGTCCCCACATCACTCTATTTTCCCTTCTTCCATCCCCAAAGGTTGACATTGTCTGAATTTCAGCATGGAGAAAGCCTCAAGCAGCAATGACTATTCTGCTGCACAGCCGGAGCTATCTGCGACGCGGGAAGATGATGTCACAAGGCCTCAAGCAAAAAAGCATCATTCATTCTACCTGTCGATATTGATGTTAACCATGATCGCTCTAATCGTGGCTTGGGATGCGACAGCCCTATCTTTGGCTTTGCCCGTGAGTCTCACTCTCCAAACGCCAACTTATCAGCGGTGGCCATGGCTAACACGAACTCGCACAGGTCATTGCCGAACAGCTGCATGCAACAAATTTCCAGTCTTTTTGGGCCAGCATAGCCTTTATCCTCGGCATAGCCGTCACTCAGCCCATCTATGCCAGTATCTCAGATGTTGTGGGCCGTAAACCTACTCTCTACGCTTCTGTCATACTCTTTGGCATTGGCTCCGTTGTCTTTGCTACCGCCAAAGATATGAACATTGTTGTTGCCGGCCGACTAATCAAAGGTCTGGGTGCTGGCGGACTAGACGTCTTACAATCTATCATCCTCTGCGACATTACAACCATGAAGGAGCGGCCACGCTGGCTGGGCGTCATGTCCATGGCAAATGCGGTAGGAGCTGTGACTGGGCCATTCATTGGAGGTGTATTTGCCCAACATATTGGGTGGCCATGGCTTGGCTGGATAAATCTGGTTGTAGTGGGCATCACTGGTGTGTTGACCTTCTTCTTTCTCCACTTGACGCCTATCGAGGGTAACCTCATGGAGAATATGCGTAAACTTGACTGGTGTGGATTCGCCCTTTTCACAATTATTGGGACAACGATAGCACTGCCACTGAGTTGGGCCACGACACTGTATCCTTGGGGATCCTGGCAGACCCTCGTTCCGCTCCTGACGGGATTGCTCCTGCTTATTCCGTTTGGATTCATTGAGAGAAGGTCGGCAGCGCCTATGATTCCATACCAAGCCGCGAAGAACATCTCCATTATCGCGGGGTGTATGGGCGGCTTTGTCTACGGCTCATTACTGAACTCTATACTCCTTTATCTCCCGCTGTTTTATCAGGCGGTGTACCTCGAAACCCCTCTCGAAGCCGCCAAGTCAACTCTACCTCTCTGTTGCCTAGTCGTCGCGATGAGCATCATTGTCTCTGTGTTGATTGATCGGATTCGCAAATATCGTCTTGCATTGTGGACCGGCTGGACCCTTACAACCATATTCCTGGGCCTGAGCTACACAATAGGCGCTGAAAGCAGTAGAGCTCACGCTTATGCCTTTCAAGCTTTACTTGGAGCTGGTCTTGGCATATCTATGATGGCGGGACTGATAGCAGTCCTTGCAAACGTGGAAAAGGTTGATGACGAAGGACAGGTTGTAGGGATGCTTGTCACAGCGCGTTTCTTAGGCTCATTGATAGGCTTGACTATCTGTTCAACTGTCTTCAGCTCCATGTTTCACAAAAGTCTCTCTTCGCTCAAGACTCTACCTGAGCAAGTTGCCGTATTGGAGGATGCCAGCCAAGCTGTAGGTTTCATACCACGGCTCAGGGAGATTCAAGTGCCAGAGGACATCATGCATCGCGTGATAGGGGCGTACGAAGATGCTTTTCAAACTATCTGGGTGGTATTGGCGGCTCTTGCAGCGCTGGGAGTGCTGGCGGCGCTTTGCATGAAAGAGCGATCTCTGGAGAAAGAGGATACTGGTCGGCAAGGATTCAAAGCACCGTCTTCAGAGTAATTCGTTGTACATTTGATACATAATGTTAACCTTGGCCTCCAAAAGATGTTCTATGAAGTAGATTGGGGTTTTTAATCTGGCGCTAATACTCACTACGTACCACCTGGCTTGCCTAGTCTGAAGTTGTCAGGCTAGCTCGCCGTTGAACACACTCGATGTAATAGGCGACCAGATCACGAACCTGCTGCTCATACAGAATCCAGTCAATATCCAGAAGCCGGGCCGACTCGCTCGCATCCACCCTGAAAACCGAGGAAGGCAGAGATCCGTTGTTGGGCAACGTACTCCCAACATAATGCGGGAAGTTGCGCGCCACAATTTCGAAGCAGTCATCTAGCTTTGTTCCCTCCACCCCTCCCGAGCTCAGGAGATATAGTCGATTTCCGGGGATTGATGGATTCAAAGCGCGAAGGTGGGCCTCGGCCACATCGTCAAGGTGTACCGTTACTCCTGCTTCCATGGGGTATGTTGAGCCGGTGACGGGCATGAGAATGATTCGATTTGACGCTGCTTGCAATAGTTCAGCAGGGTCGGTGACAAGCTCGTTAGGTCCGAAAACGTGGCCTGGTGCTATGTGCACGAGATCAAAGGCAGGCTTCTCTGACTCGACCCAATCTTCAGCTACCTTCAGCGTGCTTGCTTTGGCGGCGGCGTAAGCTCTGAAGGGATAAGGGTAGGGTGGCGGCAGGATGTTCGATACTCTCGTTGACTCGGTGTGGATAGTCTCTGGGGTGTCTGTGACATAGTCGACGAGGGCGGCAAGCGAATTGGTAATAATGATGCGTTTGATCGTGCCATGTGCTTTCGCCGAGTGAAGCAAGTGCAGCACACCATCTACAGTCGGTTGGACGTAATGTGATGCTAGGTCTGGACTGATTGATGATGGATCTACTGAAACGACGGGGGCGGCAACATGGATTACATAGTCGACATCGTGGAGCGCCTGATCAAATGCCGCGGGGATGGAAATGTCGGGAATCTCAACGAAAGTCAGATTGGCCGCAGTGCCTAGCTGCTGGATCGACCGAGTGCTGAGGATGTGTGCTTTCTTGGAAAGATCTCGTAACACAACCCGGACTCGATAGCCTCTGCGCAGACAGAAAACGAGAATGCGGAAGCCTACGAAACCTGTTGCCCCGGTCAAAAGTATAGTTTCTGAAGCCATGGATTTTTCAAAAACTGAGGTCATGGAAAATTCCTCAAAGCCAAGTCTGGAACTCCTGGCGACTTCCCTTGCTGGTCAACTTTGGTCTGGAGATGGTGATGCCAATGTGGTTGCATTCGTTTCAAGTGTATTTTTGTACTTTACCTTGAAATTTTCTAATCAATCTTTGTAATCACGCTCTAGTTGATCCTTGCGATTATGTCTGACTGTAATCTAGTAAGCAGTGCCTTAGAGTCTTCTGTGACCTAGTAAGATCAGGCATAGCTTCAAATATGTTTTGCATAACAGCTGTCACGTCCCTAATGAGATTGAATAGCTCTACGCCCCTTCCCCTGCACCACAACCTTGTTAATTCAGCATAGAGTAATGCGACAAAGATCTACGCTGCGAACAAATAAGCGGCTTTTAGCGGCCAAAGTATCCTCATGTCCCCACAGCCACTGCAGTGCACTCATAGTGCGCTAGTCACTCAATATGTACAAAATGTACACTGACCGTTGTCAGAGCACTATTCTTCTTGATAATATCTAGCTAGTGCTGTATATAATCTATCAGGCGAGGAACAACAAGCTGCGTCGCTGGATACAAACACAAGTATGCAAGGATTCCGTCTTTAGGAGAGAAAATCAAATATGCATCACGGGCTGTACTGTGATACCCTACATAAGTTTTAGCCATTTCCCACATGGATGCGTGACGAGCTTTAAACCGTTTCTTGTAGTCTTTCGAAGATATTTTACACTTGTAAGCTACTTCATGCTTAGGTGGCCGATGGCCAAAACTTATTGTTTGAGGCCTAGTGACTGCACATTTGTAATGCCTTCTATATATACCTCCGACATTAATCATATGCTAACATTAGAAGACTCAAGAATTCGTCCCCGATTCACCTATAGTACTCTTCTCTAGTAATAGTTTCACTATTTCCGATTTCCCATGCATAATAGCCCGCTGCAAAGGTGTGAAGCCGCCACTGTCTACATCGTCGACCTTTATCCTTTTGTCCTGCAGCAACACCTTGACGGTGTCTATGTGATTGCCCGCAACCGCCATATGTAGAAATGACATCGAGTGTGTGCTCTCATTAAGTGGTTCAGTCATGTCAAAACCTTGATCCTCGTAGAGATTGGCTGAAAAGTCGACTGCGTTCAGCGGCAGTATGCTACTACCGCTCGAGCTAACTCCACCTTCTATCGTAAGATTTGGTGTAGGCAATTGAGCTCTTGTAATAGTCCTTTGGCTGTCTGCTGGCGCCCAACGCTCCAGTCGCTGCTGTGTCCCTCCGGAACTGTTTGCTGACTGCTGCTTCATGTGACCTGGCGAGACTTGCTCTTGCACGCAGCTGAGCTGAGAGTTGTCGAGAAGTGATAATTGACACCATTCTTCGTTTGATTCTACTGGCAGAGTAGTTTCATGCAGAGGAACCCAGCCTCCAACATTCCGATTATTAGCTGCTAGTGTTGTCGGGCTGCTGCTCTGTTGCCGTGGGTCTTCCTCGTCCCGCGTGTTGATCAAGTTTGAGCTGCTTGACGCTTCATACATTCTAAGCTGCTCCTTTAATTGTTCGATCTTGTTTGCTCTTTCGCGCATGCTGCGTCCTAAAGTCACATTCAAGTGTTAGCATATAATCCGTCGAATCACTCATCGTTGTGATGATCAAGGATTCTGGCGTGATAATTGGGATACGCACTATAGGCACGCTGCGCTATGCGATTCTGAATTTTCCTTCGTGCTAAGGGATCTTCTAGTGCCCTCTCATACATTGTCAGTGACCTAAGAAATCATAAAAGTTCATCAATTGAACTCACCCAATCCTCGTCCGGCCTCGTAAGCTCTGGGTCCTGCATCGTCCATCTAAAATGTATTGAAACTTCGATGTTTACCTTGTTTCCCGTTATAGGATCAAGACACGTTTCTATTTTTTTCCATGAAGCGCAAGGGGAATAGAGAGCCAGGCGCCCGGTCGATATGTTCTCACGAAGCAAAGTAGGAGTTGCCATATCTTGATTTATAGTCATGCCACTGTGGTATCGCGCAATATCCAATCTCATGGAATGCAGAGGAGTGGCGCAGCAATTACTATTGGCTAGGTGTAGGGGTGCGCTGTGGATCTATGTAGGATGGACGGGGCGTTGTCCAACACACTCTGCGATAGCGTTCGATGAGCGTTTGCTTTGGAGCCAGCCGCAGCAATTATTGTTTTCGAAACAATCATATATAGTATACGTAAAATGTTTCTTGTTACAATCTTGTCGACAGAGAGATTAGTTTCCATAGGAGGCTCGCTCTTACTAACCGTGAATAGCCAATCTATATTTACTAGCAAGCGATGTTAAACGTACAGCCGACAGCACGAGTACAGGTTAGACAAGCCATAGCGACGATAGTGTGCTGGATTAGAGTAAGCTGACGTCCTCTGTAGACTAATCAGATATTCTTTTTCTATGCGCAGCCTTTCAGCAAATGATAGCGAGGGAAGATTCGCCGTGATAAGATGCACTAGACTAACTGGTGTTTACATTGCATAAAACTAGATACTAAGCCGATTACTTGGGCTTAGCGATCTTGGTTAGTCGGTAGACGCGATGTTGTATTTGTGTTCATTCATTGGTGTAGGCTGTGATTCTACAGGCAGGGTGTACCAAGCAAGGGCGTCGGTTAAAGTCAGCCCGCGAGGCGCTAAAGTTAAAATGCGCATTGCAATCACACCGCGGGAATAGTCACACATCCGCGCTGCCGGGGGCCTGAAATTCGATATCTTTTGCCTCGACTTAGCCCTCGCATCGTTATCTATCATTTCCCCTCCACTCTAGCCGAGAGGCTAAAGAGGCGGGTTCTCCCGCTAGCTCTGCGTAAGTCGAGGCAAAAGATGTCGAATTTCAGGCCCCCGGCAGCGCGGATGTGTGACTGTTCCCGCGGTGTGATTGCAATGCGCATTTAGTCTACAGAGGACGTCAGCTTACTCTAATCTAGCACACCATCGTTGCTATGGCTTGTCTAACCTCTGTACGTTTAACATCGCTTGCCAGTAAATATAGATTGGCCATTCACAGCTAGCAAGAGCGAGGCCAAGTAAATAATTTTACCTCAGTCTCCTTATCGATAAAATATCATACATTGTTTTTATTATTTCTTATCAAGACCATTGCCACTGACAACCATTCGATCACCAAACCATGACCAGTTTTACCATTTCTGATGATCAACTAAATGGTATCAAGGATCAAGTAGTGGTCATTACAGGTAGAGATCTGTCGATTCCCAAACCACCATTTTGGCTCATTTCGCACAGGAGCATCTTCCGGCATTGGTCTCGCAACTCTTCGCCGAGTTCTTCAGCACGGTGGTAAAGTCTTCGCCAGCGATATTAACCCTCTGCCTTCGCCTGAATACGATAGTGTGCCGTTTCTAAGAGTCGACGTTGCTGTATGGACTGAGCAAGTCGCCTTCTTTAAAGCGGCGGAAAAAGAATTCGGCGCTATTGATCATGTCTTTGCTAATGCTGGCATTGGTCCTACTATTACGTTGCTTGAAGACGACGTCGATGACAATGACGACCTCTTACCACCTAGAATGGAAACATTCAATGTGAACATGACGGGGTGTGTCTATACTGTTAAGCTAGGCCTTTACTACCTGAAAAAGAACCCAAACGGAGGCAGTGTCGTCATGACTGCTTCTGTGTCCAGCTTCGCCAGGCTCCCTACTACCGACTATAGTACGTCTCTTACGTGGTCAAAGAGTGATACCTCGCAGTTGACTCAAAGCTAATAGCAACTGCCAAACACGGCGTCCTGGGTTTGCTCCGTTCTCTTGGGCCGCAACTGCACCCCGCTCTGCCTATCCGGATCAACGCCATCGCTCCGTCCTGGACTGCGTCAGGCATCGTCACTGACGACCTGCTCAATGCGATTGGCAAGGCAAATTACCAATCTGCCGATGTCCCGGCGCGCTCTGTTGCATTGTTGATGGCGGATGAAACTCGCCATGGTGAACTGATTTACAGCGAAGTCGGCAAGTTCAAGGAGATAGAGCACGGAGAGGGGGGTTTTCTTGCGTTTTCAAAGAAGACGCTCGGGGTTACGGATGGGATGGGAATCGCAGCAATGGATCAGTTGAAGAGTGCGGGAATTTTCTGAACGCTCCAGTGGGGAAAGGCGTCGACAATGCACTTGATGAGAGATAATGTGCGCGCACTGTCTACTATTGTAGTGTAGCATGGTGAGTGAGAAGACGACACCATTGATTGGAAAAGCTATCTTGATTTGACTGGGTTTAACGTTGTGCCTCCAGAATTTGGTATCGGCCTGAAACCATGCTAACTAGCAAGGTAACCAGTCGTTTAATGAAGTCTTATCTACCACTTTATTCAATTTCGCCGATGGCGATCCAGGCTCTAGTAGACATTTTCAAGATGCGTGTCATCGCTCGGTGTTTCCAAAACTTCTTGACGAGTTTATCATGAGCTCGTTTTATAGTGGCGAGAGCAGTTGGAACAGTCTTAAACAGTAGTTATTCGAATCTATCGATTGATGGTCGTTGTGGCACGTGGTTGTAGTGAGTTTGTAGCACTGTCTTTGCTCTTGCTAGAGAGCTCACTCAGGCTACATGGAGGGTGACATCATCTCCTCATCTCTTCCTCGCCTAGATCGACACATCACCTAACTCTCATCTATCAAAAAAACCGGAATTAAGCAGGGTTCTTTGTGCTAGTTCTGTGTAGAGGATAATATCTTCAACAATATATGTATATATACAGAGGCAAGAAAGGATTCGAGTAGATTAAGATTTGACTATTTCGGTCAATTAAGGTTCTGAGGCTAGACTGGCTTCCTACGTAGAAGTCGCCACTTGAGTCCGGGTTTCTTAGTTGACCCAGAGCCCCCCAGATCCCTCAGCTATGCCTTGCTTCGATTCCATGCTTCTAAAGGTGTTATGTCTCTAATTTCTACTTAACTTATCTCTAATTCTTACCTACTACTATCCTAACAAAGTGTAAAGTTAACTTTTAGCGCTCTAAGTGTAAGACTAGATCTACTTAGAACATAAAACGACTAAAGGCAGAGCCTGTCCCATCAAACGAACTAGCGATCGAGATGTACAAGACGTGCAACAACCTTAAGCAGCATAAAGGCGGCCTACCACTTCTGCATCGCTATTCATCAGATCTCTTAAAAGCTAGGATAAAGGCCTTTGAGAAAGATATAGAAGTCTTTACGACGTAACTTAAGAAACAAAGAACAAAGAACAATTAATCAACTAAGAAAGAGCAGCTGCAGTTAAAGCAACGGCACAAAATCCCACATCCTATGTCTCTAAACTTAGTTAGAAACATATTATTACCATACAAAGTACTACACAAGTAGGTAGTTAATTAATATCTAAGAACCTAGTAGCGCTAATATCTATAAAGAACGCTAGCGGGCATAAATATAACGCTAGAATGCTAAAGAAAGAATAAATCTAATTAAGAAGATAGAAAATATAGCTTGAAAAATATAGATAGACCGAAAGAGAAATTATTAGTAAGGTAAAGAATCATCTAAGATGCAATGTAGAATACTACAGAGGCTATAGAGACCTAAGCAAGAATAATCTAGGACTAGGGATAGTAAGAAAAATGAAAGCTCGCAAAGATATAGTAGAACGCATTCGATCGTCTATTCTTCTATCCAACCCTTTGGAAAGGCGTCCTCGTTGTAGAAGATCAATTAGCTGTCGGTATTACTAGTGCAGCCATCCGTGGTCATTAGAGGGACGCCTCGAATACCGATGACGCCCCACTAGCTCCTTCTACAATAAGAGGAGTCCGAGGGACAGCCCGTAGTCAATCCACCGTCGGCCCAAGAGCCACATGCAGGCGGCTTTGAACTAAACGACCTGCAAGAGAGCAACACCATGAAATAGACAATTAACCCTATGTTTAGGCTAATAGACTACCAGAATATCTCATCTTACGCGATAGAGTCGCAGCGATGGTTATTACTACCCAAACAGCAAAATTGAATTGCAAAAGTAGCTCAAAGGTTCGAAATGAGCTCGAGCACAAACACTAAGTATCAAATAATCAGTTTGAGCTCCCAAAAATGCTTCGTGTTCATTAGAACAACTAAAGGCCCAGACTATTGCTATTACTGGGGCAGGCTTACACGCCGTATCATTTATCACTAGAGTAGAGGGCAACACATTAAGGAAGTCTCTCATATTTTCGACTCAGAGCCTTCATTCACTCTTCTTAATGATCGAAGTTACCTACCATTATTGTACCTGTCAAATGTTGTTTTAATAGCTGACAAGCTTCAGCGTATGTATGCTGAGCTACGAGGTTATGGAGATTTGGTGATTTCTTACAGGTGGCACATCAAGTGGACGGACACGTAGTCTCGAAGGTGACAGTATCTGCGTCCAAAGCGCCCGGACGAAGCGAGTCGCTCAGAATTTCGGCTTACATGGAGATGGAAGTGCCAGATCATTGTAAAAGCTCGAATATAATTTGCTAAGAGAAAGGTTCTGAGTGCCTAAGTATAATTTGGAAAATTCAGGCATATCAAGGTATATCATGACTTATAAATGCGAAACATTTTCCTGTTGGGTTGCCAGTCTGCCGCGATGAGGACTAAATAGAGCATGAATTGGATCGTGCTCACCTACCATAGCGCAACATACCGCTCTTGCAATGGCCGGGGCTTGGGCAAAACCCCCTGTGTTATTTCCACCAGTTATGACAAGACGTCCACCACTTGTAGTGGGAATGTCTTCAAAGATGCCCAAACTTGTACAAGTAAATGGCCGTATACAAAAATTTCGTTCTCCGTCTGGCCACAGTGCGCCTTGCTCTTTCGCCACCTGATAAGCCTCGGGGAAGTATATCTGTGCCACTTTCTCAAGCTCATCGAAAAGTGCTTGCAATTCAGGACACTCCGGTGGCGGGCGACCCGACCCGACGTAACCGTACCCACCACCAAAGATGAGAATATCCTCGCCTGTCTTGATGTCTCTAGATACAGTAACATTGATATCTTCGACAAGACAACCGCGGCGATGAATTTTGATGGACCTGTTTATCATAGGATTCAAGTTAGGAATTCGTAGCCATACTCCCAACACGCCATGGATAAGGTTCTCCGAAGCCGTTCCTTCTAGCAATCCATTTTGCGGAACCCCTGCACTTATCACGAAATTGTCCGCGTGGAGAGCTCCATGCTGAGATTCCAGCAAAGTAACCTCACCTGAAGCATTGCGTTGAATTCGCTCCACGCGGCAATTCCAAGTGAAATCTCCACCAAGCCCCATGATACGGTTGATTAACTTATCCACGAACGAGTGAATGGCGAGTGTAAACCCTTGTACGGTGAGTCCACCAGCAAGCTCGCCTGATTCGGCAGCGGCGCGAAACCCGGTGTATTCACTTAGAAGCTCTGATTGAGAAAACTCCTCTACAACTGCTCCAAGCCGTCGGTTCAGCTTATAAGCCTCAGTCAGGGCGGTTTCTTCGACATATAAGCGTAGAATATTGGCGTGAAACGAAACCCCTCCGAAGAGCTCCGGAGAGCGGTCCTTGTATTCAGTCCAGAGCTTTCCAGCTACTTTATTGACATAGTAAATGTCTTCTTTGAAGGCCTTCGCTAACCAAGCTGGAAGTTGCTCAAAAGTTTTAACCCAGGCAATTTCGGCGGTGTTGAAATTGGTATTTGATTTCAAACTCCAGCCGCCATTAAGAGCAGTTTTGCGAAAGACTTGCCGCATATTATGATATATATCACTGCCTCTTTCGTTGTAGCAATCCGCTTCGGTGAACGTAAACATACGAGCATCGCCTCCCCCATGCGTGGTACCTAGGCGAGTCCAGTCTTCGCAAGTACGGGGATCTGGGCCGGCATCTACAACCCGTACTCGAAAACCGCGGGTCGCAAGGAAATCTGCTGTCACAAGATTCATGATCCCCGCTCCGACGAGTACCACTGTTCTTTTGGCTGGGAGGTCAAGGATGACTTCTTTCGGACGAACTGCGCCGCGAGCACAACTGCGGGCGTAAAGCCTTTCTCCAGCTTGAAGAGTCGACACCACCCATGACGGCTCGTCTTGCTCTTGCTTAGGAATTGCTTGAATCTCAGCCACACGACCCTTAGATAGGTTCTGAAGATGGGGTACAAGTTCGGCGTCGTGCACTAGGAGCACTTTTGGCGAGTTCCAATTCCGATGTGACCACTGATCCACTAGCTCTTCGGTAACCTCGCTACCTTGGCATATCCAGAGATCTATCGGGATGAGGCCATTCAATCGTTGGGCAATATTGGAATCGGGTAGGGAAAAGCAAACTTGTGAAGAGTCATCTCCAAGCACAGAACGGAATGTTGGTAGGTTCGTGCTGATGAGGATTTTCATCATGAAGTCGTTTGAATGGAATGATGTACAGATGTATTTTCTTTTCAAGTTATTAAGCATAAAGCTTATATGAAATCTCATTCTAAAATGTGTGATTTTCGATATTTGCGTAACTGCGATGCTGACTATCCATTTCTTGTTCCGCTTAGTGAAGCTTGTTCCGCTTAGTGAAGCTTGTTCCGCTTAGTGTAGTTTGTTTCGATTAGTGAAGCTTGCTCCGCTTAGTGAGGCGTACTAAGCACTACACTCCTCTAGTATGCTATTACTATACTTTATGGGCATTCTCGCCTTCAATTGATCCGAACGTAACTTCTCTGCCTTATAGTTTGGTAGCAGAAGCTGCATGTTTTCTCAAACTCCGCTGCTGACGGTATTAGCTAGATTGGAAGAAAACAAAACCACTTCGTAATGGCGACCGAACACTTGGAGACAACCGTTGTTGACCTCTTCGACACTTGGACAACGCGCACGCCAGAAGCCACTGTAGTCGAGTATAACGGGCAAACGCTTACTTTCGCCGAAATACGAAATGCATCATTCCATGTCAGCAAAGCTCTGCTATCCAAAGGTGTTCGATCCGGCGACAAGATTCCTATCTTGTCTCAGATGTCCCTCGAGCTTCTACCTGCCATCTTAGGTGTCCTCAGAGTAGGTGGCTGCTACGTACCCATCGACATAGCTTCCTGGAGCAAGGCGAGAATTGATGCCACAATCGAGGAAATCTCGCCACAAGTAGCCATTGCGACCGTTCAGCCAGACACGCACCGCGTGCCAGCGATTGTATTGTTTCAGAAACACTGGCTTCGATCGCCATTCCATGACATGGATGATATGCACAGCCATCTGGACACCATTCGCCGGAGTCTCGATACGAATGCTCTTGTCTATATCACTTTTACTTCCGGAACCACCGGGAAGCCAAAGGGGGTGATGATATATCATCGAGCTCTCATAAAGTATCATCAAGCTCTGCATGAGCTTTCTCTACCGAGAACTGATGCTACTCCGAAACTGAAACCTGGCGATCGTGTGTTGCTGGCCTTCTCTATTTCATTTGATGGTGAGCCTCAAAATTATCCTCAGTATCAACATTTTCCGGTAGCTAAAAATCACTACAGCATGTGCTGCCACTATTTGGCCAACAATCACAGAGGGCGCAGCCTTGGTCATGGCTTCATCGGCAAATTTTCCTGAAATTGCCACTACCTGCGATGTTTTGATCCTGACGCCATCTATGTTGGCCTCCCTAGATCCAGCTGGGCCTTATGCTCAGGTCCGCACAATTTGGTTAGGTGCTGAAGCACCTAACTTCGACATTGCACGCCAATGGGTCACTTCTACGCGCAAAGTAATGTACACGTACGGCCCATCAGAGGCGACCATCCACATTTCTCAAGGTGAAATCCTTGAAGACACTGAGTCAAACCTGGGTACGATTAGCCCTGGGGTGGAAGTCTTTCTCGTCGACGAAAACTTGCAAGAAAGCGATATTGGCGAGATATTGATAAGCGGTCCATGTCTGGCTGCAGGATACCTCAATAATCCCGAGCTTACAGCTCAAAAGTTCATTGACTGGAATGGAAAGCGCATATATCGCACTGGCGACTTGGCGCGGAGAAACGAAAACAGATTATCGTGGGTAGGCCGAGCTGACAGTATGGTAAAGAATCGAGGGTTTCTTGTGAACTTGGAGACGGAAGTGGAATCTGCCATGCTACGATTCTCCAGCGTCCAAGCCGCAACCGCTTTTATGTGGCGCAATAAGCTTATGGGATTCGTGCGGCCTGCAACTATAAACCTGGAGGAGCTTCGTGTGTTCTTGAAGGAGAATGTAGACCCCTTCGTGGTCCCAGACGAGATTCTAGCATTGGATCAATTTCCTCTTACAGCACATGCAAAGGTCGATCGAGCTGCCCTACACGCTCGACTGGAAGATAGAATGGCGGAAGAGGACGCGTTTATGGACACCATGGTATATTACTCACCTTACGATGCACTACGGTGGGCTTTCAGCAAATGCCTTCAAGTTCCTTTCCGAAATCTTGACAAATCATCGTCGTTCGTTCGACTTGGAGGCAATTCTTTGGCGGCTATACGCCTTTCAGACTTCCTGAGGAAACAAGGCTATGCCATCCGCATCATCGAAATTCTCAGAGAAGACACCATTGATCGATTGGAAGAGAAACTTACAACAATTGACGTTTCCAATGGCACTGTCTCGACTGAACCTGAGGCAGTGCCAGTTACCGACATGCATAGACTTATGCTATCCCAGTCTCAACGTAAACCAATAATCAATTCCCAGCTACTTAGAGTCAAGTTTACCGGCGCACAAAATTCTGTCCCAACACCAAACGAACTGCATGCCGCTTGGATAACTGTCCTTTCAGCGCACGAGATCTTCAAAACGCGATACGACATGCAAACTTGGACACTTCATGACCTTGGACGTATCAACCTCGCCTGGGATGAGGTCACCGTTGAAGCCGAAAAGTTTGACAAAGCTCTCTTGTCCGTTGAAAACCAAGTTTGGGCACGTCAAAAGAGCCTCAAGAGTCTCCACAGCTCCGACCTTGAGGTACCGTATTGCCGTATCACCTGCGTCTATGCGCCCGACCGTAAGACCATAGGTTTCGTTTGGCATCTACATCACGTTCTCACGGACATTTTCTCAACCATAACCGTCCTTCGTGACTTGGATCAAGCTCTGGCTAGAAACAAAGTCAACCCAGGACCTTCCATTCAAGACTTCGCGCGCTTCATGCGCAAGTACAAAGCCGAGAAGCTGGACACAGCTACTGATTTCTGGAAGCGAATGATGAATCCTCTTCGTGAACAGTCTTTGTTTGGATTTCAACCACCACAAATATCTTTTGAGGGCGAAGGCTGGCGATCTCTGCCATTCAAAACTAGTGAAAGCGTCGATTCCATTGAGGCGGCAGTGCGTATGTATAACGTATCAAGTGCGACAATAATCTTCGCTGCGTGGGCGCTCACTTTACAGAAGTATACGCGCTCCGATTTTGTCCCGTTTTTCCTCAGTCGATCTGGTCGGATGGCCCCTTGGCCCCCAACACCATCGCTTGTAGCAGCTATTAACTGCCGCGTACCATTCGTTACGAGCATTCCCGCCGAGCAAACGCTACATGAGTGGCTGGGGGAAATGCACAATGCACTGCTTGGTGTTGCTGAGCTTGAAAACTTGTGCCAGTCCCTCGACGCTTCAATTTGCCCTGCAAAGTACTTCAATTCTGCGGTACAGGCTTTTCTCTACATGCCACAAGCATCGCCTAGCTGGGAGATTCACGATAAAATTACCGGACAGGCAGAGCCACAAGGGATGGTCTGGAAAGTTCAGCAAACCAGTGAAATGCGTGTGGAAGCATTCCTAGAGATCAATCAAAAAGTAGTCGACGTCGAGTGGGCAAAGGAAGTTGGTACAACTGCTGTGCAGATGCTAGAAAAGCTGGTAAATGCTCAGACTGGTGCTAGATTAAGTATCTTGACAAAAGGCTAGAATTAGGCTATGAAACTTACTCTATTTTTTACATTATTCTGCTAGATTTGCTAAAGACCAAAGGGCTGCTGCGACGAGTGGTGGTAGGCGAGTGCTATCTGGTGTTCTCTGCACGGCACTGGCGAAAGACTCTGCTCTCGATGAATGATTTGCGGTTAATTGGGTGCCCGATTGTGTTACTGGCCGCAACGCTTCCGCCGCTGCGCGAGCAAGAGTTGGAGTGCGGTATGCTGTTGCGGCACGCTACATACGGCTTTCCTGGATGGAGACAGAGGCCTACATGTGCTCTGAGCGAGTCTTTTTGCTGCATAGGCTAAGCAGGTCCAAGTATCGTTTAAGAGGGTGTTGCTTGGGAGCGTCGCGCGTATCAACCATATCGCGGACAGCAGCGAGTGGACAACAAGGACTGGGAAAATTGGGTGAGCTGTCCTCATCGGGAATGATTCAAGCCGCACAGAGGCCGTCTGTAGCTTGTGAGGATCTCATCTGGTCGAAGGATAGGGGCTCATACCCCTTGCTGGGCGGGCTGTATAGTGGGGCACAATTACCACCATTAACTTGTTGCGCAGCAGTATCGAGTGACGCCTCTCCTTGCATTTTCGATTCCCATAAGAGCGTTCGCGTGTATTATAGCTAAAGAGAGGGTTGAGTCGTGGTGAGGATCAGAGTTTAGTTTAATTCAGTGCTACATACTGCAAAGCAGTGATCGATAGTATCGGCTTGAAATACGATGCGTATAATTTCTGTGAATAGCAAGATCGAGGTTGCCTTATATCTAGTAGAACGTAATACACTTTATAGGCTAGAGGTTAAGTACTTTCATAGAGCTATCTACTTATTAGATAGAAGAAATTATAAGTTCTAGTAAGTATCTATTACTATTACAGAATATATTCTTACTAGGCGTAGTATTAAGATATAAGTACTTAGTTAAGATAGTAATAAGTCTATCTAGAAAGACTAAAAAAGTTTAGTAAATAGTAGTAATTAGCTTTAAAAGTAATACTAAGAGGTTAAAAATTAAGAGAGTAGCTAGTAGATAAAATTTAAACTTAAAGTAGAGCTTAACTTTATAGTTTTAAGATAATATATTGTTAGAGCAGGAATCTATAGATTCCTGCTCTAATTACCTAATCGCGACGATCTAAGCCACGTGATCGCTTAGCAAGCGGATATATAGCAGAGGATTTTATTCTAAGTTCTCTTTAGTAGTTATCTAATTAATACACTTATTTTAACCGAACTAATTAGGTCTCTCTAGCTCTAACATATATAAAACTATTTAATATAGTATTATAGTAGAAGACTAAGAATACACTACTACAGATTATAAAAATTTAAGACTATAAAGAGTAAGGTTAAGAAGCTAAAAGTTAAGAGCTATATTCTCTAACTTTTATCTACGTGTAGTCTATAGTACTTTTCTAATATTATACTCTAAATATATAAAGAAATATATTAAAAATAGGCCTCTTAATTACTTAACTTAATCTATTAGTAATAAATTAGGTCTAAGGCTAGTGCCTAGTATAATATTATAAGTATTATACTAACTTAACTATTAGATTGTAGAGGCTTAATTCTGCTCTTACATCTTTATATCTCTAATTCTATTCTATTTTTGTACACTTCTGGGATTCTACGATTTTAGTTTCTCGATCCTGTACTATTACGATTAGTACTGCAGCACAACCAAAACAACTTGTAATATCACATATTTGGGCTCAAATCAAAGCTTAAAGCTATTCAGTTTTATAGAAAAGCTATATATCCAAGTTTTTTTCTGGGGGTTGTAGCTCAAAAGGAGCATTCAGGGGTTGTTTTCGCACAATTTTCTTCAGTACCCAGTCATTCTACCCTCCATATCAATACAAGATTGAAGTCTTTCGGGCATCTGATTGACGCGATCATTAATGAAGCCTTGTAATAAATTTCCCCAGCCTTCACAAGCTAATTCTCTCGTCTCAAACTCATCCCAATGGGGAAACTTCTTGAGATGTTGCTTCATCACTTGCCAGCAGTTTTTTATGGGTGAAAGATCAGGACTGATAGGTGAGTTGAAGTAGTAATCAAGTCCGTTTTAGAGTTTCCAGCGAGCCACGCGGTTTATAGTACTGCCTCCGCCGTAGCCGCTGTCGTTATCTTCTTCCAGAATAAATGGGGGGTCAGTTTAGAGCCGTTTCTTCACCACAGGCTCAAAGATTTGGTCCCTGTACACACTCAATAAGAGCTTGCCATTGCGGTTGCCGACGAACTTGTAAAAGGTAAGGTTTGAATTAAAGCCGTAGCCAACAAGTCCCCAGATGTAGGAGGTTTCCCAATCTTTCTCCTTATCCCGATTAAGCTGTTCTTAAATACAATCGCCACAATAACGCTCCCCAGGCTTCCGAACAATGCGAAGCTTGCCTTGGGGACCTACACGGCAGTATATTTTATCTAAAAAGCGTTCGTCATGCCAATCCTGAGGTTCTGGCTTGAGTGCAAGGAGCGTTTCGGCATTCTTCACCCGTATCTTTGCACAACGTTGAGATACCCGTTCCTTTGTACAAGCAATACATTTTGAATACTCAAGAGAGCCAAGAGCACGTTGTAGTGTTCTCCCAGAGACTCAAAAGTCTAGTTCTTGAGCCAATTTTGACCAAGTAAGTACTCTTGCATCCCATCCAACATCTTAGAGGAATCTGTCAGCTTGCCGGACTTGAGACGGGCTCAAAAGAGGTTTCCTGTCTCTGTTTTCTAGTGAGGGTTGACGATTGTGATGCCTCCGGCTGCTCTCATCGCTCTTATCGTTCAATGTTGCCCATCCCTCATGCTTCTTGACGCCATAGAAGCGAAACAAGTCGCTGTGAAAGTATGTGATGCCCTTGGCGTCCATGTACTCCGCAGCACCCTTGATCTTCGCCTAACCAATATGAGGAGACAAATCAGGCCTGACGCCCTATTATCAAATCGGTAATGGCCTTTGTATCAGTAATGCAGGGGTCGGCTCGCCTCATCCACATAGTGCTGCGCTGTACCGCCTTCCTGAACGGTATCAGCGCTCTGTCAGCGCGTCCGTTCGTAACTCGCTCAAATGCGTAAACGCGTCTGAGCCTTGTTTGCCTTCTCAAGACGTGCGACCTGACCTGCTAGCAACGCCTGCGAATGCACCATCATCTGCGCGCTTTTCTTCAGCTGGTCTAGCATTTCAATGATAGAAGCTGGCGAGGAGCCCTTGTGCTGTCGAATCCGATCGCAAATAAGCGTTGATTGAGCCTCTATCTCACGGGCGTTGCTTGGTGTTTTAGGGTTCCATTCAGCAGCCGCTGGTGTAGGAGGTGTAGGCGTGCGAGGCTCCACTTCAAGGTTGGACAACACAATATCTGGGTTATTTGGGACTATACTAGTTGCTTGGAAGCTTGACTGGATGTTCTTTATCGAAAACGAGCCGCTTAATACCTTCTTAAAGGAGGCTAGGAATGCCTTCTTTTTGATATGGTCGATGTCACTGTTTGCTAAGCCTCTGATCTCTTTCCGCTTTAATGGCGCAAAACACCCTACATCAAGCGGCTGAAGCTCTAAAACCTAGGTTGCGCACAGACTTAGTTACGTACAGAGTGTACACTCCGTACGCTAGTACATTAGGTCTTAGCAAAAGTGCGTCGCTCGCTTATTCACGTTACTTAATATGCACCTACGTTATTTTCTTAATCGTCTAATGTTCGGCGGGTGGCTTGGAACGCGAACTAGCTCGTTACGCGAACGCCTATTGTATTGGCTAGGGCAACGCTTCCGACGGCCCCACGTAAGAGCTTGTACTACAGCACGTGTTGTACTCAATACCCACCTTCGCGGTTATCACCACCACCACTAGATTGCCGCAGTCTGATCGCCTTATTGTCTATCTCTCCCAAGATGGCGCGCGATATGCCTAATGCCCAAGCGATTCTTGCGCATCAGATAACGCCAGCGCTGATACTCAACCGCTCCGGCACCGTCGTCGCTGCAAACGAAGGCAGCGTCCGACTCCTGTTGCCGTTTCGACAAAACGCGTCTTTTGCCACAGAAGGCTCATTACTTGGCAAAAGTATCGCCGATCTTGCACTGATTCCACTGCCTGGTGCTTCACCAGTTCTGCGGACCTGGAGTTCTATTCTAGCTGCTGCCATCGATATCAGCGAATCAGGTGCTGCCAATAGACAAAGTTTCCGCGGATACCTTTCTACGACATATCTCTATCAAAACACCGATGACTTTTGGGACGATGAAGCTGAGCAACAAGCAATCATCGAAAGCGATGTACACGTTGCCCGTTATTCCTCACAAGCGGGCATACCTAGGGCCAACGACTCCGATGACGCTACCAGTGTAGTTAGAGCCCGAGCATCTGTTCACTGGTTATCGTCCAATCTTGACGGCGTCTTCTTGATCATCTTCAACCGGACGTCCTTGCCACATCAAACAGCACCGACTTCACCAGCTGCAGTGAAAGACTCAATCAATGCTTTCGAACGACAAAATGATTATCAGTCCTTGGATAGCAATGACATCTTGGACAAAACTGATGCATCGGACGTCGCCTACGCCATCATTCCTCACATTGTCGCAACAATGGACACAGATGGGCAGGTTGTCAAATTATCCAAGTCTTGGTATTCGTTCTCAGGGTTGAATGAAGAACAGAGTTTAGGAAGTGGATGGATATCCACAATGTTTCCCGATGATGTTCAGGAAATGACATCGGCCTGGGCTGATGTTATCCGGCATGAACGCTCGCATTGGACGCATCAAGCTCGTTTTCGGAGAGCCTCAGACGGAACCTTCTGCTGGTTCTTGATACGCGCCGAACCATATCGAGATGCCAAAGGAAACGTCCTTCGCTGGTACGTGTCCATGATGGACATTCACGAATGGGTCGTTGCTCGGCTTAAGGCGGACATACGACGGCAGTCAATTATCACACTTTTCGCGCAAACGGATGTTATGTTGTGGGGAATCGACAAGACAAATCAAATGTATATATGCGAGGGGCGCTTAAAGTGGGACCCTAGTAGGGTCGTGAAACTTTTGGAAGGTACCAGAGGAGAACAAGATGTACCGTACATTGAATCACCGGAAGAGACCTATCGCAACCCAGACCAAGAATTGGTTCATACTATCCAAGGAGTTCTCAAGGGACGCACCTTCAGTCCGATCGTGGAACATTGGGAAGATGATCGTTATTTCCGGACTCGTTTTGTTGCAGAGCATGTCCCTCCATGCGTGGATGGGAGCGCAACAAGTGAGGATGTTGTGCAGGCTGCACTAGCTCTCACATTTGACATCACCGAAGAGAAGGCGCGGTCTGTCTTACTGACGGAGAACAAGAGACTCGTCGCCAAAGAGAAAGCCGCGCTCGATGCCAGCAATTTGAAGAGTAGATTTCTCGCAAATGTAGGTCGCGCTCTAAATGGATCCGCAACTAGAGCTAAAAATTACCTAGATGTCTCACGAAATCCGTACTCCAATATCCGGAATTATTGGTCTGAGTGAGCACCTTTCCGATTGCGGGCTCAATGAAGAACAATTGGAATTCAGCAACTCCATTGAAGAAAGCGCAAAATTCCTCCTCACTCTCGTCAACGATGTGTTGGACTTCAGCAAGATGGAATCTGGTCACATGGATATTGAGCAGATACCCTTTTCGCCTTACAAGCTCATTAGCGACACACTCATCCCATTGCGACTTCAAGCAAGGGAACGAGGCCTGTCTCTAAACTTTAGGTGCGATCTCAAGCCTGATGCACTCTTCCTGGGAGATCCCTGGAGATTGCGCCAGATTCTCACCAACTTGATTGGAAATAGTCTCAAGTTTACACAGGAGGGTCACATTGCACTTAGCGTTCACGAGGCAGAAAAGAAGGACAACCAAGTCATCCTCAAATTCGTTGTGAAGGACAGCGGAGTAGGCATTTCGGAAGAAACGATCAAACTACTCTTCAAACCGTTCAGCCAAGCCGATGGCTCAACAGCAAGACTCTATGGCGGCACTGGGTTAGGCTTGGCAATTTGCCGACAATTAGTTGAGCTTATGGGTGGGCACATCGGGCTGGAATCCGTTCATGCAGAAAGCACCACCGCAACTTGCAGGATTCCTTTTCAGATCTACCATGGGCCAACTCATGGCCTACTCATATCGACCGCTTTACCTGACCGGGCACAGATACATGATCCCGAAGAGAAAGCGAACACCAAGAAGGCTCGCCACCTCAGTCCTCCCGATGGTACGAACGGCATGACGTCCGAACCCTTCGCTATCACGAACACACCAGGGATCGGCAACCACATCCTACTCGTGGAGGACAATCCCATCAACCGGAAAGTGATCTCTATCGCATTGAAAAAGCTAGGCTTTGTCGTCTCAGCCGTATGGAACGGCCAAGAGGCACTCGATTTCCTCTGCAAGAAGTCGACAGAACCTCGGCCTGATGTCATACTGATGGACTGCATGATGCCAGTTGTCGATGGATATGAGGCCACGCGGCGCATCCGCAACGACAAGACTATGTTCAATGAGCAAGTACGGGAGCTGCCGATCATTGCGTTGACCGCTAGCGCAATCAAGGGCGATAGAGAGAGGTGTTGGGATGCAGGTATGGACGACTATTTGACTAAGCCGGCGGCTAGAGATGAGCTGAGACGCACACTGGCAAGATGGTTGGTTACGCCAAGAATACGAGGGCTGGATCGGAGCAGACTGGCAGACTGAAGTTCACTCGTGTGAGTTCAGCCATTATGCTCTCACATAAGCGAAGCAACAAAGCATCGAACTGTCACTGTTCGTTTACAACGCGCGATTCATTCAGATACCTCTTTGCAGAAGCTCAGAATGCTCTTCCGCTCGCCACAAATATCATAATGATCTCTAATTTTCCACTTTCATATCAAGGTGTGGTGCGCTCGATTCGCATTTGGACATTGTATCTCACGTGTATAAGTCTTCTAGGGAGCCGGTAGATTTTAGTGTAGAAAGAGCAACAAATACAAATGCCTAATCTTACGCTATTCAGGTAAAATAAAATGCAAGCCGAGTAGGAAGCTTAACGTAGACTACCTACGATTTATATCTTACTCTCGCACGTAGCAGTTACATTGCTATGCACCTACGTTACAACAGGTTCTCTATTCTTAATTCTAATATAGCTAGGCTTACGCGCACGTCTCTGTTGTTTTTTTAGAACTTTTTTTGCTATGCCTTCTCTCTGTTCGCGATACCTTCTCTTGCATCTTCGCTCTTCGTGTGGCGAGAGAACTGCGGGAAACAACCGGCGTAACTACACCGCCTGCCATAAAGTACGGCCGAATACCAAGACATATTTCTTACCAAGCCCTCGGTACGGACGCTTGTACCAAGCCTGCGCCACGAGCGTGAGCGTGATGTCGCGCATGCATCCTTAATCTCGAGACTGCGCCACGAGGTACCAGCGCGATACTTGCTCGCCGTCTTGGTCTAGGCTGGCGAAGTCACGACAACATCCTTGATGGTACTACTTGAGAAATGAAATAGAACGTAAGGCGAGTCGTTGCAGCTGAGCTGAACGCTGTATAAAGAGTAACTGGTGTCGCGATGGAGATACTTCACGATACCTGACAGCACGCCGTTCCAAACCCAACCTGAATCTGCACCTCAAATCACGACGCCTCTCCACAAATTCCCCCACGCCTTCACGATCAAAGAATGGCATCAGCCTGGCTCGAGAAGTTTATCGTCCGCAACGACGAATCCCCAACACCCGACTCGCGCCGCGGGACCGACACCCCAGTGCTGAAGCTCAAGTACACAAGCCTCGCTGAACACCGCCGCATCCTAACGGCAGAGGGCGAGAAGACACCACTGTACGAGATGAAACGGCAGTCCATCCTCGGCGCATGGGGAAGCAAGATACACGTTACGTCACCCATGAGCTCGAACCAAGAAGTCGCGCTCATCGACTACCACATGTTCTCCGCGACTATTGGCTTTCCTCTTCGCAACAGCCATCGCATTGAGATTAGTACGTCGAAGCAGAATGTTGCTGCGAGCGGTGGGTTGGGGGAATTGCATTGGAAGGGCACGGGTATGGAGGTTGCGGGCGCAGCATCGTGGGAGTTGAGGGACGAGACGAGTCTTGTGATGGTCGCGCAGGTTGATCATCAGCAGGTGGGTGGGTGGATCACGCTTTGGAAAGAGGGCCTGGATGCGCAGACGGTGGAGGAACTTGTTGTTGTGGGTGTTGCGCAGATTGAGGGGTATAAGAGGATGATTAGGCAAAGTAAGACGTCGGCGGTTGGTGTTTTGGTGAACAAGTAGACGGATCACTTATTGTCTGGGTGGAATGGTGGCTAAGGGTTTTCTCTCATCGCGGTCACGAAGCGACAAGTCGACGATGGAGTAGCTGGGTCTCAGGAAATGTGCGATTCTATTCACTATATACATGTGCATCATCTCCGTTGTTACCGTAGCGGCAAGGACTTGTCCTCAGCGACCTCGCCTGCATCCTTTACCGGCACCGCCTCCGGGCTCGCAGCTGGCGTCAACCACGCTGCAGGCGTATTGCCTTGGCTTGCTTTTGTCGCGTCCTTCACCCTCTTGTTCACGAAATCCGGGTCTGGGCTCGCCCATGCGTAGTCGAAGCCGTCACCAAGCACCTCCTGTACACCTTCGGCGAGGATTTGCACTGCCTTCCTGCGGTTCCTGCTCCACTCCCACGCGCGGTACCAGCGGCCTGCTTGTACGGCCGTTTCCTTGCCGCCCTCCAACCCATCGAGGATGGATCGCCAGACGAGCATGGTCTTCTCCAACTCGGGAGCGCGTGACACACCGATGACACTGACACCCAGCTTGGAGCCGCCGACGTCGTCAATGGACTCGTGCGTCCATGGCACACCTGATGCGGGATCTCCGCGAGATCCACACAGCGCGCCAGCAGATATCCATGTCTCGAGCGCGAAGCGGATGGCGATGACCTCGATGCGCTCGCCGTAGTCGTCGCAGAAGTGGCTCGCTTTGCGCACTGCCTCGCGGAGAGAGGATGGGGCGGGGTGCCAGTCTCCGAGGCCACCAACGGGTATGCCTTCGTGTCGGAGGAGGCCCATACCGAGAATGGAGGCGTTCGGGACGACATCGACGCCTGCATTCTTCAGGCGCAAGATACCGCGCGGACCGGCGAGCGTCTGGTTCTGGAGGGTGAAGTTGGCATAGGACTGCACCGCATCGAGTGGCTCGCCGGTCTCGCGGAGGATGAGCTCAGCCATGTCGCCCAGCACATGTAATGGGTATCCACAGATACCAATGTACCGGATCGTGCCCTCCTCGTCCCTAAGGCGGCGGAGTTCCTTGACTGCTTCCAGGACCTCCGCTGGGCTCACAAACTCGACGTCGTGGCAGTACACCAGGTCCAAGTATTCGGTGTGTAGCCTCTCCAGACTCCTGTTGACGCTCTGGCGCACCCACTCCTTGCTGTAGTCAAACTCCTCGCCCGCTATCCGCCCGACCTTGGTCAGGATCATGTATGAGTTGCGCGGGAAGGTCTCCCGGACAAAGGGTGTTGCGAGCGCATCGCCGAGCAATTGTTCGGAGGGGCCGTAGTAGGGCGATGTGTCGAAGGCGCGAATGCCATGTGTGAGCGCTGAGGTCACGAGACCAGTTGTGTCGAGCGCGAAGGGATCGGTGTTGTATTGGGAGTTGAACGTGGCCGTGCCGAAGACGAGGGGAGGGAGGATGGACGACAGCGGAGTGCGCCGGCCATTGGCAAAGGAGTATGGGATGGGCTTCTGGCGCGTGGGAAGACTGCTGACAGTCGAGGGATGTTCGATGGGCGTTGTCGCCATGGTTGCGATTGTCCGGGCTGCTGGAAATGCTATTGGCGGGCCGACTACCGTCGCGTCGCTGCTGCGATGTCTATAGCGGGGTGTTCGCTTCGCGGGAGGATGCAAGCAATGCGCGCAAAGCAGGATAAGAAGTCGTGGCAAGTAGCTCGTATGTAGTCTTTGCAGTCGTAAAGTTGAGTATGTAGAAGGTGGAAGAAGAGAAACAGTCGGCAGCCTTCGGTTTAGGCTCGCGCATGCCACGCTCCGAAAGCGTGAAATCTATGCCTCACCATCCACCGTTTCGGTTGTGGTAAGGCGCCGTACCGCGATGGCAGGAACAGATGGACTAACGGTCGACCCGCATGACGCCATCTGCGTCTGGAACATGTTTCTGGCGCTGGGGCGACGGTAATTGGCCGAGATGCAAAAGTCAAAAGGATGATTCATGGATGTTGTGCGATCAAACAAAGGGTCCACCGCTCAAGGACCCTGCACACGTGCCTGCCTCGGCCGCCAATCTTGATTAGCGCCAAAGCACCGGGCGCGCATCTCAACACGCGAACGCCAGCAAGCTACTTTCAAACAGGCTTGAAAGACTGAGATGTTTGCTAGCCTACTGCCTTGTCCGTTCCGATGCCGTCTGGACTTTTTGTGCGAGCTCAACACTAACAGTGACAGGGCACAGCTACCGGTACCGCACAGTATTTTCGCAGCGAATCGGGCCGCCATACCTCCATAAAATGGTGCAAGCATGCGGCAGGGATGAGCATCGCGGACTTCCATTCCTGTCTTCGTCGTCTTTGAAAGGCAGCCTTGATGTTGAGCATCTGTACACTGTCCCATGCTCCTAGTGCAGTACGAGCAGGACGCTGCACACCTCCTCGTGCCTCAGCTCAACGTATTCCGCCATCCCTTTTGATCCTGATTATGTAGGCAGTGGCAGTGGCCGTCGCATCGCAAGCTTTGAAAGGCTTTCCTCGCACTGTCTTCTTCCACACCACCGCGTTCTCATGACAAACTTCGATGCAACTTTTTGCGGAATGCTCTTTGCGACTGCGCAACAGCGAACGGGTCGACACAGTCGATGCTTACTGTTGCCTTGGAGAGGCGCGCAAGTGTTGGACATCGCTGAACAGTACGTTAACAAGGAGCTGAGTGACTGAGTTGCACACAGCTTCCCAATGTAGCCAGCTGCTGCTCTCAACAGTCACACTCATCCTATAAGATACCCACCTCGTGCCATGGGTATAGTAGCTGGGCGCCGCATCTCTCCACAGATGATACCTCGTTTTAGCCCCCACCAGCGCATGCATCGTGAGGCTGAACCATGCTTATCCGAAGCCGCCTTGGTGCTGCCGCCTTGAAGACGATGGGTGTTCCCACTAGAACCCCGATGCTTGTCTGCGTCGTTTCGCAAGTTCACACATAGCGTCTCCTCGCCGGCTTCACGAGTCGCGCTCTCGTTGCCGCATTATGGCGACTAAGATCGTGCAGCCAAGTACATCTACTGATCTCGGTCGACTATGGAGAGGCGCCGTACGAGACTACAAAGAACGTACTGGGGAGGATCTTTCGACGATGGGAGTGAGAAACGTCGCCGATGTGATGCGACAAACGAATGCGGCCATGGACGAGTTCAAAGGTTTTCGCGATGACGGTAGCAAGAAGGCAAGCTTTCGCTCGGCTATGGGTGATCATCTTGGTGATCTACAGTTGTGTATTGACGGCTTTGCTGCCGTCGGGGCCGCTGTCAGTGCATTCCCACCAGCGATGCCCGTAGGCCTTGTGTTCACTGCCGCAAGTCGCCTGATTTCCGTGAGTAATTAGGATCCTTTTGTCATTCCGCACTAAATATGGACAGGCATTTGCAGGAGTGCGAGCAGACTACGACCGTGTCGAGGAGTTCTTCGCATACTCAGCCCGTTTCTTCCAACGACTTTCTATCCTTGAGAATAAAGCACAGTCCGGCCCGCTTGCTATTGCTATCGAGAGAGTCTTCTCGATGCAGCTTTCGGTATGCGGCAGGGCTAAACAGCTGATAAAGGAGAAACGATTCAGTAAGATAACTTCTCTGGTCGTAAGGAGGTGCTGACATGTTGTAGAGCATTGGCTGAAGACACTGTGGAACGAAGTAGATGAAGAGCTCATAGCAGCATATGCTGGAATGCAAGCCTCAATACAGGAACTCAACGAAACAGTGAGTTACGAAACTCACGGCACTCTCACAACCGTTAGCACTACGGTGCTTGCCAGCAGTTCCAAGCTGGATGAGCTCGATGAGAAATTACAATCCTATCGTTCGAGCCTGGACAAAGGTATCCAGGAGGTCTACGCAAGCACGATCAGTCTGCATCTTATCATCACCGAGGGAATTGTCACCCTACGGAACGAGCGGCTGGAAGATCGTGCTCTACTCCTGCAAATCATCAAGAACCAGGACAAGACGAGCAGGGCGCCGGAAATCGAGGAGAAAAAGAAGCTCGCTCAAAAGCCGAAGGGCGACATCGGTGACCGGAAGTTCCAAGCACTGCGGGAACTAAAGAAGTTCTTCGCTGATAAATACGACGTCTTCCCTTCGTGGCAAGTTGCTCACCAAGAGAATCTGCTCCAAGAGGAAGATTTGCGCGATACGAAGGTGAGCAAAACAGCCGGATGGCTCCGTGAGCATGCAAGCTTCAAGAGTTGGGTACGTGGAGAGACCCCTCTGCTTTGGCTACGAGGCGACGAGGGGATCGGAAAGTCATTCCTAGCCTACTCGGCTGTCCAAGAGCTGCGACTACATCAAAACGAGCACGACTGCTTGGCCTACTTCTACTTCAAGGAGGAGCGTCCATACCAACAGTCAATGCAGAACGCGTTCGCTTCGGCTGCACTACAAATCGCCGGATCAAACAACAGATATGCTGAACAGGTAGCGGCCAAGATCAAACAGGAGCCCAGTGAGTCCGCAGCGATGTCCACCTGGGAACGGTTCTTCCTCTCGGTGTTTCCAAGTGACAACAAACTCGGTGGCCGCCTTTTCCTTGTCTTTGATGGCCTAGATGAGGCGCGTGTGCAAGAAGGCGGGACCTTTACGCGGTTTCTGTCGGACCTCAAGCGCCTAAACGCCAGTGTGTCAGTCTTTGCGACGAGCAGACCCGAAGATAAGCCCACATTGCAGCTACTTCAGCCTTCAATCCTCGAGGTTACCAAGCATGAGATTAAGCATGATATGAAGACACTCGTGAGGGATCGTCTCCGCACACTTTCACGTGTACGCAAATTTACCAAAGCTACCAAAATAGCAATTCTTCGCGAAGTTATCAAACACGCAGATAGTATGCTCTACGTTGAGCACATGCTTAGGAGATTCTCTTACATTGGTCGAGAAAGGGCGGTTTTGCAAGCACTGGGGAGGCTCCCTTCCGGCCTGCATGCACTTTACAAACTCCTGCTAGACGAGTGCCGACAAAATCGATCGGAAGCGCAATACCAAGCGTTGAAGAAGCTGTTCGCGTGGCTGGCGTTCTCGAAGCGACCGCTTAGCCTGGGTGAGGCATCTAGCTTGATTCAACTCGCACTGTCCGACGACACCTTCGACATCGAGGAGGAAATCATCGGACGTTCCTCCCGCATCCTCGAGCTTACCCAATCACGGCAGCTTGAGGAGGACGCCAAAGACGACGATAAAGACGACGACGAGAACGATGAACCAAAAGACGAGGATATTCCAGAGCTCGGATACGGAGACTCTCCTCTCTGCTTCCAAGACCGGTCACTAAGGCAATACTTCAAGAGCGTGAGCGTCGAAAATGACGGCGTGACAGAATTTCGGACACCTGCTACCGCTGCGCACCTGACAATTCTCCAGATGTGCGTGGATGTAATGATGAAAGCGGCCCAAGAGCCTTTCGAAGCGAAAAGTTCTGGGTTAACACTCTACGCGATTAGCTATTGGTATGAGCACCTCAAAGAGTTGGACGCAGCGAACGCGACCCCCGAAACTGTTCGAGATGTCGTGACACTCTTGCACTGCGTTACAGACAATACATACAACATCGCCAATTTGTTCGAAAAGCTGGCGCAACATACGGATATATACCCAGAACCCGCGGACGACGTGCCCACCCCTTGGTTCGATGCACTTCTGAGTTGGACAGCTAGGGCATCAACGCTACCAGACAAATCTTTGGGTGACAAAGTCAAGGATTGGACGCTCGTGGTCGACCGAGACAATGTTCTGCTTCCACTTGCTCGCGGTCATGTCCATAATTGGTTAGACGCCAGCGATGAATGGTGGATACCCGAGAAGTTCAGATTCCTCAAGGCCGCGCTGTTTCGTGTAAGTCGGTCTTTCTATGCGATCGCAATTCTAATACCCTTTAGTCGAACGCTTTTGAAACCAAGGATTCCAAGGACCTTGAGCCACTCGATTACATCAATGCCACTATCACCAGATGGGACATCCCATCCGATGACTACAAGACTCTACGAGCGATCGGTGGCACTTTGGCAGACTATGGTTACGTAGCGTGGGATGACATGGATCAGAAAGCAGCGCTGTTCACTGACGCTCGCCTGTATCTGAAAAGATCAGTGGACTGTATGCAGGGAGACGTTCTGGACAACGTCGCTACAGTTCGCCTACTTGCGTCGGTATGTGGGCGATGCGACCAGCCATCCGACGCAATAAAGCGCTACGAAGACGCCTACAACATGCTACCAGATCACGAGGCCGAGGGGTCTTCCGAACAAGAGCGCGAGAAGATCAAATCTATACGTGTGGAGATCTTGACCGAGAAAGCTTCCGTCCTTTCTACGCTGGAGCAAAGCGACGAAGCTTTGCAAGCATTCAACGAAGCAAGAAGACTGCAGGGCGAGCAGCCACTAGCCGGAACGATCCTAGACAATATAACACTATTATTCAAGAAGGAAGATGAAATTGATGGACCTAGGCTCATGGAAGTACTCAAAAGCTGGACCGAAAAGGAGCGCAACAGTTGGTTCACCTACCTCTTCGTGGACTGGGTGCCTATCGACGCGGTAGCTCGATTGCAAAGAGCAGCACATTTGACTGGCGAGACCGATCTACTCATCGGCTGGCTAAGAGCCCTAGCCAACACGCTTCCGGCGCAAAGCCTCCATTTGTTCAACATCCGGGGCGCAATCGCGCACATCTACTACCCCATGCTGGGCGACATCGAGAAGGGTAAGACGCTGCGTCAAGAGCTCTTGACCACGAAGACGAAGCCCGATCCTGCATATGAAGACACCATGAACGAGACGAGGACGCGTCATCGGATGCAGTTGGCAGACATTCTGTTTTATGAGTTCCAGACGACCGCGGACCCGGCGAAGAAGGAAGAGATCATGGAAACCCTACGACTGTTGCCCAGCGCCCACGATGACGAAGGTGACGACAAACACATTAGAGAATCTCATGTCGATGTGCTTCGCGCAAACATGCTTCGTATCATGGGCCCTGCGAAAGATTATCAGAGATACATGGACGATTTATTCAGCAAGTGCATCGCTGGTCTCGAAGATAGTGTCTCTTGGAACGACTTGTCAAGCCTGCGACTATTGTCCAAGGTTCTGGCGTCTCTGGACAGCCTAGAGCATGATGCACGAATCGCGATAAGTGCCCAGTTCTCAGTCCTGGACCGCGCAATACATGGGCAAGATACAGAGTCCGAGCAATCGGAGACTACTTCCGACAAAGATGTCGGCGAAACAAACGCGGGACCTGATGCAGAACCAGATGCGGGACAAGACACTGCAAGGGAGCATGGTCCAGTAGCTACAAGCGAACTTGTTCGGAACGACTCTCCGACGGACGAGGTACATAACAACGAAGTCAAGATCGTTACGGAGGAGCCAGTTGAGGAAAAGCAGGACTCTGCAGGGGAAGAGGGCACGGATTCGGATGAGTCAAAACCTGATGAACTGGACGAAGACCTTACCGGAGGAGGTGTTTACTGCGACGGCCAGTGTGGGGTGGACATCTATTCCTGGACGCGCCCGATCTACTACTGTCTCGTATGCCCCAGCTGTGATTTGTGTGAGGACTGCCACTCTAAGCGCATCAAGCAAACCAAGGGAGAGATCGAAGCGCCATGGCTTAGCTTCTGCGGCACGAACCATCGCTATATCAAAGGTCCGATGAAGGGATGGAAGGGCATCAAGAATGGCGTTATCCGGTATTGCGATACGGAGATCACCGTGACGGAATGGCTTCGGGGGCTCAAGGAAGAACGGTGGCCTAATGCTTGGAAGATCTTTTGGACGAGGCAAGGAGGGTTGAAGGATATCGGGGTTGAAGACTGAGGTCGAGGTATGACCAACATCAATGTCGCACTCTATGATAGAATCGTAATCCCCAACGTGCAATACCTGTAATCTTCTTGTCGCTACTCGCATGCATATCTCAGGCGTTCAATACTTCCGTTCGATACTTGGTTTCACCCAATGCGCCCCCTCTGCGCACGTGTTTCCAAAGTCCAGAGCGTTTAGTTTCGTCAAATCCCAGCCACTGACATATGTCCTGTACTCTGGGTCATGATGACCATCCGGCTGCTTCGCATGACCAATATACAACGCCTTGGCATAGTAGCAATGTCGTCCATGCCAGGTGTACTGGATGCATTCGTCGTGTTCGGAACACCCGACCCTGCAAGCATCGAGGTTCGTATGGACTGTGGAGCTATCTGGGAGCTGAAATCCCGCGTCGAAAGCTGCATCCCAATTTTCGCGCTGCGGGTATTCGCCTTGCAAGGAGAAGAGCAGGGCGCGGTATAACAAGTTGCGATAGCGCATGGGATCTTCAAACTTCGCTCTCCATTCGTTCTCCCATGACCAGAGCTCTTTGTAGAGAGCTGGGTCGGTTTTGTGTAGGCTGATGACGGGCTCGCACCAGTAGTCCTTACCGAATGGAATGTTTTCGAGCTTATGAGGGCTGAACATGGGCCACAGACCGCTGATATCTATCCCGGCTTTGTCGTGCAGCGCCCACCCTAATATGCTGTCGCCACAACAATCGGCCCTGATATCTTCTTTGTATTCCGTAGTGAGACGAGGACCCTTAAGACCGAGGGCATTGCGGTGGCGATCAACGAGTCGATGCGCAGCGGCCTTTGATAGTATAAACCCGGCACCTCCATACGCGAACCAGACTTGATTCTCCACTTCAGACTGCGCGTCAGGATGGTACGTCCTTCCCGGTGAAGGCGATCCAAAATAGTAGGGCAGTGAGCTGTTGTAGTTCTCCAAGAGGCGAAAAACATTGTCCCAGAAGATGTATGTGTCGCTCTCAAGGAAGACGTACCACTCGGCCGCGTTATTGTGATCAATCGCCTTTTCCACTTCCGGCAGAAACTTGTACTTGTCTATCCTCCACCCTTCATGACCCTGCTGTAGATGCGTGCCGTGTCGGCTTGCGTTCTTTTGCGCCTCGTAGACGATATAGTCCTCTTCCTTCAGGTACGTATTCGGTGGCAAATCTGCGAGAACGTCGATAGTTCGATGGTCGCGGCCATAGGTATGACTGCCATCTGAAACGATGAGAACATTGGAGATGCACTTAATGACTGTCGAAAGCTGAGCATCGGTTCGTGACTTGTCATCCGCTGATCCGGTCTTCAGGATGACCTGAACCTTCGAGAGCAGATGCACTGGAAAGAGAGCGCATTCGTCTGTGACGCCGTCCCGCCAGTCAATGTCTTCTTTCCTTCTGAATTGTGTCGTAGTGTTCCAAGTCCAGAAGTCCAGTCCATTGTCGGCTTGCGCGTTGTGTTCATGCGGTAACGGCGCGAATGGCTTGGGGTGAAAAGCTTGTTTGCCTAGAATATCGCTTGGTAAGGATTCGACATAAGTCCAGTCGAAGAGGACAAGAAGATTAATTCCAATGGCTATGCCGACGAATGCGATCAGCACCCGAAGCGTGCGCCCGGTGGCGAAAGACCTGGAACTTGGTAAGAAGCGGCTTGAGCCTGCAAGCATCATCAAAAGTGAGCGTAGGCGTCGCGTCACAATACCCTTAGTCCCATCGAGTTTGTCGAGCAGGAGTGGCTCGTCGGGAGTTTTGGATAAGAAGTACGGACGTCAGCCGTCTTTTCGAAGAGGTCGCAGCGCACATAGGTGCACACTGCAGGCTCGGGAGATTCGATTGCGACGCCATGACATCTTAGGCGCGCTTTCTGTTGGGTGGTCGCCTGAGTCCTTCCCAGCAGGATTGTGCCGTGAGACAGGGTGGTGTCACTTAGCGAGGTTTGCCCGTCACCGTTGTGTTAGCGACAATGCCGCTACTCGTGCATAGCTCATCGGCACCACCTGGGCAGTGTCGGGCCCGGCCCCAGTAGCCCCCCTCCGGTGCGGCTCTTCAGCTCCTAACAGATGCGCTCGTACAGCGACGAATCATCCTGGCATGATTCGTAACTGTCTTTCCTATCACAAGGAGCGGATCAAGATGATTGCGTGACTAATTCGGGCGCGGGTGTAGAGCGCGAATAGAGACGCTTGGTGGCTGAGCAGATGCCGCCAGGCAACCACGGTGTTGGGGCAGTGCACAAGCCGGCCTGGTCATACACAGGTCAGTATGGAAGTTGCGCGAAGATCATACCAAGGTATTGGGGGGGCCAGTCGTGCGATGCAGATGACACGTGCAGCGTGGGTGACAGTCTCTGTTCCTGAGGCTCAGCCCTTGTTGCTTCGCCTGCATTGCTTCAACACTAGCGCCAGGCAAGAGCACCTGGATACCTCAGGTTCGCAGAGATAGGCAAGCTGGTCGCTTTTGTTTGCGAACCTCAGCTCCCGGACAGATTCTGACTGCACAACGAAGGCTTGACGCCTGCAGCTTCAATTGCTACTTGAACCACGCACAGTTTGAGCAATGCCCGGCTCACACCAATGGATCGAACTCAGACACGCCGCGAACAGGACACGTGGCGGCAAAAGCAGACCACTGAAAAGCAAAAATGTGGAAGCACCCATCAATGTATTCGGTGGCTTGATGAAGCGTGTCAACTTCGAAGACGCAAAGCGTTATGTACACAATTGCGTGTCTACGCACGCCGGGTGCAAAGCATCGACACGGATAACACTAGTAGACCTATGGGTGCTTGATTGCCATCATAGAGTCGTTGTTCCAGCACCGAGCGATTGCAAATACGTCGCGCTGTCATACGTTTGGGGCCCACAGGCATCTGGAGGTGGAACACAATTTCCTCGGCTGCCGGACAACCTTCCTCGCACTATTGAAGACAGCATCGAGGCTACAAACAAGCTTGGTTGTCGGTACCTCTGGGTTGACAGATATGTATGATCGTCTGTTTTCCATCCTACCTAGTGGCTGATTAGAACAGTGTATCGATCAGAACAATAGTGTAGCCCAGCAACACCAGATCAATCAGATGGGGGATATCTACTCTGGGGCACAAGTGACTCTAGTCGCAGCAGCTGGTACGGGCGCTACTTATGGGCTCCCGGGAGTGACAAGTGACTTTGAGAACCCTTTCACGTACGCAGGCCCTAGTTCCGATTCTATGCTACCCTACAGGGGATCGATCGTCAAGTCGATATCGGAATCTGTCTGGTACACTAGAGCGTGGACATACCAAGAAGGCTACTTGTCAAGACGACGAATGTACTTCACGGATGTCGGTGCAGTGTGTCTGTGTGATGAGAATCGCCACAAAGAATCCTTTAGCAAGATCTCGGCTTCACTGCGCAATACATCCACGACGACAACTTTTGGAACCGCGGTTCAGATGATGCGCGAATACACTAAACGTCATCTCACAAACGATCACGATGCGCTGAACGCTGTGCTTGGCGCGCTCGAAACGCAAGACGTTGATCATATCTGGGGTGTAAATGTTGCGAAAAGTGACCACAAAGCATACGTGTTCATGCATTGGAAACATTCATCACCAGTTCCCCGGCGCAAAGGCTTTCCTAGTTGGTCCCCCATCGGCTGGCGTGGACAGGTGGATTATGAGAAGCAACTTCCTAGCCTCTCACACAACTGTTCAATGGAAGTCTGGCATAATGCTACTTACGCGGCCGTTCCGCAGAACATCGGCAGACTACGACTACAACACCAAATGCCTGTAGAAGAGCACTCTAAGTTCCTAAGACTGACGACTCAAATCGTGATGCTTGAGTTCATTCAAGTTGACAATAGGCGCCCTGCTGGACTGTATGTTAAAGTCCCTTATAATCCGACGGTCGATCTCTTCATTTATCCTTTCTGGGATGTTGACCAGATAGCCGAACCGGACCTTCAAACTGGACGGATTGAACTTCCCTGTGTTGTAGTTCTCCAGAACGAAGCTCGGATGTGGCATGGGAAGGACCCTGTATTCAACTCTAACGGCCGGATACTGTTTTCGCCTATAGAGAACCATCGATTCGAGGATGAAATGCAGATCATTATCCTGCAGCAACACGTAAACTATTATGAACGTATCGGATGTTTTTCTTGGGAGCCAGGCGGTAGAGGTGGGTTCGCTTGCGACAAGCAAGGCCGGGAGGTAATTAATCCTATGTATATTTCGAAGTATTGGGAGAAAGACGATAGTAGATACTGGCGGAGGAACGGTGTTCAAACTACATTTCTCTTGGGTTAGTCGAGCGAGGAAGTGGTAAAGGAAATTCAATACATGCCTCGCACATGTTCTGATGGCGCAGAGCTCATGCGGTCATCTTGCGATCGTTTGGTTCAGGTAGCCAGAGTTCAAAAGCTTTGTATAAGATCTGAAACTACGACTTGGTCGCATGTGCAAGAAAGATTTAATGCAACGGGAGACGCTGTCAATGTCTATTCGTATCAACTCACATTCCATGGTCATGGTCATCAAAGCTCGCGGGAATCAGCACAAGCTCGCATTGAAGAGACAAGGGCAGCACATGCTGCGAATACGGTCCAATCTCCAAACTTGAAGCGACGCGTCTCGAAGATTTGCCAATGCTGACATCAGATCTGAGTATCGCTGGCACTGCGCATCGCGTCTTACACCACTAGTCTTCCCAACGCGAACTCTACGCATAATGGTCCAATTATATCTTCTGCTACTGCATCTTCATCACCCCAATTAGCAAAGTTAGCTCCAGTACTGCTAGAACAGATCCCTTAAGGCCTATCACGTAGCTGCTGGAAAATTGAGGAAGCTGAATATGCATCCAATCCTCGTTATCCTTTGGCGGAGCAGGCATCAGGCCATCTGCAAGGATTTAGCTAATGACGCGGTTTGGGCGAGCGATACAAGTACGTACGAGTGCCACAGTACAACACGTCTTGATGCTTCTCACGAGCATAATTAAACCTTAGCGCCTGTCCGTACTCGTCATGGCCGTCAATCCACCGCACACCCTTGGGTGAATAGTGATCTCCGTAACCGCCCTCGACAACGGCCATCATTCAGTCTCCACTGATCATGCGGCAGCCTACCAATTTGAAGACCGCGGCGTCTTTCAGCTCACCCATGTGCGCTGGAGATGCACTCCTTGTTCCACCATCGGCCTCATCACCGTCGGGCTCAGGACGGTCAACGATCAAGTGACCGTTGACCTCAATGACAATTGCGTTAGGAAGGTCAACTTCGCCCATTTTGGCAATCTTTTGGATAGTTGAGGGGAGGATGGGAGGGTTCGGGAAAGCCTCAACGGTGAAGTTTGGGTGATTGTAGGAGCATTCGTTGTGGATTCCATTCGCCTGCACCATCCCCGCCCGTACCCTTGCGCGATCTTGACTTGGTTGTTCCATGTGATGCGATACGCACTGTTTTGCGGAAAATTCGCCTATCTCAAATGCCTTCGACGTCTCTTCACCGCTCTCAGTCGTTTCAAATTGCTAATAGGTAACGACTTCTTGGTGTGGTGACAGCGCACAATGAACCTTATTGCTAAGGTGGACATAGTATCACCCTACCGCACATTCACAGAGTAGTACGGTATCCGAATACGAGTAGTGCCAGCGGTATGCAAGTACGAGCGCACGCTGGGCGTCATCTACTCTAGTATGTTGGATTCATCAGGTTGATCAGCTTGACACTAAATAAATCTACGATAAGCCCATTTGCGCAGATGCTCGGGTTCTGCCGCGATATAATGGTGGCTTGTGCTGTATGTCATAAGGGGGCTAGTCGAATGTCATGTATGCTTGGACTGACAGGCTCGACATCCTGTCACTACGAGGTTTTCGGGAACTATGAGACCTCTTGCGCGAGGTGTATACTTGGAGCGGTGGAGTTGGAAGCTGCACAGGTTGCGTGATGCAGGTGCGCGATGCGACCCCGCTTTCTAAGTTGCAAGCCCATTTCTTCTTTCGTGCGGGCCTCCGTTACCACATATATCACAACGAAGAAACACACGTCGTGCAGTGGGAGTGGCTTATTCCTCGCGTCCATCGTCCATCGTAAGCTCGGTCACTACTCCTAATATTTTTCGCTTCCAGCCTGGCAACCACCATCACTTTGTTCTTGCCCGTCCCGCTTTTCGTGAATGCCTCAATCTGACATCGCATCATTTACAGGCCATACTTCATTCACGCGTCTTCGATTCTTACAGCCTGATCACCTTCCATGCGAAATCCCGGCGGGCAGGCCAACGTCGGTGCGCTTCCTACCATTATTAGCACGTTTATGTTAATCGAACTCTTGGTTGACCATGTGTAGTGGCATCTGACTTACCAACGTCCGACAATGAGGGAACTAGCTTTATCCCATCGTATCCCGAATTGGCACGCAGGCGAGAGTCTGCATGATAGTTAACCAAGCATTCTCACAAGGAGGCGAAGAGCTGTGTTGGACGTAGCTATAGTGTGACATACCGTCCGATCCCATCGCAAGAGAACTTGGGATTTCTCCAGATTGATACGGCTTCAGCATGTCGGATCGTACGGTCCAGTACATCGCGGGAGGTTCAGAATTACGCGGCTCATCTATCAAACGCCCCAGGAAGAGGACATTGGGTTTAGAGCCAGTACACAAAAAGCCGCCCAGCATGTAAATTGCTGCGGCATCGTTCTGACCCCCCAAGGTGACCGCGAGCTTCTTATCGCGATCGTCGAGTTCACTAGCAGGCGATGGTGTAGTAACGAATCGACCGTTCACTTCGACGAGGAAGCTTTGGCTTTGGCTTCCGTTTGACATGTTGGTGTGTTGGGGAGTTGCTGGGAGTGAACGGAAGGCAAGGGATGTCAGACCGCTGTTAAGTGTTTCGTAGGCTTGTCTTTACATTTGCTATTGTGCCACGAATTATGCAGCTAAAAGAGTCTAACTTAAACTCGACCTGTTATGTGTGGCGGATAGGGCTCCACCAGATGCGAGGCGCTGACGCGGATTAAAAGCAACAGAAGGCTCGCCTTTGTTCTATACATGGTACATCACCATGCAAGCCAAGGTCGATAGATAAACATCAGCGGCCTATCTCACGAGAGCCATCGCCACTGGTGCAGCTAACTAGACCCCTTCACACTAAAACAAGGGATACAGCCCGAGTTTTCCCGGATTGTGGCATTGAACTTGAATCGGTATCAACTATATACATACATTCTCTCGTGTCTACGAGGCTACTACAACTTCGCAAACACAGTCGGCACAGCCCCACCCATCTCAACAAGCGTACTCTTATTCCGGACCCAAGCCTCAAGACCCTTCTTACCATTCTCAACACCAACACCGCTCTGCTTCCAGCCTCCCACACTCATCTCAGCGGGGCTCTCACCCCAAGTGTTTACCCATGTGATACCCGCCTCAAGCTGAGCGATGACCTTGTGCGCTAGGTTGAGGTCCTTGGTGAAGACACCCGCCGCAAGACCGACATCGGTATTGTTGGCGCGTTGGACGACTTCCTCGACGGTCTTGTAAGTGAGGATGGACATGACAGGGCCAAAGATCTCTTCGCGCACAATCTTCATGTCGTCGGTGCAGTTTGTGAAGACGGTGGGTTGGACCCAGTAGCCTTTTTGGTAGGCTTTGTCGCTGTGTGACGCAACCCATGATGGAGTTTCAGGGCCTCCGCAAAGCATCTTCGCCTTGTCGTTGTCGCGGCCGTGCTTGATGTATTGTATGACCTTTTCGTAGTGCGGCTTGGAAACTAGCGGGCCGAAGTTGGTGTTCATGTCGTGGAGGTTGCCGGGGCGGATGTATTGCATCTTCTCTAATAGTCGCTTCTCGAATTCTGACTTGATTGCTTCGGGAATGAAGACCCTTGTACCGTTGGTGCAGACTTGCCCTGTTGAGAAGAAGTTGGCCAGCATCGCACCGTCAACTGCCTGGTCCACGTCCGCATCTGGGAGGATGACGCATGCCGACTTCCCGCCCAGCTCCATTGTCACGTATTTCATCTCGCCAGATGCGCTGCCTGCGACCTTCTTGCCTGTCGAGACTTGTCCGGTGAAGCTGACCTTGACGATGCCAGAGTGCTTGGTCAGGTATGCGCCGACCTCACCGCCGCCCTGGACGACGTTGAAGACACCCGGCGGCACACCAGCTTCTGCGTAGATGTCCGCTAGCACTGTGGAGTGCAGCGGTGTGAACTCCGAAGGCTTGTAGACCATGCAGTTGCCGGCTGCCAGGCACGGCGCAGACTTCCAAAGCGCAATCTGGATTGGGTAGTTCCACGCGCCAATGCCTGCACACACGCCCAAAGAATTCTTGGTCGTGTATACCCACGCATCTGGTCGCAGTTGTGCCGTCTCACCGTTCATGCCGCCTCCGCCTACGAGGTTCGCGAAGTATTCGAGGACATCGGCGCCGGTGACTACATCTACAGTCGAGGTCTCGGAGAAGGGCTTGCCGGTGTCGCTGGTCTCGATCCGGGCAAGTTCGTCATTGCGTGCGCGAAGCAGGGCAGCCGCTCGCTGGAGGATGCGCGCGCGCTCGATGGGTGGTGTCGCTGACCATGCGGGGAAGGCTCTTTGCGCCGAGGCTATCGCAGCGTCTATGCCAGCGTTGGATGTTGTGTGGATGTTTGCGACAGGTTGGGCGGTCGCGGGATCAATGGTCTGGAAGGTGGAAGTGGATGAGCCTGATTGAAGCTTGCCGTCGTAGTAGGCTGATCGGGGCGCATATGGGAGAGACATGGTGGTGACTTGTTGGCGCAATGGGAGAGTGCGATGGGTTGCTTCTGGGGTTGACGCGATGGCGCGGGAGTTTGGTCGCTACTATGGTCACGATGAGCGAGATATACCGGTGAATCTTTATGCACAGTTTGATCTGCACATGTCAGCCAAGTGGTCAAGATTGGCGCGGTGATGTAACGTGAACGAACATTTGATGAAGCGATAGCGGCGGGGAGCTTGGATGCAGCTGTTGCGCCTCTACTTCCTTTCACGATCAGTAATCCTTCGGGACGTCGCCGACGGGATGCGTCAGCTGAGGGATATGCAAGGGGTGCGAGCAAGAATTGTCGCAACGACAGTGATAGCAGCAAAGCTCGCTTTTCAGCGGGATGGCGTCGTTTCCTGTCGCTGCTGCTGTCTGGCACAAAAACGTCGCTCCGATGGCTGCCGCCCTCACCGCCCAGAGATCGGGGAAGGTGCGGCATGAAGCGACAGGGATCGCCAGCTCGGAAGCTGCAGCCCAGCGGGGTCGCGCTAGGCCCAACGCGCCCATCACATCATCGGACGGTTTTACGACGCCTTTTTTTCTTTCACTGACGGCCACGCGCGCCATATCTACGTCGTCGCCGGCACCATCATAGTCGTTGTTGGACCCAATTGATCAAACTTACTCACTACCTGCTTACAGCGTGCTCTAAGTTTACTATCGGCCCATCGCGTATCCATCCTCGCGTACCCGTCGCAACATCGCTGACGTCCTGAGGCGTTGGTTGAGCACGTGCACTCGTCCGGTCCAACCGTAAACGGCCCTATTTAGCACAGTCTTATCTGGAAGGCGAACGACACATCTTGCAGCTGTGCACGACTCTTCATTCCCCAGCCTCATCGCCAGCTCACTTTTGCTGGTCCGACCTTCTGCCGACCGCCCGATCGCGACGCCCGGCCCATCTAGACAACATCGTCTCCTTCGAGCGATAGTCCGGTTGGATATATAAGCTTGCCCTGACGTGAAAAGCTCTCTTCAGCAGAAGTATATTCTCGCCATCACCCCAAGCACACCACCCACACGCAACAATGGCTTTCGAGACCGTGACCTCCATTCCCAAGGATGCCGAGTATGACTTTGTCATTGTCGGAGGAGGCACAGCTGGCTGTGTCATTGCCTCGCGACTTACCGAATATCTCCCCAACAAGAAGGTCCTCTTGATTGAGGCCGGCCCAAGCGACTTCATGGACGACCGTGTGCTGCTGCTCAAGGACTGGCTCAACCTTCTCGGAGGGGAGCTCGACTACGACTACGGCACCACCGAACAGCCCAATGGCAACTCACACATCCGACACTCACGTGCAAAGGTCCTTGGTGGCTGCTCATCACACAACACCCTCATCTCCTTCAGGCCGTTTGAGTACGACTGCAAGCGATGGGAGGCCCAAGGCTGCAAGGGCTGGAGCTTCAAGACCTTCATGCGTGTGCTTGACAACCTGCGCAACACCGTGCAGCCTGTTCACGAGAAGCACCGCAACCAGCTCTGCCTCGACTGGATCGACTCCTGCTCCACTGCCATGGACATTCCCGTGATCCACGACTTCAACCACGAAATCAAGACCAAGGGCGCCCTCAAGCCTTCCGTCGGTTTCTTCTCAGTATCATATAACCCCGACGATGGCCGCCGGAGCAGCGCTAGTGTCGCCTACATCCACCCCATTCTCCGCGGTGAGGAGAAGCGCGACAACCTGACTGTTCTCACCAACGCGTGGGTCAGCAAGGTCAATGTCAACGGCGACAAGGTCACCGGCATCGACCTCACATTCCAGAGCGGCGAGAAGCGCACACTCAACCCCAAGTGTGAGACTATTCTCTGCGCAGGCGCAGTCGACACCCCGCGACTGATGCTCCTCTCCGGTCTTGGTCCCAAGCAACAACTTTCCGACCTCGGCATCCCTGTCGTAAAAGACATTCCCGGTGTTGGTGAGAACTTGCTAGACCACCCCGAGAGCATCATCCTCTGGGAGCTGAACAAGCCCGTACCCGCGAACCAGACCACTATGGACTCTGACGCTGGTATCTTCCTGCGCCGTGAAATTCCAAACGCAGCAGGTGGTGACGGCGACATCGCCGACATCATGGCTCACTGCTACCAGATTCCCTTCTGCCTCAACACTGCTCGGTAAGCCCAACGACCCCACATTTCCGCACTGCAACTAACGTGATCACCAGCATGGGTTACGACTCCCCCATCGACGCATTCTGCATGACGCCCAACATCCCCCGACCCCGCTCCCGCGGCCGCATCTATCTCACCTCATCTGACCCCACCGTCAAGCCCGCGCTCGACTTCCGCTACTTCACCGACCCTGAGGGCTACGACGCAGCCACCATCGTCGCCGGTCTGAAAGCCGCCCGCGAGATCGCCAAGCAGGCACCTTTCTCCAACTGGATCAAGCGCGAGGTTGCGCCCGGTCCCAAGGTCAACACCGACGAAGAGCTGTCCGAGTACGGTCGCCGCGTCGCGCACACTGTATACCACCCCGCTGGCACAACCAAGATGGGTGATGTGACAAAGGACGAGATGGCTGTTGTAGACCCCGAGTTGAAGATTCGCGGTCTCAAGAGCGTCAGGATTGCGGATGCGGGATGCTTCCCCGAGATGCCCACCATCAACCCTATGTTGACAGTCTTGGGTATCGGCGAGCGTGCCGCTGAGTTGATTGCACAAGAGTGGGGATGGAAGGGTCTCCAGAAGGAGAGGTTGTAGAAGCGCATTTCAAGAGAAGTGCGTTGGTGGGTAGATATGTGTTGGTAAGCTGGTAAGATAGCTGTAAGTTGATAACATAATGAGTGACGACTTTGAACGGTCACCCCAATGCGACAATACCCTTTGCAGCAAGATATCATATATGAATTTGTAAGTGAGTCAAGTGCATGTGTGAGTACACTGGATAGGGGCCGGGTTTTTGCGACCGTCTGACTTGATCGTCGTCATGTTTCTCCCGAGCTCGACGTTTCTCCTATTGACGCATTACTGCCCGACCCCCTAGATTGACGGAAGGGTAAGCTATCTGGATGCGTGAGCCAGAGGACGGACTGAGGCGTAATTGCTAGTGACTCCATCGTCCGCTGGCTTGTGCTTATGTTGGATTTGGCTTTGCACACTATTGTTCATGAGACGAAAGATTGTGGCGATGTTTTGTGAGCCTACTCGAACAGTAAATATATCATCATCAGCATCATCATATCGAAAGGACGAGTACATCAGAAGGTGAATGAAAGGGAAGCAAGGCTCACGATCGACAAACAACACATTGAAGGCATCAAGCAACGTCAAATTCCATCTCCCATCTACACTACCCATCCACCACCACCGCCACTCGTTACTCATCCCCCCAATCCCCACTCCGACCACCTAAGTGACGGTCAAAGTATAAGTCACACTATCGCACTTGCCATTAACAATCTGTCTATCCCCACTCGCCAACTGCAGCAAACCCCTCCAGGTGCCGCCATGCTGCATGTTGAAGCAGGCTTGGTTAATGTTGTGCGTAGTCATGAATTCTAGGCCGCGAGACACGGCGTCTTTCATGGTTTTGACTTCGGCGGTTGTGTCGCAGTTTTTTCCGGTCGTGGCCGCGTGGTATTGGTAGTTTACGCTGTGAGGGTGATACTTCAGTGGCCGTATGTCAAAGGGGGAAGGGGATAGGAAGATGAAACGAGCGTCGAAGCTTTGGGGAGGGGGTTTCAAGGTGGGGGCAAAGAGGGAAGGCAAACACGTACCCGTCAACGGTGCCGGTGATAACACCACAAGTGTTGGCATCGCTCTGTGCCTTCATCAAGTTTGAAACGTAGGTCGCGATGGCGTTCACGTTGAGCGCGACCATGGAGCCTGCACCTAGGATAGCGACTGCCTCTTCGATGGTGAGGCGTTTTGCGAGGCTGTCGCTGGACACAAGTTGTTAGTAGGGGATGAAGAATGGGTTGAAAAGAGCTTGTGCATCATACTCAGACTGTGTTTCCTCGCTCAAGAGTGGCAGAGCCTCCCGCTCCGGAAGAGATATGGCCATGGCATTGTAGCCGAGGCAGAGAGCGGTAGCGGCGATGGTTGAGAAACGCATGATGGGAAGTAGAATAAGGATGTGGTAGATGAATGTTGTAGATTGTTGAAGCACAGGAGAGTAGTGATGCTTGAGTGATGAGGATGGTGCGATAGAAGTGTGTATCCTGCCCGCTATATATACACTCGCATACTGGATCGTTCCGATGATGGAGTTGGTGATAGTTGAGCACAGATTGACTGGAAGCACGCCCTGGGATCCTGTGATCTACTGCCTGCACGCCTGAAGACGTGCGTGGTTGGAAAGAGTACCCAGATCAGCCTCGCGATATGACCCGAGTATACTGGATAGAGGCAGGATGCATGTGTCCACTAGCAAGTAGACCGATGCTATCTTCGTTTCATTCCGTGCAAATCGCCGCACAATACTGCATGTGTAAGGCGCCCTTCTTGGATCAGCGTCTATACAATGATGATCGTGGTGTTGCACTTCGCCGTCTCCAAGGCGTTCCTTCTCAGGTCTGTGCAGCGGGCCGAATCACGATGTTGGACCCCATCTCGTCGCGGCGTTTCAGTAATCTTAGCCTCCGCAAACTTCCCGCGCTCAAAAATAGCCGTTTTAGGTAGACTATCTACGTCAGAATCGCTTAGGCGTTCCATGTTTAGTCGTTGCACATAGCCGCACGAGGCTGTGTATCTAAGGCGTTCCAGATCGGTCCGTAAACGAACCATGTCTTTGCACCGACCGATTTTCCGGCACCAGGATCAAGACACTCAAGGATCAACCTAAGCTTTGTAGCTGCGCTCTTATTTTGACTGCAATACCCGATCGACTCCATGTATCGTACATCAGGCACCCCGCGATCATCTGTCTCGGTCCGTTGATACAGCACTACTACATGGATTCACGTCGCCGTCTATCCAACTTTCTCTCTTCTTTTGTGATCGAGGCGGGCAGTATGTTTGGAGGCCTCGTCAAGATCAGGCCGACGAGGCAGAAACGCTTGTCGAGTGCTTGAATCTTGACGAAGAGGGGAGGTAGAGCGCAGGCCTGACGTAGGCCTTGTGTCCATTTGATGATGTATATAAGTAATTGAGGCGTCGAAATAAAGGTATCAATTCATCTCATCAGTTCCTCTCAAGTCACAGTTCAACATCAAAGTACCCCATTTGCTATACCTCACTTGTTCACGATGCGCTTCCAACTCGCCCACATCTTCTGTTTGCTCGGCGCTGCCGAGGCCATCGCTATTGGTAGTCCCGAGAAAGAGTACGTTGTCGCCTTTCCATCAACATATATCGGTTATTGCAATCTACTGACATGAAAGCTCTAGCTACGCCCTGCTCTCAAAGGATGTCGCAGCTCCTCTCGACCGCCGCACCGACATCGAAGTCGCCGCCGGCTTCGTCAGCAACGGCGCAACCGCCACTCTGGCCATCGTCTCCATCGCCAACTACCTCGCCGTCTACATCAAAGGCCAATCCGACGTCAACAGCTGCTCCGTAATCTCTGGAAACGTCGACGGCGCTGCGTGGCAATACTACGCGACAACTTCTGGTCCGAAGTGCGACACTACGTCTGAGTCGAAGACGATTAGGAATGCGGTGGAGCGCGAGCTTAAGTGGATGCAGGAGAATGGGTATGATGCTGCTTGTTTCAAGATGGATCATGGGGGTACTTGGGAGGGGCATCTCAAGATTGCGTTTAATGGAAAGCCGATTGCGAGTGACACGCAGTGCAATGCTGTCAAGTATGTTGGGCTGTAGATGCGTTGTATAGTGGTTGGGATGGAGAGCAGAATTGGTAGTATGGGCTTTTGTAGAAGCTATCATCGATCTCGTTCTGGGTAGAAGAAGTTTGACGGTCACAATAGAATACGCGAAGTCGTCGGAGTTAGACAATATGCCGACGGCTGCTACTGAGCAAGTCTAAAGAAGGGCATGTGTTTAAGGGAGTGCGCAAGACACTCTATTAGTAGTTGTTGTGTAGCTAGATCTTTAAATGCTAGACACGCGGACAAGCACTTTTAAAGCATAGACTGTATAGTGAAACTCTAGACCTAGCGTATGTAATTGTATTAATTAGAGTAAGCAAACTATGTAATGCTCTAGAGATACAGATTTCTATTTTAGGGTAGACTGCTTCTAAATTATTACTTCTACGCAAACTTTGCTACGTTATCTTAGCGCTGCTCGCTTTAGTACGGCATAGTAAACTTAGCTTAACGCGGACGTAGAGAGACACATGGTGAAATGTTTACAAATGTATAGAAATAGATTGAGCGAGGATGAGATGGGTGGGCTATTTCGAGTTTCAGATTCCATTGTGAGTACTGGAATTACATAAGCTAGCAGGAAGCCCCCTTGGCGTTGATGCTGGCCGTGACAACTTATCCAGTCATTGGGTCACGGTTCTGATTGCCCTTTTGATTGCGCCGCCCCTGCCTAGACCGTAACATTCGACTGGCATGTTGTAAACCGACTTCAGGGTGACTCGCTTAGCTTGCTTGGAAGCCGCCTGTAAAGCCTGTTAGATCTAGAATCCTAACAAACGCTGGGCTGCTTACGTTTAGCAATTAGCAGTGCAAGCAGAACTCCTGTATGTAGCCCCGGCAACTGAATTACACTGGCTCTGACTATCAAAATCTGCGCATCCAAGACCATTTGGTAAAACACAGCACCCTGCATTAACCGTCGTAGCTGTCATGGCAGTTACAAGTAAAAGGCTGAGGTAGTGTCGAAGCATCTTGGGAATGGTTGTTGAAGGGGAGGAGTTCTGTTGGTGTGGTTTGCGTTGGTAGATATTGGGTGAGGATACTGAAGTGCTTCTCGATGGGCTAGAGCTTTTAATATATACATAGGTCACCTTTTTCTCACTTGGCTCGGAACCTCGCGGACATCGTAGGGCCGACTAATTAGATGCAAATTTATTAAGTAAGTGAGGATACCCTTCTTAATTTAATATAGCCACGTCATTCAGCTTATATATACCTAGTAGACGGAATACTACAGAAACTCGCTACTAGTACGGATTGTGCAAATGTCTATCAAACGTTAAAGAGACTTGCTCTCTAAGCTATAAGAGCTTAAAGCAGGTCTACAAAGCCTTAACTAAACTCTGCTCTAGCGGCATGCGTGTTTCTGATGAAGCAGTGATGGAGGACTGGCTGAGCGAGAGCTTACGGCAATTCGGTGCTATGGCGGTACATTACGCCAGACACGTAGACGGCTTACCTCAGACTTGGCCTCAGACCGCGATCATTCAGGCAGCAAGCGGGATTATTTACTTGATTAACCCGCACCGAGCTCAACCCCTTATTGACTATGTGCCAAAAAAAATCCCTTTCATTCACAACTTAAGCTGTAACCATACTTGACTATCGTTGGCAGCGAGCCAAAAGCTGTCTATTCAATTGTAAGCACGTATAGAGTAGGTAGGGCTGCGCAACCCTATCCTGATGCTGGTGTAAATGATGTTGCAGCTGTGGGCAGAGGTAAAACTGCCATCGCTAGCGACTGTACACTGGTTTGCATAGCTGGCTTCCGGGTTTTGCAAGGTGCAAGATACTCGCGCGACAAGGGTCCCTAGTGCGCCAACCAAGGACTTTGCCTAGAGGGGTAAACGCGTATAAAACTATCACAAAGTAGTTAGGCTGCTAGGGCTAGCGTTTCTATCTTACTTGTGCTTGGCCCTGGCCTAACAAGTAAGAGCTGTTGCTTTCCTAGTAGTTTTAGCATTAGTGCCATCTTCTACCTAGCTACTCTGCGTCGCCGCTATGGCATATTTTATTAATAGCAGAGACTACATAGTAGGTTGCTGCTAGGATTAAGTTTAACATAGCATTGCTAACAAAACGAAACCTTTCTAGTTCGCAGAATAGATTTGCTTAGTTGTTACGTACGCTTTTGCTGTTCTGCATATCTACGCGCACGTTTACTGCTATTGCAAGAGACTGAAATAGTCTAAAGTGTTGCTGATGGCCTCTGCCCTTGATACCCTAGGTCTGGTCATTTGCGACACCCTCACTTTCTAGATGGGCGTATTGGACTTGTGTACTAACTCAGGTGCTTCATAGACATCCCGAGCATTGCCGAACTGGCCCTCACCAGCATCGTCGCCTCCTTGCCTGGACTTGTGATACTGTTCGCGAGGGATGACCGAGGCAGTGGATGTCGCAGTACTAACAAATTTCGTTATATATCGTTATGGTTTACACGTACATCGCATGGCCCCTCGTCTATCTACCGCCGACTCTCACAAGTCTTCATGTTCGTCCTCCTGCTCCTCGATCTCTTGCCGTTCTCCCGTCGCAAGTTCTTGCACTTTATCCTGTTCACCTGTGTCTTCCCGCATACCTTGAGGCCCCCTGTCCTCGAAGTTCAGCGTGTTGTCCATCTCATGCGTCGCCAACACAAAGCCACCTTCCTCATCCACTCCCCGGACCACGACCTCTCCATCCTTCCTTCTCCTCTCTCGTCTCCTCTGCTCAGCTCTCCTCCGCCGCCGATCACGCTCTTCCTTCCCTTGAATCCACTGCCTCACTGGTGCGGGAAGCTCATTCGGCATGACGCCTGTCTTCGCCATGCCCCAAGTAGTGAAGGAGAGTGCGAGTTGATTGGTGGAGGATAAGGCTGCTGTGCCGACACTCCATGATGCACGACCAAGGCCTGATGATGCGATGGCGCTGGCGTAGGAGAGGGTCGCGGCAGAGATCTGTCATAGCGCGGCGCTGGTGTCGTGGAGGGCGGCGGGCCAGGTGCCGGGGAAGGGTGTCGCTGTTTGGAAGGATGTTGATGCTGAGGAATGGAGGTCTTCCCAGCTGGATGAGGAGGAAGAGGAAGCAGATGTAGCCTGGCAGGTCGTTTCGTCTTCGTCAGCGCCGGTTTGCAACGCATCGGCGGTGCTGGTGCGGATATTGGACGTACGAGCTGGTGACTCCGGCTCCGCTTGAGCTTCTGCGAAGTCGCGGAGTTGTGAAGCGCTTAGCGCTGCGAGTGGCATGGGCACATCTTCGAACCCATCGTGGGCGCTGTGGAATTCTTCGGGTCGGGAAGAGGCCTCGACTTGTGGGCGGCCTCCCCGATTGCTCTTACTCTTCTCGGAAGGGTCGCTGCTGCCTACAGCCTTGCGTGGGCGCCCGATCTTGTCAACCATCTCGAATGTTGCTAGATTACAGGAAGTGCTGGGACTATGCGGCATAGTGTTAGTATAAGGTTGCCGAATACAGTTGCGCGATGATATACCAGCAAAACGCAAAGATGGTCCGTAGAGTACACGAAAGAGGTGGGTGACTGCACTTCGTATCGTGGGGAACGAAAGTTGTGGTTGCCGCATGTGGTGAATGCGAGAACTTTCACGCGCGTTTCAATCGGAATAGAGTAGTGCAAACGCCTACAGCAACGTCACTGCCTTACCGTTCTGGCCCCCTGCGAGAAGACGGAAGCGGAAAGCTGGCGGTCAAACGGCCAAGATGTGCATTGCCACGAATGTACCAGATTCTTTCGGTATATATTCTGGGCCATGGCTTCGCGACCGGAAAGCTGGTTGATGGTTTCATTATACGGGCCTGTGGTAGGTCAGTACACTGAAGCTGCGCGCTTAGCACGAGGTTCTGCGCTAAGCAATCCATACGTGCTCTTCGTAGATACGAAGGTATCGCAGCAGCTTTGCTAAGGCGGTTGAGGGGTAGACCACCAAACGCAGTATCGTCGCAGTGAATGTTGCAGCACGTGACTTCGTGGGTCGTTATCTAGCTGCCCCACCCAGCGCCAGAACGAGGAACATTGTTGCAATGGAACATTTGGAAGCGCGACTTGGACAAGAGTTGCGACACATTCGTTGCTTTCGGTGTCGCCTGCGCCGATATCGCGCTCTACATTGTGCTTGCGACCCATGACTGCGTAGTGAAAACTTTCGCCCAGGTAATCACGACACCAGTTCGATATGAGAACGCGACACTCCGTCCCTGAAAAAACATCGCGATAGCTCGGACCATCACTCTTCTATATACAACCCACTCCCTGAATTCTACGTATTCCCACACCCGCTCGCACTCGGAAGCACGCTCCTCACCAGGGTTCACCCTCTACACGCTCATATTGACATTACTTTACGTACACACATAAGATGTCTTCTATCCCTTCCAATAACCAGCACGCTGCGCCCAAGATGCGTCCCGTTACAGGTAGGCACACCCGCGTCCGCGCTCCTTGCCCGATACTTTCGTTACTGACATCGCATAGGGTCCTATTTGCTGAAGCAGAGGCCCATCCATCTTTTCCACGACATCAAGGAAATCATCAAGAATAGCGGCGTCACACTGTCCGAAAGCTGCTCCCAAGAGCTCAAGCGGTTTTTAGACGGAAAGCTTGAGCCTTACTCGCTTCCATATGGTGCGAAGCGTCCCAACCTCCAGGCTAATCTCGACAACATTGCTCGTCTTCGCGTTAGGAGGGCTCAACTCAAGGGCCAGGGCGCGACTTCAGAGTCGTTTCCCTCAGCCAACACCGACAAGCGCAACGGTTTCAACACCAACCCGCGAAACGTCGACGAGTCTTTTATGGATGTCTCCTCGAATGTCCAAACAGCTCCGGCAGTACCGACACCGAGGACTTTGTTGAAGCGTGCTAGGGCCAACGAGACGGTAAAGTACGATACCATGTATCGGAGAGGCCCATTCGATGAGGTCGCCAACCGGGCCCATTCTCCATACAGCTTCAAGGAGGCTCCTGTCGCGTCCAAGAGGTCTACCAAGGCTGAGACCTTCGAGCACGGTCCAGAGGACTTGAACGGGTCTTTCTACCTCCACCATGACTGTCCGGCCTTCAAGAAGTTACTTCTGCAAGTCGACCAATCCGCATACGACAAGCCGTCTTTGATCCAGGAGTGCGCCGACTCCCTCGATGTAGTTGAAGAAGAACCCATTGAGCGTGCACCCCTCTCTATCACGAAGGACGACTTGGTGAAGCTGAAAGATGGTACGGACAGCAACGCCAATGGTCGTAGCAAACTCGATCCTGAGGTCAACTCCAAGCCTACACCTGCCCCTGTCATCAAGATTGAGAACGCCATGACCACGAGCGCTAAGCGCGCCCTCGATGCTTTTGAAGAGATAAACTCCGAGGCCGTCTCCTTCACTTCTGACAACCTCGACGTTATCAGCAATACCCGCCCTGCTGTCAACCAGACACCACCGTCCGTCCCTGCTATCAAGACCGAGGACGTCGCCCCTGGCCCTCAGAGCTCCCTCAGCTCGTTTATGTCCCCCGGCTTCCAGTCATCGCCTTCAGATGTCAAGCAGGAGGTCCAGGACACGCCCCGCCAGCTCCCGCTTCCTCAATTCCTTCGCCTCCTCCGGTGATGTCGTCTTCCGCTCCTGCCGTTGGTGTCAAACGCCGTCGCACCGCCAGCCTTGCAGACGAAGTAGAGCGAGTTGAGCGCCAAGGTCGCAACAAGAAGGTCGTGACCAAGGAGGTGGTCGCGAAACAGCGCGAGGCTCGCCGCAACGAGGATGCGAAGGCTACCCCGCGCAGTAGCTTTAAGCGTGCTCGCTCAGTGCTTGACCGTCGCAGCCTCTAGAGCTCACGTCAAGACGAGTTTTCTTCTTAGGCCACTGAGCCTGCTCCTCCTCGCAAGACGCCATACCGCCTAGGGCCCACATTCACCCATCACCCGTTCAACAAACCATATGCATTGAAGTCTAAACAGCTTTCATGGCTCGCCACATCTTCGCTGAGTCAGTGCGACCTCCCTTCTGAACTAAAGCCAAATGAGCTTTCTCCATCTACTTCCCTGCCACAGAACGCGCATCCCTCGAGCCGAGATCTGCCGGCATATATCTAGGCGGATCGTGTCAGAGAACATTGACGGTCGTCGGTTGAGCTGGTCAAAAGTCCACAGAGTCTTCACCACCCAGTCGGCCAGGTGCAAGCTCAAAGAGCTCATCTCATCTACTTACCCCTCGCCGCCTCCAAGACGCGCGCCCATCGGGGTCACACCTGCCAATGTGACTCAGCTGATCTTGTCTAAAGAGACTCGAGAGCTGATGACCGAGATGAATGAAAGGTCCAGAGAGGCTTGACTCACTCGGTCGGGATGAGCGCAAGTCCAAAGGTCTTGACTCATCGGCGACTTCCCACCAAGACACCTGGTAGATACTGCCTGAAGTTATCTGGAACACATTAGTGCTTTCAACACTCAGCTGCGATGAAGTCAAGTCCACAAAGGTGGCTTGGCGCATCTGCCACCCTCTCACCGACCCTCATCGTTAAGCGATCTTGAGTCGACTGGAAGTTCACAGGGCTCTCATCGCTATCGCACTGAGCGCAGGTCTAAAAGGCTTGCCCTGCAGTCTATCTATCTCTTTTCTGTATCCGGCGCCACTTTTGAACGTTCTTCCCTTTTGCGATTGCTTTCCGGTTGTATACCCTTGTCTGAGTCTTTCTTTTGTCGTTTCCAGTGTCACTTAGATTATTACGAAGACGTCTTGTTAGCATTGTTACATATATTCTTAAGAGTGATAGTACAATAAAAGTTCATAATGGCAGTCAGCGTGTGTCGATACGAATGTGATGTGATGATCTCGGCTCTCCGCCCGCGTGTCTCCATCTCCGCATGCAGGTCAGATTAGAGTTTAGCGCACCAATACGCGGTGAGCATCACGACTACATGCATAACGTCTTTCCTCTTTTACGATGTTACGCCCTGATTAAAGCCGCACAGCATTATTCCGCCTTGCATTGCTTAAATCGCATACCCCGCCGGTCTTATCTCATCACAATGCAACTCCACTTCCACATCCTCGTGGCCTTCCTCGCTATCTTGGCACCCGTCTCATCGTTCGCAATGTCCTCATCAACCACAAATACTACCGACTCATCCCCTGTGACGCGCATAGCAACATTCCGCTTCCATCCCAATGTCACTGCGGAGCAGAAAGGCGATCGCGCATCCGCCTTTCTCGCGCTCTATGCCGAACATCCGGAGCTGCTGGTCGAAGGGCCGAAAGGAGGGAGGCCACTGAATACGCCGTTGAACCTGACAAATGTGAAGAGGGAGAGCGTGTGGGATATGGGTTTTATCGTGATCTTCAAAGTATGGAGTAGACGTCGCCGCAACCGAGATGTGAGTGCTAATAATGAGTAGGATGAAGCCGCGAGACAGGTTTTTGATAAAGATCCTGGGCATGATAGGTTGAAGGTATGTGGTATTTATATCATCGCATGAAAGTGCAGGCTAACTCCACGGAAGAATGAGACGGACCCGTTGCTCGAGCAAGTGTTTGTGTATGACTTTGTTGCGCAACCGAACCTAGGGTGGTAGGAGAATTACGGATAGCAAACCTCATGTCGCGTATCCGGGCATTGCAATGAAACCGGAATTATACATTACCACTGACAGTGTCTACTTTTTGGAATGTAGTACTGAGCATACAGCAATGCGACCGAAATTCTTCCAGTTCATAGTGTCGTTGGGCGTGAGGTATGCCTTTATCGGAGGGCAATAAAGACATGACTTGCAGAAATTGGAGTTGAGGGAGACAAAGACCTGCCCGATGATGTTTCCATATCTCTGCGTGTCCCCATTTGCGCTGACCAACCCCCACTCGTCGCGTTAACCTATAGCATCGGCCTCAGTGTAAACAGCCCCGAATATCTAGACCTCGATCGTAGCGTCACGTCTCATTTCCAATAACAATGGCGCAATTGTACCTGGAGCTACCTCTTGGATTTTCCGGCGAAGCCAGGTTCGCCTGTGCAAGCATGCAGTATACCGAGATTCTTAGCGATGAGGAGCTTGACTCCCTGGTTCAAGAAGGATTAATGTTCTCTACAACTCCTCGCAAGATATTCGAGAAGCTAGGCGTCGGAATGCTTGACTGCCTAAGAGATGAGCAAAGCACAAAGTCTGAGTTGCTTCAGGATACCGAAGGTAAAGTATCAAGTTCGTGCGTATACAATGGTCACTAAAGAATGCAGGCTCCTGGCAGCCCAAGCAACTTCCCTTTGCTGGCGCAACGCCGGTCTCCAATCCGGCGTCGCAAACAGTTCAATCTACAAGGAAGGCTACGGGAAAGGCGGATAGTTTCGGCCATCGCGTACACAGAACATTCGCTCCGATATCGACAAACGGAAGAGTTGTTCGCCTATCCGGCGAGGGCGACATCGAGGCGGCGCATTGGCAGAAGGTGATCGCGAACCACAGTACTGCTCCGCGGAACATGTTGACAGCGAAAGACGGCAACTTTAAACGGGAAGAGGCACCCAAGAGCGCCGACGACAACATCAACCTGATCAACATATGCACTTCATCGACCGCTATATCCATTCTTGAGATAGGAGCGCTGTTGTTACATTTCTCATGCTAAAGTATGGACAATGTATCGTTCGATAGTGAGGTGTGCAGAACGGTTCATTCAGAGAGGGATGGGTGTCAACAACTATCTGTATCATGGTGTAGCAGCTTCGAAATAGACTGCGGCTGAAGAAGATAAAGACAAGACTTGTGACCATTGCAATGACCGGCTGCGTCTCTGTATAAGAGTCATCATGGATGCTGTAGGCCCAAAGCTTCGCGCTTTCCCTTTGCACGATATGTATCGTGAAGGCCAAAATTGGGCGTCGCTTGGCGCGTATATCATGTCTGACGGAGTTCTTATGCGATTCCAGACGCAGACGCGGGATCAAGAGATATCACGCATTAGCGCCAGCATGCCTCCGTCTCAATGAGCAGTCATATGCCAACGCATATTGGAGAGACTCGGAAAATGGAGCCGAGTTCGGCACACCCAACCACACCGGGGGTATTGGTCAGAATAATGACGAGCAGCTACGAGATGTTTATTCAATGTTCATGCATGAGCAATCACCCGCCATGGTCTTCCGAGCACACCATCTGGTTCTCACCACGATCCAACCTTGTCCTTCGTTACTATTCCGAAGCTTGGCTTGGGAGTCTCACACTCCTCACCTTGCCAGACTAAGGCTCACCAAATAGGTCCAGAGTCTCATTCAAGCCTTTTCCGGAGAAGATACCAAAGTCTTGCTCGCATACCGTCCCTTCTTCCGGCATAGTTCCGTTCACAAAATACGCAGCGGTTGCGGTAATGGCGCAGGCTCCGGGGCTGTACATAACCGTGTGCTACCAATCTCGTTAGCGATTGTCTCTCTCGGATAAACCCCACCCTTCCATGAAGCAAAGAAATGCTGTTCAACTTACTCCGAGACCATTATGTTGAAGCACAACGCTTTCTTCTAGCGTCTTATTCGCCGCATAAGCCCCAGAGATCGGAGTCCGGACGTCATACGGCGAGCCGATGAGCAACACGGGTTTCCTCGTCTTCGCTTTGAAGTCACCCTCGTACCGTTCTTTCGCCTGAACCTTCCACAGCGAGCACATGATATACGAGCCGATAATGTAATCGCTGTTCCAATCACTCAACTCCGTTATGTACTGGACGCGTTCCTCGATGTCAGTGAGCTCATCAGCACGGAACATGGCATCGGAGCAGCGGATTAGCTGTGTATTGTCCGCATTGATCGCGGCGTCCTGCACAATGAAGGAGCGGTTGACCAGGTACTGGGTGTGGTTGTATTCTGGAGTATCACGGATCATGATGCTGTTGAGATAACCAGCTAAGTAAGAACCGGATGCCAGACCCATGCGTAGAGCTGTGTCACTGGCCTCGGCAATTTTCTCGTAGGTGACGATATCGGTTGTGACGTTGGGGCCCATAACGATCGGCACTCGCCTAGCTTCTTCGCTAAGGCTGTGGATATGATCATACAGTGCGTCTGCGGTCAGGTTTGGGCGAAAGAGGGAGCAGGAGGCTCCGGCATCAATGCACTGTTTGGTGAACTGTCTCAAAGCAACGGGCGCAGAGGCAGCTGGACCGGTTTCCCTAGTTCTCAGTCAGCTTGTGCCACCATCATGTAAAGGAATTCACCAACCATCCTTGCTGGTATTCGAGCGAATTAAGAACTCCGTCAAGCATCATTCTTTCGACTCTGTTAGGAAACATGGCAGCTAAGACCTGGCCGAGGTATGTGCCATAGGAGATGCCTGGGGTCGATTAGTCAATAGCACCAAACGCCAGATTTTATCTCAAACTCACCCCAGTATCTGAGAAAACCATCCTCGCCTTCCACAGTCAGGGCATCAACGACTTTCATGAAATCTCTGGCCACGAACGCTGTGCTCATCAAAGACCCATTTACTGCCTCGTTCTGGAAGCAGCGTGCAGCATATTGCTTTGTGTAAGACCAAACAGCGCCCAACGCAACTTCAGACGAATTGGTCCTCGTGGGTGTTCGTAACGTCGCGACCATCCTTTCCATTTCGTCTTTGTAGCAATCCACGGGCAAAGTCGTTCCAGTGCCCCTGGGGTCAGGACCGATAATGTCGTACTGACCGCCTGTCATGCTGCGCGAGAAGAGTCGTTAGTATCTCGCCATAGCGTTGATCATCGAGAAGCAACTTACGCAAGAACATAACGAGCCTGCGCCAACAGCCAGTCAGTTGCAGGCAAACCGGGACCGCCCCAATTTGTCAACACACTCCCCAGCTTAGGCTCTTTGGTCGCTTTGACTTTCAGAATGTTGAGGGTGAGTGTGTTGTTCTTCGATTGGGGCAACGTGTAGTCAAGGGGTACAGCCAGCTTTCCGAGGTAAGTGTCGGGTCTACCCAGAACGCTGGACGCATCTGTCCAGTTGATGGCCACTTTCTCAGAATTCTCAGGGTACTTGATATATTCAGAAGATGCTTGTGACGCCGTCGCAGCGAGGTTCAGGCATGCGTTTAACGCTAGGTAAAAGGTCGTCTTTGGAAACATCTTGGTGCGGTAATTGCGACGATTGTCGATGGTGTCCAGCTGCTCTTTGAGAATTCATTGCAATATATATGCGTTTCTTGAAACCTAATATCTTGCCTAGTCAGCCTTGCAGATGCAATAGAAGAAGATGAGGCGTCTTTCGCGCAGTGCTAGTCGTGGGGGCCGCATCGAAAGCAAGACTTCGTCATTGTCAGACATGATGCACAAAGCCACAGTGCCATCGAAATCTTGAGCACTGTTGTCAGTGGGAATCGGTACGCGGCAATAGCCAGCAAGAATGGAGGTAGAGCGCAGACGTGGCTAATCTGATTCGCGTATACGTTATGAGGCATATGCTGCGCGACTATACTGAAATAGACTGCCAAATGGCCAAGCTTTCTTCCTGATCGATGCTCATCCTTGAACGTCTTACTGTTTCGGTATAGCCTTGGGAATGCACGGAGACCGCTTGTCATCAGCGCTAACCCGATTAGGAAGCAAAGAGGGCCAAGGCGAACAGCCACGAATCAGGAGAAGCAATGGCGGCGATCGCATTCTGAGATTGACATTGGCCAGCACCAGATGGTGCTTCAGTCCGTTGTATGCAGTCAGCCCAGCTCGCTACTTTACTCCCGAAACAAGACAAGTGTGCATGCACTTCGGCATCTCGGCGATCCATCAAATGTGCAGATATCGGTGGTGGGAAGCACTGTAGCACGTAATGATCGATGATTCATTGGAACTGGGTTGGGAGGTTGCCTAAGCAGTCAACTAAATATGCTTCAGTTGGCCGATGCATAACGTCAGGACGGCATCGATTCGTCAGAAAGATCAACAGACACCCGCTGGCACAAGAGTTGTGGACCTGCGACACGATCTCATTAGTGCATCTCTCTGGAAACGTCACGAATGAAACACTTACGGCTCATCAAAGCACTCATTCCAACCAGGTTTCTTTCGCCGCCAGTATCGTCGGAGCACTTCTCGCGCCTTCAAAGGGCTATTACTGCCGAGAAGGCGAGCATGCTCCTCCAAGTGCCGTTCAATCCAGATCTGAGTGCTTTGCTGAACATGATAGCCCGCTTCCACCCCAAGTACACACAGTGGAAATGTCGATATCTTCTTGAGCTGTTTTAATCGTGTGGCAGCCTTCAGATCTTTAAAGAGACGATCACGATGTCGCATTCGCATGGTGTCGATCTCTGTGGTGCTGGGAAGAACGTCAAAAGCTTGCAACGACATTATGCAGTAGAGTACGATTGCAGACTGCCAAATCGATCCGATCAGCTGCCAGCCATCTACTTGGTCTTTAGACTGCGCCCATTCTCTTGGGACGAAGGATTCGGTACGAGAAAGAATGCTTTGTGCGTATTGGGTGTACTGGTGCGGTTCCACGATGGACGAGCGGCTGAGCTGTTTACGTAGGCGGTTGATGCGGATGATCTCAATGAAGAGTGTTGACGGACACAGTGTGTAAGGGAGTATAAGGCTGTACAACTTCTCCACCTCCTCGATATGCTGTTCGAGTGGCTCAGTGATACTTATTTGACGCGATGCTGGACCAAGACTGTTCGAAAACGTTACAATGCTGCATGATGTCAGCTACATTCGTCGCAATGCTCGAGTTATACCAACAGGACGAAGATCACTAGCGCTGACGTCAGGTGAGGAACTGCGTGTCGTAGTGGTTCAAATCCACCACGCATATCTATAAGTCGCTTCATTCCATCTGCATGCAATCTCCAGTCTACATCTGTAGAGCTATGTACCTACAAGCATCATTAGCGTTTGGAGCATGGCATGTCGAGATTGTCAAGATATACCTCCATTGCCATGAACATGAGAATACTGGCGATTGTCTGATCGCTACTGCGGGTTTCCTTCCTCGCGACATTCTCATTGAGAGCGCGGATAGCAAGGCCTCGATAATGGTAGATCTTCAGGCGATTGTCTGCAACAGTCGCACGGTCCTTGCCTAGAGACGACGAGGTCAAATGGTAGTTGAGACTCAGGCAGACCGTGGTATAATGCATTGGCGGAGCCAATATATGCAATGCCCATACCGGGAAGTGAACCACCGCTGGATTGGGTGCTAGGCAGTCCGTTTCTTGGATATCAGGATAAATCCTAGTGTTGACTAGCGGGCTTAGTACATGTACTCAGTTTTATTTTGCACACATACAGTAATTGACAGCTTGTACCACGTCGTGCGTCTCATCCGACAAGAAATCGTACGATGGAAGTCTGTTCATCTCCATGACCTCGAGCAGTCTTTGTATCTTGGCGAGAGGCCTCTGATTCGACTGCAAAAGTAGTGCGGCTTCCCAGTGCTGGCCTCTTTCTACTACTTCCTTGATCTGGTCTTTGTTGCCAATGCACATGATGCGTTCGCCCACCCCACAGCCCGCTCCGGCCTCTGCAGCTATTAGCTCAACGGGGTCTACATGCTTCTCGATTTCAAGTTTGCGCCACCATGCTGGCTTGTCTTCTTGCACCAACAGATTTGCAAGTTGGCTCTTGGATAGCTCGATTGCCTCTGGGGAAAGCTGAAGCTCTTCGACGACGGGCCACTGGAAAGACAAGCACCTTCCTTGTCCGAGAAGCTCTAGCGGACTTGTCTCCCTGATTACCTCAGGAGCAGCATCGGGCCCACTTGAAACAGCAGGCGCGGTCCTCCCGGATTTCCTTGTGCTGATGGTGGATGTTGTTGGCCGACTTTCCTTCTTCTTCCGCCGAAGCGTCACAGTTCCCGGTTCCACCCATTGCAACGGCTTCTGCTCGTTATATCCGGGGCATTTCTTACCAGTCTTGGTACATTTCTTGCATGACGGTAGGGTGCGATCGCATACCAGGCGTCGTTTGAAGCACTCCCAACACTGACGGGCCGCTATTCTATCGCCGGTCTTAGCGTCTGGCATGACGTCATCCACGTGCAGCGACTTCGGATATTGCGCGATGTAATGTCAATTCGGTTCGTTTGTGATCTGGTACTGGTCTGAACGGTCGATGCACTCTCTTCGGCATCTTGTCACCCTCAGTAGTAGTATGTGAGCACTCGACGAGGGCGGGGCTGGGGCAGTGTCAGCAGCCAAATGCTTGGCCAAGTTCCTGCCCAAATACGGACGAACTAAGCGAAGTCTGCCTAACTCAGCCTTGTCAATCTGCGCCACCATCATACTGTGCGTGTTGAAGTAAATGTTCGGCGTGGAAGCCACCTAGGTATGTTGCGGTCTAAACTGATCTTAGATGCGGGGGCGGGGATTTCGCCCCGCTCGCGCCAGGCGCACTTTTACTTTCGAAAAGACAAAAGAATACCTCTCAATTCGACAAGAACTTCGAACCCACCTACATACTGAGACAAGACATTGTTGACGTCATGGCGCCGCGTGTACGGTTGCTCACGCTGTCGCATAAGGCTAAACCATGTAGGTGACCATACCCAAGTAGGCACTTCTTCCACCCAGAATTTCATCGTCGACGTACTTCCAATTGTTATCTCGCAACAGAATGCATTCGCCAAGACCAATACTCTTGCGTTTCTCGAAAAGCTCAGGATGATTTACTCCATTCCTGGAACATTGTGCGGATTGGGGTTATCGTTGGCGATCCCGCATTATGGACGTCATGTGCTCGCGCGCCCGCTTGATCCCGGTGCAGCTGCCTGGCGGTTACAGCATTCAGACAAACATTTCGAGAAAGGAAGACAATCAATAACAACTTCTCCTGCCCACCAAAGTCGCAGCTTGAATGGTTTTGAAAGCTGGTGACGCCAATTCTCCTCCACTGACGCCTTCGCCGGGTCATCACTTGTCTCTTGTCTACCTATGAGACATCGCAGGGAACGCGTTGGTGTCGCTGCGTAGTAAACAACAACACAACAAGACTCTTTCCTCCATCTCTACCTACCTTGTCATACTACGATAGCGATCTCAAAGCCATACTCGCGCGGTTCAACAACCATGCAGATACCGACACGCACGAGGACATACCCAAGAACTTCAGCGATAATTAGCTGTCGCGTGTAGTCATCCAAGGCATGAGATAGAAGTTCGAAAGACAAGAATTGGAGGATATTGCGCTAGTCATGCTGCATACCATCTCAAGCGATCCGTGCTTGAAGCTTATGCATGATGTAAATAGAGAGAATGAAGTCGTGGTGAATGATGGAGAAGCCAATGGAGAGATTGAGGTCATGATCAAGATGGAACAAGAGCTAGACGACGACGATGGGGCCATCATGAAGGCATCCGAGCGTGAGACTATGTAATTATCCCCAGGCTGCCGTGACATATGCTAACGTCAACGTTACACCAGATGATAGAGAGCTTGCTGCAGACCCGGGTCCGTTAACGATAGCATCGGTGTCCACCAATTCAAGCGCCAAACAAGGCCGGCAGCCGCAAAAACACCCTAATAGTATTCAGAAACCTCCGACACATGCAGAGGGAGCCGAAGAAGCATCTAGGGGTTTCAGGGCCAAGGATAAAGCTCGCCGTCGCGGTAGAGATGCTACACAGGTCTACCAGCGGTTCTAAAAAAAAAGCCTCGCTGGCGTCTATGAAGCTTCTGCCCGGCCGTCGACATGAGGTTCTGGTAACCAGACTGCAAGATGGAGGTCAAATACGAAAACCCCGGCCCCATGGGAATTGATTTACGGGCTGAGAAAGCTAGTAGAGGAAGGACGAATACGGCGCTTATGATGACTTGGTTGATGAGGATCGCTCTTCCACCATTTTCTGATATTTTTTACCTGATTCAATGGTGTTCATCTTCTTTCGATGCATGTGCGTTACTCCGTCCGTTTGCACTTTCCCAATCCACGCGTTTCCACTGCTAGCTCTATTAGGGTGCGCGGCACAGTCAACAGCAACACGGCTCTCCCACCTTCCACTATACATCGTCTTCCCGTCAGCATTACTCGCCATGTCGACCGTCGATTCCTATCTCAAGGCTTTGCTCGCGCTCTCCGGAAACGAGCAGCTCGTCACACCCCGCCAACATCTACTTCAAGGTATTGATGACGACGACCTTTCGGAGCTACTGAAGAAAGCCGTGGGGAGGGAGTTCGCGCGCGGCGGCTTGGAAGACATCGTTACGGTCATCCTGGACGTCATCGCAAGGGATCACGCGACAGCTAGCGTCAAGAATGAGCAAGTGCAAGGAAACAGCATCCAGCAGCAATGTGAGCACCCTGAAGAAGATTTTGAAAGGACTTCCTGACCATGCACTAGCCATGAACGAGATCATGGTGATCAACGATCATCCAGCATCGGGCGGACCAGCTACGTCAGCCATGTCGACAGCAAGCAAGCGATCACCTTCACCGTCTCCCGGCATTGCGACCCGCAAACGTTCCAGACTCGATACACCTCCTGTAGTCGCCACGCAGGCTGGTGCCTCCGCCGGCAATATGAGCCTTCGAGACTGTAAGATGGAGCAAATCATAGATAACAAGATCGTTCCGCGCATCGATATCGTCCGCTGGAGTGTACACTACAATATTTATGGTGACGCCAACATGTCTACCTTATTCGACTCAAAATTTGATGAAGATTACCTCTCTACCGATCTCCATAGATCAGAGTGGGGTAAGTTGCTAAGACTACGAGAAAAGGGAGTCGCCACCCAAAGCTGTGTCAATGATACCGTCATCATGAGAGCGAAGCAGCCTGGTGGACGAACAGGACACATGAACGAGGCCTGCGATCGCTGTATTAGGGTGAAGCGTCTGTGCACTCGGCTGATGCTACATAAGGGTGTGATCAAGCTTGCCTTTGTCCCCTTACCTCTCGAATTTCGCGGTGATGCAAGGGGGAATTCGCTGGACTATTGGGTGCGTCCTTGAGAACTTGCGATAGATGTGACTAGCACATAAGTACGACTACTCTCGATGTATACATGAACTTTCAGACTGCGTTTCTAGACTAAAACAGACGGTGTAGTCTTTTGGGGTCCGTTTCGCTCAATGACTGTGTAGACACAACTTATATTTAATACTTTTCTTCGTGCATTAAGCGACGGAATAGAAGGGTAAGCATTTCAGGAGCAACTCTAAACCTCCTGTCACCGTGCACAGCATGAGTATATAGAAAGCTCGATACCAGAATCATTGCACAAGTAAAGGTGCACTCATCGCCGTGTCTCTCACCGACTATACTAGCGCCACCTTCATACTCAGGTTCTCCTCATAACCACTCGCCAATCTCTTCCCTAACTTCAACACACTTTACCTCCACAAACCCCCGCCAGCCCCATTTCATCCGCGACATCACCATGTCAACGGCACAAAGATACCACGACGCGCTCTTGGCGCTATCGGGTAACCCTGCCCTTGTGGCTGCAAGGAGTGGTCTTCTCATAGGCATGAGCAGCGAAGAACTCATCGACGTCATCACCTGTGGACTCAGAACTGGCGTTACTAGAGGGTTCCTCAACATCATCGCGACACAGGTGTTCGAAGAAATTGCAGCGACTCAAGCAGGCGGCGTTATAGCGCCGGTGGAAGACAAAGATGGCGGCGACGTCACGGATGATAGCAACAACGTTGTCCGCAACGATAGTCAAACTCCCCGCAGGCGTGCGGAACGCGGAAGCAGAGGTAATTGCAATTGCGATTAGTCGCAATCAACTGCTGACAGCTAATCAGAGCCGCGACCCACGCAAGTTTCACATTACCAGCCAGTCCAGACCCCAAAAGCGAGAACAACTCAATCATCGACTGCGAACCGGAAGAGAAGAGGAAGTAATCTTGCCAGAACAGGGAAGAAGACAGGAATCGTAAACCTAGAGTCAGAGGCGGAATAAGAAGATCATCAGGTCAACGCCCAAATGTTCAATGAGGGGGAGGCGGATATCATCGTCGGTGATGAACCAGAAGGAGATGCCAATTCTGTCGCCGACACAAACAGCGATACCGACGCTACCCCCGGTGAAGTTGTACCCACACCCTGGAAAGAAGTTCAGGAATCCTCAACCATGCTCGACATAAGCCTCACCGACAGCGAGGATGGGTGCGGCAGCGACGAAGACTACACGGAAGATCTTGCCGATACAGAGCTATCGTACGGAATAAGGAGGAAAAGGTCTACATCCGAAAGTTCGCTCCTACGCGATGTCGATGTAGTTTTCCGGATACCCACCGCCCAAGGCCAAGAGCTCAAAGAACTGGACGAGTTCCCGGTCGCGTTCGTCAAAGAGATGACACGCAAGTTCAACAAAGATTACCTCGGGAAGTCGAAGCACAGGAAGCAGTATCGGAAAATGATGGAAGAGGTGGACGATGCAGAGACATGTGTGTACCGTGAACTGAACCCCAAACCAAAGGGAGAAATTGTTATGCCTGCTCAACCAGAACCACGGAAGGACTGGTATGACGATCCAATGCTGAGCATGTATGATGAAGAAGAGGAAGAGAGGTGTGAAGAACGACACCAACGGATGCAACAAAGACTCAAGGAAGTGTACGGGAAGAAGGCTTGCGACGATTGCTACACTAAGAGAAGGCTATGTGCCAGATTCATCAAAACTGTCGAGGATGAACCCAGGCTGGTGATCTACCCGTTGGGGCCTGCAGAGATGAATGGTGGAGACTGGCGGGGTATGCGGTTCTGGGTACGCAAACCTGGACGGGAGCGTTAGAGCGACATGGTTCCTGGCACCAAAATCAACGAAGACTAAATGACCTCGTATAGTGCTTCAACATCCATGAAAAACATTCTCTGGCATCTAGTCCTTCCTTCCAGCCTCACCCACTCAGACCTTCCGTTTCACTAACCCCCTAAAAAAATCAAAGCTATTACCATCACTCTGCACCTGCACTACCCTCCCCGTCCCCCGTCCATCCACCTCCCTCACCTCCTCCGCCAGCAAAAGACCCCAATCCCTCGTAATCCCCTTGATCCTCGCCTTCATACCCGTCTCTACCCCATCTACACTCTCCAGCGTAACAAGCTGATCCGTATGCAGCCAGTTCGCATAGTAAAACTCTTCCATCTCGCGCGTGAAACCGGACTGTGTGAATGTGGAGTAGAGAGTTTCGAAGTGTGCGAGGATGGATGCGAGGAGTTTTTCGGGTGTGAAATCTTTGAGTGGCGGGTTTAGGGATTTGGCGAGGAGGTTGAGACTTGTTGTTGGCAGCGCATTACTCAAATTAAGTCCAATCCCCGTAACGACATCATACGTACTCCCCGAATAACTGCTATTCACCAGAATGCCGCCGATTTTCACAACGGGGTTGTTGGAGGAGCCAGGTAACTGAGCGTAAATATCGTTTGGCCACTTTAGCTTCACGGGAATCTTTTCGTAGCCTGGGGCGTAGTTTTGGATTCCTTGGACGATGGCGAGGGCAGCGAGGTATTGGATAAACACCACGGGCGCGCTCTGACTCAGCGTGAAGGAATGGTGGAGCACGGTACTAAACATCAGCGCGCCGGGCGGAGCGATCCAAACGTTGTTCCCCCTTCCGCGACCCGCAATTTGCGTGGTTGCTGTTATGGTGAAGCCGTTTGGGAGACTGCGGAGGAGGGACGGGTTCTTCTCGAGGAGTGTGTTGGTGGATGTTACGACTTCGCCGTAGATGAGGTGTTTGCCGAAGGAGGCGTTGGGGTTGCGCAGTTTGGTGTGGTAGTGGTGGAGGTTTGCGTAGAAGGATTCGTGGTGGAATTTCGTCTCTTCGGCGGATGGCAACGCTTTCTCGTGAGGTATTATGACCTTCACAACCTTTTCGTAGGAGACGATTTGGTCGGGAGATGTGCTGGATGTGTACTCGACGCACTCTTGGATTTCTTCTTCTGGGGTCTTGGGTACCTTCTTTTTGTTTTCCGCCTTCTCTTGGCTTTTTTCCTCGACGCCTTCTTTGGTACTGTTCGTCACAGAAGCAAGGGTAGGCAACTTCTCCGACACAGCGCTCACCGCCCTCTTCAACTCCTTCACACTCCACGCGCTACCCTCCTTCTCGATGCGAAACACGTCGTTCTCGCCCTTGATGTACTCATCGCCATCGACTACAGTGATGATCTCGCTCCAGGTAGCAATGAGGTCAGCAACGTCTGATAGGTTATGAGCGGTGAGATGCAGACGGGAAAGGGACGGTACCGCTTGTTCCTGCTCGTTGACCTGCAGCCCAAGTTTGCGGAGGATCAAGCGCATAAAGTCGAGTCGAGTAGCATCTGTAGCTGTGATGTCGCTGATGACAGTAGCATAGGAAGGTAAGCTGGGGATCTTGCTCAAGTTCTGGGGCGCAAATCTATGGCGCGTTAGTAAGAACGTGTTACATGGATCAAAGCAGACTTACTCCGGATGCGGCCCAGTAACCACAGCATGCCCCTCGCCCACCTTCCGGTACACAACCGCGGCCTTGCCCTCTCCAGACTCAACATGCAAATCCTCCGTATAACTCGCCAAAATCTGCACCCCCCTACTCTCCAACTTCTTCGCATCAACAAAAACACCCCCGCCATTGTAATAGCTCTTGAAACTCTCCCCTACTCCCTCATCCACCCCCTCAAAAGCACCTTTCTCAATCTTAATCTCCGCCGCCCTCGCCCCAGCTTCACTCGCATACTTGAAACCCTCAAACGCCAATCCCCTACACGTCCCAGGGAAGAAACCTAATTCCCTCTCCCCTTCTACAGCCATCTTGGGGTCGTTGACTTCAAATTCACATCTACTACTGCCATAGTATCCTCCAGCGCAGAAACCAAGATAAGAACCACCGGCGTTCACATACCGACTAATGCGCCTGTTCCCTTCGCCGTTGAGCGTGCGGCAGTAGCCTAGATCAGCGCCGCCGGGGAAGACGAGTAAGGCGCAGGTGCTGAACCAGGGTTCTTTGATCAGAGTATCGCCTGTGATGGGGATGACGGCGTAAGAAGGGGATAGGAGGCGCCGCAGAGTGTAGAGGCAGTGGCGGACGGACTCTGTGGTGCTGCCGTTGCCTGGGCTGGTTTAGTCATCTTGGTGGGGGTGGTGAGGAGGCTTGAAAAGGCGTACCGGAGTAAACCAGCACATTCATTTTTTTGCTCGCCATAATGTTGGCGATTTCGATATGTGATGTGCGATTCGTATGCTGACTGACTGACGGTGACGTTCACGGTACTGTAGTGCGGACCGAGATTGGCCGACCGTGCTCAAAGTAACGTTAACTTTCTCAATGAACCTGCGAAAGCTTCCGCGACTCGATATCTTCACACCAGACGTCGCAATTCCTCTCTTCTAACTCTTTCAAATATGTCAAAAGAAGATAAAGCACGGGCAGCAGCAGCGCAGCTGTTGATCGATGATGAACCGGATGACTGGTGCGTAGTTGTAGTCTTTCTGTGAGATGCGGAGATCCGATCTGGAGAAGCGAGGAAAACCAGCGAAGTAAGCTAACGATACTCCAACCAGGGACAAGCGCATCTACAGCACCGGCTGCGCAGACGAAAATGCAAAGTTGACAGATTGCTACTACGAGAAGAAGGATTGGCGAGCGTGTAAGCAAGAGGTAAGTTTTGTCAACCAGCGCTGTTGCCTCTTCCTTCTGGACTTGCGGAAGCCGAGGATTCGCCGAAAGTAATAAGGCGGCTTTGAGATTCACCCAAACTGACATGTTGTGTAGATGGAAATCTTCCGGCAATGCTGGCAGCGACATGGTAATGATAAGAGAACAGACTCGAAAGACGCTTCATAGTGGCTGAGTCAGTAGTCAAGCTCCGCGAGTGCATGTGTAAGAGTACCTGTATCGTTACCAAAGCAGAAGACGTGTAAACTAGACTGAAAAATCAACGACACATTTGGGAAAGACAAATCTTTTCGTTCTTCGGTATACTGAGACTACTTATAGCAATGAAAGAGATGCTCGTCAGGCCATTTTACTGCAACCGTCATAGCTTGAACAGCTTGATTCCACATGAGGCCCTGATACCTATGTACCACGATTTTGCCTCAGCCAAGAACCGCTTCCGTGGAGTTTTAGTCCCACTGAAAGCATCATTATACTCATCCATCATGATGAGCTGACTACACGTATGCGTGATAGAGCGAAGACATCCCAGCCTCACTTCCTCTCATAAATCGGCGGCACAACATCCGGATGGAACGGACTCTTCGCCGCATCCGCCTTCTGCTTATCAAAGTTCCACACACCATTCGTCTGCCCATCATTGATACCCTCGCCAATCTTCTTGGCCAGCTGCTCGAACAACGGGTACTTCGGTGCTCTTGAGAAGAACTTGCGCTCCCACTCCTTCCCAGCGTCCTTCTCCTGTTGTCGCATCTCGCGCTGGCGGGTCTCGATGATGGTCTTCTCCGCACTTGTCAGGTCCATGTTGCCACTGTTAATCGCATCCGACACCTTCTTCCATGCGCGTCTGGTTTCGAAGTCGTCTTGTTGCTCGATGGCGGCGACGGCGAGGGGTGTTGTCTTTGTGGACTTGTGGTCGAATGTGTCCACGACGGCCTTGGTCTTGGCATCCTTGATCTGGAACGAGTCGGTCCACTGGCCGTCAGCCTTGTAGATGGCTTCCTTCTCTTTGCCCTCCGGGTATAGCACTGCGGTGAACGAGTTCTTCTTTCCAGAGACCCAGCCCTTACCGCTGTAGTCGATGCGCGCAGTGTAGCCGGTGGAGGATTGGATGTAGGTGCTACTGTTGAGCTCGACGTAGGGGGAGCCTGTGATGAGGCCTTCGATGTGGAGGGCGGGGAGGGTGATGAGGTAGCTTTCGTTGTAGTTGTCGAGATGGAGCATGGCATGTCCGATTTGCTATGAAATGTCAGCAGTGTACATGAAAGATGCCACGAATACTCACCTTGACATTAATGGTGGTCTTGAAGGACGCTTTTTGCGCGTTGTAACCCTCTAGCCGGACGCCGTGTTGGTCGTTCCAGATGGAGTAAGCCGTGACGGGTGGATGATGACTGCGCGCATTGCATTAGCTCTCCCGTACTATACGCGTGGCATGCTTACGACAGGCTTAGCCATCGCAAACGCGTGTGTGCGCGTACCTGACTTGCTCGCTGACGAGCTGTGTTGTGCCTGCCTGGTCCTCCCACTTGCCCAGGAAGAGCTCGCCCAGGAAGGGGTTCAGAGGCTTCTTCTCGCTACCCAGCTTTTCTGACCGACTGGCGTACTGCTGCTTCAGTGTGCTCAGGAACCACTTCAGCACCAGCATGGTCCGCTTGGCAGGGTCCTTCTCGGCGGCCGGTGCGACAAAGACGGAGGGGTGTTCGGTCCAGTATGAGCTGCTGTGGGTTAGTATTGGCTCCTAGGTAGTAGGTACGGAGGGTCATACGAGAACTCGGTGAGCGACTTTGTGGAGAGGATAAAGGCAGGCGCCGTCATCGTGGACAGGTCGCCATTGAAGGACGCAATGGACTGTCCTGTGTTAGTCAAATGCCATGTCCGAGTCAAAACACCATGATTTCCTGAAGCTACGAGCATTTCGCAATGCGCGAATATCTCTGTACACGTGAGGACGCTGGGATAATTCCATACCTTCAGGAAGCTCGTCCAAGAGCCTCTAGCCTGGGGTGGCACCGCCGATCCTTCTTTCTCGGCCATGATTGCGATGCACGTGTGCGAGGTATAAGTTGAAGAGGTGGGGAAAGTGAGAAGAAATCGTCCACAGGTGTAGACGCGCGTGTAGGGATGTGTGAAAGGCGGGGGGTGTCGAAGACTAGGGACCTTCGCAGTGGGGACCTGAGGGCTGTTATGGAGACGCTGCGGACGGAGCATGCTTAGATTGGGCAATGACGTCGGAGCTAAGCCACACACCCGCCCAAACACAACGAGGTCATGACGAACAACATTATTGCCACGGAGCTGTCAGCCATGCTGTTCCATTTCTTGGTGCTATGATACTATTGTGATATCTCGTGTACATTTCGTCTAATCATGCTTATTACATCTACGCGTTCCCCATTACAACAACGCGCTTAGGTCTTGACATCGGGCTCGGTGCGGCCAACGTACTCCTGGAGCTTGAGGAGGTCGGTCGCGAGCTTGACGTTGTCTTTGAGGTAGTCCTGCGCATCCATGTCGTATGTCGACTCGTCGCTGGTGTGCTTCTCGATGTAGAGACGGATGGTAGCGCCGCTGCTGCCTGTGCCGGACAGACGGACGACGATGCGGCTACCGTCGTCAAACTTGACAAAGATACCCTGGTTCTTGCTGACGCTGCCGTCGAGGTCGGTGTAGGAGAAGTCGTCGGCCTCGAGCACCTTGCGGCCAGCGATGGTGGAGCCGATGAACTCGTCCTTCTTGGTGGTGATGAGCTCCTTCATGTGGGCGGTGACCTTGTTAGCGCCCTCGGTCTCGCAGCCCTCGTAGTCGTAGCGGGTGAAGAATGTGCGGCCGTAGGTCTTCCAGAAGTCCTTTTGGATCGACGCGATGCTGGGTGTGGTACCAGTCTGCTGTCCGACACCAGCCAAGATGTTCAACCAGGCGACGACAGCCCACAGACCGTCCTTCTCACGGATGTGGTTGCTGCCAGTTCCGAAACTCTCCTCACCGCAAATGTTCATCTTGTCAGAGTCGAAGAGACCGCAGAAGAACTTCCAGCCGGTGGGCACCTCGTAGCACTCGACGCCCTTCTTCTTGGCGACAAGGTCAATGGCGCCAGAGGTAGGCATACTGCGGGCAAGACCGTAGATGCCCTGCTTCTTAAAGTATGGGATGAGCTCGGCATGGTGTGCGATGATGGCTAAGCTGTCACCGGGCGAGACGAAAGAGTTTGCGCCGTAGATCATGTTTCGGTCACCATCGCCGTCGCTGGCAGCACCGAACTGGATTCCGTTCTTGTCAACGGCGTCGACCAGCGACTTGGCGTAGACAAGGTTGGGGTCGGGGTGGTGGCCGCCAAAGTCTGGCTTGGGGATGCAGTTTTGTGTGCTATTGGGGATGCCGAGCTCCTTCTCGAAAATGTCGACACCGTATGAGCCAGTTACACCGCTCAGGCCATCGAAGAGGACCTTGAAGTCGGAGTGCTCCTTGAGGAACGACTTGATGAGGTCAAAGTCGAAGATATCCTTCAGCATCTTGAGGTAGTCCTCGGTGGAGTGGACAATCTCAACCTCGAGGTTTCCGTACTTTTGTGTACCGATGGTGCTGAGGTCGATGTCGGGGATGTCGGCGATCTTGTACGAGCTGAGGGTCTTGGAGGTTTCGTAGATCTTGTTGGTGACGCTCTCGGGGGCCGGAGCACCGTTGGCGAGGTTGTACTTCATACCAAAGTCCTCATCGGGACCTAGATGTGTTAGATGGGAACAGTGTATGGGTTGTGGAGGACTTACCACCGGGGTTGTGGCTGGCAGTCAGGAGGATACCACCTGTCGCCTTGCGTATCCGGATGATGTGGCTGGCGGCGGGTGTGCTCATGATACCATTCTGGCCGATGAGGAGCTTCTTGACGCCATAGGCAGCGCTCATCTTGGCAATGGTCTGGGTGACCTCGGGGTTCCAGTAACGGCCATCACCACCAACGACGAGGAATGCGCCCTCAACACCCTCGGGGATAGATTGGAGGATGCTAGCAACGAAAGACTCTGAGTAGTGCTCTTGTTGGAAGACCTTGACCTTCTTGCGGAGACCAGAACTGTGATAGAGAATGTCAGCTATCATCCATCCACGCCATAGCTTCATCAGCCTTCCTCAGCTCTTTGGGGTGCGTCAGACTTACGTTCCGGGCTTCTGGTCCTGGAAAGGCTTCAACTCGACTGTTCGGACGCTCATATTGACTGTCTATGTTTTTGGAGCTTTTTGAGTGAAAGATTGAAGCAATTGGAGAGTCGGGCGATGTGGCAGCTGGCAACTTTTGAGCTGGTGAGGGGCCCAGCTTCCCCCACCACGCGGGATGACGCCGGCGCTAGCTCATCAGCGGAAAGACCAACGCCACGCTGGCTATCATCTCTCGACTTTTTCTCGTCAACGTCCCAACACTCGCTGCGCCCATGCGCTAGCCCTGCATCCGAGGGTAAGACACTGCACAACGCTCTTGACTGACCACTCCCCGCCTCGCTTCGCCCCAGACCCTTTGCGGGGGTATCCTGGTTGCGTGCATACCACAGTTCCTTCCGTCTCGACTAGAGCACACCTTCCTTCCCAACACCCTCAACCACCTGGTCAAAATGGGTATACAAGGCCTCGCTAGGCGTCTCGAACCCTATGCGACGCGGCTTTCCTCCGAGCAGCTAGACGGCTACTCCGCTGTGATAGACGGCCCTGCACTCGCCTACTACGCTCACAAATTGGCCCTCGCTTCAGCCGCTAGCGCCATCCGAATCCCGTCTTATGCAGACATCGTCGCTGAAGCACTTCGCTGGCTGACCTCGTTGGAGAATAGCAACATCAAGGTGTGAGTAAACCACAGTTGCTTTTCAGCGCCCGGACACGGAACCGCCACGGCAAGCCAATAAGGTGCGCACATATGTTCTTCACTTCACCGCCATTGCTGCAGGGGTTGCGAAAACTTCACTTATCGCAGAGTCGATATGGGAAAGTTGCTCAATTGCACTTGACCGTGACCGTTCTATGCACATTAAGCGAGTGCTGATGTGAGCTTATGCCGTCCATTGCTGATCGCACGCTCTCAGGTCTGCCATCTACTTCGATGGAGCCTTGCCTACTTCAAAGCGAGCCGAGAGACTGTCCAGGACCGAGGCGAACAACAGACGAGTGCAGCAATTTCGCAACAACTATGCTACCGTTTCGTGCCCTGTACCCACATACTTAGGCTCGATATCATACGCATTCCTCGCGCCTGCGCTACAAGAAGCGCTACTAAATTCGCCCTTTGCCTCAAAGACACATACCGTACCTGGCGAAGCAGACGACTGGTGCGCCTCGCACGCCAAAGAACATGTGCGATCCATCATCTTCACGAGCGACACGGACCTTGTTCTGTATGACTACTCGGTAGATACGCTGATAGTATTCCTCCACGATGCAGACGTATCTGCTGGCATCAAAGCGTACTCACCAAACGAAATCAGGGATCAGTTACAAGTAACGAGTCTAGTGACGTTTGCATACACTCTTATCGAGAACCCGCAGGATAGTGCGAAGCTTCTAGCTCACCAAGCCCGAGACGTGGACCAGAAGTCTGCACGGTACCTTGACTTCGCTAGCCGATACGTCGCGATGGTGACAAGACCTGCTTACCTGGGTGAGCCGGATCTCGTAGATCCGCCTCAGATTGATGTCCGGCTATCCGAATTTGTACATCAAGCTTTTGACCACCTCCAAACTCCGCATGTGTATCTGCCTCTCCTCATCGAAGAGCCCAATCAAGCATCCGCATGGAACATAGGCCTTGACATTCGCAGACTGGCATACACTCTCCTCGCAACAACGGAGTATACGGTGGTCCAAGAGTACAGGAGAAAAGCCCAAGGTATCTCCATCCAGGAAGTCGTCATATACCCGCGATACTTTCCCGAACACCCAGACCCCGTTCAGATCCTAGAGGAACAGATGAGCTATTTGCAGGAATGGGCGGTCGCATGTGAGATCGGACCAGAGGTCTCATGGCCGCTCTATGCTCTTAGGCTGGTTCTTGCCGAACTCAATACGCCACCTCCGATTCCACTAGTTCAGCGCGTCTTGAACGGCGACTTTGACAACAGCTGGGACTTCGTACATCTCACGGCTAGGATACATGCTGCTCTTTACTCTCTACGCATGCTGAGTCAGTCGATAAAGATAGGGCAAGCGATTGACCCTGAGGGTGAACAAATTCCAGCAGATGAGTGCAACCGACAGCAATCGCATAATCTTAACCTGCGCAAGAAGATGTCTAAGATCGCCGGTCACATGGCCGACTTCCCTTCCATACCAGACCTTATCGGCGTTCCAGGGCAGGCAAAACGCGTCCTAGAAGAACCCGACATGATGAAGTCGTGTATTGAAGAGATATACAAAGTGGCTGGTGTGGCAGTGCCGACGGAACAGGTCTCAAACAAGAAGAAGAAGAGGCAGGTGAGAGAGGCGGAAAGAAAGAGGAAGAAGACTGAGCAACGACTGCAGGCAAAGCCACAGGGGAGTAATGCTTATACATTACTGGGTGATGGTTGATGGTAAATGTAAGGACTGAAAAAACGAGATTGACCGTTTCGAGACTGTCCTCACTTCCTTGATTAAAGTCCTCATACAATTACTGAGCTGTCAGCCGTCCTTGCCTCGTCGTGCGCGCGCACACAACCTGCGGAGACATGATGTGCAATGTCTCAAATTGGGTTCGCACGGTTTCGTTTGCGCTTCGTACAACCTTTGTACCTAGGTAGTACCGACTCCACAACTTCAGAGTTTCAGATCAACAATTAGCCGTAGTGACGTACGGCGCGTTGTTAGCCCGAACACCGTTTTCGGCCTGCTGAGCACGCGACCACCGGCCTCTAGCTAGAACATCCACACCAACCATTGATCGGCACAAACTTATTCACGGTGTCGGTCAAGCCACGACTTGAGAATGCCACGCTATACGAACACGATGTCATGCGTTCCCAAAAATCCATGGGTAGACTGTAACGCAAGTCAATGGACAGTAACGTTCGCGACTGACCTTCGGCCGAACACCTGGGTACAAGTAGAACGAGCAAGTGCTTGAGAGTCTTGCACTACTATATGATCAAAACAACTACTTGTCTGCTATGACTTCAGACCAGCATCACCACTATCAGATTCACACAGCGTGATACATCCATCATGGCTATATCCACCTTTCAACCCCAAGCAGACACCCTAATCCGCGCCAGCACAATTTCAACTCTCGAACCAGACATGCCACCACAGCGCTCCATAGCCCTCCTCTCCGGACGTATCATTGCTCTCTCCGAGGACCCCGCCGGCTCAGACGACTTCATCGGCAGCGAGACCCAAATCATCGACGTACCAGGCTCCACCGTCCTCCCCGCATTTACAGATACGCATACACACCTTATCCTCGCCGGATTGACCTATTTCGACGTTCCAGTCCACGACATCAAGAATCTTGACGAACTATTTGCGCGATTGAAGAAGCGGGCTACCGAGACGCCAGAGGGAGAATGGATATGTACGGCAACGGACTGGCTAGAGTACAACATCAAAGAGCAACGACTGCCTACGCTAAAGGAACTCGATGCCATATCCACCAAACATCCCGTTATGGTGATGCGGGGCGGGCATAACATAGTCGTCAATTCGGTCGTTGCAGGAATGCTGAACGTGACGTCTGACACACCATCACCACCGGGCGGCCTCATCGGAAGATCCCCCTCCGGCGCCCTAACCGGCCTTTTCCAAGACTCCGCCACCATACCCGTCCTAAAACTAAAACCCTCCGCCACCCTCTCCGAACGAATCTGCGGTCTTCAAGCCGCATCCGCTGCATACGCCGCAACAGGCACATCTTGCGTGAGAGACTGCTACGTCCCGCTCGCCGACCTAGACGCCCTCATCGCAACGCACGCAGCTGGAAAACTTCACGTGCGTGTCCATGCCCTGGTCCCCGCCGTGGGCATGACATCCGCAGCACAAGTCGAAAGCCTCCTCGACAAAATGGAATTATATCGGTATCTACAACGCGATCCCTACCTCTCCGTCTGGGGCGTGAAATTCATGGTCGACGGCGGAATCGAAGCAGGCGCCGTATCCAAACCCTTCCTCTCCATCCCGCCCGGCCGAGAAAAAGACGCCGCTTGCAATTGTTGCGGGCTACCTAGTTACCACGGTATGCTCACGTGGGAGAAACCCAGTCTCATAGAAGCCATGTCTGCAGTCGTACGTCGAGGCTGGAAAATAGGCACGCATGCTTATGGAGATCGGGCTGTGAAATTGGTATTGGATGTATACGAGATACTCATGCAGCGCTTCCCTTATCTAACGCCTGGCACACTGGTTATGGAACATGGGGCGTTGGTGTCGCCGAGTGAGCAGCGGCGTGCTGTGAAACTGGGGATTGCGACGACGATCCAACATCCGCTTTTGCATAATGCGGCGGGGATACAGGAGGTTTACTGGGGACGTGATCGATTATCTCGCACTTTCCCAGCACGTACTTGGTTGGATGCTGGAGCGCTTATTGCGGGCGGGAGTGATTACCCTGTTGGTAGTTTTGCGGCTATGCGGTCGGTTTGGGGGATGGCTACGCGTGAGACGACGGTTGGTGTTAGGGGGGTTGAGCATGCGATTACGGTGAACGAGGCGGTTGCGTTGCATACTACTAAGGCTGCTGAACTGCTGCGGGAGGAGGGTGAGAGGGGACGTCTTCTACCTGGTTTTGTGGCAGATCTGGCGGTTTGGAATGTTAACCCATTGGAGGTGGATGATTTGGAGGTGTTGAGGGATATGATGCCGAGTCATATCTCTGTGGGGACGAAGTTTGTGACGATCTAGCGCGCTCTTGTGTACGAGGTGTTTGGCAAGTGGACCGGCATTGAGGACAATACATCAGATCTATCTGACTGGGTTTTGTTGCCCTGCTATGCATTACGATTCTACTGTAACAGACTCTCTAACATGTGCCCGAATGCACATTGTCAACAACTCTTACGATGCAGTCCTCTCCACACTTACAATTATACGCATACTTGAATATTGCCTGTCTAAGCTCTTGCGAACGCTGGTTCAAGCCGAGACGTGACAGCTACTCGAGGTTAGCATGACAAGAAGCCTTCACCTTCCCTCCCCCCACCCATTCTCAGAGGTTCTTCGTAGTTTAATATGTATTTGTGATCCAGCGTCACACGTATATTCAGCTACCAGGCCAGTTGAAACAATGGACTCAATAAGATTCTGGTATCTAAAACCATAACGCCCATCTAAATGCCGCTCTTAACAGACACTTATATAGAACACAAAGAAATTCGTCATCTACACACATCCTCCTCCTCTCTTACTACCTCGCAAAGTAATCCCTCGCCCCATCCCTACTAGGACTATACGGCGTATACTGCTGTTGCCCATGACCTATACCCATAGGCGCAGCCCCACTGACTAACCTCCCCTGATCTCCGACTTCGTAAGGACTCTCACCTCTGCTATCCACCCCTCGTAAATCTAAACTAGGACTAGGACTGTATTCCCGCAACGCACTGGGTGTTTGATGATACCCCTGTGGGTACAAAACGCCAGGATCATCTCGCATAGTACGTTCCGAATCGCGACTTGTACTGCGGCCACGATCGCTGTTATTAGTGGAATTATCGCGGCCCCAGTGACTCCCAGGTGTATCTGGACGCCCAGTCGCACTGCCACCGTAAAGCGAACCCTCGCCGCCGTGTTCATCGCTGAACTCAGGTCTGTTTTTATAATTTTCAAAATCCATGTTCGATTCCGAGACGAATTCGAAGGGGCCGGTCCCGCCGCTAGAGATGTTGGCTGAGGCGGCGGTTTTTCCAGGGTGTTCTTTGGACATGCGTTTCATGGTGTAGACGTCGCTGAAGGCGGCGGTGTCGCCGATGTCGCCGTCGAGGCGGCCACGGTAGACTTCCGCGAGGAGGTGTTTGGATTTTTCGTGGACCATGGGGACGGTGAGCTTTTGGTAGAGGGCGGGGTGGCTGGGGTGATGTGTTAGTGATTTGTCTTTGTCTTGGGAGTATAAAGGTGACTTACCCGAATCGCACAGCAACACGATCCCTTCGTCTGGACTCCTTGTCGATTGGTGTAGGTGCTTCGGTACCCTTGGCCCGCGTGCCTTGCGTGTAGTACTTGAGCGAGTTGTCGAAAGCATTCTTGCAATAGAACTTGAACGCGATCAATCCGAGGGGAAGAGGTGCCATGGCAGCCAACATAGTCCACTTATGTTCGTAACCGCGGGCTACGACAAGCAGCGCAACGATGCAGTTGGAGAAGAAAGTGCCAACGAGCATGCGATTGAAGAGCACACGCCAGAACGCACCACCAGACTCGTTTTTGGTGCAGAAGACGTACCTAAGACAGATTAGCTGAGGTCCATGAGGAGTTAGGGTCAAGGCTTACATCAGTAGATACTTCTTCATCCAGCTATCGAGTGTAAAGTAAATCGCCACAATAACCAGCGTAATAGGCTGCAACGGGGCAAAGCACAACGCAACCGTCGAGTAGAACAAGAAGTAATTGTAGTAACTCGCGTAGTCAAATGGCGGCGGCGCAGTCCGACTAATCAGCTCCCTGGGCGTTGGGTTCAAGAACTTGCGCGAGAAACTGCCCCACGCAAGGTTGACAGCCTGAGCCAGATCGATGGCAGCACCCAAGTTACGTTGGACGAGCCATGTAACCCAAAAAGGCGAGACTTCGCACAGCGTACGCATGGTCGTGTCGAAGAATTTGATTTGTCGTAGAATATCCATGAAAGGGACGTGCTCTTGCGTCGCGAGATTGACAATCATGACAATCATACCAAAGACGGCGCTGAAGAGCGAGAATACGAACAGGTTGTTGAAGACAAAGAAAGCGTATAATTGTGCTGTGACATGGCGCTCTCGGGATGTCTTGGTTGTGTCTCCGGCTTTGATGGACAGGCGGCGGAAGATGATGGGGAGAAAGTAGTAAAAGAGCGAGGTGAGCGCCGGAGCTGCGAGACCTTGAACGACGGCCCAGAAATCGGCGTGTGCGGCCAATTCGGTCTGGAAGGTAGGCCATACAAAACCCAAGTTGGAGAGTTTGGACAGGAATACGGCGATTAGGGCGTTGGGAATGAAGTACAGGAGTGTGAGTAGGGTAATCCAGAAGTTGTTCACCATCCGTCTCCAGCGTCGCGTCTTGGGATCGAGGGTGAGGTTCTTCCAGATGATGTCCTTTGGTTTGGGTGCAAGTCGGACGGTGGTGCCTTTTACATGCTTGCTGCGGGCTGCGAAGGCGACCATATGCGCAGAGTCGATACTCTCATAGCTAGCGAATCCGTACGATAGAGCATCGCGCTTGTCGATTGTCTCGCGCACCTCTTTGATCTTGCTTTCCAGTCGCTGAATGCGCGCTGTGAGATAGTCAATCGCATCCACCTTTTGCGCCTTGTCGGTAAACTCTGGATCCTTCTTTGAAGGAGTACACAACGGTCGCTCTGCGGGCAGCTTGTTTGGGTTCTTCAGGTATTTCGCCAAGACCTTCTCCAGCTCAATGACTGCCTCCTCATGTGCCTCGATAAGGTCTGGGATATCCTTCACGTTGCGTCCGATGGATGCGCGGGGAACCTCTGGCGTAGTCTTCAAGCTATCGGTAACCTCCACGATACCCTGGTCGCTGCGAAAGCTGCGGTCGATATCCGTAACCATCAGCGTTCGCGCGTGCAGACTGTTCTGGTAGTCCGGGTGCTCCAGATACTGGCGTCTCATCCGGTGTACAGCGCGGTACATCCACCACAGGAAGCCGCAAACAATGATGTCAATAATGTATGCCAGCACGACAAAAGCCCAGAAGACCTGTCCAAACAAATCTCTGGGTGTCATCAGGAAGATGATCTTGCCGCCCATATCTCCTTGAAAGTTCTTCTGGAATTCCACTGATTTTATAACGTTGACGGGGACGATGATCGCACAGCCGACGATGGCGAGTACGACGAACATGTTCCTGCACATGCGCGCAAAGCGCAGGAAGATGGTCGCATCCAGGCCAATCTTCTCAACATACTCCGGCTCGTTTGTCTTGAACACGGGCTTGTACCACGCAAACAGCGATTTGTCGAGAGGCGGCGGTCGGTGTTTCTCATCAGTGTGTCGGAGACGGGGCGCGTAAACGATAGTATTAAAAGGACGTAGTAGGAGGAAAAGTATGAATATGGCGGCGGTGATGCCGAACGACGTGCCGATAGCAACGAGGACGGAGTCTTGGGATACCTGGAGGTGTTAGAGTTGTATGCGAATGATTGAGGCTGTATGTACCGAAGCGCCCAGGGCATTATCTGTCATCAGCTGCTCGAACTTCTGCTCTATGCTCAGGTCCCGCCGGAGCAGCACATTCGGTACTGTGGATGCCATAGCGAATGACGGGTGTAACGTGTAGCGAAGGTGCGATAGCGAGTGTGGTAGTACGTGTGACGGGTACACGTGGTGATGGAGGTCGATCTCGGGTCGGGAAGCTCAGCGCATGTCTTCCTGTGGTCACTCCCCTCTCTCTCACGGTAAGATCTGCTCTATCGTCAAGATCGCCGTTTGTCGTATTCGGTTGTATTCGGCTGCCTGCTCTTCACAATAAAAAATGACAGGGTATATACGCGCAAAGCAGAAAGAGTGTACAAAGCAAAGTGTAAGGAAAGCCAAGAGTGAAGCAAGCAACGGCAACAGTAAGCAGTGACAGTAGTGAGAGAGAGTTCAGAGATACGAGCAGTGCCTCGCGTCCTTTGCCCGCGAGAGCGGATGGAAAAGGGCCGTCGATCCCTGTCAGGCCCTGTCAAGATGGAGGCGCTAGAGGGAGCTGTGACGCCTCGCCAAAGCCAGACCCTAGCCGCCCTCCCTTGCCAGCGCGCCAGGCACGCCCAGCGATTGGCTGTCCCAACGCGCCGTTTTAACGCCGGGTACGCGGCTCTGCCATGGCAGCTCTGGCGGGTGGATTTTATTTTTGGCTTTCAAGGCCTGGCCAGCTGTCCTAAGATTTTCGAGAGAGATCGCCCCTTAGTGAGCTCGGAGTAGTTTGCGGAGAACGGGAAAATGAAGCTGCACTATGCTTTTGCACTGCCACCCGCTCGCGCAAGTTCGATCAAGTTTACGTATCGTGACGTTGATGCATAACTTGACGAATGAGATGTGGAAATGTGGCGGTGCGCAGGCGGCTCTTCGGATTCGACGAGGCTTGTCCAGTCCACTCTCGTTTCAAATATGCATGTTTCGGACGATATGAAATGGGCCACGTTTATGCCTGGAGATGGATCGTGGGTTGTGTGGAGTTTTATTGGGTGCCGATAATCCGTGAACTCGGTGCTGCCGAGATCCTGGTCAGCAGTGAAATGCGATGTGTGTGGGAAGTGGGGAGGAGGGGAAAAACACTGAGCCATCTTGGAGATACTCGTCTTTGCAATGCCGTCGACTTGGTCCAGGTTATTGATCTTGCTGGTGTTGGTTTGAGAGGTCTCGTTGAAAGCAAAAAGGAAAAGACAACAAAGACGCGTCTACATAAAACCTTCACCACGAGCTCACCAATACATCCTTCGAAGTATTTGAGAAGCACATCTCTTGTCAACCCACATTGTTTCTGAGCTGCAATTCTTTATCAGAAGCTTCCTTCGGGCTACACATGTTCTCCTCCATCATACCCGCAAGCACATGTATGTGACGTCCAGACACCGTATGGCCCTGTGGTAATATTGGAGGCACCCTGAACTGCAATCAACAAGTTTCCACAAGTTACCCGATTCGGACTGGACGCCAAACAAAACAGAGCGCGACCATCGACGTCCAACTCGTCCCACACCGAATCTGACAGATACATTAGTGTTAAATCTTACATCTGACTTTAGATTGATACCTAGCGTGTTCGGCAAACCGGATTGTGTAGTCATCTTCCTCGCGTAGAGCATAGACATGGGTGGGTATGAGATCTCATCGCGACACCTGTGCATGCATGCAAATTCACCAAAACCTTGATCAACAACCACTCTTACACAATCGTACCGACATCTTCAACAAATCAATGATTATTCGCTTTTCCCTTTCTTATCTACCCTACTACCATGATCTATCTACCATTCAGCTTATCCAAGCAATGAATTATTCGTTTTCTTCGTTTGCACCCATATACGACATTTTCCCCATCAGCATCCTCAAGATGGCAGCCATCTCCATAGAATCCGAGACGTCTCTCTAAGCGCCACCGGCAGATTTGACAAGCTCACTGACCTTCCTCGCTAGATCATCAGCTTCAGCCCTTGTCTCGGCTTCGGCGTAGACGCGGACAGCGTCTTCTGTTCCACTGGCACGAGCGAACGAGCGACCTTGGCGGACCTTTTGTACTTCCCTGTCGATTTGCGCCTGGAGACCCTCAGGGCTTGTGAGTTTGCGCTCCGCATCTGTTGTCTTAAAGATAGTGCGGTCGTTGACCAGGACTTTGAGGAGGCGGTTGGGTAGGTCGCTGTATGTTGAGAGCCATTCTTGGCAGCCCCAGTGCTTGTGTGCAAGGACAACTTCGACGAGGAGGAAGTCGGAAAGGGCGTCGCCGACGGACTGGTTGATGAGGTTGATGCAGGCACGGAGAACATCGAGGGCTTCCTTCTCGCCTGGGTTGCGGGGCTCGTGCTTCTCGATAGTGTCGAGGGTGTCGTGCGAGAAGATGACAGTGCCGTGGCCGTTAGCTTCGAAGTAGACACCAATGTCTAGCTTCTCAGCTGCGTGGTGCAGGTACTTGACGCCGGTGGGTGTGCAGTCGACTTTCAGCTTGAGGTTGTCTTCAACGTACTTAGTGGCGGCGCCATTGGCGTAGGCGGTCTGCACAACTCCGATCTTGAGCTTGTCTGCCAATCCGCTTTGACGGACGGTGTCGCCGAGAAAGGAGGCTACAAGAGTTGCGATGCGGTCACCATCGAGTAGTCGGAACACATTCTTCTCGTCTTTGAAGTAGTATACTACGCGATCAGCGTCACCATCGAGCGAGCAGCATCGGTCGCCAGGTCCAGCCTTGGACGAAGGTGGCGCGCGCTGGTTGGTCTTGACGTAGTCTGCACCGCACTGTTCATGTGTCAGCAAATTTCTAGCACTTGTAGCAATGTTTGCTTACGTCGACGTTCAGGCTCTCGGGCTTGATAACGTTGTCGTTGATAACCGAAATCTCGAGACCACCCTCTTCCTTGGTGGGAAGGTACTTGATGAGCTCGTTCAGCTTCGGTCCACCAACACCATTGGCACCGTCGACTGTCAAACTACCAGAAGGCTTCTTTCCACGGAGCGCAGTCTTGAAAGCCGCGCCGAACTTCTCGTAGTAGCCCTTCTCGGTAGGTGTACCGTAGGCATCCTTGGTACCTTCGGTGTTCAAGCACCTGACCATGTAGTGTAGTTGTGGCGTGGTGAGGAAGCCATAGTCCTTGACTTCAGCACCGGCGCTGTTCAGGCCATCGACAAGGCATCCGAGAAGCCTTGAACCCGAGGCTCTTGTGTCGCGAGCTACGACAACGCGTGCCGGTGTGTTGAGGTCGATCTTGTACTGGGTTGCGATGTCGCGGTAGTATTTCGAGACGTCTTCGGGGGTGGCCTTGTTCGCCATCTCGGTGCTGATGACCTCCCACTCCTCTTGCAGCATGTTGCCCTATCTAACCATTAGCTGACCTTGTTTCTCATATATGGAGAGGAACGTACCATTGGTTCGACGAGCTTTACGCCATTGTCTTGAGGAGGGTTATGCGAAGCGGTGATCATGACACCGATCCATTTTCCCTTGAGCGCCCGCGACCGCAGCGCCGCAATGAGACCAACGCGAGTGAGGACGGAATCGAGGACATCACTGCTATGGTAAGTGGAATTCGGGAGTGTTGCACGTGGAAAGGGTGGGTGTTCGGAGTGGTGGGGGAAGCGTCGCCAGCTGCGACGCGTGGAGGTAGTCGATAGCTGGGACAGTAGCCATCTACCGTATGAGATGCAGGGGATGGCTTACGCTTTTGTTCTGAACTAGATTATACGTCAGCCTCTGAATGCCTCAATCTCTCGAATCACTCTCCCCTGTCACTTACACCAGCAGTTCCGTACGTGTACTTGAGGCCCTCGGGCGCAGGGTGCTTTTGCGCAGCGTCGGCGATGGGGTCGGACATGATGAATAGTGTATGCAAGCGAAGGGTACGGGATATAAATGGTACAAAGAAAACGGGTGGTGTAAAGTAGCTGGTTCAATTGAAGCGAGAAAAGACGTAGAACATTCGGTGTTGTAGCAAGCTATGAGGCTCCCACGACCCCGCCGGCCGACACGCGCTAGCAGGGATGCTGAATGCAGGGATGACGATGCAGGACCGACGATGATGATGCGTACCTGGCTAACCACGTTTCTGCCAGCTTCATCCTATTAATAGAGTAGAGTAGAAGGCGCAGGAACTCGACGTCTGCTTGACCAGACTACGAGGCTGCTGGAACTCAATAATCTGAACGTCTGTCCGATGTTACATGATTACGTTACTCTAGCTAGATGCATTCTGCGAGGTGGTGGGATGTCGCAATTGCGGGGTTTTGCGACACTGGTACGAGGCGGCGAGCTTGACCGCTCCTCTTACAACGTTGCCACAACGTGCTGTGTTCCGGTGTACTGGGTGGAGATCGTCCGACACTACCCGTCAACGTCGAACTACGTAGAACGGTGTCTATCTACACGGTTTTCTTGACCCATGACATCAGATGGACAAGAGGGGCAAACATCAAATTTGGGAAACGATGCTGGTGATGTCTAAGGCAGCTTATATTCTAGAGCCAAACAATTTCGAGTCCAACACACGCTTTGTTGACATAGCAGAAGTGACATATGGCAGAATACATGAGGTCCCGTCACAATCTTCCAACTCTCTTAGATAATATGATCCGAGATCATTCTTGACGTCTCCCTGGCGACTGATGATCACATGGTGTTCCCAAAATTAGTGTAACAAAGGTTCCTTTGTAATTGACCGTACTCCGTAGGATTAGTGCGGTCGCTGCTATAGCTATAGCTGATTTCTCGTATATCGAAGTCTCGCCGTATTGACATTGGTACATCATAGATCGTGAGATGAAACCTGTTCACAGTAGTAAGACCTGAAAATCCTACGGAGAAGCGTCTGATTACTCGAAGTCACCTTCTTCTCAGAGTGGTTCCTGTATATGTATCAAGTTTCCCGGACATTGCCTTGATGTTCGAGTTAGAAGTATCGTTAGTATCGTGATAATGAACGTCAACATCAACAACATCACCACGTCACCGTATGCAGAGCACATCGAAATCCCATCATGGCACTCCCTCAGCAGCTAGATTACCTCGACTTGGCATCCATCAATCACAAGAGGAAGACACTAGACTAGACCGACAACTCGTCTCTCATCTACAAAGGAACAAGTATGAAGGAGGAGCTTCATCAACAGAGACAGAGACTCAGCATACGTAGGCTGACAAGACCTGTTCGGCCAAAAGAAAAAGAATGGGACAGCCCAACAGAACAGATGAGTCCAACATCTCAGAAACCCTGCGGCCCCAATCCAGGAAACCTGCCCCCAAACCCACCAACAAGAACGCTGTGACCAGGAACTGGGCTACCGATCTCACCAAGAGAGCTCGGAGGCGCTTGTATCGCGCCATCACTAAACTTGATATGCGACAACATGCCATTGGCATCTTCTTTGTACTGCAGACTCCCACCGCCATTAGTATGCGTAACATCAAGGATATCGCACGCCTCCTTAATCTCATCAACCGAAACAGCAGGATCCATCGCACCGCGCGAAGCCTCGACTTGACGATGCACTTCGGCCGCGTCGACGTAGCCGTCTGCGTCGGAGGCGCGGGGAGCGAGGGTCTTGCATGCGGCGCAGATGGTACGGCGGAGCCAGACTATGCGCTGCTCGTTTGCGTTGCGTTCGAGGGTTCGCGTGGTGTTCATGGAGAAGGGGCTGTTGAAGATGTTGGAGGTGGGCGAGTTGCCCCAGTTGGCGCCGGAGTGGAAGCCCTGTAGGGGTGGCGTGCCCCAGATGCTGCCGCCGCCTGGTGCGCCGAACGATCCATACTGCGACCCGGGTATGTCTGCGAAGCCGAATGAGGGCGCTCTCACTGAGCCGTGCTGTTGCATGCTTGGGCGTCGATCAGGCAGTTCGGGGATGTCGTCATCGTCGTCCAGTAGCGCTTTACTGCCTAGGTGATTCGCAAGTTCGTCTACATCAGATCCCTGCTGTCCGGGTTCATCGCCCGCTTTCACGCTTGAAGGGCGCTTGATAGGCGTTGGCCGTTGTATGGGTTGTGCTTGAGGACCAGTGATGGGGCTCTCGTTTGAGAGTCGTTCAAAAGATCCCGAGCCCTGCCGCGAATGCGTCGGCATACCCATCGGAAAGGCGGACGGCATTGGCGCAGTAAAGCCTGGAGGTGCTGGGAAGCCTGGCGGTCCTTCCATCGGGAAACCACGGCCGATTGGAAGTGCACCTGGTGTGTGCATTCCGGGTGGTGGAAATCCACGGAAGCTCTGGGGCGCTGGCTGAGGGAAGAACGGCATGTTTGGACGTGGTCCCATCATTCCAGGCATCATGGATCCATGACCAGGGAAGCCGTTCAAGCCTGGAGGCATGTTCATACCCAGTCCTGGCGGCCCTTGCATGCCCGGCGGTGGTCCCATAGGAGGCATTGGAGACGACGGCTGCCCATGCGGAGTCCCTAGACCTTGCTGTTGGATTGGTGGTTTCGTCAGTATAGACCTTGGTATCGACTGATTTGGCAACTGGGAGCTTGGAGATGTCGACTTGCTTGTTCCTAGAGTAGCATGGGGAGTCTTTGGCGATGAGCCGTGGGAGGTCTGGTGTGATGTTTGGCGCGGTCGGTTAGGAGTTGGAGCCTTCGGTACAGCTGGCGTAACCTGCGGCGATGGCATTCCCGTAGACGAATTTTGCTTTAGCAATTGAGGAGGTAGCGCGACAGCTACTGGCTGTGAGGCCTTCTTCGCACCAGCAATAGCGTTGTGGGCAGCGGCAGCGGCAGCTTGGTCCTCCTTACGTATTTGGTCTTTGCCGCCTTTGGTCTTCGAGTCCCGTTCCTTGCGGTCCTTGTCCTCCTGCGCCTTCTTCTCTTTCGCTTCTCTCTCCCTCGCTTCCCGCTCTTCCCGCTCCTTTCGTTTCGCCTCGTCTTTGGCCTTCTTCTCAAGGGCTTTCTGTTCGCGTGCTTTTCTCTCTGCTTCCTGTTGCCGCTCGCGCTCTTCCTGCTGTCGTTTCAGACGCTCGGCCTCCTTGCGCTGCTTCTCTTCCTCCTGGGCTTTGCGTTCGGCCTCTTTCTTCTTGCGCTGCTCTTCTCGCTTCTTCCGCTGCTCCTCCAGTCGCTTCTCCTCCGCGGCCTTGGCCTCGGCTTCTTTGGCTGCTCGCTCGGCTTCCTTGCGGGCCTCCTGCTCCGCCTTCAGCTGCCTTTGCTTATCCTTCTTCTCCTTGCGCTTCTGGGCCTCCTTTGCTTTCTTTGCCTCTTTCGCATCCTTCCGCACATCCTCCTCTGCCAGTTCTTCGAGTAACTTTTGCTGTCGTTCCGCGGCCACCTTTTCTCGATACGCCTGGAGTACCCTCTGCTCAAACATTCGCGCTGCGAAGATCTGAAACATTCGCCGGCCTTCCTCCATCCGTTGCTCCTCGGTCATGGCGCCCTAGGCGGGGTTAGTTGCAGATAGATAGTCCAGCCTAGAATACGCACTTCCTCATCCTCTTCGTCCTCCTCGTAGTCGTCGTCGTCGTACTCTTCCTCGTCTTCGCCCTCTTCGTCGTAGTCGTCTTCGTCGGGCGGAGGAGCGCTGTGACTGTGGCCGCTATAGGATCGGTGCTGGGCGCCGGGGTGAGCCTGGACTTGAGCATCTTCTTCTCGTTGCATCCTACGCTCAGCGAGCTGCTCCATCATCTCGATGAACTTCTTCCCATCGTTCTTGAGCAAATCGTCAGCAACCGTAAGTATGCCACCTAAAAGGATGAATCAGCATGCTCCCAGCACGGGTAGGGGGCGGGCATACCTTTGACCTGCAGACTACTGCCAAACTGGAGGAAGTCTGAGGGCTCGGGCGGCGGCAGACTGCGCTCGCCTGAGCTGTAGCCGCCCTCTGACGAGATCTCGCTGTCGTATTCGGAATCTTCCTCCTCTTCCTCGCCCGAGTCGTACTCTTCTTCGTCGTCGTCGTAGGGGCCGGGGGGTGGGTGGGGGTTCAGCATGGGGCGCGGGTGGTGAGGAGCACTGGACGCATAACCATAATTAGCCTCGGGAATGAAACTACCGACGTCTTGCTGGTGGTGCGCGTACTGCTCGAGTTCTTCGTAATATGCATCATATAGAACCTCCAGCTCCTCCTCGATGGCGGTGCGCTTCCGCCCGCACACGGTGCAGCTGCACGAGTGCTTCTGCTGCTCCTTCATCTTGCGCAGGACCGCCTCCTTTTCGATCTTGACGAGCGACTTGCGCTCGTCCTCGCCGAGGGACAGCCAGAACTCGCGTATGCGGTCCCGCTCGTCCTGCATCGTGGTGTTCCATATGCGGTCGCCTCGGGAGCCGGATCGCGCGACGGAGTGGGTGGGCGACATGGCGTGGCCGGGTGCGGGGCTGAGGCGTGATGCGACGTGCTGGGTGTAGGCCAGCGGAGGGGGTGCTGAGGGCGCCTTCTTCTTCCGCCGGGTCTTCTTGCCCTGGGCGCTGCGCATTGGGGCATGGCCGTAGCCCTGCTGGTAGTCGCCATTTGTGCCGTACGTGTGCTCATACTCCTCGTCCGAGTAGTACTCCCCCTCGTCATATGGCGGCTCGTCCAGTTCCGGGTCAACGTACTGCTGCTGGCCTGGGGGCCCTCGGGCAGGCGACACGCCATTCCGCGCGGGCGCAGGCGCAGGCGGCTCCTGTGCGGCTCGTTTGGCGGCCTCCTTCTCGCGTCGCTTCTGCTTCTTGCGGTTGACGGCGGTCGGGGTGGGATCGTGGGTCGCAGTGCCGTTGGGCGGCATTTGAGCCGGGGCGGGCCCGCGTGTTCCCTGGGCCATGTAGGGGGATATGTGTCGCTGTGTCCTGCTGCACGACGAGTTAGAGCGCGGGTCTGGGGAGTCGAGTGGGTGACAGCTCGGACGATGGCGCGGGAAGACTAGCGTACAGCCACTCGGGGAGCAAAAGTGAGAGGTGGAGGTGGAGGAATTGGAGGGGCCGTCACGCACACCAGATGCGGGAGATGCGAAGATGCGAGTGTCCGGGGGATGTCGCGGTAGACGGGCGTTCACTCTGGCGGTCGTGTGCTCGGGTCTTGTTAGCACATGCCGCGCTGTCGTAGCCTCTTGTTGATGGTCGACGGCCCATTGTGGTACCGATGTTGCGATTCGCACTGCCGCAGGTGCCACGTCTTGGCGTCTTCTGGAACGGAAGGAACTGGGCGAGAGGCTGTGCAGGCAAGTGCTCTGCGACGGCCATTCATTCGTATCTCAACACACTCGCTCTCGTTCACCGCACCCGCCCACACGCCAGCGTCCCCCGTCCCCCAGCCCAGCCGTCTGTAGCTTTAGCTCGTGCCTGTCTCCGCTGTGATCGTCCCCCAAGCTTCATTCTTAAACACCGGCCCGTCCACTTCATTACTGCACCACCGCTTTTTGCTTCTCTCCCATTGCACCCGTTGCTGTCGCAGGGCACACCCGTTACTTTCACCTTCACCTCGACACCCACCCGCCGACACTCACTACCCCTCCGCTGGTAGTCTGTCGCTTCTCTCCGCCCCAGCGCGCCATTGATACTCTCGCTCGCCCGTCGCGACTCACAACCGCCGGAGACACGTCGCTCGCGCCATTACACTCGCATTACCCCGACAACACCCTCGCGCAAACAAGGCTACTTCACTGTATCCCCCCACCCGCTCACCACTCCCCCTCGACTCCCACTCTCCCACGACCGCAACTGCGAACGCGCTCCTCCGGCCAATAACACGACCCAGCATCTCCGGACAAGACTCCCGCTGATTGCGGCATTTTCCCAAACACCTCCCCACAATGGCACAGCAGCAGCAGAATGGCGAGCCTGTAATGCGCAGGTACGTTTGATCTTCACTTTCTGGACCCTGGTCAAAACTTATCTCATGTCGATCGCTCACGACCGTTTTCTTACGCGCGCAATTGCTTTTCCCAACGTTATTTCATTCCGTCCGACTTTACTCTGACGACAAGATCTCTGCGTCTCCCCAGCAATTTCTCCAATTTCTCCAATTTCTCCGTCAAATTCTGCTTTACTTCTCCTTCCTGCAATGGTACGACCAAGACCTGGAGCTGAGGCACCCCGGCTTTGCGCCATAGCTTGCATTGGCGCACCCGGTCCGACGACACGTCCGACTAAAAATAGGCCACCCTACATGCTCCCCATGTCCACTTTTTTATCGACTCGCGCTCAATTCTTCCTCTTTTTGGTCATGCACTGCACTCCCATCCTCTTGTTTGCGCCAACATCCACTCTCGGTCACGCCGACGCTGTCACACCATGCACCCTTCACCCGCACAGTATGCTGATCTTGTGTCTTTAGGAAGTTGGTCATTATTGGCGACGGTGCTTGCGGCAAGACTAGTCTTCTGAGCGTCTTCACTCTCGGATACTTTCCAACAGTACGTCCAATACATCCACCGATAACCCGCCCTCCAAATCCTAACCTGTCATAGCGCTACGTCCCAACCGTTTTTGAAAACTACGTCACCGACTGCAGAGTAGACGGCAAATCCGTACAACTCGCCCTTTGGGATACCGCCGGCCAAGAAGACTATGAGCGCCTCCGTCCCCTTGCCTACTCCAAAGCGCACGTCATCCTCATCGGCTTCAGCGTCGACTCCCCCGACTCCCTCGATAACGTCAAGCACAAGTGGGCAGAGGAGGCCCGCGAACGCTGTCCCACCGTCCCCATCATCCTCGTCGGCCTCAAAAAAGATCTCCGTGATGACCCCCTAGCACAGGAAGAAATGCGCAAGAAGAGTCTACGGTTTATCACACCGAAACAAGGCGCAGATATGAAAGATATGATTGGCGCGAGGAAATACCTAGAATGCAGTTCCCTGACGGGGGATGGCGTGGACGATGTTTTTGAAGCGGCGACGAGGGCCGCGCTGCTGAGTGTGGATAAGAAGGAGAATCCTGGGTGCGGATGCGTTGTTCTGTGAGACTTTTCATCAAGAGTCTCTCGCTGCATCTTATATCTTCTTCTTATCTTCATATCACACACTGCATTGGGCGGAGTCACGACAAACTGGAGTTGGTACGATACATTTGGGGCTCTTCAATTTTCAGCTCTCGATTCTTTTCTTCTTTCTTCTTCTTATCCTTCAAGGGCGTTGTCTTGTTTGAGCGCTTATAACTGCATTACACATTACCTTTCTTTTTGATTGAGCTTGCGAAAGAGAAAAGGCTGGCTTCTGACAGCTAGTTGGAAACATACGTTTGTTGGGCTCTATCTATCTGAAGATGTTGGCTTAATGATTGACGAGAAAGCGCCTTCATCGTCCACTCATTCGGCTACTTTGGCAATTAGTTGTATATTCTTGAGGAATGATTGGCAAGTCTGGCAACTAGAAGGCAGTAATTCACAATCGAGACATCATACAAACACTTCTTCCTCTTCCGGAAACGTGACGCGACCATGTACAAAAGATGCCAAGAATGACATCGACCGTCTTTTTGCTATACACATATGGTACATCCCTATCGCTCGCGAGCCTAATCCCTCGTCCACGCATGATTCCACCCCTCCCTCGCTGGGAAATCCGTCTGCACCCTCCCATACTCCACCGGCACACTCCCCCAGATCCCCCTCTTGAGCATCGCACTCCTATACAACCTCCCCACCTCCCTGCCCTTCGTACCCAGTCTGCTCGGATCAGCGCCCCGCCCACCAGCCTCCTCCTCTTTAACCAGATTGCCGTTGTTGTCCATGAGGCGCAGGTGTTCGCACGCTGACCGCATGGCCATGTATTGTCGTTCTAACTCGCGTTCTTCGGCCCACCGGCGTTTGCGTAGGAAGAGCAGCCAGGCGCGGTGGATTGTCCAGTGGCGGAGGGAGCGGTTGCGGGAGAAGTGGAGTGGGCGCGGGGTTAGGGGGTGGGAGAGGTGGTAGCGGATGTTTGCTGGTGGGGGGTGTTAGCTTTGTCTTTTGAGTCCGGAGGAGGGTGGGTGGAATCGATTGGATGGGGCAGGTTTGATGGGGTTGTGAGGCGGAAGAGACGTACTTATCCTGGGATCATTTCCAGGTCCCTTTTTACTCCTCTTCTGCATATTCGGTGTTGATGAGAAGGCTGCTCGTTGCGACTTCTGCTGCTGCGGACATGTCCATTGTGCGGTTCTTTGCCAGATGTTTGTCGCTTGGAGTATTTGGGCAGGCTTGTAGGGCCGGAAGACCGGTCGGAATGCTGAGAGATTCATTGTGGGTGTTGTGTGAGGTGCAATGGCGGGTGCAAGGCGGAGGTGGGTTGTTGATGTTGGTGATGATAGTCGGACTGGAAATTCGCGATGCGCGGAGAGACCCTTGTCCGCCAAGGAAGCTAGTGGATTGGGTAAGAACGACTCGAGATGATGGACATCGCTGCGTAACAATCATTGATCTTCCGACGGGTCCGGCCATACACCGAAAACTAGCATGTTAAGCTTCTAGCTCTGGCCAACGATGTCGTGATGGTTCGTATGTCATTGGCGGCGACTTTACACACCATATCCAGGACCCCTCCAGATCCGAACAAGGTCTATAGCACTTAGTCCCTTTAGAGACCAAGAACATTAATCTTGTCTTAAGAATGACCCTGGCTGCCTCCAGTCATGAAAGCACGATAATGCTGTCGGCTCGAGGGCGCGGTCTGCAGGCCCTCCACGACGAGCAGGAGCGAGAAAACACCTTGAAATTATCCACACCTGTCAGAAACCTTCCTAGTCAGGTAACAGAATTGAGTTTTGCAGGGTAATGCGACGTTAAGTGTGTTGGGCCGCTTCGGTTGAGGTTCGTTGACGATATTTCCGATGTCTTCGTGATGGCAGACGGGCCCCGACGTCCGCATTCAGAACTCTAGACTTTTCACATGATCGCGAACGAGGTATGCCTCAAACTAGGTATACCACCTCCACACTTCAGCGCTTCATCAAGTATGCAACATTATCAGACTGATGTACTCCAAGACCTTTGAACCTGGGTATGACGAGATTGGTCAGGTCGAACGCACCTGCCTCAAGTACAACAGCCAAGTTAACGTGCATCGCGTCGCCATACCGCTGATGTCACAGAATGCACCTTCACGCACACACGAACAGCATTCACTGTCGCGCGAGTCCCACATCACCAGTCCTTCAGCTCTGTCTTTTTTCATTCCCCCATCTGCGACTGCACTTTCCACCCACCGTTCTCAACTGAATCTACTTTCGCACCTACCTCAAGAACTCCGACATCAAGGAAGTCGACACTATGAAGACCCCCGCGCAATTAACCTTCGCCGTCCTGGCCCTCCTTACCATCACCGTGCCCGTTCTCGCCAGTTCAGGATCAAAGCCAGACAAATGCTCCCACCGCGCCGCAACCAGGTGCTCCCCCGGCGGTAACGCGGTTCAGGTCTGCGTCAATGGCGTTTGGCAGAGGAACTACGGGTGCCCCTATCCGCAATACTGCGAGACCGCCTCCGCACACTGCATCGGACGATAGATCACTGCTAGGCAGAGATATGGTAAGCGTCGAGACTTCCTCTGTTAGGCATTCGTTGACAAGAAGACCACAGTCTGAACATATTTCGGTATCGTTGCGGCTGATATGACTGAGTAGCTCCAGCAGATGAGGGCGGTTGGAAGAGATAGCTGGGGACTCCGTGGCACCGTCTAGCACCTGCTAGCATACAAGATCTTTTAGGTTGTATATCGATCGTGCGAACGAACTAGTGCCCGTTTTCACGATGAAACCAAACATGCTCACAGATTCAGCGGACGCGTTTGTTGCACTGCTTTACTAACATGTAAATATTTTTGTGGTGTGTCATTCACATGTAGCAACATCAGGCAGAGATTCCTGAGGACTATATGACCGCCAGAACCGTGTGAGCGAGGTTCCTCTACATGCTTTCAAGACCTTGGTCGACATCCTCGCACAGGCCAAGATCAATTTGCCGACCGATATCGAAGCTACCCTGTGGAGCGTCATCACCGCTCGTAGGGAATGTGCGGGCTTTCATCAAACGAAATCAGAGCGAGACGCTGATGACGACATCGATAATGAAAGCTATCAGTCCTTCATCGACATCCTCGACTACTATTATCGCGCGCTGAAAGCGCCGACAGCAGGCAAAACCAAGAATGAACGCGAGAAAGGAGCATGTATGCATAGTCGCACATCTAATCTGTTCGAACACCTCAGTCTAGTTCACGCGCATGATACGCCATTGGGCTACGTGCCTTCAGGGTCGACAGACACGCAGAGCCGAAGCTACCGCATCAAGAAGTCCGCCGATCGAAAGAGTGAGAAGGGCTTTGCGCTGTTCTGTTTCCTCAAAGACATGATAGCAATTCGTTTACTCGTTTACAAGACCTGGCGCCGATACAAGTAACGTAGCCTTGCGCTCACCACAGCAGCTACGACCGCTAACGTCGCCATTGAGATCTTGAGACGGGTTGATGATGCCTTTCTCAAAGACTTTTCGGAGTTTGAAAGCCACCACAAAGTGATCAAGTTTCTCCAAGGGTTCGAAGATCGAGTGACTAACGGCGTTACCCATAAAGACGAGAGGGGCTAGTACGATCTCGATGACTTTAAGCTCTCGCCGCAAACGTTTGTTTGCAAAGACACGTACAACGTATATTTCCGAGACCATCTTTTCGATCACGACGAAAGGAGAGAGGTGATGATCGATTACCAGTCTGACAGAAAAACTGCCAGGGCGAAGCAGTCTCACATGAGAATCAAACAGGCTTCCGCCTTTCACGGCCTCAAAAGGGTCATGCTGAAGACGGACGAGAACGGTGAAAACGAGAACGAGCCGATCTGGCTTCTGGAGCGCGTAGTCCGACATCGGTTGGAACATGAATCGAGGACGTCAAAGCAATGCAAGCATCGTAAATAAGAAGTCAGTTCTCTCCAGACACTTGAGAAGTACCGAGACGCCACGAAGGGGAATGGATTCCTTATCAATTTTGACATCATGACCTTGCTTATCATCTGCAACAAAATGATCCATGTCATCAAAGCTTGGTTGCGAGACCATGTGGAACTCGATCCTGGATCTAAATTAAATCTTAAATCGATCCGAGATATTGCATTGGCATCTGTGGTTTTTTTTTCCAGCAAACATGAAGCCGCAAATCTGGGACGTCCTCGATCACATCAGAGCAGAGAACAGCAGATGTGGGACATTCGAAGGAACAGAGAGTAAAATATCTTTGGTATAATTCGAATGCGTCTGCTGATCTGACGAACGTGTTGAGTGCAGAAGAAGAGGCGTCCTTGTCTTGTCCACCCAAACAGGAATGAAATGAGACGAGATGACGTAATCACCACCTATCACACAAGCGCCGTGGACGCGACCCCACGCTTCCCACACCTGTCAAGATGCTCATGGGTCGCAATGCCGCCCAATAGAGGTGCGTATACGACCAAGAACATCAAGCCGGATCGAATCGCCGTGACCAGCTCCCAAACCCAAGGCAACCGATGATGCAACAGCCAGTGGCAACGCCAACACGGCCAAGAGAGTCGCGCAGGAGAATACGAACTTCAGTACTCCAAGAGAGTGGCCAATGGAGGCCACAAAATGAACAAAGAATGCGCTCGAGTCTTCACTTCTAACCAATGCCGGCCAACCGGTGTCGGACGAATCAGATTCCGACGACTCAGATCTCGCCGATTTCGAGGTTGAAGGTTATGGCTATGATGCAGCCATCAAGATGGAGGAAGAGCATGAGAAGCGCGTCGAGAGTGCGCATAGACATCTAGCGATCGGAACCCAATGCGAGGAGGAAGAGGAAGAGGAAGTGCAAATTGGTAACGTACGAGGCGAATGGGATCTCTACTCTCCCAACTATCTTAGACCTTCACGAAGTCGATAATCGAGCATTGATCTACCAGGGGCGGTTTAACTTCCGTCAGTGGAACTCGGGGAAACTGGTCATTGAAGGGCATAGCGACGGTATCGCGCTCTCTTTGATTGCAGCTTTAGCTGCATATTACGGTTGGTCCTCCTAGGGCTTTGATTGTTGGAAGAAACAGCTTCTCATTGGCCCATTAAGCTCGTCTCTCATTGGACAACAAGCCGCCAAGATGTCAGTACGCCTCTATTAGGCTTAGCTCTTCCTTTTTTAAGCCTAGCTCTAAAACACGTAACGAACACTAAGCTAGAGGAAAGCTTCCTTTACAGGCACCACCTGCCTCTATTCTCTTACTATGCTATTTAGTATAGAGCTCTCTAACAAATAAGCATTGCAGGAGAAGTACAACTTATGCGCTGAAGCTGCACCCTCTTCAGCTCCGTTTACGGGCTGTACGGACTATTTTAGAAGCCACTGCACAGCTTTCTCTCAACGGTCTCAAGAATGACTGGCACTTTCCCCTCAACCTGGTCAAACTCCCATCTGGAGTGCAACCCCTCCAAGGCGTTCGAAAAGACTGCGAAGGTGCTGGAGATACGGAGGTTCGACTCGGCATATCCTTCTTAGGAAACGGCTACTTGAAAATGCGGATACCAGGCAAATACATTGCTGAAAAGAAAGAATAAAGAAGACATCTTACATTCTACGGCATCAACCGCACATGTCCGCCACGAGAAGTGGAGAGTCCCGAACCGCTGCCACGACCCGGAACACCGCCCCCACCGGGAGGGTTCAAATACAGCAAGAGAGGCAATCTGGTTCGTATATCGAAGTCAGCGCCGCAGCCAGCGCCGGCCGAGCTCATAGATGGCCCTGATGATGAGCTGGTGCCTTCAGACGAGGAACTGAAACGAAGGCTGCTCAAAGAATTGACCGATAGCTTGTTCATCAACTGGCCGGACGGCAATTAGAGATTTAAAGAGTTTCCGATATCTATGCTTGCTCACATGAACGATGTATGGGATGCAATTCTCGACACGCCATATTCCGGTCCGATGTTCCTGCTCAGCCTACTCCGAAGCTTGCCGGGCCGAGCGTGCATCTTGCATAGCGGGTTGATGCTTCCGGTTGGTGTTACACACAGCCTCGTTCGTCTCTGCGCATGAGTGGCGTGGTACAAACCTACGTGTTACGCTCTTAGCCAACGAATCCTCTTGCACTTAGGCGCGCGCTGACGCGCCATGTAAAATTCAACGAGGGCGCATCCAAGGGTATACATGGCCCGCTATCCTCTTGAACTCTAGATAGTTCAACAACGTATCACGGTCGGGTTAGTTACGACTGCCCCACTTTGTGTAAGAGCGCTCTAAAGCACAACGAGCGTGCCCCTAGAACCCCGATTTCTGGTGCTCCAGATCCCCACGCATCGCAAACACTTCCAACCTGCCGGACTTCCTCTACTCCGCTATCCGTAGCAATGGATGTTTGCAAAGACATCGATCAATATGCGCAGTTCATGCAAAAGCAAAGGCGCGTGCTCCAGGACGCCAAGAGCAAGCAAGGCCAGCGTCCTCGCGATCGCAAAGATAGAGACAAAATGCTGTTTGAGTTCATGATGGCGTCGATGTCAACTGTACGAATGAGTGGTAGGGCTAGTAGCAATGGCGAACAACAGATACAGTCGTCGTTCGTTCCATCAGCTTATCCACCTTGCACCACCCCTCTCGACGATTTGAAGTCTATCATGATCGAAGACCTCCTACTTGAGACGCATCACCGCGGTCGCTATCTGACGTTGAGAGCCATCACGCCGCCGAATCGCATGACAGCAATTTTGGTCATCGTGGAAGACGAACGCGAGGATGTCACATTATTGCAAATGTACCAGCAGGAGGATGAGACCAGTCATCCAGCCGTTGATGTCGTCGATAAGGGCTCGATACTTATTGTTAAAGAGCCCTTCTTCAAGGTTACGGCATCTGGAGACTACAGTCTGCGAGTGGATCACCTTTCCGATATCATATTCCTCACCGACGAGGAAACCATGACTCCCACGTCGTGGAGACCGAGACTGCGAGAGATGAGCAGAACAGCGGATTCATTGAAGCTGGAGGGGAACATACTCGTAGGGAGAGGGAGATACTGGCGAGCTATCGAAAAGTTAGTGGGATCTACATTGAACAAGTGACTGTGCTAATATACATGCCAGGTACTCGGACGCTCTAGCCCAAACAGCTATGCCCAAAGAAGTCGAAGTGATCAGGCGGAACAGATCACTCGCATACCTCAAAACCAAACAATACGATGCTGCGCTTGCTGACACCGGCTACCCATCCTTCAGCGAAGAGCCGTCGGAGAAAGGAGTGTTCCGTGCAGCTGAGGCACTTTACCATCTCGCTCGTTATGATGATTGCCGTCAAACTCTCGAAAAACTTTGCGAACACTTCCCGGCCAACAAAGAAGCAGTTGCCACACTTACTCGTGCTCAACGTCGATGTGCTGAGAGTAGCACCGGTGAATTCGACTTCAAACTTCTCCAAGCCGAAGCAAAGAAGTATCGTCCTCCTCATCTCGATCATGCTACGTACGTGGGTCCGCTGGAGGTTCGGAAAGTGAAAGGGAAAGGCCGTGGCTTGTTTGTTACCAAGCCCGTGAAAGTTGGAGATCTGCTCCTCTGCGAGAAAGCATTCAGCCATGCTCATGTTGACGAAGAGAACGAAGGCAACGCACGCATTTCTCTTTTAATGAACGTCGAGACGGACAAAGGCTTCTTGGGCGGCCAGGCTGATCTCATTCAGCTGATCACGCAAAAAACGTTCAAAAATCATTCAACGGCCTCTGCTTTCACCGACCTCTATCATGGCGCTTATGGAGCTGTTGATGCAGAATCCGTTGATGGACAGCCAATTGTAGACACGTAAGTACGTCCTGAACCCGAAGACAAGCGACTTGGTATTAACACTTCACTTTTCAGTTTCCTCGTCGAACGAACAATGACCCTCAACGTCTTCGGTAGTCCTATCACAAGCCTGAATAGCTACAAAATGCTCAAAGATAACAAGGAATCGAAGGAAAAGGCACACCATTCCTGTGGCATATGGATCAAAGCCTCATACATTAACCACAACTGTCTCGGCAACGTCCGTCGGTCATTCATCGGCGACATGATGATCGTACGCGCGAAGAAAGACATGGAAGCTGGTATGGAGTTGTCGTTTCCATACGAGGCCCCGGATGGCGACTACACTTCCAAGATTGGTCAAAAGTTCAAGAACTGGGGTTTCGTCTGCAACTGTGCCCTGTGCGAGGACATCAAGAGTACTAAATCTTCTGAAGTCACCAAGCGGCGAACCTTGTTCGAGCAGTTGGATCGACTCTGTAAGTCGTCGTCGTCGAGAGGAAATGCTTTCAATGCAAAATTTCAACGTTTGCTTGAGGCGCTAAACGAAACCTATGCTCGTCCGGCGGAAGAGGTGCCTCGACTCCTGCTCTGGGATCCGCAACTGTTGTTGACCCGAATCTACATGAGACAGCCTGATCTTGCCAAAGGCCTGGAATCAGTGGGTAATGTCCTCCGGATTCTGGGCTTCAGCACTACTGGGCTCGATCGCACGCCCGCAGCTTTCGTGGTCACAAGGTGGGGTCATATAGTGGACCACTTGGTGGAAGCTTTCCTACATGCACGATTGGCACTTGAGCAGTTGAAGTTGGGGGACAAGGCGAAACAGGCGGATCTGTATGCACGTCTGGTGTATCGAGTGGTGGTTGGGGAAGATGCGTCTTTTGATAAGACGCATCCTAGGTCTTCTTAGGTTTTCGAAGAAGCGAATCGCATGCGTTATAGAGTAAGCTCAATCATGTAGCGGTTTCTGGAACCTGATATACCTCTGTTGTATCTATGGAACAAACTGAACGATCAAGGATCTACTACACTGCAACCCAATCTCCACTCCGCGTTGCCCACCGCTGCTCAAATTGATTTGTCACCTCCGATTCATACCCTCGCAGCCGCTCAGCGGTTGCTCCGCTTACGTCTCCCAGTACCGCCTCAGGACACCCTTCAACAGGAAAATACTCCGCAATGTCCTCCACCGTCCAATACATCAGACACTCCCTCCCTTCCCCCTCCCTCGCATACATATACACCTCCACCAAACAAACCCCATGTCGCAGAACCCGCTGAAACCGCCAGCTCAGCCAAACCTCCTCTTCCGCCCTCCACGAGTCAAATCCAATGCGCAGCCCACAACCCCGTTGCAACAACACCAGAGGAGGCGCTGTAATAGAAGTGAATGTGTGATTCTGCGGACCGCGCAGTAGAATCTGACGGATAAGCTTTTCATCCCGCATAGTGAAAGACTTACACAGGGCGAGGCGGAAGGTCTGTAATACCGGTATGCCGAGGGAAGACCATCGGAGGAGTCTAGTTGTGCTGCTTGGTCCCCAGGGTGGACTTGGGGTGAGATGCTGTATGCAGAGGATGGCGTGATGGACATTGCGGAACGCGGTTTTGATACGGGCGCGGGTGGTGTTATCTTTCTCCTGCTGTACTTCTATCTGCTCTGGAGACAGTGATTTTGTCACGCGAGTCATCATGGTGATGGACACGGATAGCGCTTTATTGAGCAATTGATCCTGCTCCAGCATTTCCTTTCGGAGACGAGTACATGCCTCTAGTACGCCGGGCTCCGGCGCGTTCTGGAATGCCACTTTGACCACGTCGAAAGTAGCGTAACTGGTATCATTGTACCCCTGGGTATCCCAGAGTCATTCAATTTGTAGGTCGCGGGAAATCCTGTCGTAGATGTTGTTTCGGAGTTCGCGCGAGAGGGCTAAAAGTTTGGATGGTGTCTTGTTCTTTGCAGGGCGAGAGAGATAGTTGCCCATCTTGACTAACGTGAGGTAATATTGGTCTAGGATAAAGTTCTGGATAAACAGTGTTTGACCCGGACGTGCGAGAGGTAACATTTATTTGGTCTTTGCTGTCAAATGTTTGTTAAGATGCTTGTCTCCTATGTGCTGTTAGTCAATCTGACATCACGCAATGCCCGCCGATTATGAAATGCAACTAAATATCATTCAAGCCCATTCCGGAGAGTAAGACCCCAGTTCGAAACACCAGTCCAGTCCAACATAGGTATAATATCAAAAAATCCTCGTCCAAACTCTCCATCACGTTACAACCCTTCCCTGAACACACTTCTCCGGCTCTCCGTCGGGCTATTCTCGACACTGTCCACACTGCCCGCTTTCCTATGCTTGCTCACGCTCGGCATAGTCGCGGTGGCACCACCTCGATAACTTGTGTCCGCATCGAGCACCGGTCTGGGACTCACACCCCTCAGACTCGCCGCGTTGTCGTCGCCAAACGGATTCCTCCCACTCTGCGCATCAAGATGTTCATCGTACGAATCGCGTGTGCGGCTACGACCGCGACTTGGCTCGGCGTTGTTGTACGGCGTAGGATTGGCGTAAGGATTCGCGGTCTGTCCACCGTGGGTAGGCGCAGGTTCATGCAGACCAAGTTCCTGCTCTTCGTAGTATGCCTCGTCGCCCACGCGCGAACTCCACGCCTCATCAGGATCAAGACGACTTCCCGCGCCGCGGCCCCCACCGACGCCGCGTCCTCCGCTGTAGCCGGCGTCTTCGTAGCCGCTCCCCGTTGTGTACCGGTTGTTTCTGTTCTTAAACTTGCGCACTTGGGTGTCGAACCAGCCTTTGATGCCGGTGGGGGCAGGACCCGGGTAGTTTGAGGTTGCGCCAGCGTCAGAGGAGCGGCTGAAGGCTACCATTGGGTTCATGGAGGGTGGTGGCAGGCCATTGCGGGATGCGTTCCAGCGGGCGTAGAAGTACCATCCGAAGTAGGAGAAGGAGAGGAGGAGGAGCAGGATTATGATGAAGACTAGCCAGCCGTTCATGGTTGCGGTGGTCGTGTGGGTTGTTGTGGGGAGGGATTAGGGTCGCATGTGCGGTTTGCTTATGGTGGGCGCGATTGCGCGGATCCGATGGGTTTGCTGTCGCTGAGGCGGACAGTCGTGTCTCCAAGAGCGGGAGGCGATGGGCCTGATGGTATCCCGACAGGCGTAGAATGCGACGTCGGCTGGCTGCGCCGCAATGTCAATTTGTTGGTGTAGCTGACAGGCGCGGCTGAGTTCCTCCAGCCCGGGCGGCTGCTTCGTATCGCCAAGTGATGACGTAACCCTTGCTGACGCCGCTGCCCAAATATAACAACTGTGAATACGACGGAGAAATTCCTTGCGATCTTAACAACGACGGGAAGGAATGTCTAGCCCCTATCATCAAGATCTGTTTGGGCAGAAAAGTTTCAGATTGATGCGTGCTTTTCGTCTCACGACGAGGCCGTTATTGAAGATGACGCACGCGGACTAGCGTCTACCGTAACGAAAAATGGGGCAGGTGGGATTGCGCGATTGGGCAGCGAGCCTATCACGCCTATCTCCACACCATGAAGTGGGTGACATTGCATACCGTGAGATCTGGATGTTTGTCCCTCGGATCAACTTCTGGCAATAGTTACATTGATCATCATCTTACTCGTTCGCGATCGCACTACACCAAAAAGTCCGCCCGAATCATTCATCGCACCAGGTCAAGGCATCCACCATGGACAGATCTGGCGGGGACGATCAGCATCGCAAGATCGTATTCACGACTCAAAGCGTCGACGGCGAGTCAGAGGCTGTTGTTACATTGCAAGAGCACAAAGATCTCACGAGACCACCTTTCTTGATCAACGTATCAACACGACCTCGCAATCAACAACTCCCATTCTTCCTACCAGAACAGCGCGAAACCCATGTTATCATCTCTAGTGGCTCCGGTCATGGACTCGCAGATGACTTCTTCTCAAGCGCGGTCCGTCCGATCCTTGAAAGCATATATGGGGAGAAGGGGTCAAAAGAGACGAGAATACATACCACGGAATCGCCAACTAGCATCTTGGAGATCACAGACAACATCCTCTTTCCAGCCGCCAATGAGGGAAAACCTATCCGCATCATTCTCCTCTCAGGAGACGGCGGCATCGTAGACCTTGTGAACGGTCTTTCGTCCGAAACACCAAATTCACAAACATATATCCCCCCACAAGTCGTCATCCTCCCTCTAGGAACAGCAAACGCGCTTTATCACTCCATCAACGCCGGAGGGAACGACACATGGGGCCTCCCCGCTCTGACATCATGGGAAGCAAAACCACTACCCATTTTCACAGCGACGTTCTCCCCTGGCGCACGCCTCCTCGTCGACGAAGCACGACAAGAGCAGGCATTACCAAAAGATTCGCAGGGTAATGGAATCTTACATGGTGCGGTCGTAGCATCCTGGGGCATGCACGCCTCCCTCGTCGGCGACAGCGACACAACCGAGTACCGCAAGCACGGCGTCGAACGCTTCAAGATGGCCGCGAAAGAAGCTTTATACCCAGCTGATGGGTCACCACCGCATCCCTACAAAGGCAAAATTTCCGTCTTGAGAGAAGAAGATCAGTGGACTAGTCTACCGGAAGAAGAGCACATGTACGTCCTTGCAAGCATGGTCTCGCACCTCGAGAAACCTTTTTGCATCTCCCCTGCTACCAAACCCCTAGATGGTAGTTTGCATCTTGTTCATTTCACCCCGCGGAGTGGCGATGAGGTCATGGGTATCATGAACAAAGCGTATGATGGGGGTAAACATGTTGACGATGAGGACGTTAGATACGAGAGTATCGATGGGTTGAGGATTAAGTTTGAGGGTAAGGAAGAGGACGAAAGGTGGAGGAGGATATGTATTGATGGGAAGATTGTACGGTTGGAGGAGGATGGGTGGGTGGAGGTTAGGCGAGTCAAGGAAAAGAGGGTGTTGAATATTGTTGTGTCAGGGCAGTGATATGGATCGGGAGGGCGTTTACGTTCGATGAGCAACAATACAGGCCATGAACGAACGAATGAACGACTGATCTGGATTTTTACGGAAGCGAGGATGTTCAGAGTGGCGTCCTTCCTAGTTGCTGGCTCAATCACCGGAGTGCACGTTAGCATTATCTCTATATTGCTTCCTCCACCTTCTAGCTTCCATTTTCACACCGACATCTCATGCAGTACATGTGATACCCGATTATCGAATTAATCATCAAACGCGACTGCGGCCGAAGAGCAATTTGGTCCCCCGCCGTCTCCCCTTCATCGGGCCCCCTCCCGTTTCTTCCCTTCATTGGGCCCTCCGCAATCAAACAGCCGAGTTCGAGACTCAGGTCGTTGCTCATTTTTTTCCACCTCTTATTTTGGCTTTGCAGAATCACGGAGCACAATGTCGCCCCTTCCATTCACTCACGTCGCTCTTCTTGCCTTGCTGCACGCCGACTTCCTTCAGCTTCGACTTGCATCACCCATTCCTGCGGGAGGTACAATATCTTCTCACCTACACTTCTCTCTTTATCTATCAACATTCGCCTGCTCACGCCCAGGAAATGCGCCTTAAACGCTTGCCACAGTTCAGTTTCAACACTCGTATGGCCGTACGCGAAGGGTCGCGGAAAGTACGGGTCGTTGCGCCAGAATGCGTGGACTGCTTGGGCAATTCCGTCAGCGTCTTGAGTCATGTGACGTACACAGTCGTAGTCCAACATCCATATGACGAGGCCTTGGTCCAGCAGTCTGAAGATGGGAATTGACGAGTCGACTGTAACAGTAGCGGTAGCTGGCGCAAGCACAAACTCAACATCGTTCGCATCGACTTCGGCTTTCCAATAGCAGTGCGCGAGCGCCTCAGCGGGAGCCTTCGCGATAGACACAGGATCCAGACCTAGCTCTTCCATTTGGTCAACGCAAAGACCGTAGTTGCGCAGATTGAAGAACATTCCTGGCGGGCGTCCTTTTGGTCTCCGCTTCCCTGTGTACAGCCTGATAAGGCAATCTTCACCCCTCTTACTCTTCCTTGTGGCATCCCTCAACGACTCACGGCAGTACTTGTCAACAAGCATCTCGCGATTGGGTAATCCTACAGCAGGTACTCTCTCCTGCCTATAGCTTCTGCTCACCTCTTCGCCCGGAGGAAAGCGAGAGAGATTACTATCCCACCATGCATCATCAGCCTCCAGGACCTCATAAGACTGCGGTATTCGCACAGGCAACGTGTGTGTGGTGTCTGCTGCGATGACTCGTCGGTGCATAATTTGGTCGTTGAAGACGGAGCGGTTCGTATGCATGAGTTCGCGTTTGATCACCCAGTTGGCGTCTGCGAGTGTCCAGATGCTGCCGCAGCAGCCTCGGCCTATTTCACGGAAGGTGCTTGAGTTGGAAGTTGGTGTGTTCATGTTTTAGATGAGTGGTTGAGCAACGCAGGTGCGCAGCTGATGGGATGTATACTCGCCTTTGACTCACAGCCGACATGCGAGCGTACCCGCAAGACTGAAGTTTGGTAGCCATTCTTTGGCAGAGCGTTGTGCCGTTGCCGTTAGGAGCCGCATAGCACGAACCACGGTCGAGGTCGCGATAGCTCCTGCCCATCGAGCCAAACAAGCGTCAGGGTCTCGACAGAGGCAGGGACAAAACTCTGCGATTTCCTCCCAGATGTTTCCCCACCCTCCGCTCTTCATCTTCGTTCTCACGCATCTGCATTGTTTCTGTTTTCATTTTTGCAGCCAGATCGTTCCTGTGGATACTCCAGCACGTCTCGAATGCCACTAGAACACGCTCCCTTGGTTTACAGACAGCACAGTAGCAGTAGCGTTCATGCATCGTCCTGCTTCCATCGACCCTGTGTTGCATGTCAATAAGGGATCTTTTCTTAGCTGCTACAAGTACGACCGAACAGGCTACCAAGATCGTCAAAAGAAAGTACACTCTTGACTCTTTATCAATGCGAGCCATCTGCGCTTTCACGAGAACGACAGCCCGCGACTCTTGAACCCTTGGCTACACTCCCATACTTGCCGGCGTCCAGGGGCTCCGCGGGGTCGAGGAGATTTGATGCCTCAGGTCTTGTTGTTTCCGAAACATGATTATGCCGTCTCGTCGAGGATCTCAATCTCTCCCATCTCAACTCCCAAGGGTCCATCGCCGCCGTGAACGTGGCATCGGACTAGAGGAACGACAGTAGGATCATTTGTCCTAGGCTCAGCCGCTTGGATGCCAGTCGTCGCGTCCGCCCAGGAGCACAACTTGGCGCAGTCACGCTACGTCTTCGGAAGGTGACGATTCCGGCGTTAGGCAAAAGCAAAGAAAGGCACCAAGGACATCAGCACTGGCGTCGCGGCATGTGTCGAGCTTCGGCTTGGTGATTCGAAGCCATGTATGGCTTGCGACGGTGAGAAGCTGATGAAGTTCAGATTTCCTGCCCCCACCAGCACCTGCATGGAGCTGATAGTTGCCGGCGACCAAGCTGCAAGCCTATAATTAGGCTGATCCACAGCGGGCGCCAACCGCCCTACAGGGCCGCCATGATGAAAGCGATCGAAAGCAGACCGCATTGTCAAGCAAACAGCGCTCGCAAGTCATTGATCGCATCAGTTGCAGCAGGGTAGAAGAAAAAGAAGATTACTCGCGCATCTTGGGTGTTTCTGACATCACATGCACGTGCATGACGCGTTTCGTCACGGCGATCTTTGGCTGACAACCCGGCCACGGCTCAGCGCCTGCAAACCTACCTACACAAGCAGGGGTACCGTCAGCAACGTCCTTATTACTTCCCACCTTTGCCGTCGTGGCGCAGCTTCTGCTCTCAGATCGTACCCTCAAGCAATTGACCCAGAATCCTCACACTTACATCGGCCCTACTCGACACTGATCGCCCGCCATGAATATGATGCGCAAGAAGACGCAGTATGTGCAAATCACGCCAATACCTAGTTTTATACCGCGCCAGCTCGCAATCGACTTCCTCCACAGCCACGGCGAGATCATCGAGCTGAACCCCCTCGTCACCGGCCACGAGCCCATCAAAGCACCGCGCGACGCCCCCGCAGACGAATATTACTCAACATGGTACGAAATATCGCAGCGCATACAATACATACCAGGCATTGGCAAGATGGGCAGCGGCGCAATCAAGTTCCGCGGTGTCTTCCACGACCTGCCGTTCGGGCTTCAGACACACACGTATGCGCCTGCGAACGTCGACCTGCGCCAGAAGTGGCATATTGGCGGCAACCAGATTGGCGAGCCACCTGAGCCGAAAGAGCTGGGTTCGGGCGCGCCACCAGAGGGACTCTACATTCGACAGGATGTAGAGATCAAATGCAACGTCGCCATGATGAACTTTGTCAAGAAGGAAATGAAGGCAGCTTGCACGATCATGATCGAGCGATTAGTCAAGAAGGCGGAGTTGCTCGACTCGGGCGCGCTCCAAGCGATGATGGAGAATGGGCGCATGAAGACGGTCAATCCAGCTGATCGCTTTACTTACGGCCACACGCCTCCGCAGCCATCCCCAACCCAACCCTACCAGATGCCCATGTCACCGCACAGGCAAAGCCAACAATGGGCGCAGCCCGCCCAGCAGCATGGTCCTCCTGTGCCGCCAAAGCAGCTCCTAGGTACGAACGACGTCGTAATGGAACTACCAGGCGACTTCTACCACCCTCAGCCGTCCCCATCCCACCTCTCCCCTCACGACAACCGCGCATCTTCTGCCTCTGAGCCATCGCAATACTCCCCACAGCCACAAGATGCACGCTGGTCGACCGCATCGCACAGCACCGCCAGCTCACGTCCCAGTTCGTATGCGCCTTCAGAAGGTATGCGATCGCCAGGGCTAGAGCAAAAGGCCTTCGCAGCTGAGCTGCCAACGATGGAAGAAACAAAAGAAGAGCACAATGGTCACCAGAGGCAGCCAAGTGGCCAAAGTGGTCATCAGGGATATGCATACAACCCGCAGGACTATGCGCGGGCGCCTGGGCAACAGCAGTATGCCAATCCTCCATACCCGGCGTATGGGCCACGGTAATTGACGAATGCGTCACACTTTGGTGTTTCTTGGACGTACACAGGCAGTAATGTTTTTAAAGAGTTCGGTGTTTGTATGTTGGCTGTTCGTCTACCTCTATCACGATTTACGACTTTCTGCGAAATGCTTTTCAGATATCCCCTTCCGTTAAGTAATGCAATGATACTATTTCCATATCCACAGACTCGCAATTTACAGTGTGTTCTTGTACAAATTGACTATCCGGAAATGGGATTATAGGTCTTCGGGTTCATCGGTCTTGTACTTTGTTTGACATCGAAGTAGTTCTGGTACTTTCCCAACGCCTAACTTGCACACCAGCATCGAAGGACGAATTGCATGTGACAGCACCTGTAGCCTAAATAGATCGACGTCGCAACGTAATAAGAGACCCTCGTTACTACGCTGCGTGAGTACGCTCGTGGCCCGTGCGCTAATACACGGTCACGTAGACTTACTGCGTCCACGCAACAGAGCTCGCCGTTTGGTCCACAATACACCAGCTTGATACCTCGCATTTGATCTTGGCTAACGTACCATCTACATTGACTTTGCCCGCATATGTCGCGGCAACCCAACATGCGAGACTGCGCAGTACAACCAGGTCCCTATGGTCCAAACAACCCTCCGCCGCCTCCGTCCGAGCCCCCGCCCAGAGCAAGCGAAATTCGGGGTCGAAGTTCCGATGATGTGGATGGTGAGAGAATGCAAGGTCGGCGCCGTCCACAGCTAGTTGTACGAAAGCGTGATTACGCCCGGGCCGAAGAAGAACTGCGAGTAAGACAACGAGATTGTGATCGCAGTCGTTCGCCTGCCCGTCATCAGGATATCTGGGATGAGAAAGGTCGCCGTGGTGAGCGAGCCCGGTATCGAGAACGCTCACCGCTGCGTCGTGAGCCCGTGGAGGTGGACCAGCAGCGAGACGATCGGAGGCCAGAGAAGGCAGAGTACCAACGGTGCTTTGCTTGTAACAAGAAAGGTTTGTGGTAACTGCAGACTCTCAACTCCTCCTTGCTAAGATTGTCAAGGCCATAGAGTTGCTGATTGTAAAGCCGCCTTCACCGACAAGAAGGGTTGCTTTCGATGTGGAGAACGAGGACATATTGCCCGTGCTTGCAAGGTTCGAGTTGGCCAGATCAAGACGGATGTTGGGGTTGCTGCCAATGAGTCGAAGGGTATGGCCGGTCGATACGGTGACCGGGATGACGATAGGTATCGGTCGCCCAAGCAGGATGCTGTTGATGGACACATTGCCGATTACGCCTTCCGAACCGGTCGCATGAGAGATGCGAGTCGACTGGACGCTCATATCCAGCATGTGTACGGCCAAGATCAAGATGCACAGCAACATCATCGGGATCAGTCTAGTGAGGGGCCTTCGCGTTCAGGCTACTTCGTCGAGGACGAAGTGGACTGGGACGACGACGCACTGGAGACGGACGATATAGCTCCCGCAGTGAGAATGAGCACAGGGCGCAAGATTCCGCAGCCTGAACAACTGACGCACGAGGGGCCTCACCGCCATCATCAAGGTTCAGAAGCGCATATTCCGACCGCCCAGCATGCACCAGTTCAGTCAACGCACCGCAAATCCAGCCAAACGCCCAGTACAGCAAAGTCAGCCAAAGAGCCCAAGCTAGGCCTGCCGCACCTCCAGGATGCTGACACAGAGGAGTTCCCACCGACAGCCCACGACCTCCGCGGCTACGACTACCGTATCTTCACCACGTACGCCAGCAAGCCCAAACCTCAGCGCTTCGTCAACGGCGCCAACGGGAAGGTCGCACCAGGAATGTACGGCTCCGAGCAGCGCCATGATCTGGGACTTTGCTTCACCACATACCTTACGAAGAAACGCTGTGAGATGGGAGTCCGCTGTCCTTGGCGCCATCATCCGCTTTCGAATTCTGAGCGCGCTTGGATCATTGTATACGGCAAGCAGAAGGGAAAGGAGTTCATTGAAAATGTTGATAGGTGGTGGTCATTTCCTGAGGTAAGCCGTTTGATACTGTGCTTTTGTTGGGCTTCGCTGACTCTGATAAGGTACCGGTACCGGGTGCGACTATGCAGGGCCTGGGTGATGACGATAACTAGTTGCCTTGCTCATCCAGAGATGTTAGATATAGGGAGACTGGAGCGAGTGGCCTCTTCAGCGGTCTTGAGACGATAGTGAGACGAGTTAGTTTGGGCGCGCTGGCGTTGATTGAAGGCTACGTGAGAGCCCCGCCTCGTGTATGATACCAGCCCCGTATATCGTCGATGCCTTGAAGTCCAATGAGCATCATATTAGCAAATGCATCAAGGTCATCAGGCTGCGCGCCCCTCAAGACATCCGTGAAATCCAGCTCCTTGATGACGAAGTGACTCTTGCTATTCCACGCCATGGCAAAGTCGAAAGCGCTCGATGCTTTCCACAAGTGCGCAGAAAGCGTGACGCGGTTCTTCAAAGAAAGCTCTTTAGCGCAAGATCTCATCTGCCCGCTCAACAGAGTGTATATGACGGTAATGTGAAAAGCTACCAAGGCCGTGCGTCTGGCTGACTCGCGGAAGATGTACGATTTCCAGGCTGAGCGAGCGGCTGTACTGGGATAGAGTGGAAGAGTTGCTGGAAGCTCGGGATCTTCTGCTGCGATGGGTAGAAGGACGACGCCGACATCTTCAAGATGCGGTATCAGGGCGTCGGCTCGGGCGTATAGTCGTATGTCGCCCCCAAAGATGAGCATGATCTCGTACAACATCAGAGCCTGTGTACGAGCTAGTATCTCAATGGGTGTAGTTGGTATAGCAGTGGTTATGAGTTCTTCTGCGCGACTCGTGATGAACCGTGCGACGTGCTCAGCATTGTTATCGTTCATCGTAATGTAAAGGGCACATGCAGCGTGTGCATCTTGTAGTGATCTTGGCATATGGTCTTCGTAAAGCAAAGGATGAGCCCATGGTGTGCAACATTGCTCGACCATCATCTTTGGCGCGAGTTTGACGAGCTCAATTGAGTATTCCACTCTAGACTTTGCGAAAGGCGACAGGTGTCTCGATGAGAAGGGCTGTTTCAAGGGGATAAAAGACTTTTGTAAGGTCCCTTGATTTTCCTGAGGAGCTGGCGTGTTCAGCATGTCTGTAAGCGCGTCGAGAGAACTTGTCGCGGTACAAAAGTCAAAGTCTAAGATGTCTGCGGTGGAGTCGGCTGGCATTGCAGGCAGGTCGAAGTCGAAAGCAAGACCGCCATCATCTATTTCTAGCATCTCCATTGGCGCATTGGATGGGCTCAAGTAAGGAGGAGTCGCAGATGTGCTGGCCTGTGGAATTGGGGCCTGCGACCGAGGCTGCGGAGGGTAGACGCATGATAAGTGCTGCCTGGCGCATCGTGCGCAGTGAGGCTGCTCGAGACCACATTTCCGTTTTGCCTTTGCGCATTCTGAGCATGACTTCTGTCTGCCTTGGGAGTTGGCGGTGCGTGATCGATCTGGTGGCATGATGGACTCGTCTGTCGCTGGCGAGGAAGGAGGTGATGCTTGCCACGCCGCGGTTCTTGGCCTGCATCATCGTTAGTCAGCGCTAGTGGGTCGTCTCATTTCGGCCCGGACGACTCTTGAACTCTTGACGACCTCCGAATCCCCCTTCCCTCGATTTCTCGATCTATGAGTGCCCGCTTCAGCAATTACTATCAACAACGGGGCGCTCTGTCCTCGCGAGATACCAACTTCAGGTTATATCATACGCACCGCACATGACAGAGACGAGGAAGAATTGCCCTCGTGTATCAAGGCGCCAGCTACCCATGGTGGGAATGAGGAAGTGTATTCTCAGAACATGAGAGATGCGGCGTTCCGTTGACAACCTTTGTGCTGTAGCTAGTGCAGCACAAGAAAACTTTTGCGCGACGTGACTTCTAACAAAATAACATTTGTCAAGGGTTCATGCAAAATTAAACAGAGTCGGGCTAGCAGGGTGGATTACGTTGCTATCTACCCTTTCTACACCAAACTCGCTGGATCTATGACTATCGTTTCTTTTGTCATCATTCCTACTTCTCCCTCGACAGCTTGTCCGCCACGACGATTCAATGCATCTGTAGACTCACTCATCTTCCAGCTCGCTTTCTGACGAGCTCCTCTTAGCGTGTCCTCGGTACCAACTCTTCATCCTGTATACCGCGTAGGCTGCGGCGACCATGGTCCAGAAGGCAGCGTCGGATGCGGCTTGCCTCGCAACATCGGTTGAAGACTTCGGTATAGTTGGTCCCTAGGGGTGCAAGTGCACGCTGCGATTGGCCCTTCCAGGACTTCCAAGCCGCCGCGAAACCTATCATGAAAGCTGTTGACACAAGCCGAACGCCTCCAAAGACGATCGAAGATGATCAAAGAGCCATAACCGCCCATCATGGGGCTGGTGCATGTTGCGAAGGCCGAACCTGCGGCAACGCTTACTCGCTTGGATGGCAGCTGCTGTACTGCCTATGAGACGTCAGTACCTCCCGTTCACGACGCATTCCCTGACGTTACATACCTACAACGGTTCCACCTGGCCCAAAGCCTATGGTCAAGAGCGCTATCGTTGTGGCCGCAACCGCAACGGAAGGCACCACGATCAGTGCAAACCCCCAAGGATGCAAATCGATCTAATAGCCAATGGCATTTGCAGTACCAATGAATCCAAGCTGCGAGACCTTCTAGACAGCATCTAGTGCGGCGTTTTTTATTTGCGCGGCTAGAAGTGCGGCCTCATCGACGGCGCACCTCCAGAGGCTGTTGATACCAGTAGTCCATGTCGCGCAGAGGTCGCCGTCTCCGGAGAGAATTCGCAGCGTGTGGGCGTTACCTCTAGCATCTTCCGCTGCTGCCACCGGCTCGTCACTGTCTTCACTCTCGTCTGCGGGATGTTCATTCGTTTGTGCCACCGTTTCTGGCTTCTCTTATTCGTGGGGAGCCTCGTACTCAGTGTCTGGCTGCTGTCGTGGGACAGGCTCTGCTCCGGTAGCTGTTCGCATAGCTCGTGGCATCGCAAACAATCGATTCATGAATAGCTCTGCGATGTCGCGTTTGTGTCGGAAGGAAATGGCGTCAAGGACATGTGCGGTGTCAGGTCGCCAACGTGGTCCCTTGTATAGCGGAGCTACGGGGCGGTGAAAGTGAACCAATCTCACCGTGAAATATAATCGGGAAGTAGCAAGAGGCCTTTTACATCACTTTTCATGCCAGCAAGAGCCGGTGAATTGGTGAGTTGTAGTCTGCGTGCTATCGCGGCATATCCTTGGGGACAGAAACAATCTATCGAAGGCCATCTGGCAGCCGCATGACAGTAAAATACTACATAGGTACTTCGCTAATGCTGACCGCGGTAGACCAGAATGGCGTTTAATCGCCATCTTCTTAATGATCTATAGGCAGACAGCCTGTCTCTTCGGCGATAAGCTTGTCGACCTCGTCCTCAATGAAAGCGCGATGAATCTCTATGGCCTCTCCCAACTCGCGCATCAACCTGTCCCGCTCCCACAAAGTCCAGGTGGCAAGATCGCGACATGCTTTACTCGCCTTATCCCGTGCCTCCCTCGCCAACTCTAGCTCCTGCTTCAACTTCGCGTTCTGCTCTAGAATACGCTCATGCTCCTCCTTGATGATGCGGTCGGATCCAACTGCGGGCGCTGTGGATCGGAACATGGACGGTGGAGCGCGGCTGTGTGGAACAGGGAAAGCCGGAGCCATGGAGTATGGACCATTGCTGGCGCTGCCGAGTGAATCTAACCAGTCGTTCACCTGATACGCATGATCCTCTTGATGTGCGGGACGAAATGTGAGACTAATGGTGCGTTCGGGATTTTGGAGGCTCGTATGACCAGAGACGGTGGCTTGGGTGTATCGCTGCTAACTTTTGGTCAGCTCTGTTGTTTTGATATGAAGATGTGTCAGTGAAAGACTTACATTGGCAGCAGTCTCTTCTCCATCGTCCTCCATCCTATCGGTATCAACACGATTCGGCTCCATCCCGACGCGATGGCTTCTTCCAAGATGATTGCGGTACCTGTATGAACGTGGGTATCGCAACTACGCCAGGAAAGGCGCTGCGAAGGCGGAGACGCGTTGGTGATAGAGTACTATACTCACGTGCTTGCTAAGTGAGCGCCTGCGTTAGCGTCTGCTAGCGCACTTCTCTGTATGTTTCAGCCCTGCTTCCCTCTCCCACCTTTCCTCTCGCTACCTATGTTGACTTGATCTGACTCCACGCGCAAAGCACCAGCTTACCATACGAGCTGACGAGGACTGCACGGCCGACTGGGGTTATGGCAGATTCGAAACCAAGCCCTCCATGGTCGGAATCTAGACGTCGCAAGCCTCCATCCGGTGAGCTGTGGCTATAGGTGTTTTTTCTATAAGTGCGTGGGGATGCCGCCGCGGACCAAACAAAGAAGCCCTTGCGTGAACGACTTCGCATCCTGTATTGTACTCCAAGGCATCCATCGCCCACCAACATCCTCCCATTAGTACGTTGTATCTCCCCGCCTCACTATCGTCGTAAACTGCATGTGTTAACGTAACCCCGTAGTCCTTCTTGCTGTAATATCGCTCAAAAGTCTCAGAGCTCGCTCGCCCACGCAGTTTCTACCACCAGATGTTGGTATCTTTGGCTCATCTGGCATAGTACAAGACACCTTCACGATACGTAATAGTCCTACATACAGACTCTCACTACGCTTTCACTGCTTATAGGTCGTCTTACGTTCGTTGCGGTTAAGGTCATTTCTGTGATCTGGGATCATTATCACGTATCACCGTTTCTGTTGAGCCTTCGTCTTCTCTGAAGGCTATGACTATCTTGTTCAATACGGCACACTCACCGTGAATCCATTAGCTTTAAACCTAGTTGACCTGGCGTTAAATGAGAAGTTGTGACGGTCTGTAGTAAGAGAATGAGTAAGATGATGTCACAGCCACGTGATCCCGGGTCACAGTCGTGCCTACTTGTTCGGGTACGTAGGTGAGAGCAACACGCCAAGCCAAGACTCGTTGTTGTGAACAAACACCCAAACACTCGAGATACCCATGCCCACAGACTTGACCCACCCCGAAACATCGCGATGGCCAATCTGTACCTGATGCAAGCCTTGTACGCCCCGAAGCCGCCTCTCCCGACACCCACGCCCGATGCTCTTGCGCTCGAGGGAGGCGAGGCGAGTCAGTCGAGACAGTCTGCAACGCCCGAGCAGGCAATACACGATGGGCGCCGGAAGCTTATGAAATTCGAAGGTAAGAGCCCCGAGAAGCAATTGCACACTCTGCTGACCCATAGCAGAATCGCCTGACCCCGACTCTGAAGCGGTTGAGCGCTGGGAACCGACTGGTGCCAATGTCCAGCCAGTCGGCATCAAGAGCGAATCCCCGAGATCCGACGCTGCGGACAGATTCTTGCAATCGCTCCCGTCTTTTCCTGGCGACATTGCTGTTACGCCTTCTTCGCCCTCGTCAATAAGACTGCCTGCTGGCCTCACGTACCCGATTGAGCGATACCTACCACCCGCGGGACCATACTACGACCAGAACGCTCTCCTTCCCATCTTTGGCGCGATCTTTTTCAAGTACAAACCCTGCATGATTTGTTGGACCTGCCACCCCGCCGCAGGCTATTCGACCACGTCTTGCGGGAAGGTATGCAAGGTCTGCAGAACCCGCCGCCACCCGGACGAGGTAAGAGTTGTCCCCAATTTGCTGTACCAAAGCTCAGCGTATCTTTTAGTAGCAATGCTGACATAGGTGCTAGAACTGTTCCCTGTTCTACTGTAACAGAGATTGGTATCGCCAGCAGGAAATCCCATGCGGTCCAGGGACTGTTCGAGATCGACAAATTCGTCCCGACAAACAAGAGCTTGCTGTTCTCAGTCGTATCGGTGTCTTATTCCAAGCACGTGGTCCAAACAACACTGTCCTCATAAACTCGATGCATCCTATTGTGCAAGACTTCTACAAAGACAAGCCAAGGTCGAAGGCAATGATGCGGAAGATCTTTGAGGCAGACCCAATGCATCGTTCGACGTCCATTCCATCTCGAAGTGGGCCAACGCTTGTAGCGAACGCCCCTCCGCAGCAACCGCTCCCGCATCCGATGCCATACAGTATGTCGAGGACAGCCGTGGACAACCGCCTCGACCCGCGTCTCCAGGGTCGCGTCTCCCATGGCGCGCCTGCCCAATTGACACTTCCGCAGCCCGACACCCCCAACAGCTGCGAGATCCCGACTGACCCGGAAGACATCGAAAAGAAGCTTCAGGAGCAGGAAGTCGAGAATCTGAACTTGAGAATGCAGGCAGTCGTGAAAGATCGTGAGATTCGGAAGCTCAGGTCGGAGCTTGAGTAGCTGCGCGCTCAAACTGCTAGTACTGGTGGCGCATAATAGATCGTCAGAAAGTGGCCTTGTTCTTTGGATACTGCGTACGAATGGGCTGATGATGGACCTGGAAGGATGTGCATGTATGTATAGGAAGACAAATTTATCCAGTCTTTGGAGACTACACGTGTATAGGAATGAAAGTTTGCAAAATGCCAAAGCAATGTAGACCTCTAAATCAATTTCGTCTGGCTCTTTAGAGAGCAGGTAACGAGTCCTTTGCTCGGATGGTGTGGGAGTATGGCAATGTGAGGAAGGAAAATAAAAAGGCGTCCTGGAGTCTACACATGTATATGAACGCGCATTGACAGCAATTTACCGCGATGTAGACCTCTGAGCTATGTATGTTGCCCTCTGTGAAGGCTCGGTGCTGATGTTCCTGAACGCGGTGGGAGTGTGATATTCTGAGGCAGGCCGATGTGCTCGGAGGATTGCTAAAGTGGAGGTAGGATGAGTACCGGTAATCTAGCGGCAAACCTCCATCCCCGATCTTCTGACGACGCGTCTTCATCACTCTTTTCACACACTCGCCTGGTCGTGCATCGCAACACATCTCCACAACCACACACGATAAGAGAGTCCTTGCGCTTATGTCTGCAAGGGACTTCATAGCGATGACAGCGACTACATAGCATCCGAAAGAGTTGGTGGCTGTTGCCTGGTGACAACTGCAGCTCGATCATGGTTCGGTTTGCGCATCGAGTGTGCAAAGGGAGCGTGGATTCGCCCGCATATTTCGACAGTCGCCTGATCTACCAAAGGCCTCAATATTTGCTATTCACGGTACACCTACGTCATATCGCTTATAATGCTGCAGTTTCCCATCGTGTGACACCGGACATGTAACTCCTTCTGGGACTGGTCCATCTGGGCTTTACCAGCTTGCTCCAACGCATCCGTAGCTGGGCGGATGACCATTAACGACTGTCACGCATTGGGCGAGCATCTATCAGAGCACGATCTCTTCTTTTTGTTCTTTCTCTTTTCTTTTTTGCGCAGCTGCCTGCACTGCAGACTTTTGCATGTCATTCTCACGTGCGCGGACTTACGCCTCTCCAGTATATCTTTAAGCCGTGAAGTAGCTTCGCGTCTTTATCGCGCTGTACAAGTCAATTCCTTTTTTCTTGTATTAATTATTGCCACGCGGAGACAATCGTTTCAGAGTACGAGAAGTTCTACCAGAGGTTTCACGCTTGTATAACTTAGTCACTGTGCATGTATCACGAGTGTCTAGTAGTGCTATAGTATATGTTTGAATCCGCTCCAAAACTGTTGTCGCGAGTATCAATGCTTTAGCTATCTAACTCGCGAAAGTGACGACACATCGCCTTAGATTCGACTCATACCTACCATCCATCGCCGCAAGCGTCCACTTCCTAGATCCTGGGCCTCTTTGTGCCTGTTGAAACGCCGTCACCCGTCAACTCAGCAATCCAATCGTCTTTCGCAACCAGCTCCGCGAGAGCTCGCTCAAGTGCTCCGGCTAGGCGCCTATTCTCGGCTTCTAGAAAGCGGATTCGCTCAGACTGATGAGGAGACTCTTGAACAGAGGTGCTCACTTCTCCGACGCTATCTGCAGGCTCATGTGTGACTGGTTGATTGGTGATGGAAACGATGTCACCACGAAGTACCTCCTCCACTTCGACCACCACGCGTCGAGCCATAAGGCGGGGATCGCGAGCGGGGTGTACGCTGTGGGTGGAGTCCAGATCTGAAGGTGCAACACCTTCCGCAGCTGCACTGACATGCTGCTTCAGAACACCTAACCTTGACTGCCCCTGAAGCCTTTTCGGCTTGGGCCAGACGATTTTTCCCGGCGAATATTGCGGCATCGAGGTCGTTCGGTAAAGCTCTCGCACGAGCGGATGATTGTCGTTCAGAACGATGACGTCCGTAAGCTTTTTGAAGCTGTGCACGACTCCAACTGCGACGAGGTACACCAACTCCTTGACGTTGGGACGTACGCGCATTGTCTTGACCACATTGTAGCCCCGAGCCCTCCACCGGGCCATTGTCACGTATATTTGGCCACAAGTCTGCCCCAGATGGTCATTCGTCTTGCAAACCCGACAGTTCTTCCTAGACCTCTTGTGGGTATCTTCATGCTTGGCCCCCCAACAAACAATACACACGCAGATCTCGCCGTTGGCGTGCACGTCGAACATGGCTTCCTCGAAATGGTTTCCGAGGGTATACTCGTCAAAGTACGGTCCAGATGGCGGCAGGCAGTTGGCTATTGATACCTTCAGGCCCTTCACCGGACCAATAGACTTGAAGACACCGGGCTCCATCTCTACTCGTACACTGAGCAACTGTAGTTCGCATTACTTGGAAAGGTCGTCTGCGAATACAATGTCAGCAAAACTGGTCGAGAGAGGAGACAAGTGACCCTGGCGCATATAAGTTCGTTGCGCGTTCGTACGCAGCCACCGCAGGCTGCTTGAGGGGTATCGCGCTCCCTCATGGCGTTTTGCCAGTCACTTAAAAGCACAATGTATACTTTTACTTACACTCTCCGCCACTATCTGTCCTCCTTGCTGTCTCCGAGGTTGCGTTCCGTTGCGGGTCGGGAGCTCTATCGCGGCGGCCATACACAGAAGCGGTGTCGCGCTATTCCCACATCGCGTCGATATTAGACTAAAGAGGTCGCGCGTTGAACGTGGGAGGATGAAGTGTGGGCGGGGTTCGATGCGAACGGTGCGGTAGAAGATGGGTGGGAGGTGTTGGGCAATGTGCGACTATGGCGCGATATTTTCATATCACCACTTGACGTCACGCGCAGAAACTTTCACGTTGTCTCTTTCACCATCTGATCTACTTTGGAATCATGTCAGTCAAGATGTCCGTCGCCGGCTGACACGAAGACGCGACAGCTACCCCATCATGACATGAGCGCAACAAGAGTCTGATAGAGGCCATATCTCCTTTCTGTCGCTCGAGTAACTATACCGCAGATGCGACCGGGTGGCATATATGACCAAAAGAGATTTTGCTGTCATGATCACAGTAGCGAGGATGCCAGGAGCTCACACTGTTAGCCATAGTCGCAGCGGATCCAATGAAGTTGCCAAGCGACTCCAGATCTGTGCCCAAAGAGACGCATGTCACGACAAGTGGCTCGATAGCCACAACCGAATGACGCTGCGCAACTCATTACCACAAAATAGATCGGAAATCTTCGCACTAGTCTTCGGTGACAACAGCAGCCGAAGTATTTCAACATGCGATATTTTAACCGGATACGGGGTATCGCGATCACGAGAACGCAAATGATAATAGCTCGCCCGTCTCCAATATCGTGACATGAAAACGCCGCATACTCTCCGCTCGTGACATCGCCCAACTGCTACGCTGAACAAAGCCCTTGAGAGTACAATATCGTACCCAGCTGCGTTACAGCCAATTTACCAATCGATACTGCGTTTTGGCTCCCTTCTAGCTCCGTGTGCGCCCCCAAGTCACTGGTGATTGACGCACTAATACTGTCTCCATCGGGCTAGACTCGACGCGTTTCTTTCACCTAGGCTCTTGAAGCAGAGCCTCGTCCTTTCGTCTCTCTCAATCTAAACGACCATCGGCAGCATATCGAGCCGCCTTTTGGACGCTGGAAATGACGCCAAGCGTCTGGCCACATGGGCCTCACGTTCTAGAGATAGTCCCCAGTCGTAAGCGATCGGACAACCAGGAATTTCTCGACAGATTTGGGGACAACCCTCTCGGTGGGAAAAATCTATACCGCTTCTTAGATCTTTACCCTGCTATCAAGTTCTTCTCTTCTCATAAAGAAGTGCAGCATCTGACTGACAATTATTCGAACGGTATATTTGCATGCTTCGAAGAGCTATGCTATAGACTTGAGCGACACGAAGACACGATTCGAAAGAGATGGGGCAAGAAAAGTACTTCAAAGAAGAAATGGCTTCTACTTACGGCAAGGCCAGATATGGCAAACGGCCATCGCCCAGACATCGCGGTCGACCTCGCTGTGCCAGCCAAATACCTAGATGACGAACAGGTTCTCACGCTTCCAGTATATGTGGCACGGAACAGTGCATACTGCTTGGTGCCTTCTCTGAACTTGGAGAATCTTATACAACCGAGGACCCTTTTTACGCTCCTCAACTCGTGCGGTCACGCCCCAATCGAATCCTTCAGTCAGATGGAACTTCTGAACTGCCCAATCGCCCGGTGACCCGACTCTTGCCTCCATCAGTATCTTCCGGAATCCACAATGGTCATCGTCGGACGCAATACGCGAAACGACTATGGTCAGATGAAGCACTGGACGGACCGGCAAGATGCCCGATGGGTGGTCTACAGTGGCCAAGGAGTGCATCCGGGCCATGGACTCCAGATACTTCGCATACATGAGATCATCTATGCATTCTCACATGGCTGCGACTACATGAAATCCGCTGACGGCAAAGTAAACGCTATCCTAAAGGAGCCGCCTCACGAAATGATCGGTCTTGTCCTTCAGCATCTTATTTAAGACTGATATCTAGCTTTTTTATATTGGCATGAGTGTCTGCGTCTTTTGGAGCATCTCCAGTCCACCGCTCGAGGGGTTTGACTCTAATCTCCCTCCTAATCAGGATTTGCCCACAGTCCAGCACCGAACTTTTCCGAGACCGTGGACGATTCTTCATGCTATACATACAGACGTGCAAGAATTCTTCCGACAGCGGGCTTCGAGAGCACCGAGTGTGCAGCTCTACTTCACCAAATTGATGGCGGGTCCCAACAGCGGTACTGTCTTCGTCAAGATTGATAACGCGCAAGCAAAGAGAGATTCGACTACGACTCACTCCTTGCAGGTACTATCGCGCATCTGGAGAGTACATTTTCCACCAAAAATAGGCTTTGTTGCTAAATTGGATGATCTAGAGAGAATTGGTCATAGAGAAGCCAGGTGCCAAAAGTTTGTTGTCTTCCTTTGTCTGGCAGGACCTCTCATAGATCTAAGTTTCTTCTGAATGTATCCAGCAAAATCGATCGTATCAACCTTGGACTGAGCGGGTTGAAACCGATGCAGATCTACTTGATCGAGAGTTGATGACTGAGTTCCTGCATTTCGGGTTGAAGTGGTCACATGTCTCGCCAATGAGATGCACGAGGACAAGATTCATGAATCACTCCCACTAGATCTAACCCATATCCCGACTGCGTCGTCCAGCTTCAGCGAGCGCGGCACTGGATGCATTTCACATATCAGCAGATACGCACGCAAGCCCTCGCACACTGCGCAAAAGCAAATCAGTCGCTTCTCCTAGCCAGCACACTTGAAGACCGCGCAACGCTGAAGATGGCCCAAATCGTGTCCGAGACTGCTACCCAAAAGAGTCTAACGCGTGAACTAGTCGATTGCCTGAGCGAAACGAACGTGACGGCTGCTGCAGCAGAAGTGCAGCGAGACCGGGAGATGAATGACGCGCCATTGTTTCGAGAAGAGGAGTCAAGACAGGTGGAAGAGAGATCGACGGACGGGCACAGCAAGCTGTTTTGGTTAGGGCCATCTGAGCGCGAGTGTGTATGCGGTTGCCGAGGAGTGCGGGGCCGATGACGAAAGCGGGTACGGTGGAGTAGAGATACAGATACTCAGCCGCAATCTTTTCATCGTGCTTCGGTCATTTCAAGTAATACAAAGTTTCATTGAAGAAAGTCTTTCTCGTCGCGCTACATACACTAGGTATATGATACTGACCACAAGCGAATGTATTTCTATGCTACATATCTGTATTCAGATACAACAACAGATTTGTCTCGTAGGTGCATAGATAGAGTGGTAAATGGTATTTACCCTTACAGAGATAATTTCCAAGAGAGTGATTCCAGTGTACCAAGTCATACGCCTTCCCTGAACTTATCTTGGAGCACCTGCTGCGATGACCCAGAGGCGACCTAGAGGCGACCTAGAGACGACGAGCCATCCACGCCTCCCGCATTTCATACGACTCATACACAAGGGGATACTCTACGAAAGAGAGAAGTATCGCATCTCCAAGAACCTCAACCTCTTGGAGCACCAGGGTAGTTTGCAGATAGGGCTTCTTGTGATCCTCCATTCAGATTCTTCCACTGACAGATAGAGGGTGGGGCTTCTCGTCGAGAAGGTTTCGGGATGGTAACGGTGGTCTCACCGGCCTCTATTTCGTGGTCGATCCAGCAGAACTCATCACAGTTGATAGTCTGAATGCATTCCAAAAACACAGCATCCTCCCATCGAGAACTGCTCGAATACTTCAACTCTTTGCCACCAAACTGCTGAGTGTCTCTCCACACAAAGAAGATGGAGAGTCGAAACGTAAAGACCTTTTGATAGATGTAAACGCTCTTGTTTGGTGAAACCGTGATATTGCGCTCATGGGTTTCTTTTCGCGAGACCTCGTTCGATTGGAACGTTTTACTCTCACTTGATGCGCCCACGTTCAAGCTGAAACCCCAGCCAGAGAAGCCAGCGCTTGCGCTAACACTATTGACCTTTTCAGACCCGTGGATGACGTTAGATCCCAGTTCGTATGTCCTCTTTTCGTTGGCTGTCGCTTCGGTATTGTTGTGAACCACTGTGATTCTCACCCACTCCTCTTTCACGAAGTGGACATCGTGATACGCCGTGAAGGTCCAGCGATCCCAACTGTAGAGGGGATTCACTAACTGTCCCACTAGAGTTTGTCCCGAAGGCTTGTAGAGTGTGTATTTTGGCTTGAAAGCACCCGCAGAAGATGCAGGCTTGTTCTCCTTTGGCGTCTTTTCAATCGCCTGCACCTCAACGGGCGTCATACCCGCCTCAAGATCGACCTTGGTGGATGACATTGTGGCTAGATGAAGCACTTGAGGATGTGGATTTGATGAAGATAGGAGAACGAAGGCTAGAAGCAATAATGTTGAGCGAGATAGTTGTTTGAAGTTGCGATGGAACACAACACACTGGAATCAGACGCCTAATATACTGCTTCCAGTGCAAACTACGCACTCTGCACCCCGTCTGCTACTGTTACTTCACTAATGCAAATGGTCACAAGATAGATGAACACTACACCATCAGCTTTTCCACATTTGTACTACACCACCAGATTTTCCACATTTGTTTTGCTCAACAGATCTACCTCCTCATGATTCGCTAATCCACCCACCTCTGCATGTGTGTCTCAAGCATGAGCCAGCGGTGAGCAGTAAGCTATTTGTGTCAATCCTCATAGAGACAAAGTATTTGGCTGTAGAAGCAGATGACCTTGACACTGCTTCTGTTATGAACTACGATTGTTTTCCGTCCTTACACTAGCTAAATTGTTTGGCCGGGAGTTGTGCGAGAAGGGACGACATGAGCTTATCAGTTTCTGGTGGAATCTCGATCAGTGGCTCGCCACAGCGGGTACTGTCAGAGCGGAGTAGATTACTGTCCAATCGGGTCTTACCACACCCCGCTTTTAGCGTACTTACTCGGTACGGACCGTTGCGCTGGCAGGGTCAACTTTCTTTTCTAGCAGATGGTGTACGACCGCGACTAGGGTTAGTTTTCTCATGTTTGCGCTCGGCATTGGAGTTTGCATTGAGGACGAAGACGATTGCAGCCCCGTTGAGATGGCTGAGGGTGCAGCCATGCAGTCGAGTACATCGTTGAGGGGAGCCGGCGCATTTGCTCCCAAACCACAAGTAGTCACATCGTTTTCCTGTGCATCTTAGTATCCTAGTTATGCGGCGATGTGCGAAAGGATCGGCTTGTGACTAACGTGAAGGAGCAAATGGGCATGTACACTGAATGCAGTCGGCTGGACTGTAAAGGCTAGGCTTTAAGGAGCAGTAGCTTAGATATGCAGGGGATCGTAATGGAGAAGGCGGTATCTACCAGTCTACGCGGCGGGTGATTGATCAGGTATTCGGATGAAGATTATGCCTCTGAGCACGGGCGCGATCCGACCGACCCACAGATGCGCACCTGCTAGACACTACTTGCGTCCCTTATTTGCACCAGTATATCACCGGGAAGCTACTCAAAGGGAGTTTGGACTATCAAGAAATCTCTCTTTGAAGTATTACCCTGGTGACTTAGCGGTTCACATGATTTTAGAAGACGCAGTCGTGAACCTTTTGTCATGTCAAAATCAACTTTTGTTGGCGCTTGGGCGTTCTGCTCCCTCGTGGAGATTGCGTAGTTTATCATCCCGTCTCCCGTCTTTGTAACAACCGCGGGCAAGTCACAACTATAGTTCAGCGGTCCCATTGAGATAGAAAAGAACGGATGACACTCCAGGGACGCCTTTCGACGCGGAAACGGCCCTGCTGTTGCGTTGCAGTTTAGAACATGGAAATAAGTCGCCTGCAGCGCGATTGTTCGTTGTAGCGTTACCATTGGATGGATGGGCAATGAGCACGCTTGGTTGAGCGGTTAGCCACCACCCGTACATTTTCCCCATCAATGCGCGATTCTCCTTGATGGAAAATACTACTCCTGGCATACTACCTCGTGTTCGACGAGCCAAATTCTCGCCGAACGTTACACAATACTGCATCGGGGTCAAGTCGGTGCTCAGTCAGAAGGCCGTCTACGAGCACATCGCGCCCAACATGACATCATAATCGCCGCCCACGTGCAGAGATCTCCACGAGCCACTTCAACATGGCGCACCTATGCGTAGCGGAGTGCACGCGATCACAGCAGGAGCTATGTGATCTTATAGAAGCTCAATTATTAGCCCGATAGCTACTGAGCCTCTACATTACAGATAGTCATGCGATCTTTGTAGTCTGTCTGTCGCTCATGGAGAGACATGAAACTATGATGATCATGTGACTATCGAGGTGAATGAGCAACTGCTTGTTAGTAATCTATCTTGGGTTCGTCATTCATGACGGAGCCGCTGTCTGATGCCGATCGGTGTTATGCTCGAGCAACCTAACGTCACCACCTATTGTTCTCACGTCATGTGAAGCATTTGACGTCATCAGTTCGCACCAACTTGAGAAAAGAACAGGTAGAGATCTACGATCTGAATAGGGGTCGTCATCGTGCGATCTGGGATGTCTTGATCGCTCTCTGAGAGATCTTATAGTTGCCATGATCATGCGATGCACCAACCATAGAGCCATTGTCTGGTACGTATCAGTCTTGCGCTTTGTCACTTATGGACGAAGCCATTGCCTGATGCCAACCGGCCTCGCGCTCTACTTTAGTGTCGATTCGATCTGCTGTGCTCGGGTAGCTTGATTGTTGACACTTCAATGCAGAGATCATCACAACATGTGACCCATCGTAAAGTGCACCACTAGCAATACCACACCTCGTACATTCTGTTATCTCTGTACATGTCTTTGTTCGGAGCGTGCTATCTATACCGTGAGTCGTACATAATGCATATCAGCGCCACATAATTGTACGAGTCCGATCTTCAAACGTGTTCGACATCAGCACTGTCAACATCCGTGATATGGAACAGCAACATGGTATCCCACTTCTTCTTGAAGACAGTAACCTTATCAACAGTCTTGTGGCCTAGTCCCTTCTTGTGCTGTATGAGGAGATAAGCGACACCAGCCCCATTGGGTGAGCCTAACAATGCATTGAACTCCACCGAGCCTGCACTGTATGTCGTCCCACGCCATTCCTTCAGGGCAAATCTACCCTGTAAGCTGAGATAAGTAAGCACAAAGCGCGTAACATCGTCCATCACGCTGTATCGAAGTACGTAACGTAACTCTAAGTTCTCATTGGCTTTCGATAACCATTGGAGATACGCTATATCCGACCAGTGATTCAACTTGGGGACATACGGGCAGTGGTGTTCGGACTTTCTAGCCATGGCTTAGGCTGTGTGGTTGTCATACGCGACTATAATTCCATCCGAGGGGTTAATGACCTGGCGGAGAAGCGCGTCCGTTGCTTCATAATATTGACCTTCCACTACTACCACGTACTCGTGTGAGTAGTCGACGCGAAAATTGGGGCCTTCATCCTTCGCAAAGTCCCCGCTGAGTCCAATGAGCTCAAAGGTTTTGCCGATCCTTTCATTTGAGGCGGTTGAGTAGATATATCTGTCTTGCGCGTATCCCCACTTGTGAAGGTCTCGAACAGCTGTGAAATTACTTTCTGTCGATTCGGATGGTGCTGCAATCATTAGTTCAGATAGACGGGCGCCTTTCGCAACCAGCTTCTCAAACTTTTCGTTTGCGCACCAGCAAGCAACTTGTTTCGCATCGCTCAAGCTACTAGTGTCAACTTTTAGTGACACCACAAGCTCCTCAAACAGTGATAAGTTTGAATTCTCGCTGGGAGCTGGGCTTGAATCTTCAAGCGCACGGGTTTGAGGATTTGATGTTATCTTTTGAAGTATCTTGTGAAACATGTCGCGATGGAACTAAGGTGGTGTTCGGGTGTGGTGAGTAAATATGGCACGATAGAGCGATTGTACACCAGGTAAACGATGTGATAAGCCACTTTGTTCACGAACAGCTATTACATACAGTGTTGTCGACATGGCCGATACGTGAAGCTTACCGTACACCGCCAACTGTGTATTCACGTGCTTTACGGATGCTAATTGACTGGAAAAAGAAATGCGCTTGCATTGCGTCTCTCCACGGTGGCTGAACAGCGCATATCTTCTTCCTTCTTAATGTATGTCAATAGCATCTAAGAGACGCCCGTTGTGGCCTCGAAGCGATACCGGCTTTCGAAGCTATTCGGGGCCGGGATAAAAGCCGCGCAGATGAAAGTGCCGTCATGAAGAGTCCGATCCCGCACCTTGCTTCGGGACTCTTCCTGCAATTAAAATGGTGTTGAATATCAACCGAGCGACTGCGCGGTGTCGAATTCGGCTGATGGTGATGATTTGTGACAGAAAGTAGACGTTGCAGCTTACTTGAGGGACGATCTCAAATCTGCGTGGCGTGGTGGCATGGAAGTTTCATGGTCGGAAGTGCCGACGTTATGCCCTGGAAGGGGCTAGGCGCACTTAGACCAAGGTTGCCATCTTCCCGATGTTCCGACCACATGTCTTCATTACCCTTCTCCCTCCTCAAATTTTGCGCATCGTCACCTTTCATCACCGTCTTTGGGCGCAGCCAATCTACTTGCTTCACGACATGTGTTATTCACCAGGCGAGTGGGTGTGCACAACAACCACAGGAGCGAGAAGAATTATTGATCGCAGCAGCTATGTCCGACAACATGGCGACGACGAGTGACGAGTCTTCATATACATTAGGGCGCTTAATAAAACGTCACGGTGAGTTACGTAGCCGTAGTACTTTCTTCTAGGTGGGGCAACGGTGGCGGTGCATTTACGGTAGTATTGATTCTACGAATTGTCATCGAGAAAACATGAAGAAGCGCTGCCAGGAAGCCCGTAAAACGGCATCGCAGCAGCGACTTCGTGGGTTATTAGCTTGATGGGTGATCACTAGCGAAAGCTCAATTGTCAGTAATTCGATTTTTGCCTTTTTTTGCTCTCTTCTGCTCTTCTTGCCAATCACAGCGAGCTTCACTTCAATGTGCTTTCGTTGTTTTCACTCACTTTATCGTGCATGGCTGGAGTTATCCATCTGCGTAGAGGATGCATTTCGCGACATTATGCGCTGTCTTTCCTCCTACATGCCTCTAGTGCTATTGACGCCAACGCCGGTTCTTACTACTGTATACTTCGAACGTCCGTTGTACCTCAGTCTCGTATTCGTGCCACTCGATGTATGCATCAACGCCTCGCGCGCTCGTTCTATTCGTTCGCAATACTGGATCGCACGTTCTCTACCACGTTCTCCAATTCACGGATCTGATTATCTTACTCACGAATCCGGTCATATTTCTCGTCCATCCACCTCCGGTGGTATTCGTCCCTTATTCCGATCATAGCTTTCACCTCTTCAAGCTCTTTGCCCTGTTCTGCCAGCTTCGCATCCTTCTCTCCAATCACATCAAGCAGCTGCTCAACCGTCATCTGCGGCAACGCGCGTTTCTCTGCCCCGTTCTCATCGTCCACAACATCCTGTTGATATCTAGATACCTCTTCCTGCTCTTGCTCGATGCTGATCTCGGCCGCTGTATATGGCTGCGCGATTTTTGGAGGTGAGAACTCGACCGATGCAGCACCCGTAGTCGACAGGGCAGTTGCCAGGACAGGCGCTGTTTCCATCTCGTTGACGGTCGCTGCGTGTATTGTGATCAGCTTCACTCGGGTCTCACTCGTCCTAGCTACCCTCGCCGGAATCATGGCCTTCCTGAAAAGCGGCTCCGGATCGTCTCAACCCTCGTAGAACTCTCGCACCAGCGGATGGTCCGTATTCGGACGGATGGGCCAGGCCTTGTTCTCTTGGGGCTTAATGATACCGGCGAGAACGAGGTAAACCTGGTCAACAGCCTTTGGACGGATCTGACAGCCACGCGGAGGCATGTGTCCATGTAACTCCCAAAGTGTCATCGGCATGTATGGGGCATGACATCCACTTCCGGCATGATCACCAGTTCGACATATCGCGCACTCCTGCTCGCATTCACGGAGGCTGTTCACGTGCTTTGGTTGCCAACAAGACATGCACTTGTTCGATTTCTTCATGAGACTCTTGCTGAATACTTTCTCGAACTGCATTATGTCGTAGTAAGGGCCAGCCGGGGGTAGGTAGTGCTGGATCGAACGAGACAAGACCTCGACAGGCTGAATGCGCGGATGTAGTCACTTTCCACTACTTCCCTTCACCATCCAACCATATTTGGAACATATCAGCGAATCAAGCCATGGATCAACGTTGATCACGAGGTTGGTACATATTCGTCGGTAGGACGGGATGAATACGCTTGCACGTGAACTCGGGCGCTGGATCCTATTACAACGCGCTTGATGTGCTGTTCTTCCGGGCCCCTGGAATTCCTCCGCAGACCTTCTGGTATCAGCTGTGCCCACAACGAACGGAAAAGGTAGCTTTGAACAAAGGACATGAGTTGGATCAATGATACCGCAAGGTATGAACGCGCACGAGAATCATACAGTTGAATGGGACGTTGATACTCTATTGTTGTCTTTTACTTCTTCATCCTTTCTTACATGAGCTTGCGAAAGCCGATGCCCCTAATGTCACACAACAGGTCGACGGCGAGTAAGCGCAGTACGTGGCAAAGGTGGCCTTGTAGTTGCAGAACGCGGGATGAGAAGCAAAGATAAGGACTCACAATGGAAAAGTAGCTGTTGAAACATGATGTGGTTTCAAAACACTCGGCCTCACTGTACCGACCTGTGCCGCTGGTAGCCTTCCAGCTCATGAGCGAATGGAATGAGTAGAGTGTCAGCAGGGCTGAGCTAGCATGTACGTAATGGCTCTGTGGCGCCGACCCGAACCGGTGGGCTGATTTTGAGACGTCCATTTCACGACTCCAGTAAGCCTTCGAATGCTGTCATCATGTGTCCCTCGTACCAATCCACCAAACTTGCTTTGGCACACACGACAACCCAACATTGGTAATTATGACGATCACGATAGGACCAGACAGCAGAAGAGATTGAGACCATCGAGAGATGCACAATAGCAGGGAAGCCGAAACGCATTATTCTCAGATTGGCATTCCTTTCTGCCGGCTCCGTACCCGAACGTTATCCTTGAGTGAATTCCGAACGAAACAACTCACGTGCTGTCATAGGGCTGATTCGGCGGTCGGATGGCCAGCGATTTGAGTTGCGGGACACATTGAGGATTCGTCAGCCTGGCAGCGATTGGTGTACATGGTACCTAGGTAAGCCACCGGCGCCTGCGTATACACCGCTCGATGAAGCACCCTGCATGCAGTCTGTTGTGTGACAGTGTCCATCACACCTTGCATAATTTTAACAACGCCTTCACGTACTTTATCTTCCGATTCGTTGATTCGTATCATGGAGCTACGCATTTCAGAACATTGTCGAATCAGACCGTGGACCGTTCAGCCACAACCGCATCTGCGCCCCCATCGATAAGAGGAGGACTCTAGATCACATGACACCATCACCGCGCATTTATCAAGTCTGGGATCCAGCTGGGCAGTCCCTGCTCGTAAGTTCAGTCGTCGGCGGCCTTTATTCACTGGACAACAACGAACCACGTCTTCTTCTACAGTGTTGACCCGCGAGAAGGCGAAGTCGTGATCAGAACTCTTTGGCCAATCGGGACTGCATTATCATGGCCGACGGCGGATTCAGAGTTTTTGTAGACCTAATGCCTTCAGGTTTGTGCTTTGAGACTTCTCAATGCGGCTCTCCTGATGAGATCAAGATGGCTGGAGCCCCCACGCCCCGATTTCTTTCCCATCCCACACTATCTACAACCTTCTGAACCATCATCTGTTGCATCAATTCCGACATCATGCCTTCCTTGTCAGGTGAAGCCATCATTGCTATCGCTGCCCTCTTCCTCGCTTTGCCCCCTTCACTGGCCGTTATCTATCATCTCAGAGGTCGCAACCGAAATGGCCGCAACGACCATCGCGAATATTAGGGTACGTTTGTGCTTCTAGCTCCGACTCTTGTAATAGCTCACTGATCATCGAGCAGATGTCGAGCTCGCCACTCGTTCCAATATAAACCTTCACATCATCCAGCATGTGAAGGACACCGTCCTCCGACCCGTAATCGCTCATTTCCCTACGAGATAATCAAAACCCGGCAGGACGGACATGGACGATCAACACTGCATTTTACATTTCCTATCGATGATATAGCATTCCAACACAAGACATCACAGGTTCACGCCTCTAACCCATAATCGCCTCAGATACACCTCCTTCATGGAATAGACGTATACCATAGACTCATATAGACAGTGCCGCTTCGCGATAGTTATTCCCACAGTCGTGTATCTACTCCAAAACACCATACCCCAGCATCATGAAGATGTTCTTCCACCTTACACTCCACCACGGCTTCTCTTCACCGTCTTCGTCCCCTTCCTGTCTGCTATCGTCACTGTCTACACTATCCTCACTCGCCTCACTTTCCACTCTGTCCTCCTCCGCACCCTCATCGACAATACCGAACTCATCATCTCGGCCACTACCATTAACATGCAAAAGCCTCTCCTCCACCTTCACCTTCCTCCCATTCCCATGCCAAAACGCCTTCCCTCCCTTCAACTCTCCCTTTACCCCCTTACTCCCATTCCCATCCACATCTTGAAGACCAGCACCAACACCAGCACCAGGCCTGACCCACGGCCCAGTCAAGCCAAACATCTCCGCCGCTTGACGAATCCCTTCGTCTCTATACCCGTACCACTCCCTCCCTTCTTCAAAAATCGTAATAGTATGGGTGTCACATGACCCAGCAGATCGACCTCCACCTATACTTCCATCTGACTCTTTCGAAATCCGACGTTGGCGCCGTTCCAACACAAGATCAGGAAGAGGCGTAGCGAAAACGGAGAGGTCGTTTCGTTTCTTGATGACCTTGGAATTTGAAGGCGACCAGGAAACTTCTGGGTTGCCGACTACGAGGTCGGGTTTTGCTCCAGATGACTCTGCATGAGGTAAGTTGGAGAACACTGACGTAGTTGAAGGTGAAGATGAATGCGGCGAAGAGGATTCTGTGTTGCCAACTACAGGGGAGATTCCCGCTTCAGATGAATCCGCTTGAGGGAGGTTGGAGAAGACGGAGGTGCTGCGGCCGCGCCAGCAGCGGATTGTTGCTGTTGAACCCATGGGTGTTATGTTGCAGGTGGTAGTGGGTTGTATAGTGTGTGTGGCTTCGTTATTTCCAGGGGTGCTGAATAACGGTCGAGTTATGTGTAGTTGACTTGCTTGATGGGCGTGTAGACGAGGGTTTCTGTGTGAATGTGCTTTTGGATGTGATTTGGGAGTAACAGAGGTTCTAGAATAATTACTATCTTCGCACATCTCTTATATGAATCTAAAACTGATGGGAGTTTTCGTCTATAACATACCGTGATAGTGTGATGAGGTATGGTGGATCCTGCGTAGTAGAAAGGCCATTCACAGCGTATCTGGACATCACTCACACAAGAAGTATACTTTCTGGTCCATCGAGTCAACGTCCTCGCAATTCTCATTTTCGAGCTTATAACACGGTTCATCCTACCTAAACCTCACACAACCGCATCATCAATACCCTCTACCCAACCTCCAAACTCCCTTCTCTTTTTTGACCTGACCGAATTTGGGAGGCGTGTTGTGAAACGAATGTGTATCTTCGTATAGTCTGATAGGGTAAGATAGAGGCGATGCGGAATCATCGTATGTTGTGTACCTTGTTTGTGAAGCGATGAATGTGGCGCAGGATTCAAGTACCACGAAAGACGAACATCGCCCAAATGGCGAAATTTTGGTTCCGTCAAGTCAACATCCTTTCAATTCGTATGTTCAGTATTATACCACAGTTCAACGTACCCAAGCCACACAAGATTAAGCCAACACAAAACATGCATGCAGTCAAACAATAGTATTCTCTTCGAGTCATTCCACTCCCACTACTCTTCCCCTGTCCTCCTCTCGTTGCATAATAAAAAAAAACGCGACTGATATCTCGCTTTTGATTTATCCCACTTTTCCCCGATGGAAACGAAGTTGCATTAGTGCAACCAACCAAGAATATGCTAAATTAAAAGGAAAACGCCGGTACCGACCCAAGAATATACACAACGAATGAAGTTACACGGGACAAGACATCTCAAGCCTTAACGACCCGATCGCTCCTTGGTTTGCTTTCTGCGGTCCTTGATAGTTTCTACGATTATGTTAGCATTGATTACCACAATACGTCATTCGATATCACCTACTCTCGTCGTAAATCATAAACTCGTGCAGCGCACTTCCAGCAGGTACCATCGGCAGCACAGGAACCTTCTGGTCAGTAACAACCTCCAACAGTGCGGGACCATCAGACTCCAAGAGCCACTTCAGGGAGTCCTCAAGCTCCTCAGGCTTAATGCAGCGCTTAGCCTGAACACCCATAGCATCACCGAGCTTAACGAAATCGGCGTTGCGCTGATGGGTATGCGCGAAACGGTCGGTGTAGAAGAGGGTTTGCCATTGTGTGACCATACCCTGCTCTTCGTTGTTGAGAATGATGATCTTGACGCCGATGTTGAACTCGGCGGCGGTGGAGAGTTCGGTGAGCGTCATGCTGAAGGAGGAGTCGCCGTCAATGTCGATGACGGTGCATTCTGGGCGCGCGACCTTGGCGCCGATGGCGGCGGGGAGACCGTAGCCCATGGTTCCCAGACCACCGGAGGTGATCATCGTGCGGGGGTATCGCCAGCGGTAGTGCTGGGCGCACCACATTTGATGTTGGCCGACACCGGTGGTGAGGATAGTCTCCTCTTTGCGGTGGGCTGTGAGGTCGGAGAGCTTCTCCATGACGGTTTGCGGCTTGATGAGGCCGTTCTCGCCCTCCTTCTCGTAGGCCCATGGGAAGCGCTCCTTCCAGGCGGCAATCTGTCCGAGCCATTCTGGTCTCTCGGGAACTTCGTTAACGAGAGGCAGGAGCTGCTTCAGGTTGGTACCAAGGTCACCCTCGACGGCCTCGGTCGCCTGCACAACCTTGTTGATGTTCTTGGGCATGATCTCGAAGTGGATGATACCACCACGACCCTCAGCCGCTGCAGCTTTCGCCGCGGGTGCGAACTTTGAGATTGCGCCAGTGATACGGTCATCAAAACGAGCACCGAGAGCGAGGATCAAATCGGCCTCCTGCATGGCCATGTTGGCATAGGCGGAACCGTGCATACCGAGCATGTGGAGGGACTTGGGCTCAAGCTCATCGTAGCCTCCCAGACCTTGCAGGGTGGTAGTTACGGGAATGTTGACCTTGTCCGAGAGCTCTTTGAGAAGCTGGGGTCCGTTCTCGGTCTGGAGGATACCCTGTCCAGCGTAGATGACGGGCTTCTTCGCCATGTTAATCAAGTCTGCCGATCGGCGGATGGAGTGGTCCAGCTGTTGCTTGCTGAGCTCGCGCGCGGCAATGGTCGCAGCACTGACAGTGGTGGGAAGGGTGCTACTCATGGGAATAGCTCTTTGGAGAACACTGGCGGTAACATCTTTGGGTAGGTCGACAAGAACGGGTCCGGGCCGTCCACTTGTCGCAATCTCGAAAGCTTCGTTGATTCTCCGCGGGAGTTCCGCAACGTTCTTGACGAGGACGTTCCACTTTGTGCACGGCCTTGTAATGCCGACCATGTCAGCTTCCTGGAAAGCATCGGAGCCAATTGCGCTGGTAACGACCTGACCGCAGAAGACAATCAAGGGTGTTCCGTCCATCAGCGCATCCTGCATGGGTGTGACGACGTTGGTGGCACCAGGTCCAGAGGTAACGAGCACAACACCGGGCTTTCCACTCGCGCGGGCGTAACCCTCTGCCATGTGGCCGGCGCCTTGTTCATGTCGTGGCAGAATGAAGTCGAAGTGTTTTGACTGGTAGATCGCATCGAAGACGGGAAGAATCGCACCACCGGGGTAGCCGACTGGGAGGTGTTAGTATTCAGTACTTGAAGTTTGGTGCACACAATTCATGTAAGCATGTGAGATGTGTCATACAGATGTGCTTGACGCCCTGGCGGAGCATCATCTCGTGGAAGATCTCTCCACCGGTCATGCCAACGAACGAGTGGTCCATTGCAGGCGAGCGATACTGCTTCAGCGGCTGGACATCCTTGTAGTCTTCACGGTTGAAGGCGGGCGACGGTCTTGAACGCGGTTGTGTCTGTGTGGCCGCCGCCGCCTGGGTGCTCTGAGGTCGCTTCGCATCTTCTTGGGTGATTTTACTCGAGACAGCCTGCGCGGGTCTGCGGAAGGGTGAGACGGCTAGTCGTTGTGTGGAAGAGGAAAAGTTGCGGTTGCCCTTGAGAGCATTTACAGCTCGTGTGCGTGACTGCTGCATGGCGATTATGACGTCCACTCAGGACGATGTATTAATAACGCACAGAGGGGAGATTCAGCAAAAGCAAGAGCGACGTGGGAGAGAGAGTGGGAGGAAACAGGAAGCTGACGGACGCTTTTGAGTCAATTGGCCGTTCGCCTTTGAGTCTTCGTCGGGCCCAGGTTCGTGGCGCATATGAAAAGTTAGTGGAGTCGTTTGGCCCCGGTGGCAGGGGTCTTGATTGGGCGATCCCCGCAATTCCATGGAGTGCTGCCGAACATCGGAGCGCTGTGACAGCCGTCTTGGTAGCTGGGGACACCATAGACACGATGCAAGTTCCACCTGGACGAGGTCATGGCCGCGCTGCCTCGGGCGATGAGCGACGACGAAGTGCGTTGACATTTCTTCACGTGTGCTCTGGCATGACTAATCGAGAAAACAGCCGCCCTGACGCGCCGTACGACAAAGGGTCCACTCGACGCCGATGACATCGTTATAGACGAGTATGCGCCCAGTTTATTCAGCCGGCAGATAATACGGGTACAAGACACACGCTTACACAACGATGTAGCCCTCTCGCAGAAAGTACCGCCACCCTACCTGCGCGCGTTCGGTCGCCAGCACGGCCTCAAGCTTCCCCGCAGCCGTCGCACGAGGGCCCAACCCGCGGCATCGACGACATTCCCCATAAAGACTTCAGCTTCCTCCAAGACCCGCAGGCGTATCACGTCCTACCAGTCACCAATGTCCCGCCCCCGTTTCTCAATGCGCCGCATGCCCCGCCAATATCCTCGCCCATAGACACGCTCCTCTTGTCAGGACACTACCGTCTCGCCGCCATTGCCGCAGCGCGAAACCTCATCTCCGCTGCGCCAGGCGACCACGATACACTCCTCCACCTCATCCACGTGCGCCTAGCATGTCTCTGCCTACTCCAAGAACACGCCCTTGCGGCGCAGGAATCCAAAGTTTTAGGTGACCTCAACAGCGCCTTCTACCTCCACCCCCTCACAAACGCCCATCTTGTACCCTGGGATCTACGCCTCCTCGTCGTACGACTAGCAGCATTGGGATACGGAGAGTGGAGGAAGGGTATAATGGGGTACTACGAACTCGCACGCGAATGCAGGGAGAGTATTCTCAAGGCAGGGTCAGACGAGGATAAAGCGGTTTGGCGGTCGCGACTCCGAGACTGCGGTATTCGTGTTGCGAATGTGCTTGTAGAAATGGGCGATTTCGAAGGCGCGGGAAGACATCTGGCAACCCTTGCTGCAGAAGGCGATCAGACTAGGGAGATATCTCTGATGGAAACACTCGTTTGGCTCAGAGTCGGGGACATGGCATCAGCACGACGCTGTCTCGCTCGTGCATCTTCCGCCTCATCAGACGCTCTCGTAGACGGCACGTTGAACGCGCTCATCCAGCTCGCTGACTCAGACTACGCTGCAGCCGCCGAATCTTTCCAAGCTCTGCACGAAGAATTCCCCGAAGATGGGATGATAGCGCAGAATCTGGCCGTGTGTTTGCTATACATAGGACGTATATCGGATGCTAGAGACATACTTAGTCAGCTGGTAGACGATAGTTCGCCGTTCCACTCACTCGTGCTGAATCTGAGCACGGTGTATGAGTTGTGTACGGAAAGAAATAGGGAGAAGAAATTGGGGCTGGCGGATAGATTGGCTGGGAGGAGGGATGGTGGTGGAGTGGGGTGGGAGCGTAGTAATGCTGAGTTCAAGCTGTAGAAATAAGAGATTCAAGATAATGAAAGAGGTTGTCAATCAATCGGGGTATCCTGAATTCCATATATTTGTGTCTTCGCTTCAACTAGGTCTTCTCAAGGCGAGGATATCGGACAACTTGACATTGCCCTTGCTACCCCAGCCCGCAGCTCCGTAAGCTACCTCTGGCCGTACGCGAACATACCAACCCCAAGCCCGCTTATCCAGGTCTTCTTTACCCACCACTTTTGCCCACGACTCGTACAATAGTTCCAGTGCGCCCAGTAAAAGCCCTAGGTTCCGCTCTTTCTCCGTTGCGATGGTAGCAGCTGTTCTCTTCCCTTTCGGTTTCGATGCTGGCGCTCCCTCGACCTTGACGTCGACATCGCCATCTTCCTTCTTGATTAGTCCCGCGGCAGGTGTCTCAAACGCCCTCATAAGATACGCCCTTGCGCTCTGTGCAGTATATATAGGCAGATTACTAGAGCCAACCCTCGAGTTCTGTGCCTTCTTCAAAGCTTCAAGATCAACACCCCAAAGCGCAGGTTCCCTGGCGTCCTCCTCCTTCTCCTCACCTCCCTCAGACTTAACCCTCTGCTGCATCCCCTCATCTTCCCACTCATACCCCCACCTCTTCATCACCCTGACATCCCTCGTCATAATCCGTACCAGCGGCTGCCCCTCACCCCAGCCTTCTTCTTCCGCAGGCTTACCCTTCTCAAGCCCGATGTTGACGGCTTTCGTCTTACTATTCATGGACGTTACGGCTTGTGCTAGGCTGAGCCGACTGGATATGGGTTGGCTTGGCATCGTGAATTTGAGGAGTGTTACTGCGAAAGCGAGGACGAGGGGGGCGCGGTTGGTGTAGACGACAGATGAACTAAGTATGTCTTCATCTAATTCTGGCTCTGGAAGCGCGAGCGATGCTTCGAGATCTGCGCCATTGAGGGGTTGACCAAAGCTCGGTTTAGCTTTCTTTGGTAAAGGCGCAGGTGTAGCAGAGGAAGCATCTGCGGTGCGCTTTTTGGAATGGCGTTTTGCGGCATTGAGGACTGAACGCGCGACTTTGTCGTCGGCGAAAATGGTTTTGAGGGTCTCGTGCGAGGATTTAGATAGGTCTGATGGGCTGCGCGGATGTCAGTACAATGACGTGACGCGATGGTACGCTGTCACGTGCTTACGTGATCAGGTTCGCTGCTTGGAGGTCTTTGATTTTGGACAAAGCTTGCGCGAGAGGTACTTTGGCGTCTTGTGACAGGAAGCGGAGGAGCGATTGAACGTCTTGCGCCGAGGTCATTGTGATTGTCTGGATTCCGCGGTACTGAGAGCTTAGAATGACGTTGTTCGAGATTCCCGAGGCCGTGGGGAAGCCCTGGGCGTGACGCTAGTCTGGGCCCTCACGCGCAAGCTTAACTTTCTGGTTGACACTGCGCGAAACCTCAACACCACCTCATGCCGCAATCACCTCATGAAAGACCGTGACACGACTGTACGATAATCGCACGCCAACATGGCCTTCAAATTCTCTCTAGGCGCTGCGAAAGCCTCCAAGGCGCAATTGAATGCCAAAGCCAAGGAGGAAGAGGAAGCGAAGGCGCGCGAGGAGAAGAATGCGCTCGACAAGGTCATGGCCGATTTCGAGGCGGAGCACGGAGCCGAGAAGAGTATATTGGGGGAGGTTGAGCAGCAGGAAGAGGAAGATGTCTTTGTTCCAACGGGAAGCAAGAGACATTTCACAGGCAGACAGCGGACGATGAAGAGCGGCCCCGGCACCCTCGAAACCGAACCTCTCGATGGCTATAACAGACCAGGTGCACCGCCAGGACGACTCGCGCCACAGACACAGTCACGCTTCGGAGGCTCAGTACCCACAGGCCCAGCTGCACTCGATGGCCCAAAGCAGACCGAGAACTTCTACACCACCGTCGTAGCGAAAGCGTCGAACCTCCCGCCTGAAATAGACTCGCGACGCGTCGAAGAGCTGTTCGCCGATTTTCCCTCACTCAAGATCGCGCGGGTCGACAGGATACCGCAAGGTTCAAGGGCGGAGGGCAGGCCTTCAGCGACGATGAATATCACCTTTGACAAGGATGCCAACGCGCGGGACCTCGACGCTGCGATGAATAAACTCAATGATAAGAAGTACCTGGGTAAGGGCTACTATCTGCATCTGGACAGATATCTGGGCAGTCGCACAGCAGACACCACACAACAGACGAAGGCATTCGGCGCACGATGGCAGGCACCCGAGCTACCCAAGGGCTTTGCACCGCCACCAGATCTTGGTGGAGGAGGCGGAGGTAGAGGGCCGCGCGAGAATACTGAAGATCTCATCATCACTGCAAACCAGCCTCCCGATCTCGCGACACTCAGATTAGTACACCAGACTATTGAGGGCGTTATTCTTGGTGGTGTGGAGTTCGAAGCGGCTTTGATGAACGAGCCGCAAGTCCAAGACGAGGAGCGTTTCGCGTGGTTATATGACCAGAAGCATCCCGTCAACCGGTACTACCGTTGGCGTCTACACCAGATCGTGACCAACAGCACCGATTCCGAAATCTTTGCGGGGCAAGGCGCCTGGAAAGGCCCCGTCGATCCGCTTCGTCACGAATTCGTCGACCACGTGGGAGCTTTTGAATCAGACGACGAAAGTCTAGATAGCGATGACGAGGAGGAGAAAGAGAAGCCGCAATTCAAGCCTCTACCGGTGGGTGACAACTATCCAGGCCGCGTGGACAATGGGCACGGCATCATGAACCCCAGATCACGAGCGATGCTTCTATGGATGATCAACGCAATCCCACCTGGCAGCATCGTCTACGACGACCTCGCCGCTATCTCAACCTTTGCAGTCGAACACGCCGCCCAGGGCATGGACGAAGTCACCAGCATCCTCGTCTCCAACATCATCAACCCCTTCCAGCTCACGGACGCCAACACACGGAATCGTGCAGGCGATGCGGATGGTAAAGACGACATACGTCGCCCAGACCTCCGACAAGTCACCCTAAACGCGCTACGCATCGTCTCCGACGTCCTCCTCGTCACAGCCAAAGAATCCGGCGTCTCCTACAAATACCGTCTAGCCATCGGAACAGAGCTTGTAGAACGCAAAGTCTTTGAACATCTTGAGCAACTGCCGCAGAAACTGGAGATGGGGCGTATGACGGAGAGGACGTATAGGGAAGATGTTAATGGCATCCTGGCGGTGTGGACGGGAGATCATCTTTTTGATGAGGCGACGTTGAAGTATTTAGAAGATGCGTTCAATGCGAGGGAGAGGGAGAGGGAGGAGCTGGAGCAGCAGAAAAGAGCGGCGGAGAAGAGGAAGAGGAAAGGTAACGTTATCAGAAAACCGTCATCTTCTGGCGCACACAAAGAGGGTGAGCAAGATGAGCAGGGCATGGATGTTGATGAGGGTGCAGAGGATGCAAAGGAGGAGTTTAGGAGTCCGAGTCCTACTGCGAGTCAACTTGCATCGCCGGAGCCTGAGAGACCTGTTGCTGAGGTTGAGGCTGAGGCTGTGGTCAAAGAAGAAGTGGTCGTGCCTGACCCTGTCGTGCCTGCAGATCCGCCAAAGATCGTTGAGATCCCTGGAGAGACAGCTGTGGCGAGGGCGAGGCGGTTAAGACCGAAGGCTGAGGATATGTTTGCTTTGGATGAGGAAGATTAGAAATCTGATCGTCTTTGTGACATTTCGGATGCGCAAACGGAGACTTTCCCTGGGAGAGCAACGAGGTCGACCCCAAAAGCAGAGAACATGTTCTTGTTCAACGATGAGGTCTGGTTTGGCCAGGGTCGACAGAGGGCATCAAGTAAGTGATCGGTCGACATGACAGGTGGTGGTGGCATATCATCACAAAGATGCTTCTCATCCTCTCAAACTCGTCGGGTGGACTCGCAACCAGAGGACGTGTTTGCGCCAGCCGACTAAGGAACTGTATAATACCCTAGATAGAGAGAAGTGGAGACATCGGCGAGTAAAGAGCGGTGATGAAATGTGCAGAACCCGACCGCTGTCTTTGAAATTCTCAGATAGTACGAGAGGCTGACCCCACATACCGATAGTTCATGGCATAGGGATGTATGGGTAAGGCGTGATGATGAATGTTGAATTGTTCGTACACATGGAGTCTGAATGTGAACCATCAGGGCACCCCTTCAACCTTGGAAGGCACGAACAGGTAGGTGCCATGCCGCTAGTCATGACCCCACGTTCGATCGGCGACAGGCACGCCCCTTGATTCGATCCCCTGCCCAAACGCATGGTCGCAGCATGTTCCTTTGACGTGGTATTGACAGATACATCCGTGAAAGATGGCGGCTCTTTGAAGTTCGCAGGAAACAATCAGGTGCACGCGTGATTGGCTCGTGACTTGGCTCGTTGACTTGTGGACCCCAACATCGTGGAGCGCCCGCTACGGAAGCTCTCCGCCTAAACCAACAACACAGACCTTCAGAGTCGCTACCTCACACCGCCTCCTAGCCCATCTTCGCCTACTTACTCGCGCAGCTGCCCCTCCGGCGGCCGCTCTATCGCAGGGATATTTTCTCCCTCCCAACTTTGCCAAGACTACTGTGTTAGGGCTCTTCCGCTGCCATCTCCGCAGCTTCGCAGCCGTCCTCACCACGCCTAATTCAAAATGCCGACCTTTCTAGGCCTCGCCGTCAGCATCCATGCCGACAGTAACCCGCTCCCAGAATACTCGATACAGAAGCAATCTAAACATCACCGTATCACCTCGTACATCCCTGTCCCACCCGCAAAGATACCGCCGGGCGCTACCAAGCCTGAACAGTCTTCTTTCGCGATATCGATTACTCTGCTCACTCCAGGTCTTCACGTGCCCTACTCGACGCCCAAGCCAACTGACGATGACCCCAACCCAAAAGCGAAGATTGTCGGGGGCCTCCCAGGTCAAACCGGAGAGCGGGGCAAGTACGGTCCCACGATAGCCCCGTACAAGCCCTTGACCACCTCGCCGAACGAGACAATCGCTGCATACATATACTTTGACGGCCGGGCAAAGGAGGAAGTAGCGACACTGCTGCGACGTGGCGAAGAGACGTGGGTCAACTCACGGTGGGTCAGCGTGCCAGAGTCAGAAGGCGGGGGTCTCGCAGAGCGCGAGTTCCTCTTCCGCGAGGTCGGTCTTGAGAGATGGCTCAACGGCCTGGATCTCGAGGGCAAGGACAAGGACGTGGCCGCAAAGATTGAGCGGAGAAAGCAGCGTCTAGAAAAGAAGCGGGCAAAGCGGAGAGAGGCCATTGACAGCAGCGACGAGGACAAGAAGGCATCGAGCAACGGTGTACTGCGCTACAGCGAAAGTAAGGACGCGCCCGTCGAGACGCTTTCCGGCAACGACGAGTTCTTCACCACCGACTCCGATTCGGACGACGAGCCCCCAATGCCCGAGGCAGCCGGACAAATCAAGGTCGCTCTGTTCCGCGTCCTGGCGTCTGGGGAGATCAAGCGCGGCGAGTACTCACCCCAGTTCGACGCACACGATGACGACGAACAAAATGGTGGAGGAGAGGGCGAGGACGTTGACCACACAACGAGTTTTGCAAAGCCCAAGACGCTGGACCCCAAGTCTATCAGCACCCAGACTGTGACTGGCATAGATCCCCCGGACAAGCCCTACGCAGTGTTTACCTTTTTGTACCGTGGAGAGCGTAAGTTTACAATAAGGGATACTAGATTTCCGCTAACCAATGACAGGTCAACTGCGCAAGATGGGTATTCTGAACACAAAGGAGACGCCCAAGATCACCTCGCCACAAGCCAAGCGGAAATCTGGCGCACTCGACTTTGGCAGCCTGAAGCCTCTGAACGCGGCCGCTGGAACAAAGAACTTTGGGGGTTACCGCGAGACGTCGCCCAAGTCCAAGAAGAAGACAGAAGACGCCATGGATAGCGACGCAGACGACGAGGACGATGTCAAGGTGGAGGACGCGGATGATGACAAGGAGGTTCTCGACAAGGGTTTGCTGTCGCCTGAGGATGCTCACAGACAGGGCGAACTCGCAGAGGGCGTGCGCAAGATCAAGGTATGTGCCTTTCATCGCTCGAAATTCGTCTACTAACACATCACAGCTTAAGCGTCAACATTCCGCAGAACCTCTCGGCCGCCCCGCAGGACCTTCCCACTCCGACTCGACTGGATCTCCTCTTTCCGGTACACCAGTACCAGAAAACGCGTCAACAGGAGAGGCATCATCATCCGGCGCCGCGAACACCTCTGGAGAGCCCAGTACAAACTCAATCGCGTCACCCTACAAGAAGCAGCGCGCTTCATTACCCGGTTTCGACGACAACGTGCGCAAGAGCCTGGGCCAAGCCCTCATGGACGCCCACAACCAAGGTCGAGCCAACTCTGACGGAAACATCCCCACCATCGAAACCAAGATGGAAGAAGACGAGGAGTTGTGACACAAGAATATTTGTTTCCAACGCGCTTTCGAATGAGGTAGTTTCTCATCGTGTAGCAACGACACACAATTTTGTTTTGCATTATAACGGTCCACCACGAGTCAGTCGAATTACTACAACAATACCACGATGTCACCCAAAACCTTAATACCACGCGGACAGTCAGGCATAACCTTTTCAGGCGCAAAAATTGGCAAACGGAATCCTGCGAAAATCAAGGGTATTGGGGACTTTGAATAACTACTTGGCCCGGTGGCCTTTTTTGGCTCTGGGCTGGCTGGCTTGGCTGGTTAATTTGGTGGATTCTGTACATGATCATGTTTCGTATGTTTCTTTTTGCGGTGGGGCTTCGGCACGAATGGCAAGATGAGTCGGTGGTATGGATGGGGGTATGAGGATCGGATGGGCAAGATGCGTGAAGTGTCTTTGTTCTGGTGGGTTGCGGGTTGGATTGTCGAGTGACATGGAATGAACTGAACTGCAACGAGACGTATGATGCAATAGATGGTGTTTGCTGATGCGATGGGTATGTGATTGGGGAGCGAGGAAGAGTGATGTTTGAATGATGTGAATTATCGGTGGACTTGTAATCGGCTAGTCATTATATGAAGTTACAGAGCAGCGCCATGCAAATTACGTCTGGCTTCGTGGTCGACGCTTGTCCTGCCCTGACGATACATCCTCAGGGCCCTTTATATACACATATCTCACGGGCGATACCTCACGCTGTGCAGGTCTTCGTGGCCACGCACACAGATCGAGCAAAGAGCCCACATGTGGCACCAACCTGTTCTGACCAATTGCTTCTCCCGCCTCTCCTCTCTCTTCTCCCTTGTCTTCCATCTTGAACCCGTACCCTTGGCCGCCCAGCGCGTTTGCGTCTCTCTCTAGCAAAACGCTCGACCAGCCTGCGTCTTGAGCTCCGAATACGTCTTTGTAGAGGTCGTCGCCTACGTACAATTTCTCAAACTCCTCTACTCCGGGTTTTATGCCGTCGCCAAACGAGACGCCTTTTAGCTTCTTATCCAGCATGTCTTCCGCCGCTGCAAAGATCTGTCGATCAGGTTTTTCGGCTCCCACATCGTAGGACAGGACTGTGAAATCGATATCATACTCTTCGCCCTTGGAGCCTGGCGCGTCCACATCGGCCCCAGAACGACGATCCGAGATACCAGGGTAACGCTCGGGACTCATATTGACACCGAAGGACGACAATATCCCCGGAACGCGGTCGTCTGAATTCGTTATGATGCCTACTATAGTCTTTTCCCAGGGCCAGAGTCCATGATGAGCGCCGTGGCGTATCTGGTGGGTTTTCATGTGCCGTATCATACGGAAGAAAGGGAGGACGTCTGGGTACATGGTGTAGCCCTTACGTGACGAGTAGGTGTGGAGGAGTTCTGGGACGAGGTACTTGGGGAAGGCCTGGTTTGGAGAGAGGAAAGGCGTGAATGTTTCCTTTATTACTTTGGCCCACCATTTTTCTGCACCCATACCTGTCGCTCGGCCATAGTTTGGGTGCTCCGATGACAGGCGCTTGAATGCGGATTTGAAGGATGAGGATACTTGGGTGGGGTTGTTGGGGTTGCCTATGTTGATGCCGTGGCGGAGGGCGGCTTGCGCGTAGGATACTGGGATGGGTTTGCTGGGTGTGAAGAGGGTGCCGAAGGCGTCGAGACAGAGGAAGAGGTTTTTCCTCTGGGGCATGGGTTTCCATGGTGACATCGTGAAGATGCGGGCGAGATGTAGGGTGGGTTTTATGAGACGGTATCCGGCGTATTGACCGGCATTACCCTACAGATCCGACCGCACCAATCCAAAGTCCTTCTAATTGGCGCGGGAATGTCGATTGAATATTACATCGACGTGTAAGGCCACCCAAACTCGCCCATGTCGTTGCGGAAGGAGATGGTCCAAAGAGGCTAGTCCAGGGTCCGGCAGCCCCGAGCTACTTGCGGACACGATCACCTCCGCGAATCCTCAACTCCCCAACGTCAACCCTCACCTGCAGTCGCTCATTCACCCAATTCCGCAGACACACCACACATAACGCACATTGCAAAGATGGCAAACACCAACAAGTACTCGGTGCTCCTGCCCACCTACAACGAGCGCCGCAACCTGCCCATAATAACATGGCTGCTGGCCAAGACGTTCGAGGAGAAGTACGTCGCAACACCCATCCTGCACCACATTCCCAATGCTGACACTACATGATTAGCAAACTCGACTGGGAACTCATCATCATCGACGACGGCTCCCCCGACGGAACTCAAGAAATCGCCGCGCAGCTCCAAAAAGTCTACACACCCGCACGCATCCAAATCCGCGCCCGCGCCGGTAAACTAGGCCTCGGAACCGCCTACGTCCACGGCCTACAATTCGCAACCGGAAACTTCGTCATTATTATGGACGCGGATTTCAGCCACCACCCCAAGTTCATCGCGCCCATGATCGCCCTCCAAAAGACCAAGAACTACGACATCGTGACCGGCACACGGTATGCCGGCGACGGTGGTGTATTTGGCTGGGACCTCAAGCGCAAGTTTGTGTCGAGGGGCGCGAATCTTTTTGCGGATACGGTGCTTAGGCCTGGTGTGAGTGATCTTACGGGCTCGTTCAGGTTGTATAAGAAAGAGGTGTTGCAGAAGGTGATTAGGCAGACGGAGAGTAAGGGGTATACGTTTCAAATGGAGATGATGGTGCGCGCAAAGGCTATGGGGTGTACGGTTGCGGAGGTGCCCATCTCGTTCGTCGACAGGCTGTATGGCGAGAGCAAGCTTGGTGGTGATGAGATTGTTGAGTACGCGAAGGGCGTTTTGGCGCTGTGGATGAAGGTTTAGATGGGTTGTGTGGGGTGTCGGTGGCCGGGAATGATTGCTGGCCTTGGCGGTATCTCGGGCAGGCAAGGACATGGTATATTTGATCTTTCTCCGCCTCGTCTGATTAGTATGTTTAACTCTTAATCTTCTCACCAGAATCTTCGTGCACCTGTTGCGGCGTGTCGCGACTGCGACTACCTATTTAGTACGCCAACAGGCGCTAGAGTCCCTTGCTCCTACCAGAGCTGCCTTCATTTTCGTCCTCGTCCTCATTTCGACCTTAACAAACCCCCAATTACTAGTCCGCGCAAGCAAGCCCATCCGAGATTGCGCAACCCACACAGCAGCAAACCCGTCTCTCACCCACGCTGTGGACTGCACTACCACGATGTCTACGCAGGATATCACCAAGCCCTACCGCTTCATGGACCTCCCCACGGAGCTGCGCCTTACGATCTATAAGCGCCTGCCCCGCCAGATCAAGCACACTAAGGCTCGCTACGTGGGTGGGAAATACCCCTTCCCAGCCGAGAAAGTCGATTTAACAGTGATCTTGATAACACGCCACCTCCCAGTAGCTATCTTGGGTATGGGTCGCCAAATCTGGTTTGAGGCAGACAGTATTGTCACGGATCTGGTTCAGACATCCGTGACAGAGTCGCAGCCCCGCGCCATAGCTCATGAGATCCGTGCGATGGCGCTTCAAGTACTCACACGATCGCTTTCAACAGAGTGTGGAGTATTTCTGGTGTGCCAAACCGTAAATTATCACATTACTTCTCAAGTTCGAATCTAAAGTAACTGTAGAATGGTCAAACATACCGTGAGAGCGACGTCATCCAGCGACACCCGGACCTGGCCTCTTATCCATAGGAAACCACACGACCACACGACATCGCAATCTTCCTTAGTCAAACCACGCTGGCGAAGATGACAGGCGGATGTATCTCGCTCCGTAGTATTGCTACAGTATGCTTCGCGAATTTTGAGACGGATCTAGACACGCTGCTTCACTTTCGCCGCGACCCACATCCAAGAATCCCAGCCCACGCATTAGACGATCTTCAGCGGTCCCAAGACACTGACGTGAAGGTGTTTGTTCAAACCAGAAATGATGGCACGCTCATACACAGCCCCAATGGGGAGTTCATGCTTACAGCAAACAACTTCCCTGTCAAAGTCAACCTGGCCAAGTTCTCATCGGATCGGATCTGGACCTTCGACACTTCTATCAGTCAAGCAACTTGGACTCAGGATTGGTTGCCTTCCTCGTGAAGAATACGGATATGGCGTTCCTGGTAGCAATGGGATTATGGAGCATGCTGGAGGCATTCGCGGACTGTCGTATCAACGCAGTCTTGTGACACGATACCGCGGATATCGTTAGTGCAGTTTGGGTAGTCAGAACTCAAGAGATACCAGCTGGCTTATAAAATACCTTTTCACGGAGATCCTTGTCACAGTGGCACCTTATTCATGGGAAAAGCTAAGCAGGTCTAGAGACCACATTAAGATAAGAGCATGCAAAGTAGGCAACTTAACGTCAATGCAGGCTCTAGGGTTTTTAGTTTCTTTCTAGCTTGACGTGGTACAGCCAAGGGCCTCTGGCTTCGGCCGAAGATTCGCCCGGACGGAAAGGTATACCATGCTATCCGAATATCGCTCTTATGTATTTCGCAATTCTTATATGAATCTTACAATCGTCACTCGATTCTCCCAAATTTCACATTCTCCCGACGCGCATTAGTATTCACCTTCGCTGCTAACATACTCTGGCTGGCTCTCGCTATACATCTCATTTCGGCGATCCGACATTAATTGTCCGTTTGTTGGTCCAGAGTTCGCCAGCCATCTTACAAATTTCTCCGCATCGCTCTTTCCGGCTTACCCGTGGTCTTGGTGACGGCACGGCAACGGCCTTTGGATCTTCCGATAGGGTATCTTTCGCTGCCGTATCTATTCAGGTCTTATCGTTTCATTATTGACGCTGTCATATATGTTCTTATTGCGAATTCATAATTGTGTTGAACGATTTCAAGGCGTTGAAGCTTGCAGTCGCTGGCGTGATGAGTACAATGGGCACATTAGTATCTTCGATATCAGTCATTGCATACGATTTCTTGTTCCCAAGAGCAACCCATAAATCATCTCAGCCACCGACATGTCGTTTGACCAACCCAACCCCTTGTCATTCATGAATCTTCCCGTCGAACTACGCCTGATGGTCTACGAGCGGCTGCCACGCCAGACCAAACACACCGAAGTCTCTATAGACGGCTCCATCGCTATCTTGGTCACAAGACACCTGCCGACCGCCATACTACGTACGAGCAAGCAAATCTACCTCGAAGCCCGCGCTATCGTAGCGAACCTAGTCCGACAGTTCATCGAAGAGTCACCAACCAAGCTCATCGAGTTCGGCAAAGCTGGAACAAAGATGAGACATAGCAAGATACTCCACTATCTCATGTCACAGATCCCCCGGGAGCGCATGGCATTGGAAGATGATGAGAAGTACGACATCCAATCCATTCTCCAGAGACTCCCCAAGTCGGGCGGACTCCAACCTACCGACCCCACTGTGACGCCCAACGTTGCTCGCTTCTTCCATCAAGCTGCTAGGGCTAGATACCGTCCTAGTGACGACCATTTCCACGACGCTGCGGGCGGTCTATGGAATAACACTGTCGTCACAGTCTTCGTCACCTGCACACCTTACAAGAACGAGGAAGAGGCCAAATGCTTCGCCGAGATCAACCACAGACATATTCGACATATGTACCATCACAGGGAGATGAAGCTCTTCCCGTACGATGTATGGATTCGCGATGGGGGGATGATACAAAGTGAAGAAGGTTCGTCTTTGAAGATGGCTGTTGATAGGGTCCCGATGTTGTGTCATGATGGCTATGATGACTGGGGTAAGAGAACTGGGAATGTGGAGGATTCGTGGGGGCCGGCTATGGCGAGGGCGGATTGGGATGGGGAGTGGCTTCCTTCGTAGGCATGTCGTGGCAGAGGGGTGGATGTTTGTACTGCGATTCGCGTGAACTACGTTGATTGCTGTATTGTATCATGTCTTCAGTCAAGTAATCGATACCATCCAATACCAAAGGTTCCATTTCGATCAAACCGCATTCCCAGAGGTCGTATCGCATCCTCGCTTCCAATTGCACTTTTCCGTCCCAAACGCCCCAGATCCGCCACCCATCTAACCCTCCCGAACACTAACCCCCTTCTTCATAACCAACAACTTCGTCTTCGTCGGCTCGGCAAACTTTTCCTCCTCCTCCAGCACCGGAATCGCCGCATCGCTATGCATAAACGCAATAAACTGCTGCAAATGCAATTCATCCTCGAACGCCATCGTACCCATGCAATCCCAATCCATCCCGTCATCCACCCCAATCAACACCCTCGGAATCCCAATCGGACACTCCTCATCGTCAACATGGTAGTGCCGCGTCCACGACAATGGATGCACTTTTCCCGCGATTTTTTTGAGTAAGGGTGCATACTTTTCCTCGTTGTGCCGGTAGAATTCTGCGCGTGAAACGCCTTCTTTGCGGGTTGCGACTGTGGTGAGGATGTAGGGGTATGCACTCGTTTTGGTCATTGTAGTTCCCGGCATTTTGGTTCTGGATTCTCGGTGTTCAGGGTATGCAGGCGGAGGTATGTCGGCGGTGTAGAGATATGCGGCCGATGATTGGCATGGAACTTTTGTAGCGAAAGGATTGAAGGATTGAAAGGATTCGCAGAAAAAGCAAAGAAGGATCTTTCTGGGGATTGAGGGTATTGGGGATTTTGAGCAACGGGAAGAGAACGAAACGGAAACCGAAATTTCAGGCAGGAAAACAGGAGAACGGATGCCTTCCATATGCAGGCTGGTCCCGTCAGTCCAACCGTGTGTGCCGGTGTCAGCTAAGGGCAGCTGAACCCCTGTATTTTATTGGTCCCACTTCCCGCTCGGTTACCACGAGGGCCGATCGCTGGGGGTCGTGCGCTAGCTGGGTCTGGACTACCGTCGAAGCGAAGCGTCGAGCCTTTCCTGAACTTCTGTACTTGCTGCCTTTTCTGGTGCTGCCGCCGATTCAGTTGCGACATGTCAATGCCGTTGTGGTGTTTGATCTCGTGCCTGTCATCTCGTTTGTACTGAGAGGGGCCTTGAGTGTCATCGGGTATGACGTTAGGCCTCCAGACACCGCTAGTTTCATCTGCCGATGGCTGCTTTGGGGTTTGGACGTCGTTGTCAGACCGTAGATCAGACGGAAGTTCGCGGAAGTAGTGAGAGGTACTTCCTTAGGTCCGCAGAGTCTTTCGGTATGTTGTATTGATCGTCGCCGCCATGATTAACAAAGTTTTGCAACAGCTGTCATCTAGTACTAACACATCATAGTACCTTCTCGAGTTCTATCGCATGGCGTGTTGTCTATGAGCTGCTGGCCCGCTGTAGCCTCCACATGGTTGCTCGTCATGCTCTTTGCGCTTGTGCATCGGCGCGGACCGTCACTACTTCACCCCACATGCGCAGGGCCAAGTCCATAGACGTCATAAACTTCTCAGAGTCATCACATCTACAGCGACATATCGGAACTCTTTGGAGAAGTGTCTCATCCAAGCGCATAAATTCTGACGTAACTACAGCGAACCTGGGAAAGCTCCAGGCCAACCCTCTACAGCGTACTCTACTTGCCATTTCCCTCACCCGTAGGAGTATCTTCTTCCAATCCCCTACTGAGATCCCATCTTTTGTTGTCCCAAAGATACCGGAAGACCCCCAGTGTATGTGTCTTCATGACATTCAAAACTCGTCAATGAGCACAGCTTCGCCATTTGCACCCGTCCCACTTGGAGAAGGCCCAAAAACAAACGCTTGTACATCGCGATAGCAATAGAATTTACAATTTGTACCACCCAGGCCGATAATTTGTACCGGATCCCTTCCGGTAATGCTTTACGCAACATCAGACATGTACCCAGAAAGCGGGTGATTGAAACCCGAAAAACTTGCCGGATCACTAGCCGCTTCCTGTATAGAGTAGCTCACGCTAGGGAATAACAGGAGCAGCCTTTCGTCAATATTCCTGAGTACAGCCTCTGCCTTGAGACCGATGGGGAGGCGAATGTCGGCTTCAAAGACGCACTTCGAAGAAATCATGTTGACTTTGACGCCGCCGTGGATGACGCCCACGTTCAACGTGGGTGAGAGCATATTTGCTGCTGCCCCGGATCCCATTATCTCGTCGGTAACTGCCCTTACTTCATCGGACCGAAGATAGGCTCCAAGTTCCGGCGGCACGTTCGCGCGTATCGACTCGACCATGTGTTTGAGTATTGTCATCAAGCAGGCAGCGTATACAATGGCTTCAAAGCTGTTGTGTATACGCCCTATTGCCACCTGCAGTGGTGACAGTGAAAGTTAGGCGCAGTGTACCTACAAAGTAAGGTCAGTGCATGTTTTGACAGTCGTTTCTAGATCAATATCACTTACCCTTCTTGCCGAAGCGGATAGACTGCAGACCACCAGGCCCGCCTTTCATGACACAATCGCCTAGCCAAGGTAACTTTTCATCACAGTGATCAAGCAGATACTTCGTTCCCCATTTTCCTCCCGTCTCTTCGTCCGAGACCACAGTCAAGGCTACGCTGCCAACAAGATGCGATGCCCGCTTCTTCAGCAACGTGAACGCGATGATGGAAGCTGCGGTACCTGCCTTCATGTCGACAGACCCGAGCCCGTGTATCGAGGTGCCATCGTTGTATCCAGAGTACGGCGGAACCCGCCAACCCTCAAGGTTATTGACCGGAAAAGTATCCATGTGGCCATTGAAGACGACGCGAGGACCGTCATTCAGGTGGCCGTTGAAGTCCGACACCACGTTGGGCATGTGAGCCATCGAAGCAATGATATATGCGTATATGCTGTTGGCTGCAAGGAATTTCGTGACGACATCTGCGGCGGCTCGGGTGTCGCCTGGTGGGTTGGGGCTTGCTGCTCGTACGAGTCGTTATAGGAAGCGTATATACTTGTCCTTGTCTGCTTCGATTTCGCATAGTATGAGATTCTCGTGGTAGTGCTTAGCAGGCACCATATTAACCGAGGACGAAGGTTTGCTGTGGTTAGATGATGCGAGGCGATATTGTGCTGGTGAAGAGATGAAGACTATATGTGAACATGGAGTGCATACCTTTCTTCGCGGAACTCGTCGAGTACGGAGCTCAAAATGATTGAAATCAAATTATGGAAGGCGCCCGCGGTAGTATATCGGCACATCCCATATATGAGCACACGACACATATGCGCGTCACATCACTGGCTGCTCAGTGTTCGGTACCGTACATCATCGCTTCATTCATCTTCAATATGATTCGCTCACGATTTGAAGTACGTCGAGACGGTATAGTAGCGGAAACAATCGTGTATGGTAACCGTGTGGGCTGACTACATCAAGAGGTTGGGTGCGCGTTCGAAGCTTTTGTGTGGTTCGTAGTCCATTGTTTAGTCCGGACTTTCCAAACTTCGGATTTAACGGCGTCACCCACAAGTCTTTCCTTTGCAAGTTCACTAGTCTGGTTCTATTGCGCGTATCCGTGGATGCATTCCATAAGTCCGTGATGTCGTCGCTCAAGTCTTTTATACCGCCACTCAGCCGTAGGAAATCCTCTCACACGGTCTCTCAATCGCTGTTCCTCTGTTCAAATTGCGACGGTATACCAGAACAGACGAACTCGCGGAGTCATAGACTCGACCTACACATGGCTTATGCGACCATGTCCCAACTAACGGCCTGGTGAACCGTCCACATCACTCACCTCCTCCGCACCGACGTTCTCCTGCTCATCCAGAAACTTCATACCCTCGACAGCCTCTTCAAATCTTTCGAGCTCCGCAAGCTTGGCCTCGGACGCCGTAATCTTCACTCCCATCTCCTGCTTCAGCACCTCAACCGTCGCGCTGAAGCCAGCGAGGGCTTCAAGCAGGGCCCATGTAGTTGCTAGTGTGTCGAGATGGTCCTTCGTCGCTGAAATCGCTTCATCCATGGCAGCGTAGAGGAGGTCGCGCGTCGTGAGAGTTGTGGCGTTGATGAGAGGCGTGTGCGCGGCGAGGACAGTGACTATGGATGCGAGGTCGGACACCGTACTGCCTGTGTCCGAGGAGGCAGAAGGAGAGTTGTTGGTTGGTGAGGTGTTTTCTTCTTCGGTAATCTCAGGAAGAATGTTCACCGTATATGGCTCGGGTGTTCGTGGCGGTGATGGATCTTGCGATGACGCCTTCAGTGGGGTCTCAACTCGCTTTGCGATGAGGAGCGACCTGTCATTCTCATCGATCTTGGATGGAACTGCGTCGCGCTTGAGTATGAAATTTGGACCATGTTTGAAGATGTGTCGCAAAAGACTTCCTCGCGTCATCGCGGCGGCTGTGGTTGATTTGACCAAGTCCGCGGGAGTCAGGTCGCCGCGAGTATACCGACGCGAATAAAACATGACTCCCAGTGTAAGGATTCGGCGTGGAAGCGGGAGAGTGGTTGGGTGACGGCCTTACCGCAGTCGCAGGAACCACTTGCTCACCTATGATATTGTCGCGCTAGCCAAGGCCATATCGACAAACGCTCGATTTCTCATGTAATCGCACAACACCACGGATTTTCTCTTCTTCTCGTGACCTCCCATCTGCCCCTAAAGATATTCAGATGGCGTTCAACAACACCTACGGCAGTGCCCGTGACCCTAGGCTCAGTCGTCAGCCTAGCAATGTCGACATGCCTGATGAAGTATCCGCTATCCCAACGCCGAACCGCCAGTCAGTTCCGATGCAGCCTCAAGATCTGTAAGCACCCTGAAACGATCTCCCAAAGAGCTCTTGCTGACTTCATCACAGTGCGGCGCCGCCTTTGATCGATGGCAATTTGGCACTAATGAGGCGGGTTCCTGAGCTTATTGTACGCATCGCAGACCAAGAAGCTGAAAACGCAAGACTCCAAGAAGAGAAGACGGCTGCGAAAAAGATGGCCAGCGACTAACATGACCGCCTGACGCAGGCAACCAAGTCCCTGGGGGATCTGACGGTCTCGTACTCGAAGCGCCTGGAGGAGAAGAACGCCGTGCTCAGCGAGAACGCCGCGATTGAACAACGCCAGATGTTAATGGAGAAAGACACCGCCAGGTCCGCCCGCGAGATCAGCGATATGACGATGAAGATACAAGAGATGGAGGCCCAGATCCAAGCATACGAGGACGAGAATACGGAGTTACAATGTCGCGTTACTACGTTAGAGACAGAGGCCCATAGGCTACAGTGTCATATCTACAACCTGGAGTTTGAGAAGGAACAGGATCGACCTTCGGATGCAACTGATGGAAACACCGGGGTCGGTAGGAGGGACTCGACGCAACGCCCGATGATGAACGTCAACGCCAACTCTCCGCACCAGGGTTCAGATCGAGAGCGAGAATCGCGGTACAGCGAGGCGGTATACGTTGAGCATCGGAGAAGGTCGAGTGGATTCTACGAGCGCGGTGGTCATCAACGAGGAGCTCGCCGGGAGCGCGATCGTGATCGAAACGCACGGAACAGGTCTTCTACCAACGATTGCTTCGTCCCAGACCTGTACCCTCCTACTGGACCCCGGGCCGAAAGGCGTTGAAGCAGAGATCAGGTCGGGATATGAATGTGGTGATGATGGCGGTGAAAAGTGTCAGAAGATGGTGCAAATGGTAAGACTGAGGCAGTTGGCGGAGCAAACTCCGTACGGAAGGCCAGCTCGGCATGGCGGGAGATGAACCTGTAGGCATTCTGGGACATACATAGCGGATGTTGACTAAGTGGCTCCTCATATTTGGCGTTCTTTGCCTCACATACAACACCTTTTGATAGCAGACTCCTTAGCATGATGAGAGCTAATGCCGATTGCTTGAGATGTGTCCACTATTCCTAGTCTGATCCACCGCCAACGAGGCAAGCGTAGAGACCCATCATATTATATGCCGAGGAAAGTATTATTGCTCCTGTCATGCATGCGCTTGCAAGATATGTGGAAAGAACAGCGAGGTGCAGTCCAAAGTCATCGAGAGGTACAGACTTCAGGGTCGTTCTCACCGACAATGAGATCCTCCGCAGACGACCGTATGTATGAAGAGGCTAATGGAGAGCAAGGTACGCGGAACCTCAGTATCAACCCGGGATATTTGTGGAGAAGTGACTTGGACAGCAGCTCGCGTAACAGAAGTCGACAAGGGGCCAAGAACATCGAACATACAAGCCGCCTCACGTAACGTGCTCGGTACCCGTGAACGGGCCGCTGGTTCATCTCAGTCAAGGACTTCGAACATGAGGTTTGCTAAAGCGGAGAGAATCTGGAGGATCGCGCAAGACATGTGTCTTACTGGTAGATGGAAGTGGACAAGAAGATAGGCGAAGCCACGATGCGACTGCGCTGCATGCCGGTATGCAAGCTAACCACTCATGTATGAGCAGGCATTGTTCGCTGCCCGTTCACCTCATAATAGTGCCTGAATGAATGATTGTGCAACGGACGACGTTTCGTACTGAGTCGGTGGCAGTTGAGTAGTCGATAGAACCCATCTTTGGACTGCAACGCGATAAAAGGGCCGTTTCCGCTTCAGAAGGCGTCCCCCAGAGTATCATCCGTCTATATTTATTCGTGCGCTTCATTGCAAGAATCATGGCAGGACCAGTAAAAAAACACGTTGTTGTGGTAAGTTACCTTACACCCCTTGGCTAGTATGAGGCTGACATACCCAATAGGTTGGTGGCTCGATAGCTGGGCTTATGCATGCCGTGGCGCTCAAGTCTCATGGCCACAGCGTTGTCGTTCTTGAGATGCGAACTGAACAGCAGCTACAAGCCCGAGCTGCAGGCTTGAGTCTATGGTCAAACGCACAGAAAGTGTTCACAACATACTTACCTGATGTTGAGCTTGACGATATCGTTTTCCGCAACCCCGCATTTCCAATCCTTGACAAGGATGGTAAGGCCTTGGTTGAAGTGCCGTTCACGGAAGACGTGCGCACCTCGTGCTGGGCTGGTCTTCACGGTCTGCTAAGGATGGCCTGCGAGAAAGACGTCGACGGCCATGGGCCTGTCACCATGCGGTGTGGATACCAGGTATGCGGGCTGGCTGAGCAAGCTGACCACCTCGTGGTAGCGTACAAAGGCGAAGATGGCGTTGAGGAACAGATGACGGCAGACATTATCGTGGCGGCCGATGGTGCACGATCCCATCTCCGTAGTCTTGTGCTTCCTGATGTGAAGACCGATTATGTTGGCTATGTGGCGTGGAGGTCACAGTTTCCAGAAAACGATGCGCCTGAGGAGCTGCGCTGCGCGATAGACGGAAAGATGCCTCTTTGCATGCTCGATGGAAGCTACATAGTGGTGTAAGTTTGGGTGGAATGCTGATGACCACGACTAACAGGTCGTAGCTATCTATCGCCTAGTACTATCGGAGACATGCGCCCCGGGAATCGTGTGATCGAATGGTGCTGGTATGACGCCTGCGACGCTTCAACACCCGTATTTGCAGATTACATGACCGACGTTAATGGTGTCCGACATAACGTCACCGTACCCGGGAACCTGTTGCGCCCAGACATCTGGGAGGCGCAGCTCCGGCGAAGAGACGAAGTACTGTCCCCAATGTGGAGGAAGATCTTCCATGAGTCAAGCATGCCGCTTCTCACAGCCGTTTGTTGTATGTGTCATCCACATACCCATTGGATGGCAATAATGTGCTGACTTGTGCTCCCATCTAGCGTTTGACAATACAAAAGCTTCGTTCTTCGGAGGCAAGTTACTGCTGGCAGGCGAGGCGCTCATTCAGCTTCGCCCACATCTTGGGGCAAGCTGCGATATTGCAGGGTTATCGGCGATTACATTGCCGCAGGTTCTGGGCGGAGAAATGAGTCTGGAAGAATGGGAAAAGAAAGTCGGTAAGCACGCCATGGAAAAAGCGATCGGAAGCAGGGCCACTGGAGTCTTTGGCATGACGGGACAATGGCCGGAAGGCTATGCAGCAGAGTCTGCGGCAAAATTCTCTGAAGAGGTGATGGTTTGAAGGGGTGAAGCTTGCCGTGTGAAGGGAAGAAGACAAGGGGGCGATGACGTAGGAGATGCTCAGATGTTGGCCCCGGCACTAGCGAACGGCCTAATCGAATTCAGTTGGATGCTTCTTGCACACTTGCGCAACATTTCTTTCCATCACATTTGCTCATCGCAGCAAAGCACGGATACTCATTATCTCTAGCAGCAGACGGTCGTTCAGAGATCAACATAATCCTGCTATCGTCGGCGTTGACTTTCCCGCGAGCGGACGGTCGGTCTAACGTTCGACGCGAGACCGCCTACTCACGACTTACCAAATCTACATTGAGCGAACAGATCTGGGGAACCTCTTCGCATACTATGCGATGTACGAAACGATGTGCGAAATGACGAACCATATAAGTGTAGCTGAGTATCTTCGTCTATCACGCTACCATAGCTCAAGATGATGTCCACAAGTATCTTCGCTCAACTCAGGGAGGCTTGGAATCTGTCTTTTCTGGAGACACGCTCCTTCTCCGAGCTTGAAGCCAGTATATTCCTCTTTGCGCTCATCCTGGGCCTTTTGCGCACAGTCTACCTACTCTACTTTCATTCACCAGCAACCTTTCCTGGTCCGTACCAGGCTGCACTTTCCAATTGGTGGCAGTACACCCCAAGCAAGACTGGCAAACAAGAAGAGACGCTTGAGCAACTGCACAAAGCATATGGTATGTCTCATTACTGATTACACGTCCAGACATTGACAGCTTGAACAGGCACACGAGCACTCAGAATCGGGCCAAATGAGCTCCACATTACTGAACCCAGGCTCTATCATACAATCTACTCGCAGAGCTATGCCTTTTCCAAACAGCAGTACTTTTATGAGGCTTTTGGCGCACCACACTCAGTGTTCGTCGAGGGCAACAAAGAATTACACCGTGTACGACGTAAGCTTCTCAGCAACTTCTTCTCGAAGACGCACATAAGGTCCATGGAGAAAACTTTGCTTTCCAAAGCCACTCTCTTATGTGACAGGATATCGGAGACTAAAGGCAACGGCGCGATTAACTTTTACTATGCTTTCAGGTAGCCCTCCCAATCCTACCGGGTGCGATATAGACGCTGAAGTCATCACAGGTGCCTAACGGTCGATCTCATCACGCAGATGGCTTTTGGAGAATCCTTCAATCTACTTACTGAAGCCGAAGACAATACTTTCGACGCTCCCTTCCACAGGTGTTTTGACCACGCCGCTGAATCACTCTGGGACATGCTATACTTCCCATCTCTCCGGACTATCGCCTTCACATGCCCGCCCGGTGTGGCCGCCATGTTCAGTACAGCAGCCGTGAGGTTCCAGGCACTCGTTAGCACCGTCGCGAGCACTGTCGCCAATCTCAGACGCTTGAAGACTTCCGGCAAGTCCTTTGACCATGAACTAGTGTTCAACTCTTTGGAACATTTGGACGATGAATTGGTCTTGGCCGAAGCCATAAGTATCTTGGTCGCAGGCTCTGACACCACAGCTTTCACACTCGCGATTGTTGTCCAACAGATGACTGGAAATCCTGCCGTCTTCGTAAAGTTAAGAAAGGAGTTGAGGGAAAGTGGCATTACTACAAACGAAGATCTTGGGCTTTTGAGACTGGAGCAGCTTCCATATCTGGTATGCGACCTCAATGAGATCGCAATACGAAGCTAACGTTGTCAGACTGTATGCGTCAAAGAAGCGTTGCGCTATGATATGCCCGTGCCAGGGCGACTTCCACGTGTCGTACCGCATGCAGCAACGCCTCTCATCGTTGACCAGAAGATCGTCCCAGCTGGGACCGTTGTCGGCATGTCTGCGTACAGCATGCACTTTGACGAAAGCATATGGGGTGAAGACACCAGAAGCTTTAACCCCGCTGGTTGGCTGACTGAAGACGCAAAAGAGCTGGAGAGGTATCTCGTGACCTTTTCCAAGGGTGCAAGGCAATGTCTTGGGATCAATCTTGCATACGCAGAGATTACTCTCACGCTTGCCATGCTTGTCAATCGATTTCGCTTCGAACCCGACAAGACGATGACGGAATCTGACATGCGACGTTTGGATCACTTTACATATGAGTTTGAAGGAAGTGGGGTTCGTGCTATCGTCCATGAGGACTAGAGCTCACTCTTTGAGACTTGAGCATTGGATTGGGACTGTGAGGACGGCTTTACACATTCAGTCCAACACATGCCTTCCTTGCCTCTGCTCGTTACGAGGATAGAGCGAGAGGAAGAAGTGCTGGAATGTGGGGTGCAGTGTCTTGATTAGCAAAGAAACGTGCATGTGCGATAGCGGTTTGTTTGAAAGCATTGGTATTTGGGCATTCGTGGTATGGATAGTAGTATATTAAATTAAAAGATATAGTCCAAGTACATGTGAATATGGATGCGAGCTAATGGTGGGTACTGTGACGTCAAAACATTTTTGTGTTTATCGTGAGTGGGGTCGTCAAATATTCGGGTAGTTTGTTGAACTTGAGGGCAGTGATCGCTGGTTACCGGATAGTCAAGTATGCGTTAACAGGTTGAAGTATCGTATCCTTAACGTGTCTGATGACTTCAAGGTTGATCCTAGAGCGAGAGGTGCGCTCAACATCTAGTATCAAGTCAGGATGCGAGTCATATCATTGGCATATCTGTGCAGACGCACCCTGTACTTCGCGCTGGACTTCAAAGTATTTGCGTCGGAGAATATGCCCGATAAGGAGTGTTGACGGAGGGCACGTTGCCACGAGCGTGACGATTGCAATGATGGACTCATTGGACAGAGGTAACATAGTGTCGGGTTAAGGTAGCAGTAAGCAATGGGAATCGTTGGGTCGGAGAGGAAAATATGTAGATTCTGAGGTCACCCGAGACAGCTTTGAATTCCCAACAGCTCATGATGAACGACTTGAGCTCTTATACATAGTAAGAAGCAGAAATAAGGCGTTTTACAGCATTCTGCTCTTGATTGGCGAGTTGTTAGTGATTACTTGGCAGAGATCCGTCGGTCAGTAGGTAACCAATTAGGTTGTGGATCAGAATTGAAATGTGGCATGGGTGTGGAAGCATCCAATGAAGTAGATAGAAGTGGCTCAGCCTCGTCTGACTGCTCTTCGCAGCCAGTTCCTAAGGCCCGTAAAAGCGATAGCTCAGTGAGAAACTATTGTCTCAACGGGTGACAATTCGACACGCACCCAGAAACCTGTTTTTCAAGATTAGGTATACTCCCTGCTATCCAAGAAACCTACTTCCCTTCGATAAATATCACACGGCGGTTCATTCTTGCAAGATTCTGCCATGCTTGGACACAATCTGTCCCACGGAGTTTGGATATGCTGTAAAACTATTGTAGACGTAGCTATGATGTTGCCACCAGACATGTCAACAATCAATCTGATCAATCTGGTCTAACCTAATATAGAAATTGACTAGCTCGTTTAAGTTAAGATCTTACTTAATTCAGTTAGACCAGATTGATCAGATTGATTGTTGACATGTCTGGTTGCCACAGGACAGATGCACAAGATCATAGGTGTGAAACCTAGCCGCTTGCAGGATCAAAGGCAGCCTTGGTACGAAAGACCGTACGCCTCATGGAGCTTAGCGACTCTGCAGCAGGCCGGAAAGCCGTAAGGCTGCAATCTGTTATGTGCACCTTCCAGGGCCAACGGCTGTAACTGCTCACACGGGCCGCCGAAACACCTCGAACTGCGTGCGCGCGGTCTTACATCTTGCGACGTATGGTTTGTCCGCCGGCCGAAGCCATTTGGGTAGGTACTACATAGTTCGTTTGACTGCAATAGCTTTCAAAAAGCTTTTTCCGCTTTTCTCGTCCCAGACTTTCTGTCCGCTTACCATTTTGTCCAATCGTATGATTTGCTGATCTTGTGGTCAAGTTCTCGCTCACGGTAATGATAGATCAACGATCACTGCCTAAGTAGATCGGACTTGCGGCTGGTGTCAGGATCTCCGAAGCGGCCCGTCTAGCGCCAAACGATTGTTGACAGACTCACAGCGCCAGAGCCATTGCTCCTCTCAGTATAATCATCCAGCCGCACGAGGTCGAAGACAGAGGGATAAACATATCGAGGCGAGGAAGTGGTGGAGGGCGGCACGAAATCATGTTTTCATGAGGTTGGGGTGTGGGATACGTGTTCAAATATATGAAAGCTACTGGGTGCCAAAAAAGGCTGTGCGTATAGAACCATCTGTCTTTTCCCTGCGCCGGAAACCTATGAAAGCTATTGGGCGTGCCAACCATGACTGTTTGTAAAAAGCCACCTCTCTTGTTTCTCTGCATGTATATCCCTGATTCCCATGGTGGCGTCATTTTATTTGTTCTATCCGGGTCCAGCTTTTTAGTGTATTGAGTATGTGGCCCGCACTGAGGGGCTTGAAGGGCGGGAGCCGACGGCCTTGGTTGAAGATACTTTATCAATCTACCATTGGTCGCGAATGCTTGTTTCGGTGCGTTGTGTCGCCTTGCGATTAAGGGTAGCCCACTACCGTGGGTCACAGTCTCTGGCGTTGCTCCCTATCCACAGACGTTAAAACAGTACAACTAAGTTCGATATATTGAAATACTAACTTGTGCTTCCTTCCAGATGACCCAACAGAGGTAGGCGATTGACGCCCAGGTACATAGGCAAGACCCGGCCAAGGTACAAGGAGGTCGAGCTGATCATTGACGAGTATGTTGATAGTTGGCGGAGTTGGGCGATTGGCGAGCTCGACATCTAGGATGTTGTTAGTCGAAAGTCACCATACAGGCTTGTAGCCAAGATTTACATACCAGTCTTTTTGGGCTGGTTATGGAGACAGGCTCGTTTGATCAAGTGGAACAAGAGCGCGATCGAAAGGGGACATGTTGCGACAAGAGTGACAATAGCGGTTACCGCCCCATTCGACATGATTTTGGTGTGTGTTTGGTCGGCGAGGTGATATGGGAAATGTAACGTAAGCAGTGCTAGAAAGTCTTCGATGGACACGGTTGATGCGCGAAGTGGATGTCTGTGTAAATACTGTTGAAACTGGTTCGTGTGATTTGTGAAAGTTATGGGAACAGCCGGCAACGAACATGTCATAAGTGTGTGCTGGTGGGCTGTGGCGCGTTAATTTTTTGCATCCGCATTTGCGCGCTGTGAGGGTGATGGCTATGGTCATCGACAGCATTGATGAGATGATCTACCACCTGGCAGGGCAGTGCAGAACATGCTATGCTAGAAGATTCGCAACCTTAAGCCTTTGCCAAGGCTTTCTTTCCTGACGCAGGTCGGTACGGGCGTGGCGATACCAAACGCAGGCGAGTATTATATTTTCTTGTTCTCTCGCTCGTCTCATGATGGTTCCCAATAAGCGATGCAGCTGGGCTTCATATGCATCGATGCGGCTCGACTACGATACAAGGTAGCGACTGCAGGCCCGCGGTGTTACAAACTCACTCTAGAATATCAGTAAATGCATAGAGTTTCTAAGTCTCATGCAGTATTCTTGTTGTGAAGAAATAGGCAAGGCAAGGTGCAGGTGTAGGAGAGATGGCTGAACACGGTGGGTGGGAAGTGACGTCGATAGCTTACGCGAATCGCGACAAGCTCCGTCTTACCCAGCCTGATGTTTTTCGTTTGTCCAAAACTGAGCTTTGCGACCCTCGAAAGCGATGTTTTTAAAGCAACCGCGTATGTGATTGACGTCCTTGGGGTCGCATGTTGTCTCGAAGATGGGTGGCATACAGTCGGCCTATAGCTGCAGAGCTCTTTGCTCAATTCATACCGTGAAGCGTACAAAACAATCCGTTGTCCTTAGTCGTAAGTGTGTTTGGAGCGCAGTAGACCCATTGGAGGTGTGAAGGAGGGTTGATAGATTAGCAGCTTGAAGTCGTGACGAGCGCTCTTAGCCAAGTGGGGCCGAGATCCCCGAAGCGGCCCGCTCAGCGCCAGTCGTCGACAGGCCTACACCGCCAGAACCACCTTCCTTCCAACCCTACGACTCCAAAACGGCAAAACTGGACGACTCCCAACTCCCATCTTCCCCATTAATATTGATTCATATTTTCTAATACGAGTTACAATCGCAAGATGAAATACGGGGCGCGACGCACAGTTTCTCATCCACGTGCATGTGACACGATCGCACAGTCCTACGCTGGTCTTCGGTGTGGACGGATCAGACGGTATCGCAAATGTTGCTGTTCATAAATAATGAGCAAGAATCTGCGTTACCAGAAGCTTGTCGAGATGAGAGTGTATTGTAAATGGCCTTGTGGCATTATTACTGTGCTTGTCTAGATGCCGCTCTCCCTGTGTCTCATCATCAGCAACATCTCTTTTCGAGCCAAGAGCCAAAAGCCCCTACAAATACCCCATTTTCCCAAGCCAACCCGGATTCACTGCTCAAAGGACTTGAGAAAGTCTCTGGTGCGCCACGTATAAGAGTCCGTCTTTGCCTTTAGTTTGTGGAAGAGCTTTGTGGCATTGTTCTTGAGCCTAAGCCGGCGAGGTGAGTGATGTTCATGGTCGAGAGAGGTAAGTAGGAGTGGTTTTTAACAAAGCATCGTATGGACGGCTATTCTTGCCATATGTACATGCGTCGTAGACACACGTAGTCGTGTTATGGGAGCGTCTAGAGAAGAAGGCCTTTCGCGAATCCACCTGGGCACATGATAGCGCAAGGGCAGCCTTGCCAGGTGACTTATCATTTCGGCTTCTACGTCGTTACCATACATGCACGCTTCTAGCAATGATTGCGCATGCGAGATCAACTCAAAGTGTGGCTCTGCGCATGGATGGTCAGTAGAGTGCGTCTTTTAGTCTTCAGGTGGATAGGGCTTGCTCACTGGCCTCGATTCCAGGTTTTGTCTCATTGGTGGCTGTGCTGCGGGATGAATTACACAGCCTTCTCAAGTCTTCACCGGCGATGGATACTGCTGACCCGTGTGGGCTCTCGCTTCTGCACTACAAATTCTAGGTTTTTGCTGATTGGAGGATATTATGCAGACTCTGAAACCGGTACCCCCTACCTCCTTCTGCATTCCAGGGCTTGGTTCAATCGCACGTCCAGTATATGTGCTTTACACCGCCTGTTGACACCATGACATTTCAACCTGTTAACTCAATGCAACACGTCTGGCAAAAAGACGCCTTGTGTAGTACGAGAAGAATCTAATGTATTCTTGAAACCCTTGGAAGGTAGACGTGGCCTTTGTCTCAATAAGATGTAACGACAGTAGAAGTATGCCCAGTACAACAAAGTCCATCCGTCAGATGAGCAAGCAATCTTCCGGCTCCCCTACTAAGCATCTCCCAGGAACGTGACCCGCGCCAACCCGTCCGTACAATGCATGTCCCCAAGCTTCTTTCGAGGTTACAACTAGGACATAGTGTTTCTTGTCTCCTAGTGTGGCGTCTCCCTTCTCGACACCCAGAACCACCGCCATCATCTTTTTCTCATCCACCTTGGCAGGGATGTCAAAGATGATATCCGCTTCGAAAGGGTTGACTGCAGTCAGATCGAGCTGCTGCACCGCAGCACCGAGACGCGTCTTCCCACCTGCAACCTTCGTATCCGACCATGTCACTTCCAAGCGTTGCCAATCGAAGCCGTAGAATGTCAGCGGGAAGTAGTCTATAGGCCCGGAACATGACATCCAAGACCAGGAGGGAACTTCATAATGCCTTGGGTAGGATATCGTAGCTAAGCTCTTCACGTCCAAGGACCGATGCCAGAGGAGACTGCGACGAAGTAGACCTGGGTTGTCGCTACTATCGAATGTTCCATATTCGCCTTGAAGGTTCATTACTCTCATCAGACGTTGCTGGAGGCTAGCAATCGCTGTGGAGCGATCGTGCTCCTTTGATAAGCCCAGCCGCGAATATTGCTTCAGCAATTCTTGGAGCCGTAGGACAAATTCGCCATGTTCGGCTGGTTCCAGGCGTTTGGGAAAGTCAGGGTCGCCAAGGAAAGACGCATGATCGCTACCATCGATGTCAGCTGTATACATCGTGTGATCAGGTGTACAAGCGACTTACTTGGAAAGCGTCGCCATCGTCTCGCAACGTATGCCATGGCCGCACTCCCAGTATGTCTGGTACTTGGTGAAGAAGATCGTTCGGCGAGCAAGTGCGTGCTCTTGGAGGACCCAGCCACGCTTTGCGAGGTCTCCGTTGAGGACGTGTTTGTCAAAGTCATCGATCATTTGGCACACATGGATGATGCCGTGGTTTTGATGCTTTGAGTCCAGTGTAACTTGATGTCGAGTCACTCTAGGCGTTAGAAAGCCCGAAGTCTGACCCTCGGCGCAGCAAGCAGCCAGTACGCAATACGCGCCGTTGTAGACGTCTTCCATAGTTCTGGCTTCCCTTTCAAAGTCACCATCCGGTCCCTGTATGATACAGACGGAGTCGATCCAGAGATACCGTCTCCCTAATGCTCTTGTCATGGTGATGGCGTCTCTAAAGGTCTGGGGGAGTACTTCAACTTCTACGCCAGCATACATATCGCTAATGTTACGCCGAGTTGTTGAGAAGTGAGGTGGCGAGCCCCATTGATAAGACAAGGCGATCCAATCCCCGCCTTCATCATCTTTCATCTCCTGCAGCTTTACAGTCCTATCTGCCGCGGTGCCGACGTCAATCAGGCGGGTCGGAGGCTTGATGATCGAACCGGCTGCGGATTTCTTAAACCTTGAGGGTTTGCATTTTGGGTCCTTCCAATGTTCGTTATCGCAGTGTTCAAGCCAGCCACATAACAACTCAAGATGAAGGGCGGTTCCGGCTTTCGGGAGCGCATCAAAGCCTGTCTGAACATCATTGACGATGCTATGGGGGTCTAGAAAGGGGCAGTCAGAGACTTTTCGTTCATTTTCGAACGGTAACTTACCATAGTTACGGAATAGTGATAGAACCGGGAGTCTAATATTACTCATCCTGACTGTAGAGTTTCGTCGCTCGAAGTTCACGCTAGAGTGGGTTGAGCTAGCGTTATCCTGACAGACCTGCGACAATAGAGCGCACAGGTCGCAAGTGTGCGATGCTGCATTCTGATACAACAGCTTCGTTTCGTAAGTCATGCTGAAAAAAGGACTCCAAATTTCTCGCTCGAATTCATGACATTTGTCGCACAGGTGGCTCGTGACTTGCGTTGTGGATGGTGGCGACAAGACGCCAGACTTAACGAGACGGTCAAATATGCTGGCGGCGAAGTCATTATCCGGACGTATCTGCCAGTCCTCTGGGTCAAGATCGGGATAATCATAGTTCCCTCTCACCCGCAGTGGTATCTTGCTCAGTGAGGCCCTCCCTCTGAAAGTTGGGGGCATCGGGCAGCGAGGGAGATCCTGGAACCAGTAACCGTCCGAGTGTTCCCTTTGACGTAATCGGTCCAGATTTTGAACCAGCTCAATGGCACGGAAACGCTCTAGATCTGGTTCTGACAAAGGCACATTGTTCTGATGCGCTAACCGATCTCCATCGCTGCATTCGTATCCCACAGGCGTTGCCCCCTCATCCTGCGCAGGACTGATGATGACGATCGACGGCGTGTCAGCGGCTACCGGTGCACATTTCGCCATGACAGTTTCGTGCATGATAGCTCCAGCCGTCTCCCCCTTGGTTTCCTGATAGTCTCGGAGTATGAACCGTGAGTAACTTTTGACCTTGGTTTTAGTACTTCCGCCACCTTGGGGAAGCTTGACCACGAGGAGTCCGTTTCGAACAATATCGAGGAGGTCACCGAGTGCCGAGGACTCGTACTCACAGAGCGCATCCTTCCCCAGGTGTTCCATCCAGTGACTCACAACGCCGTGCACCTTGGCAAGCCTCTCATGATTGATCTCGTAGAATGAGTCCGACAAGCCGTAATCTCCTACATTGTCATGGTGAAAGTTTTCCAGTCCCTGCATTCCGTGAAGAAGCCAAATGATGAACTCGAGGGTTAAGCACCCAAAGGACCAAGTGTCGTATAGTCGGGAACGACCATTCTTGATGGCGCCGGAACCACCAATGTCCAATCCTGTCTCGACCTCTGGTGGCTCATACCGACGGGTACCATATCTGCTCTGGTCATTGTTACGTGTTGCTGTGGTTGCCCCTTCAGAGTCTTCATCGCCATACAGTCTTGCCTCGCCCCAGTCACCAAGTTTTAGGGTGCCTATTTCCCCGCCGTCTCTGAACCAAAGTATATTCTTTGGCTTGATATCACCATGGATGAGCGATGCTTCAGTCGTTTCGCCGTTCGATCCTTTGAAGTAATGAATTGCATTCAGAGCCTGTGCAAGTCCATCGATTTGCTTAATGACGGCTTGAATCAGAGGTGCTGATAACCTCGGTTGCGGGTCTTCGTTCCAAAGGTCGAAAAGATTGCCGCTACTAGCCCACTCGAAGCAAATGTAATGATTTAGAGTTAGCCCTTTGCCATGTCGAAAAGCTGTGAGAAAGCGAACGATGTGATCGTGGCCCAGATACTTCATTTTCTCAAGGACCCTGACTTCGTTTTCCCAATGACTTGTCCTGTGTTTTCGGTTTCGGTCCTTTCTGAACATTTTCACCGCCATTATACGGCTAGCAGGTGAAGACTGAAGTTTCATGTCAGCGACACATTGACTTCGGAAGCTTGATCGATATTACCTCTTCTGTGCTGTCGAAATGAGCGGAATGTACTTCGTATTGTATCACCGTGCTGAAAGCACCGTGTCGACTCAATGAGCCCCCGGATATGAAAGGCATCGTACGCTCCCCAAAATCGTGTAACAGTGTGGATGTGGAGATGATAGGTGCCAAGAACCTCCACTGGTCTTCAAGGAAGGAATTGATTACCCTGGGCCCCCACAATCTACGTCCCCGCTCACGAGTTCTCCTATCAGCAATGGCATAAAAGCGAATGCTTGAAGGATTCTCAACCTCCGACCATGTAGGACCAAGGCGTTCAATTGGTAGTTGATCATCATCAAATCCATCTTTCATGAACGCGCTCATCTTCGCACGAATTCCACGCTCATCACCAAATAGGCAGATGAGGAACAGTCGCCTAGCTCGCGTCAGAATGAAATCTACTAACGGTTCATACTGCACTGTAGTTGATGTGGCGTGAAGGAGTTTCAAGACTCGCTGGCGTGGATCGGCAGACACATCTCCCCCGAAAGCACCGCGTTTAAACATTTTGTCAATCACGTCTGCGGGCAGAAAACTGCGCCTAGTCTCCAAGAATTCACTGTTTTCCATACTGTCGTAGAGGGTATAGATAATCGAGATTTCGTCTTCGTCTTCGTCTTCTTCCGAATTTCCGGGAGATTTGACTGGATCCATAGAGCGAAGGCTGTCAGCTGTACGCTGGTGGAATGCACAAATAGGTGTGGGATTCGGTGTGTCACTCCCTGTTCCATCAAACGAAGTTGTTGAACAGGTGGATCTTAAGCATGGAAGCGCAATGTGCGGGGTCTACGAGTGTTGCCCAGCTCCATGAACAGAGCAACGTCATCATGGATATGCAGCTTACTTTGCATGTCCGTAAAACAGGCTGGGTATCATCAGCCACATCTAGGTCAGATCGGCGGCTGGAGAGATACCTATTACTCATCAGAGTCCAGGAAGCACTCACTTGATCAACATGAAGACGTCGCTATTCTGTATAAATCATCTAATTACCGCTTCAGAGCTCTTGTGGTGAGGATCTCTTCCTGTACATTAGGGAAGAAGGATTCCTATGCTGATTTAGAAGGCAGCGCGCAAAGCCTGAGTTCATCATCCATGGAAAGACGGAGTAAGCCTGTTTGTTCAGAAGACCGAAGGTGTGACGCCCGAAGCTGAAATTCGTGTGCATAGGACAAAATTTCCCACGGATGAGGATCGGCTAGTCGATTGCTGTTGTGAGTGCATGTAGGTTGACGAGCGTACGCAACGTGGGCAAGGGGAGGAATCGACAGGCCTCGTGCTAGTGAACCCAAGCGCGCGGAAGCGGCCCGCTATGACATATGAACTTCTTCACGCTCCATCTCCACATTAACTTTCAACCGCCAAACCTCCACGATGCCGCGCCACAGCTACACACCCGAAGAATCCACTGCGCAGTTACCATCGCATGCCGATTCGAAGTCACGTGAACCGCGCACCCACAGCAAACACCACCGCTCGCACCGCTCGCGCTCCCCCCGTCGCGACGATGACACGCACCGACACAAGCGCCACCGCTCGCGCTCACCAGCCGCATCCAGACCCATAGCCCTACCCTACAAAGCAAAGCCTCTATCAAAGCGCCACTACGACGACTACAAACCGCTCTTCCAATCCTACCTCGACATACAAAAGTCCATCCAACTAGACAGCCTAGACAAGCGGGAGATAAAAGGGCGATGGAAGAGCTTCGTCAGTCGCTGGAATCGTGGGGAGCTGGCAAGAAGCTGGTATGATCCTTCGATGTTGAAGACGGCGCAGGAGACTGTGCATACGTATCGTGAGACTTCTCCTGGGGTGCCTAGGAGAAGAGCGTCGCCTAGCTATGCGCGGAAGGAAGGAGAGGAGGAATCAGATGCAAGCGACGATGACTTTGGTCCCGCACCGCCTACAAACCTCCCCAGAAATACCGGCCACGGTCCCACGATACCGAAGATGGACGATCTGACATACCGCAACGAACTCGTCTCCGAAGACCGTGCAAATGGCCAATCAAACTACATCGACGACATCCGGCACGCCCGCAAAACCGATCGTAAATCGCAGAAAGAAGCTCTAGACGACCTAGTACCCCGCGCAGAGCCGAACTCCCGCGAGCGCCAACTAGAGAAGAAACGCGAAGTCACCAGCACCCTAAACTCCTTCCGCGATGCCAAAGAAGCGGGCGAAGTAGACGTCCCAGAGTCAGACCTCATGGGCGATGACGGCATCGATGTGTACAAGAAGAAGAAGAAAGAGCAGGAGAGACAGAAGAATGAGAGGGAGATACGACGGGAGGAGATCGCGCGGGCGAGGGAGGCGGAGAGGAATGAGAGACTGGCGGAACGGAGGGAGAAGGAAGCGGGGACTATGGAGTTTCTGAAGAGGATTGCTGCGGAGAGGTTCGGGTAGTGGTGGGATAGGAGGGGTATATTTAACGGGAAGATAGTTCAAGAGATGATAGTCCGAACCGACTGATTGGCGTCGGTTTAGTGTGATTGAGTGTAATGTACAAATGGTAAACCACCCGAATAGGTTTACTCCACAAAGTGCTCAGACGCATGCATACCATCATCGTGTACCCATACTCCTGAGCTCACGCTTATACACCCAAAACCCACCCACGCTCAAGCCGACGCCCTAGCACCGCCCCTTGGCTTCTTCCTATCATGATCCACAATGCCCCTCTTCCGATGATTCTGCGCCGTCTTCCACCGAACATACAGCATAATCATATCCTTCAACCCAACAAACATACATCCACCCACTACACTCCTTCCCCAACGCGTCTGCAGAAACCCCGTTGGCTTGCCCACGCCACCGGCCTTGCAGCCAGTATTGATCCACCCGCCGAGCCAAGATGTCGCTGGTGCGCCATTCGGAGGTGTGACCCACGAGCTGGGTAAGCTGAGTCTGAGGATCTCGCCCATGGCGGCGGCTATGGTAGGGAAGATGAGTGCGCCGAGGATGGTATCTGCGAGGGAGGTGGTGGAGAAGGTAACGCCGCGTTCGCGACGGACGCGTCGGGGTCGAGGGGCGGCGGGTTGCATGGGAATGTTGGGCGGAGGTGCTGCGTGTTGCTGGGGTTCGACGTCGGCGAGTTCAGGCATCTCAGCATCATCTTGGTCGTCCTGTGGTGGCGCGTCAATGGGTCCTGCTGGGCCTCGCACGATGGGTACGGGAGGGGCCTCGGGCGCGTCGTCATCGTCGTCGTCGTTGTTATCGGCTTCGCCATTGTTATTCCAGTCTGCGAAGATGTCGAAGTCGAGCTCAATCTCCACCTCTTCTATTACATCCTCGTCGCCTACATGGTCATGGTCATGGTCGTGGTTGTGTTGTACTTGGGCATCTGCGGTTACGTCTTCGCCAGCTCGAGGTTGGATCTCCTTCAGCCACTGCTGCTCTCGTGGTAACCACACGCGCTCGTAGTATGCATTGTAAAAACCTCGGAGATACGGTAGTGCGGCGAAGGTGAAAGCGGCGCTCGGTGGCCATTGTAGTTGTAGCATATCATCGCCTGGTTGTCCGGAGCTAACGAAGAAAATGAGCGGAAGGAAGGGTAGGAAGGAGTCGGCGAATGACGTTCGGCTTGCGACCAGAACTGTCGGGATCAACGGCAATCCAAGGTCCAACCTCCAATGTTGCCTCAGATGTTCCAGCCACTGCAATGTTACTGAGTTCACCGACCGACTCGGGGCCTCGTATAAAGGCCCAAGAATCTGGAGCGCATCTTGCGTGCCAAAGATCTGATATATCGTCGCCGTACCGGATAGCGTCAGGGTCGAGTATAGCGCTGTGCCTGTGACGAGGGCGAAGCCTGGGAGCAGGAGGCTGCCCGTAAGCTTCTCAACGCCCCGAACCATGTCCACCACGTAGCTCCTTGGTCGCTCTATTTTGATCTCGCTCTTGCATTGAGGACACAATATTTGTCCTGCCGCTTTACCAGCCCGTCGCCGCGAGCTGGGCGCCTCCATATCCGCTATCCAGTCTAGCAGACACCTTTCGTGTGCCACTAGTGAGCACGCGCAAGGCGACCGCCATTCCGATGTCGTTTCGTCGTCTTCCGTCTCGTCGTTGAAGCAAATCCAACATCTTCGCGGTTCATCGTCTTCCTCTAATTGTGGCGCGGTGGTTTGTGTGGGTACCTCGGTCTGTTCCTGAGGCGTAGAAGAGGCTGATTGTGAAGATGGCGTATTGAGCAGTAGCGTCTGCGAATCTACCGACTGACCGGAGAAGCTGTTCGTTCGCTCTGTCTGCTCTTGCTGCGAAGCCGACGATTCGGCAGGAGGTGCGGGTCTATGTTGCGACGCGGGGCGCTGAGGCGGTAGAGACGCCATGACGGCTGAGTGTGTACTGAGAGGATCGGGAAGGCGCAAAAACGGTCCAACAGGCAGTTTATAGACTGTAACTCTACTTTCTAAGACGTATGACACGAGAAAGTAGGTGCTGTCAGATTGTCGCGAAAACGGGTGCGGAGGTTGAACTGCGGCTCGGTGTTTGTTGATTAGAGTTGCCGAAAGATCTACAAGACGTCACTAACTCCCTGTCACCTGTAGCGTGCCAAGACTAAGCACGTGCATCATAACTTCATCGAAACATCCGTTAGAATGAGTTATCCAAGAAGTCTGTGTCGGTATGAAAACTGAAGTTTGAAACGTTCCAAGGCAATGTAAACATTTGGGAGGTACGTATTCAATTAACAGAACAGGACTACAATACACAAGCATCCATCCCGAGGTCTTGTCTACTACCAGATGCCCTCCACAACTAAATCTCCTCTACAATCTCATCACCCCTAGAACTATACATGTCAGCAAGTACAGCAATTCGGCATAACGAATTACTCACAGGCGGACACATCCCCCTTAAATGAGGCGGCGGGACCGGTCCCCAAACCCACGTCAGCGCCTGGCCTGGTTGAGGCACTGCCAGGTACCCAGGTACATGACTTCCTGGCAGGCTTTGATGCACTGAGTTTACACCCATTGCGAACGTATAATAATGCGGAGCGACTACATCAAAGGCCGGTCTGCTGTTTTGACGTCCATGACGCTGTTGTAGGCGCCCGGGTCGACTGTTTTGACGCCGATGGCGAGATATGCGCTTGGTGTGCGCTTTCAGCTGTTTGTTGACGAGATGGCGGTGCTCGAGGGTGTTGGGTGAGTCTGCACAGTCTGGTATGTTCGGGTCCTGGTTGGAGCCATTTTCGTGATATCGCGAGCCTACTTCTTGCATTTCGTGTGGGTCGTGGGCAGAGTGGGTTTCGAATGGCTCTGCAGCTGCTGAAGAAGCGTAGGGAGCTGGGGCTGGCGATGTCTCCCCGGGAGCTGCAGCGTTTCTTTGAGCGCGCCTTGGTGGATCAAAGCGCCAGTGTGATGTGATGCTGTCGACGTCCGAGAGGCTTCGGAAGCTATGGTACGAGCCTCCTTCGTCGTATCCTTCCTCTTGACCCTGTCCTCCTGCCTCAGCATTCTCTTCCCCCTGCCCTGCCCCTTCCGCTCCCGCCTTCTCACCGACCTTGACCCAACCCGTCCCTTCTACGTACGCCAACTCGCAATGCGGAATAGCAGCATACGAACATACATCTTGGTCCACCTGATCGCCATCTGCGGCTAGACAATCCGCACAATCGGCGCGGGGCTCTTCGAGCAGATACTTGCTGTGAGCTTCGAACGTTCCAGCGCAGTCAATATGGGCGCAATGAAGTGAACCGACATAGTGCTCGCGTGGGCCGTCGTGGTGGGATTTGAAGAAGATGATACACATGGTAGCAGTTGTGATAGGATGGAAACGTGGGAGTAGAAAAGGCGATTGTTGAACCGGACTGAATGCGGCCAAGAGTGGTTGTTGCGAGATGATTGCGCTCAAGGTCAACTGAGGAGGCAAGCTGTTGTTGTTGATCAAGCGATAGTCGAACGTAGTAACGAATTGAACAGCTGCACGGACCAAATATGTAGCGCGATATCGCGGGGAGCAAACGGAGCGACCAAAATGGACGGGCTTCACTGACGCGTTGGCAACAGATAATCCGAGCTCTTGGAGTCAAGATATACTGGCGGCTTCGACTGCTCTAACCGGAAGAACGTGGAAAAGAACAGAATGTGGACATGACATGTTGATGATTGAAGTTGAGATGGAAGTGAATGGAACGAAGACCCTAGCACCGACGAGTTGTCATCGTTATCGTCTTACCACCCCTCGATCGTGAAATCAAACACCCTGTCACCCTTGCCCTTCTCAATGGGTTTCGCGTCGCCGTCATACAGTGTCCTCTCGAAATACGTCACCTTGCCATCCTTGTCACATAACACTACGATGTTCTTCTGCGTACCATAGCACCCACTCGTAGCATCCACCGCTTTCGCCTTGACCAAGTCGCCAATCTCATGCGCAGGCATCTTGTGCTCTTCAAGATGGCCTCGTCCGATGGCCGGTATGAAGATGCTGTGACGTAGCTGGTTGAGATACATGTCCCACTCCTCATTCTCTTTCTGCCGAGGCATGGTGTCAGTGGTCAGGATATCAAGGAGACGATTGATAAGTTGATCGCGGGATTCGTTTGCAGCGACGGATTCAGCGATAGCGGTGCGCGTCCAGGTTTCTCCGTTCGTTACTTTGGGCCAGCTGCGGTCGCTGTAGGCGGCGTTGCTGAGAGCTCGGGTCTCGTTTTGCTGCTGCAGGAGATGGACCACGCCGTGTACGTCTGGAGTGCGGTTGCTGACAATTGCTAGACCTTTTCCTTCTTCTTTGATGACATCCTGAATGAACCCGTAGCATAGAGAGAATCCACCTACGCCCTCAACACCATCTTCTTCAATCATTCGCCTCGCAAAATCCTCCGTACTCTCGTCTTTCTTTGGGTCGATTTTCAACCAAGCGTTTGGAATCAGCCCTCTGCTTCGTGCTCCCTCAACGATGGTCTGATCTTCCTCACGGTAGTTGGTCAATACTGCGATTCGGCCTTGGCGAGTCACACCTAGCCAGGTGCCATGAGCAGGGCGGTGTAGATCGTAGCCGCCTAGGACTTGGGAATCTGGAGATGGCCACCATGTTGCTTCTGCCGTTGGACGGTGAAGATATTCCTGATGTGCGTATTAGTCGTAGTCAGGGGTCGCTGGAGCCTGCCAAACGTACGTCTCGGTTGTTGAGCAGGATGAATGGGTAGTCTGGATGCGCAGTTGTAAGTATAGCGATACACATGTTGATGGATGTGTTCTGGCTGCAAGAGGGGTTTGTGAGTTGAAGTGTGACAATGCTGTGTTCGGTGGCGTTGAAGTTTCGGGGAACGACGGAATAAGCGTAAAGTTTACCGAAGTGCAGTGTGAGCGGTGTGAATGAATGCCAACAAGTGCTTCAACACTCAATTTTATACGTGGTTCCAACCGTACAGGACGTGGAGTGAGGTAGGACAACACATGGCGAGATAAAGGTTGGACGGAGGCGGAATCTGATGTCCCTGTGACATAAGGAAAGTGCGACCTCGGGCCAGCGATGGGGAAGACGGCGTTATTTTACTTGACATTGACTCGTCGCACTTGCGTTAACATGCTGTTAAATGCAAGGTACTCGAGAGTTGTGTGAGCCGTCATTCTCTAGAGACGTCGCACAACATGACTGTTCCTGCAGCGGAGTGACACGGCGGAGATGGCCGAAAACGATCATTCACGTGCCAGCGGCAAAACCCCGGCCCCCGATCTCGAGCTCGGATCCCTGCCAAACGTCACAGCCCCGGTTACACCTGCCTCTGCGTCTGCCCTATCTCTTGCACTAAACTTCGCAATACCCAGGAATTGAGCGACAAGCCCCTCATATACCGCATACGTCTCCCAAGTAAAGAAAGCATAATGGCAGCCAACTTTGCCCCATACCAAGACATTCCCGAATCGTCACGCGCGCTCTCTCCACCGCCCGTCCACTCGCCGAGGACATCTATCGACCGCACACGTAATATCACATCACCCACAACACGCGCATACGAACAGCATGACTACTTCCAGGGTCAATCGCCTATATCACCACCTGCAGAACCCGATACAGAGCGCATAGCATGGGATCAGCCGTCTCGTAGCACAGGCTTCGGCCGGTCCCGCGAGGATGTAGATATGTTCACAACGTCTTTGGGCTGGCGACTGGACTATGAAGCGTGCCTGGCATATCTTCTGCTACCACCAGCTGGTGGTGTGTTACTGCTGGTTCTAGAGCACCAAAGTGACTATGTACGGTTCCACGCATGGCAAAGCAGCTTGCTGTTCGCCTTCATCTTTGTGGTGCACATCATATTCAGCTGGTCGAGCTTCATTTCCTGGGTGCTGTTCATTGGAGATTTGGCGGGGATAGGGTGGCTGACTTGGAGGGCGTATCTGGATGGTGGGTCCAAGGTGTGAATGCTAGAATGGAGCCAGGCGCTAACACATGGACAGCCGCAACACTCGATCGATACGAAGTACCCTTTTTTGGTCCGCTGGCCAGCTCGATACTCGACGACGAATAGGATGGCATATAGGCACGGGGAATGATGTGGATACGGCAACACATGATGTATAAGCATGGCGTTTACGGAGTTTCTGCCAACGACGATATCTAGTCGATTTGGTGACATAGACTTTAACAATTCTATTTGCATTTGTGACAAGCTGGCGATTATCGTCTTTGAAGTTTGTTATCAATGCTCATTGGATGAGCCAATAGGCCTTCGAAGGATCGCGTCACTCGATAAGCCTGCTACGCCGCATTCATGAGCAGTGAACAATAAAGTTCAGCAACGGCGCAGCACGGACCGCAGATCATCCCACTACCATGTCTTTCTTGCGCTATCGAAAAAGCCGTACGGCGAACATCCCAAGATTTATCGCTTTCTCATCATTGAAGCCTAGAAACTAGCGATTCATCATCCGTCACAACCACACCACAAGCGCGTCAATCGATGAATACGAGAATTTCTACCGCTACGACAGCGGCCGCTGGCTCTGGAACGAGGAGGAACGCTTTCGCGAGCGATGCAATAGGTTTAATGTTCCAGAACTAAAGAAGCTTGCTGTCAAGAAGACGGGCGCACAACATTGCTCATCAATGATCAAACTTGCGAAGGGCGAATCGAGCTGAGGCTCCCGACTTGTCATGGACAACGGCAAGATCCTCATCGCGCGTATGCCATGCCTGTGTACTTCCAAGTATTGGGCAGCTGCCTCGGAGGCTGCTACCATGACCTTCGTATGTCTTCTTTACATTGCCTTCAGCGTCAGAGCGGACGGTTAATAGCTTGAGCTACACAGGCCAGAAATATTCTCAACGTACCAATACCCCAGGTCTGCCAATGGCAAGACAGTGTACACAATCCCATAGACTCAAAGTACATACTAGTGGAAGAAGCTAAGTGCACGTAGCTCAGCGAGGTCTGGGGCGACCTCGAAATTCGGCCCAAGCTCAAAATCGTGGATGAGGTCATTGAGATATAAAGGAAACTTATACCAACGTCTTTTGCGCATTACGGTAGTTTGTATTTCGATGGGATATTGCCATCGGAGCTCAAGGCTGCTGAGTTAGTAGGCGACGTTCCAGAGTCGATAAAGGAACATTTGAGGAGAGTACTTAATATGGGTCCCACCTCTCAGCCAGCATTTAGGGCTCAGGGAAGACGAGTCAAGAATACTGATCGAGGACCTTGTGTGTCGCATTTTGCAAAGACATTTTCCCTAAGATCTACTGACCTTCTCCAGGGACAGGACCTTCCCATTACCTCGAAGAGATAGCCATACGAGAGATCAACTCGTTGAAAGAATACACCACCCGCGAATCAATGCAGAGTATCCTTGGCGAATCACCGCTGAACCCTCTCGACGAAGCACCATGGAAGTGTCTTGACAGCTCACCACCGCAGCCTCTTGGCAGTCGATCAAAATCCCAAGAAGATCCAGCAGTCCACATTGATCTATACAAGAAATTTCTGGAGGTCACTGGTTACATACTACCCAAAGGCGAACTAAGCAAGCCTGTACTCTGGCACCCATATCTCCGTCCCGCGAATACATTCGTTGAGAACGATCGCGTAATCAGCATGATCGGCTCGCAACACGCATGGGTTGGCCCGCTGTTCCACCAAGCGCGGCATACACAGCTGATAGTAGATAAAGACGAGACGATGGTGCGGATCCTTTATCGTTACGAAAGCTTGGATAAAGTGCGCGACCGTGGAGATAGAAAACGATTACAACATCAGGTTCAGCGCTCGCTCATGCTCCACTGCTACGAGAGCGAGATGCAGGCTGCGAGACCACTTATGAATGATGTCATGCATCTACCACAAGGACAAAATAGACGTTACTTGGTTACTTTTTTTTTCGAAAGACTTGGGATGGAATATTATACCTCTTCGGCAGTGTCTGATGAATTTAGCCCGGTATGTCGTCACTGAGCCCCTACGTCCATACCTTTTATCGGTTTTGAGTATGAGCTAACGTGAGGTCATTACAGGCATTGGAATGAGATCAACGATTGTATAACGTGTCTTATATCTTTTGCATGGGAGGAAATTAGAGCGCATCTCCGCGACAGGAGAGGTTGGAACGAAGACGCCGACTAGTGGAAGTCGAAGCAAGGTCTTGTCAGTCGGGATGGGTGGACGACAAATGAGTCGTATGACTTGCTTAAGAGGCATTTTGATGAGCATACTGCACATAATTCCAGCCAGAAGAGTTGGAGACATTGAGATACGATGGATTCGTAGACCACTGGTAGTACGTGCGTATTAACTCTGAGCTTGAAGTGCGTCGATCTTGTAAATATACATACACCTCCAGAGGCAGAAACACAGCTATTTGATAGCACAAGACCCTCAGTCGCACACAGTTAATGCGGGCATACTAGGTGGCCACGCTGACGTTGTCCCTTCGCACGTGATTCGCTCACAGCACGGCTTCAGTGATCGATTGCACTGGACGATCTCATACAGAAACTCTAAAGAAAATGTTGCGGTGCAGGACTGCTGGTCAGATGAGAGATCAATGTGACATCGTTCAGGTACGGACAAACTCCATTTCCCTTCAGCATAACAAAACCCATTAGCGTAGTGAATTGAGAAATTGGTCCGCATCCAACCAGAGGACAATTCAATCCGTCCATGGTACAAGGGGCAAAGAGAGCGAACATCGAGTGTCATCGTTGAGCCATAAAACCGACTAGGCTTATGTAAAACAGGTCGCGTTGCCGAATCTTCGCCAAATTCCGTCAAATCCATTGTCACTGGAAGGGTTATTCGCGCGAAGTCCAATGGCGATCTGAGAACGTATTGCGAGGTCGTAAGTTGAGTTTGGACGCGCAACACAAACGCAACTATGCCTATGGAACATAGGCAGAACGAGCGTTTACAGCAGTTCAGAATGTTTTCGGCGACCTGTAAATCTGTCGCGTTATAATCCACAAGCACATCTGAGCCCTCGCCACATAATGACAGCAGCGAGAAGACGCGATCACGTGCGATGCCTGATTTCCTGGACTTGAATCGATCCATCAGGTATATTAGGCTCCTACCTCGAAGCTCTTGTGTTGTGCGCGGGTCTAGTGCGGCGACCCGCAGTTGGCAGAATTGCTGATACTCGAAAGAGATTGACTTTGCTACCAGGCTTGCCTTCCCGGCCATGAATGTGATGTGGCGGGCAAGCGCGACTTCCTGAGTTATCCAGGCTCGATCCCAATAATCAGCGTAACAGAAATGGCGGAATCCATCAATATTGGTTTCCACAATTCCTCTATCTTTGCGGTAACTTTTTTTGTCTGAAGCGCTAAGGATCGCACCCATGTTTTCTTCTGTAACTCCTGCTCTTTGCATCCGTTTTTTCAATTCCTTTCGTCTAATCTCGGCTTTCTTTTTCAGAGTTCTTGAGGTCTCTAGGAAGGTGACGATCTGCTTTTCTGTACCAAGCCAAGCTACGACCTGTACTGCTCCTGCAAAGATTGCACCCATCTGATTGACCTGATGGTTCCTCTCGTCAGAGTTGATCTGATCTATGCAGATAGCATCGATCCAGAACCAATGAGGTTGTAATTGCGGCTGCTGCACTGCCTCTTCCAAGAAGTTGTACAGGTTCTGTCGGATGCGAAACCGCTGACCGTTCACGAGAATCCATTGGCAGCTATCATCGGCGCCCCACACGTAGGACAGGCAGAAGTAAATGCTTGTTGTTGATGCATGCCGCATTTGGCATTGGATGAAGCCGTCTGATGATTTTGAGGCTTGTATGCGAAGTAGACGAATGGAAGGCGCGCAATAGTCCAGGGGCGTATGGGCGAATTCTGTTGGCGGTGTATGACTCTGATTGGCCGACGGTGACAGGTCTCCCGTACTCATCGTAGTGTGGAGGGATTGAGATCAAATTTGGCGAAAGTGCTAGTACTGATAATCAACCAGAATGTGAGTACCTTAGGAGGTAAAACCGCAGTGTAGAAGAGGAGTGACCATCTGAATAGGCTGCCAGAAAGTGGCTGCTTGTTGTAGGCATCACATCGAGCGGGGCAGTGCAAGCTGCTGGAAGCCCATAGCTGCAGCCTGCATGCGCATCTCCAAATCAGCCTCGCCTATCATTACTGCGGCCCAACCTTCTCTTACGATCAGCAAGACTCTAGGATAAATGTATTTGCGAATATTGGTAGCTTGTTGATGGTGCGATGTATATCTATCAGTAGCAGGGGATCATGATGCCTGTTGTAGGTAGCGGTGAGGACTAAACGGGTTCCGCGATGCATCAATAAGCGACAGGAGCAGGCAAACCGATGTTTGCCCATGTGTAGTTTCAGAGGCAAAGCGATAGAAAGAGGACGCTTGTAAAGCCACCCGGGCGCCGTGGACGACTTCGACTCGGCCGTAATTCGGCAACCTCGGCACTCGCTCCAGCTATGGCCGCTCTACCTCAAACATAGGTAATCATCTCATCTCAACCTCAGACCTCGGGAAGTGACAAAATTGCAGGGAATCTTCGCCTGGAAACAGTAACTTTGCACGCGCGAAAGTCTATACCATATCTTGCAGGAGATCGACGTGCCCCCGAGTGCCACTAAAGCATAGAAACAAAGGGCTGGTTCATTGAAGATCGTTCGCAAGGTCTGTCTTTGCCCACAATATATGCGCTGTTATGTGATGTTCATCGTTTACCAGCTTATAGTCTCAGCACGACAAATGATCAAAGACATAATCAAGACGCGAAAATGACTAAAATCAGGCCGCGTAGCTCGAGCAGACGGTACACGGTAGACTAGCGCATCTAGCATGATGCTCACTAAACATCGGTCCGGTCACCAAGAATCTCAACGTTCACTAATCATCCACCGCGCCATGCTGACATCGAGTGATCAGCCTACGTGCTTCAGTAGATGGCGTCCGTAACTCTCAGAACCGGACGAACGAAAACTCCTTCTGGCTACATTGCATCATTCGTATTAGCCTACTCCTCACAAGCATTTCGTGCTCGAAAAAGAAAACCAAAGGATTGTTAATCATGCTCGGCCTCGGGGTTTACCAGCTGTTCTATTCCAGGTCGGAGCATACTTAAGGAAGAAGTGTGTCGTGTGCATCAGAACTTTACAGCTCTCTATCAATTCCTTCAGCCTGGACATCATCATAGCCACCCCAAAACGAAACATGTCTTCATCCATTACCTATCTGATCACCGGAGCCAACCGCGGCATTGGTCAAGGCTTCACAGAAAGCTTGCTTCAACGTCCTAACACGACTGTGATTGCCGCAGTCCGGGATGTCGCCAAGTCCACTCCAACACTAGACTCTCTGCCCAAGGCCTCAGGTTCTAAACTCATCATCGTCAAACTCGACTCATCCGCCGAAGCAGACCCCAAGAATGCTGTCGCTCAGCTCAAATCTGAGCACGGCATCACTTCTCTCGACATCGTGATTGCCAACGCCGGAATCGCACACTCAGGAACCACCATCGTCAATACATCCTCCGACGCACTCCACGACCACTTCGCCGTCAACACCATCGGTCCGATTCTTCTCTTCCAGGCTGTCAAGCCGCTTCTCCAAGCTAGCAAGTCCGGCAACCCCATTTTCCTCGGCATCTCCACGGTCATCGGCAGCATGGGTGCCCAGGCAGCTCTTGCTGGCTTTCCGGAGGTCTTCAGCCCGTATGGATCTAGCAAGGCTGCATTGAACTGGGCTGTGACAAGGATGCACTTCGAGGAGCCGTGGCTCACATCATACGTGACGCATCCTGGTTTGGTGGTGACAGATATGGGGAATACTATGGGTTCGCCTGAGGCGCTGAAGGCTGCGGGTGCTATTACTGTTGAGCAGAGTGTGAAGGGGGTTCTAAGCACTCTGGACAAGGCGGAGAGGACGATCTCGGGGACGTTTCAGAATTGGGATGGGACCACGCTGCCATGGTAAGGACTGAATTGCACATAGAGAATAGACGAGTATAGAACAAAGATGCTTCCAACTATTCTGGTGGAGAACAAAGTCGCAATACAGGCTCGTTGAGCTTTGCGCGTTGAAGCCTAACGATTGCGCATGGATCTGCTGTTGCTGAGTCGCGTGCCATCTCAATCAAAGAGCTGAAGTGGAACTCGATTCTCCAGATATCGCCTGTAGGTATCAGAGTAAGATGATGATACCGACTCCTCTGCGGTGGACTCCACCACCATGTTCGCGCTTCATTATCGTTCCGAAATTTCGGCGTTGGACGTGTATAATGTTTTTCCATGTCAAACCCCACTTTATCGCACCTATATCGAGACTCTCCTACTGCAACCATCTCGATACGGGTGAGGTTGTGGAAAGCAGATCTGCAAATGCGGCTGGGATAGATGGTAATTGAGGGATCATCGTGCTGTGAAGCCCGATGAACCAAGCCTGGGGTATGCGACCACTCAGTTCCATCGCAATTCGAAAACTGACAGGGTTTCGATGTGCATTTCCGCGACGAAAGAACACCTTGATGATAGGGAAGGGTCATGTATGCAAAAGGCTTTGAAGACGCGTCTTCCAATGGGCCGTAGGAAAGCTGTTGTCCGAGATGTAAGACATCGTGGACGATGCGCATAGAGCAGAGACAAAACGACCGTCCGCAGCACTCTAGGGTGTGTCTCGCAAGTCGCTCTACTGACGTGTTGTAGTCGACTTGGACGTCTGATCCGTCATCGCAAAGAGCGAGCAAGGAATATACGCGGTCTCGTATATCGTGGCATCTCTTATAACCGAACTCACTCATTACATAGATCAGGCTTGGTTTGCTAGGTAGCCAACTTGGACGGCGTGGCGGCACCATCCAGTGTGTCGGGATTCTGCTGCGTCGGTCATGATGTTCTATGGTCAGAAATTTCCTGTCTGTAGAGCGTAATAAGCGGTAATCAACCTCTACGGTCTTAGCTAATAGAGTGACCTTTTGAGCGAGTTGAACTTCCTGTGTAATCCAAGCACGGTTCCAGTAAGGAGCGTAGGTAAATTTGAGCCGCAGGTCGGCAAGATTGGGATTGACCGCAATTTCCGATGGGGATGTCTGCTCGACAAAATATGCAGCTATTGAGTCTTTGTCTTCTCCAAACCACGATATAACTTCTTTGGCGTAGGAATAGATACGACCCATCTGTTGCACTTGTTGGTTGCGCTCGCCGACGTTTGCCTGATCAATGCACATCGCATCAACCCAGAGCCATTCTCCAAGCAATCGGTTATTTTGCCTTGCTCTTGCAAGAAAGTCGAAAAGATTGCTTCGTACTTTGAAAGGTTTGCTATTGAGAAGCACTGTGTGCCCACAATCTTGCTCCCCCCACACATAAGAGAGGCATATGTACGAATCGGAAACGGAGGCGTGGCGAATATCGCACCGAATTTTGCCTTCTTTGGACTTTGTCGCAAGAACGCGAATCAAGCGAATTGATCTTCTCTGATGATCAAGTGGCGCGTATGCGAACGGTTCCAATGCTGGCTCCGGCCGCGGTACGACAGGGGAGTTTTGCTGGAGATCATCTGCCATGACAGAACGACTTGCCGCATAGGTACCAACACGCAGTCTATAGAAGACGTGTGTTAAAGGAACATGGAGGTTGAACTGTGGACAAATATGAGGTGTGAGATCAGCGAATGTAATGAGAATACTCTAAGCGGGGCAGTGCGAGATGATGTAGCATCCTGCCCATAAACCTGATTCTGAAGGACTTCTGTGGCTGTTCACGGACCAGCTGAGCCCACTACCTCGTGCACCAAACAGAAGAGGAGAAAGCAGCTTGTGGCTTGACTTGCGCATAGCCGGTCTTGGGTCTACACGACCCGGTAGTGCCCAGGTCTGCACGGGTCTGCGTCGCAATCAAGTTTACGTGTGCAGCATTCGGCACGCAAAGGTACAAGATGGTATGATAGACAGGTAATCCCTAAGTAGAAAGTTGGACGGAGGCGAAAGCACGTCAGCCTGTGATGCGAGCTCTTGGCCCCACATTGGCTAGCGCTGCCCAGTCTGATAGGTCGGTGCGTTTAACACGACTTTCCTTCGAGAGTAGTCTTCCAGGCTTCACATACGCGCTCGAAGTCTGAAGATCAACAGTAAAAGTAATGAACAAGAGGTAGTAAAATTCATGTTGTCTATTATGGCCAATAGGCTATCTAATATCATCCAACTCAACAGGGGAGCCAAAATCCACCAGCTGTCAGCGATTTATAAAATGACCCCATGTCTAACACCATGGGCATGCTCAGAAGGATCCCAAGAGTACATCTACATCACAGGATCGTGTGACAACTGCGCGAATCTTCTACCTACATCAGCAACACGAGCACAAAGTCCGCTAGAGGAGCCTCGACCGAGTCGGGCGATCTCGACAAGGAGCTCGAAAGAGAACATGACTGTGCAGCTCTTTCCACCATCCATCAATGACCAGGAGCATTCGTAGTGTGTAGCGATGAATTCAACGGGTCTGTCTTCACCCGAGCCGCGTAGATTCCAATGGTGTACGACACCAGAGTTATCTGCAACCCCATCAAGCTTGGCGAAAGATCTGTTATATGAAGTACAGATTCTGCCCAGATAGAGGTGAATAGTCAGTATCGTACATGAGACTATCTCGACAAATCCTGGTAGGTGAGAGTTCTCTGTACCGTCACAGCTTCTGTATAGACAGGGTCGAGCTGAACAAAGTGTCCCATGCAAGTCCTGTGAGAAGACTGGCAGCGTCATTACTCCAAAAGGTTGCAGCCCCGAGTCCAAAGTGACATCGCTCCGGTTGAGAGACTCCAGCTGCAAGATGAACGTGATGGTGTTGACAGCGCACAAGCAGAAGGATTGTTTGCAGCGTCTTATGATCTCCTTTGCCACGTCCAAATCTGTAGCGTCGTAGTCGACTTGTAAATCCTTTCCTTCTTCGCAGAGCGAGAGTAGTGAATAGACACGATCACGACGAATGCGGGATTCTTTGAGCTTGAACTTGTTCATCAGATAAACAAGACTCCTACCCTTCCAGTTGGTATCATGCAAGGGCCGAAGGAGTTCGAGTCGTGCAAGATAACCTTCGCCCCAATGTGAAAGTACAGGGAACAGTGAGCGGTCCAGTTCGATGTTGGCAGCCATGAGCGTGATACTACGTGCAAGCACTACTTCTTGAGTAATCCATGCTCGGTTCCAATATTCAGCAACGCAGAGGTAATGGAAGCTTAACCCCAGGTCGAGCCGTTTCAAGGGAGTTGTTCCAGTTCCTTGTGCGCAAACCTTGCGTTTAGCGCGCTGCCCAACATACAGGAGGAACCTGGCGATATTTTTCTCATCTCCCAGCCATGACACCACATTCCTAGCTCGGCTGAATACCACACCCATTTGCTGTACCTGGTGATTTCGCTCTAGGGAGTCGCTTTGATTGATACAGAGGGCGTCTATCCAGATCCAAGTACGCGGTAAGTGTTTACTTCGTCTTGCCTGTACAAGGAACCGATGCAGATTGTGACGAACTCTGAAGTATCTGCCGTTGATGAGGATTGTGTAGCATTCGTCCCCGTCACCCCATACGTAGGAGAGACAGATGTACGAGGTTTCTGTGGACGCGTGTTTGATTCTGCACTGTACATGACCGTCTGGTGACCTTTCCCTCAGCAGTCTGATGAGTCTGATTGACGAGCTCTGCTGGTCGATAGGCTCATACTGGAATGGACGCGACATGCTTATCTGGACACTCTAGAGTCCACTCCCGGGGTGGCGCTGGTCTGTCCAGAGTTCCGCACGGAAAGAGCTAGTATCGAAGACGTGGATTTGATGTTAGTGCGAGTCGATAGGATCGCGGCGATCCCAGGGCACGACTGACAAGGAAGAGAGCCGTACGCGCGATGGAAACGTAGTATATAAGTGCTGAGCGGGGCAGTGTAAGGCTGAACGGTTGGAAGCCATGCTGGATCCAATCATACTGCTTACGTCGACATTGCGCAAGAGCGCCTTGCACTCCAGCAATCTCAATTAAAAGCCATCTGCTTCATGATTGTCGCCATCTGGCTAATCATCGATGTGTTGTAGCATGTAAATCAGGCATGATGGACACGTCTTCGTGCTTGCTTTGGTTCTGCCGCGCAATAACCCGAGCACGCTTAGAACGGTCTGCAGTACGCATGATCGGTAACGTCAAGATGATTCCCGGTGAACCTCAAGCGATCAGGTCAGCCCGGCGCCGCAAGGATTGTCATCAAAGGTGATGGTTGAACGAATGTATGTGCGTGACGTAGCCTGCGCGCCCCGGCCCCACATTCGCCACTTTGACGGGCCCGTGCGCCTGATACTCCTTTCCAGACGAAGAGGAGCGACTGCCTCAAACCTTAGGAGACTCCACCTCTAACAACTCAACTAACGACTGAAATCCGCACAATCTCCTCGACACTGAGAGAGTCAGCTTGTAGACATTGGTGCTGCTTTGCAGCGTGGCTGGAAGCCCGGATTGATGACGTCCGGAGGTGCCAGCCCTGACCAGAACATGGCACGAAGGATGTCAAGGCTCTTGGAGTATAGCAAAATGTTGCGTTCTTACGGGTGTACAGTCTTGCCACTCTTCATGAAGCCCCTCCAGGAGCACATGCTCGAATCGCAGCGGTCTCTTGCCAATACGACGAAACTACTAGTCTCGTCAATCAAACGAAAGCTCGTTCTTCTCGTCTTCTTTCATCTCATTAATGTCATCTCACACCTATGCCTTTCCAGATGGCGATGCAAGACAGCTTTCTGCCAAGGTCACCTGTATCAGATACTACACTGTTAGAAGTGGACTCACTTATTGTACTTTCCATTCCGTTTTTTCATACCATAAATAGAGTAAGGACGTCGAAAGATCGCAGCGCCAATATATACCCATTTCGCGTATTTCTCAAACCGTATATTGGTCTAGTTTACTTGCACGTGTGCGGTGCCGCTCCGTCACCGCGTCTTGCGCAAGACTTCTATGGCCTTCTTTCGTCACCGTTGCCCACGCAACAGTTCCCACGTCCGGAGCCCACCTTCACCGTGAGTGCGCACAAACGAATTTGGTCTCACATTTCAACGCTGCCTTTTCCTCTCACCACCACCAACTTTTGACTCCAGCCAGCTTGCGGCACAGCCACTACACAACTTCACCACAGTCGGACGCGTTGAATTCCTGAAGATGGGGTTCGCGCCTTTGCTCGTTGATACCTATCGCACGTACAAGAACGGTACTAGCAACTTCGTCCAATGGCTTGCGGAGACAGCCCGCGCCACTGGCACCGTCAACAACATCTTCAAGGACAACCATCAAGAAGCAGTGCCGCCTGCTGGAGGGAGACTTAAGTGCGCTGCCAGAAAAGAGGCCAAGAAAGCTGGATTGACGCAAAACGCTACCGCCACATGTCAGATCCCGGCCAAGTCATCCCTCACCCTCGCGACCGCTATCGCCGGTGACACACACGCATCCGTCCCGCTCTCGGTGTTCACGAAATTGCGCGCAGTAATTGAAGGTCGTAGAGACTGCGCAGTTTGGTAGGCGATGACCTCCGATCGTGAGGATATTGCCACCAAAGTGAACAACGCTAGGCACCAATACTTCATCAAGGTCGTGGAAAACGTCTTAGAGATACTCAGGGCCAAGCAGCCGCAAGCTCAACATCGACCACTCAAGACAGACAAGACAGGTCCTGCACACAGCACCAATATGTATGAGCTCCTGCAAGACAAAGAGCTCTCCGACAGTGGAGGAATGCCAGAGGTCATTGAGAGCCCAGTTCGACCTACCAAAGGGAAGGTCACGTACAAGCTCGAAGCGTCTGATACCGACGTCTCTTTCGCATCTGTTGCTTTTCCAAAGACTCTACTCACCTCAGACTCGCTGTTAGGCGCACTTAGCGCGAGTTTGCAAAGGGCGAAATTGATCTTCAAGCGGCTGCGCAGACCATGAACGCCGCGATCGCTATAATTGAGGCACTGAGCAATGAATTCGAGCAAGCAAATCCCCGATTCAAGGACACGGCAGAAGTCTATATGCACGTGGAGATCGTCAACTTCACAAATTTCGGTTACGGTAAGAGTGGGGAGGGTTCAGCTTTTATCGACGTGGGCGACGAGGACAGCGATCCGTTCACCTACAAAGAAGGCAATCAGATGTTACGTGCCGACACCGTAATGTGCGCACATACGGTGGACCTGGCTACTACTGTTTTTGGCAGTGAACAAGAGCAGAACGACTTCCGGCTCTCCCGCGACGAACGAAGATTCCTGAAATGCGTTTCATAGCTAGCGTCAATACCCGAGGGACAGCCTTGTATTGGCAGCTATATGGTGCATAAGGCCGCGAATGCCATGCTATACAAGGGACGCCTAGACAGCTGGATCGTCTTCTCGCTACAAATCCTGTAGGACATGCAGAGAGAGCTGGGGTCTCGCTTGTCAGCTGGTGAGTTGCTTCTCCAGAAGAGCGCACATCAGCTCTCCGCATACTATCAAGTCTACCTCGACGTCGAAGGCCTCGAAGACGTCGGTAAAACACACAAGCTTTATCGTCATGGCATGGAGGAACGCCAAATCTACATCGACGCTTTGAACGAGACTCAAAAGCAGGAAATGTTCGATGAACTTAAACAACAAGCCCACTGGAAGCTCGGCAGCATCCCCGACTTCTCACTTCTGAAGTGCGACCCTGCGCTCTGCGGCTTATATGTTGCTGGTATCCGCGATGAATACCACAGGACAACCGTTGACATTGCATACAATCAGGGACAGATCCTCTTTACAGCTCATCTCTACCACGCTGCAAAGAGTACCGGATACCTACCCAAAGATCTATAGTGGACGGACATGGACTGGCTCGTCCACCGGCAAGGCAGCGACCGGATTTTCCTGGGCAAAAAGCCAGAGCATGGTAGTGAATTCGGAAAGCACTTGAACATCGTCATGGGTTTTTCTGCCCATAAGTTTACTAAGAACTACAAATCCCGTATGCCCGGTAAAGAGTGGGAGACCAACCTTGGCGGGGTGCGGCGCTTCGAGTATCACTCCCGATACTCTGAGCTGAGCTCCGACAAAGAGCCACGGCACAAGAAGCCCATCAGGGAGAGCAAGGCAAAGAATGACATCATCACCATGGTCGAGTCGCTGGTTAAGGATTATCAAGGCGAGGCTCGCGACGATGGCAAAGGACTATCTTCTCTCGAGAGACTCGGTCTCTTGCCTTCGACGTTATGGAGCTCTATCTCCGATGCCTTCGAATTCTGCAGGATATTCAGAAGTACGCTCTTGCCATTGCGCCACTCGATTACTCAGAGTCAACGTTTAGTCGGGGCTTGCCCATGAACACCGTTGTCTGCGAGATGCTATATGACTTGGGCGGTGCGCAACGCCTTCAACCAAGCATATTCCCCGTCGCCGCCACCATCCTGCGCAAGGTCATTCAGAATGAAGGAGACACTACACTCACAAAGGCTAGAGTATGGCAAGAGAAGACGAAGCTCAAGGTGGAAGACTTCAAGGGTATGGATGAACCCAGCTTTGAGAATCCTGATGCAGATAGAATCGGCCTTCATTTGCGCAAGAAGTTTGTTACCATCATGTGCATGGATCAGAAGGGGAAATTTTACGGTTCCTTTTGGAACGAAGTGAGCTTCACGCATTATTTTTTGGCTTGATCGAAGCTGTAGACTCTGGTGACCCGTGTCTTGGAGCGTTTATAGAGACGAAAGGAGAAGAGAATTGGTGGTCAGTCACATTGGGCAGCTTGTAACGTTGAACCATATGCGTGAAGCAAACAGGTTGCAAAGTATGTAGGCTAGCAATGTGAACGACAGATTGAAACCGCTTCTCTGCATTGTAATGGAACTGCTATTGTGTATCTATTGGATTGACATTAATCTAGATCAACAGCATGGCCATGGCGCTGAGCACCAAGAGCCCTCCACCGAGACTCTTGCCCAAGACCGCACCAGACTCACCCGTCTGCTCGGCCACAGCCGCACTGCCCGTAGCACTACCCGTAGGCGTCGCGCTCGCTGTGCTCATCGCTCCCGTGCTACTCCCCGTCTCCATCGCATGCTCACCCCCGACACCCCCATCCACATTAACATTAACCGTCGCACTTGCACTCGCACTAGCCTCTGTCTTCAACCCACTCGAAGTAGTACTCGAAGCACTCTTCTCCCCATCCTCACTCCCACTCTTCTTCACCTTACCATCCCCCCCATCAACAACAATACTCTCAAACGACCCAGTCATATCCCCATACTGATAGCTACCCCCTGGATTCTCATTCCGAACTTCCACCTTCTCCACCACCATCGTAAAAGGCGCAGCACTGTAGTCCGTTTCGCCGCCAGCCCACTCGATGGTGCCTTCGGCGTTGTTGGGGTCGCCGCCGGCCCAGATGCCGATGCGGACGTTCATGGGGGTTTGGGGGTAGTTTGATCCGCCGTTGGCGTCGGAGTAGCGGAGCGTGCGTTTTACGTCGCCGTCGACGAGCCAGGTTGTGGATGAGGAGGTCCAGGCGATGGTGTAGTTGTGGGATGTGCCTTGTGTGTCGGAGATGGGGGCGTCGACCTCGCGGTCATGGGTTGTGGTGTTGCCTTTGCCGAAGTAGTTGGCTAGGGGGTGTTGGGAGGGGATTCTTTTGTATAAGGATGTAGGGATGGGGAATAGACTTACTTTGTACATTCCCGGCTTGTCCACCCAGCCACTCCCAATCCACCTCATCCAGATCGTCACTCTCGAGAATGGCACTGCTCACTACGCCCTTGCCGGGCGCAGCTTTCATGACGAAGCTCACGCTGCCGAAGAAGATGTACCAGTTCGATTGGATAGTGGGTGCATCGCCGGCTTTGTTGATAGTGAACTCCGCACCCTTCGAAGTGTACTTCACATCGCCAGCGGTGACTTTCCAGTTCTCATCATCGGCGCCGGTGGTGAAGTCGTGGGTGTAGACTGACGAGGAGAGTGCGGTATCTGCCGGACAAGACTTCTTGGTTGGATCGCAGTCTGTGGATGTTTGGGCGAGAGTTTGAGTAGTTGAGAAGAGGATGAGGGAGAGAGGGAGTAACGAGACGTTGAGGAGATGCATTATGGAAGATGTAGAGTGAAGTCGCTCTTCTGCCGATGTTGTGAACGAATGACTTGGAAAAAGATAGAGAAGGGACAGAGACAGCGACAGTGAACTCAACGAAGTAAGGAAATAGTCTTGGAGTTGAAGCAAGAAGATAAGCACCAGGAGAACCCGCGTACCCACCTACTTTAATCACAATCTACAAAGCTTGAAGTGCCCAACCCTCCGCGTGGCACGCACCTCCCTCGCGTGGCCGCAATCAAGGGGGAACCAAACCACACCACTCTCCACAGCCCCCGTCACTGTGGGTCCCTTCAATTATCATCGTCAGCTCCCAGATCACTCCCTGTACCCAAAGATACGTGTGCCAGGGCCAGCATCGATAGCAAGCAGCTGCCGGGAACGAGAGGGTCGCGAATTGCAGGTACCATGTCTCGGCCCGTGTTAAAGCCGCGTGGGTTAATGACGACGCTCGCCCCACCGGGCGATCCGAAACTCAATATCTGCTGTGGCTGGTGCTGGCTAAGTATAGCTCGCGAACACGATAGTAAGCATCTAGCTTTCCAGCGACATCGAGTTACTATTCGCTTCATTGGACAGGAGGTTCTAGACATTGCTTGTGCCGATGATAATGCGTGAGTTGTGAGTGGTGGCGTACTGCGCATCTTGCATGTAGCCTCGTACGGGTTGTTGCATGGGTCATCGCAGTACCGAGGTTTTTCTTGTACAAAAGGTACGATGTACATAATAAGTGCGAGCGATGTACGGTGTTGCATCGATTGCCGTCGTCACACAATGAGGTTGCATACGCCTTTCACCCGGAGACATCGCAGTACCCAAGGACTACTTGAACGACCACCGCGAAAAGAACGTGGACAGCAGATACATTTACAGGCATCATCTCTCTTGCGAGGCAAGACAATTTGTAGCACAGCTAGCCATACCGGCTTCCCCCTATGCTGATGCATTGCCATACGACGTGGTTTCGACATCGCGCAGGAGCTATACTCGCGGACTCTCATTCATCACATCACAGACCCCCTTCCTTCACAATTGGTACGCCCGAGTCAGCTTGTTAGCAGCGCACCGCATCTCGCCTTTCGATAGAACGGCGTCGGCGAAACATGAAAGGAACAGATACGAGTAAGAATGAGGGCCGAACACGAAATCGAGCAACACAGTCGCCGTCGAGTCCAGGCCAATGCACATCACATATCCGTCGAATGAAGCCATGCTCAACATTAGTCCTTACGTTGGCCTATATTTGGAGCGATGTACGAGCGTTTCTAGAGCACCTTGAAACCACATTACAAGTTCGCACCACCACGTTTAGAGCATCCTCAGGCAAAAGCGCACATCTACGTCTCGACAGCCAGATTGCGAACTTGCACTTAAAAGCGCACTATACAATTGAGTCATGATCGTAATGCTTCTATCGCGGTATCCCCGCCCCTTCCCATCCCATCCCATCTCAAACAACCTCACCTCCCTCCAATGATGATAAGCGAGCGCATAGTCCTCTCCATTTGCTCACACAAAAGCCAGGCTAACCAGTCGCACAATTCCATTTCATTCCACTCCACCTCTACAAATAGGCCGACAGCACTTTCCTCACCGCGTTCTACCGCGTCTTCTTGATCTCCGTCGCCCACCCCTCAATCCCCTCGCCCTTACTACCAACCGGGATATTCAAATCTACACCCTCCATGCCTTTTGTGTCTTTCAGGAATTCGTGTCCTGCCATTCCGCCTGCATTTGCGCGGTCGACAGGTAGTAGTTCCAACATGGGTAACAGGAAACCGGCAATCTTCTTACTCTCCTCTGAGCTGAAATGATATTTCTCGTGGAGGACGTCGGGAAGGGCCCAGTGTCGTAATCGGTGGATGTTGCGGAGCTCGCCTTTGCGGTTGAAGATCTCCTGTGACCATTTTCCCGACATGCAGAGGCCCTTCGGGAAGGTGCCTAGAAGCTCGATGATTTGTGCGATGTGGTCGTCGTCTTTGCCGTACTTTGTGCCAGATTGTGGGTCAAAGAGGTAGTCGCCGGTGATTAATTCGAATGTCTAGTATTGTTAGTTCACGTCTTTCAGGTTTGGTGGCGTCCATACCATCGCGGCCATACTCCAGACATCGGTACTGGCACCCCATTTGCTACCCAAAATGACTTCTGGTGACCTATATTGCCTAGTCTGGATATCGTTCGTAAAGTGGTGTCCAACCCAGCAGGCGTTTCCAAGATCTGCAATCTTGACTGAAATAGTTTCGAAGGCGTTTTCGACTTGCTGCTCGAGCTCGGTCTTGCCGGATGAGCTGCTGGGTTTGTCGAGGCTGATACCCGATACCTCCTTCGTAAGGAGATCGCTAACAAGATTAGTATACACTCGAACATGGACATGAGATGACTTACGCGGACTTTTCTCGTTGCTTTTGCGCGTCGTCTTCGTTCGCGGACTTTATTCCGAGCCGTTCTGCCATGGACAGGCTGGGGCCGGCGGATGGAGTTGCTAGAGCACCACTCATTACGACACCGTCTGACGAAGAAGGAGGACTCGGGATAGTCGTGGGGGAGTCTTTACCTGTACCCTCGCTCATAACCTTGTTGAGACTTTGTGTGTTGCCGGGAAAGCTAGAGAGCTCGGCGTGGTTGAAGCTCGCGTTGAGCGGGCTGGGGAGCGGCTGACTTCCTGTAATGAGGGTCCTCCGTCTCCGCCTGCCGTTTCTAACGCTGTCTTCGCTGTCCTTCTTCTTCGGTTCGTCCTTCACGTATGTTTTTACGATCTGCTCGACGTCGCCGATTTCGATGAGAACGTTCTCAGGCTTCAGGTCGGTGTGAATGATGCCGCATTCGCGATGGAGGTAATCGAGGCCTAGCAAGACCTGTTTTGTGATCTGCTTGACCAGCGGCATTGGTATTCCGCGGTGGTTCCACCTCTTGATCAAGCCCAATAAATTCTCTCCTAGCACCTCAAACACCATGCAGACGTGGACGCCGTTCGGGCCCTTGTGGTTGAAGGAATCGAGGAGGCTGACGACATGTTTCCGGCCGGGGTGGTTCTCGTTCGCGTCGACCACTTTCTTGAGTAGCTTAATCTCGTCGAGGGCGGTTTCTGTGTAGTGCGCAGCGGAGCGCACAACCTTGAGGGCGACGTGCTTGCCGCTGGCGTTATCCCTCGACAGCCAGACGGTCGAGAAATGGCCCCACCCAAGCTTGCGCACAATCGTGTACTTGCCGTCCTTGTACTCCTCACCGACCTGCACCGGGTGGTAGCCGCCCTTGCAGTAGTCCTCTGAGTCCTCCTCGTCGGCTGTGTTTTCGGCCTCATCGACCGACGACGACGACGAGTCGGGCGAGTGGCTTAATTGGTTTCCGTACATCTTGTGTTGGGCGAGCGGCGAATTGGCGTTCTGCACACTGCGGGGTTGAGGTCAGTATAAGGTTGCTGCAGTCAGGTCATGTCTCGGGGCTAGCACATGTGCGGGCGCATTAAAATAAGTGAAAGAGGGGGGCGCAGGCTGGGCGGGCGGGAAGGTTGAGGGCTGCAAGCGGTGGTTGAAGGTGGTGGTGGTTGTGAACGTACTTGTACTGAAAGGAGCCCGTCGAACCTGCGGGCGAAGCGTTCTGGTTGCCCTGGTTCTCCGTCGTGATTATGGGCTTGAGGTCCTGGCCCTTCCGTCGCTTCTTTCCGCCGTTGCTGTTGGCAGCCTGCGCGACCTGCTTGGCCTTGTTGATGGCCGCCTTCTTCATGTCGGTGCCATTCATGGTGGCTTTCCCCGCCACGCGCTGGGCTGTGGGCGGGACTGAGGCTCGAGGGTTGCTGGGATGTGCGTGTGCGGTTAGGCGCTCCGGACGCGTTGGGCAGCGCTCATGGGCAGACGCAGACTATGGGCTTGCAGGTGTATAATGAGGGCAGTGTGGCTCTTCTGTCGCACTGCCTCGCGATTTCTTCAATTGCTGGACACGGGCTTAGCGCTCCCCTCGCCAGCCTATCGATGTAGGGCTTCTGATTGGTGCTTTGGTGGGGGTTTGCACGGATGCGCGATGCTGCGACAACCACGGGAGATGACTCGCTTGGAGGGATGCGTGGTTAATCAAGTCGGACTCGCTTCTCGGAGAATTCGATGCGACTTGGGATGATGATAGAGATGGTGACGGATGGCTGGAGCGCGTCAAAGCCGGAGGGAGCGGTAAGGAAGCAGGCCAGACGAATTATGACATCAGTCGACGCCTACAAATAGTCGCCTGCTACCACATTAGTTCGTCCACGCAACCTTGGAAGCCAGTTTTGCCCAAAGCCTTGCGTCTGGTTAAATTAGCGCAGCGAGCACCTTGCCTAGACATACCGGGCCGGTAGCAACTCGAGAGGCTGCCAGCTGCTAGGAATGCTTGTTGTTGCGACCCGATCTGCAGCACACGTGGGATGTCAACATCACGCATACCGACTGCACCTGAAGACCCTGGACCACATCATACCACATCATCTGTACCTTCCAATCCATAGTTAATACCGCACCTGAAGATGGGAAAGATGCGACATGCATCACCTGTGCCGTCCTATTTAGCTATTGCTACCAATATCTGCAATGGAAGCACATATTCGAGAAAGAGCCATGCCCAACCTCTCGGAGCAGGAAGGAGCCACCATAACCCCACCACTATATAATACATCCGCACCCAAGCCTGACCTTCAAAGAAAAAACCGCTATGCAAAACTATAAATGTCCCGTATCCTACATTCGCGCGCCATCCATTAGCAGCCATGTAACATCTGACCTGCAAGTCATGCCCAAAGCATGCCACCTCGCATATCCCTCATTGCGGAGAGCCGCATCTCAGCACCACCACCACTACACTCACTTCGCCGACACAGCAGCCATCCACTTCTGCTCGTCCTGCTTGTCGAAATGCAGCAGCATGCCCAGCACCGGAATCAGCTGTTGCTGATATTTCTTGTCTCGTTGCTCTAAAAATTGCAGAAGCACGTTTTTCAGGTACACATAGTCGATTGCTTCTTGGATGGCTCCACCGCCCTTTGGTATCGGTGAAGCGAGGCGTGATCGTGATGACTCGACTGAGGAACGCGAGGATTGCGGGACAGGGGTGGAGCTGGAGCCGCGAGCTTTTAGGGTGCGGAGCTCGTCGGACATTGTCTGTGGGTAGGTTAATATGAAGCATGTGAAGGGTTGTGGGAGTACGTACCTTGCTGGACTTTTGGAGCTTCTCGAGGCGACTCTGAGTCTCGTCGAATGCTCGTCGCAGATCGCTCTTTTCTTTTTCTAGCTCGTGGGCTTGTTTCTCGCTTTCGTCCAGCGCGTCGCGGAGTTGGCTCATCGCAAGTCTGACTTCAGAAGCTTCTTCGCTAGCTTGCGCTGCTCGTTTCTCAAGATCCTCTGTCTGCTTGCGGAGCGCCCCTTCGGAAGCCACAAGATCTTCTTTGTCTTCCACAGCGCGCGCCTGTGCGCGTTCGGCGTCGCGAACCTTCTGTTTCAATTCTTCAAGCTCTCGAGCTCGTCGGCGGCTGAATGTACTAGCTTGCTCCTCTGCACGTTCGCGTTCCTCGACGGCAAGGTCGAGGCGCTCTTGCATCTCGCGTACTCGCGTATCAGCCCGCCCCTGCGCATCGTTCAAGAGTCTTCTCATCGTTTCAGCCTCGCGTCCACGTTCACTGAGTAAACGATGCGCATCAGCAAGCTCCTCTTCCAGACTCTCGCTTCGGGCGCGAACCTCCTTCATCTGGGTGCTCATCTCTTGTACCTGGTCCTGCATGCTGCTCACAAAGTCCTGCGCACTTGCAGACTGCGCCGACTTCATCTGTATCTCTTCACGTAGGCTGCTGACCTCACGAGTAAGCTTCGCGACTTCTTCTTCCAGATCGTGAACCTTCTGGCGTGATGTCTTGAGCTCGTCTTGTGCCTTTTTGGCATCTTTGGTCAACTTGTCCCGGTTTTCGATGACATCCTTCCGCTCTGACTCGGAGTTCTGGAGGTCTCGCTGGATCTTCTTGTTAGTCTCTTCCAGCGCAAGCCTCTGGCTGGTTTCTTGTTTGATCTTGTCGTTGAGCGTCTTGATATCGCCCTCCTTGGTCGATAGCTGAGACTTGTATTCAGTGATCTCCGATCTGAGGTCTTTCTCGCGATTCTCCAATCGGCGGACTTCTGTAGTCTTTGTAGAAAGCTCGTCCTTGGTAGTGCGCAGCTCTACTACCTCCTTGCGCAATGATGTCAGCTCCGGTTGTGCCTTCTGCAGCACCTCTCGCATTTCGGTGAGGTCTTTAAAGCGGGACGCCGCGAGCTTCTCTGCAACCGAAAGATCCGTCTGCAGCGTCTCCGCCTTTGACTTGAGCTCTGTAAACTCGGCTGTCAATGCCTCTCTTTCTTGCTGCGACGATTCATTGGACGTTCTGCTCGTCTTCAACTCGGCGATTTCAGCCTCAAGCTTGCCGAGGTTCTCTTGCAGCGCCGCCTTCTCGGCTTGCAGCTCCTTGACCTTGTCCTTGGCTTCAGTATGTTCAAGACCATAGTCAAGAAGATCTTGACGCAGTGTATCGATCTCTTCTTGCATGTCTTCTTGGTCCTTTGCCCTCTTGCTGAGACGGTCAATCGTCGACGCTTTCTCTGCAACCTCGGTCTGCAATGTTTCGATGGCAGCAACCTTCTCCTCGAGGTCAGACCTGAGCTGCGCAACATTCTTCAAAGCATCCTCAAGTTGGGACGGCGAAAACTCTGCATCGCGAGGGCTGAGAAGGCCGTCGGTGTCTCCAGCTTCACTGGGTGTTGCTTCAGGTGTTAACGTTCCACTGGCCTCAGGTCCCTTTCCTCCCTTCTTGTTCTTCTTGTTCTCTTTGGCACGGGCTCTCTTCTTTGCTGCTGCGCTCTGAGGAGGTTGTGCTGGGGTCGCCTGCGGCTGCTGGACTGGTTCTGGTTTTGTCGACTTCTTGTCGTCGTTGGCTTTTTGCAGATCCTTCTTCGCTTGCTCAAGCTCGGCCAAAGCGCTGTCGCGTTTCGACTCAGTAGTCTTCAGCTGCTCGCGAACTTTGCCGAGCAATCCGTCCATAGTCTCGTTCCGTCTCTCAGCCTTGGCATGGGTTTCGCGCAATTGCGAAACTTCACCTTGGAGTTCCTCGATTCGCTGCTTGAGTTCTTGCACCTGATCATCTTCTACAATCTTCTCTCCCTTGTCCGCATGTAGCTCTTCTAGTTCCTTGGACGTTGCGTCAAGTTTCGCCTTGAGTTCAGCGATGGTCCTCTCATTCTGGTCATGAGTATCTTTGTGCTTGTGTAGCTCTTCCTCGGCGCTTTCAACCTTCGACTTGAGATCCACGATGGTGTTGTTGAGCTCCTTTTCGCGGTCGTCAGCGTCCCTTTGTAGTCGTTGATGGGTGTCCTTGAATGTGTTCAGATCGTTCGTCGTAGTCTCCAGATTCTGCATGAAAGACTGTGCCGATTCCTGAGCCGTAGAAAGCTCTTCCTTGAGCGACTTGTTCTCCTCCTCGAGCTTCCCAACCTTCTCCTCGCTTTCTTGTAATTGTGTCTGCAAGCGGGGCAGCTCGCTGTCGTACGAGAAAAAGTCTTCCGTGTCTTCGGTGCTCTCAGTTTGCTTGGACGTTTTGGAGGGTGACGATGGCGCGACAGACTCGGTCTGTGTTGTGGAATCGTCAGGTACAGCCTCGCTGGCAGCCGGCGCCTGGGACTTCAGCGTCTTGACCTCAGCCGTGGCCTCCTTCGCGCGCTTCTCGGCGTCCTCCAGCTTCTTGTTGAGCTCATCGCGCTCCTTGGATACCCGCTTGAGCTCCTCCATGAGCATGTCGCTCTTGACGTTCAGTTGGCCGAGGTATTCGACGAATGCGCCCGTGTCGCTGATGGACGTGAGAGGGGTGTATTCACGGAGGGAGCTCTCAAAGGCCTCGATTGCGCCCACTCTGGCGTGTGCGATGCGGTACGACCGAAGGAGTTCTGGAGGGGGGGTTAGCTTGGCGCATACAAAGGGAAGGCGTCACTCACCCGTATACTTGGGGTCCAGCTTGTCCAGCCTGCGCAATCGCAATTGAATCTCGCGCGGTAGCTCTGGTGGCTGTTCTGGCTTCACTTCCACTTCGGCACTCGGCCCCTCTTCCTCCTCCTTCTTGCCTTCACCATTCTCAGCACCAGCCTCGGCGGGTTGCGCCTTCTCCTTTGGTCGCGGCGTGCCGGCTCGACTCGGCAGGTCATCTTCTTCTCCTACGACGAACTCGGGGTCAAACTCTGAGGGGTCAGGGCCCTTTCCTGCCGGCGCGGCCTTGCTACTGTCGCCATCTTTCGATCTCGCTGTGCGTTTCGAGGGCGAGAGGTTGCGTGAGTTTGATCGTCGTGTTGTGGAGCTAGATCGCGGAGTATTCGATGGTGAGGTGGCTTTCTGGCGCGCTTGCTCTTCTGCTATTCTGGCGTCGATGGCCCCCCGAATGCGCTATGTCTTGTCAGCATGTCTATGATGCAACGTGGATGGGGATGGGTTACCTGGAACATGATGCTGCTGAATTATGAAGAAGTATAGAAAACCATGCAAAGTAGACAAGTAATACACTTTCCTAATGGAATACCAAACACGAAACCATGGGGACGAACACTATTCTGACACGTTCTGGGGTCCGTCGCGGCTAGGTGACATGGATCGGGGACGCTGGACAGGGCGCTAAGATCAGCCTTCGGTAAGCTAGTGCGGCGGGAATCCTCACTTTTTCTCTCGCTGGCCATTTCCCCCACCAGAACGACAACGCAAATAAAGCACAATGGCAAACGTGGAGATTTCACTGCCGCTGCCGGTCCTGCCTGAGGGCTGGGCCGGCGAGAAGGACTTCAAGGCCATCGGTCAGCTGAGCGACGCCAACGACCGCAAGATCGAGCCTGTTGGCCCGCACTTCCTCGCCTACGCCCGCAGAGTATGTGCTTCGACGATGATTGGCATGTGCAGTACTGACGAATTCTACAGAAGCGCAACAAGCGCACTTTCTCCGAGGATGACCGCATCCAGGCACAGGCCAACGTCAAGAGCGTTGAGGAGGAGGACCCCGACGATGTTGACGAGCCCGAGGACCCCGTCATGCTGCAGCGTGAGGCCAAGGACTGGAAGGTAAGGCGGTACTTCAGGCTATCGTAAGCTCCTACTAATATTGCCCAGTCACAAGATCACTACGCTGTGCTCGGCATAACCCGCTACCGATGGCGTGCCACCGACGAACAGATCAAGCGCGCCCACCGCAGGAAGGTGCTCAAGCATCACCCCGACAAGAAGGCGGCCAAGGGCGGAACTGAGGACGACCAATTCTTCAAGTGCATCCAAAAGGCCCACGAGGTGCTCTCCGACCCCGTCAAGAGGAGGCAGTTCGACTCCGTCGACGAGGGCGCCGAGGTTGAGCCACCATCCAAGAAGGACACACAGAAGGGCAACTTCTACAAGCTCTGGGGCAAGGTCTTTGAGGCCGAGGGACGCTTCTCAAACAAGCAGCCTGTGCCCAAGCTCGGCAATGCCAACAGCACCAAGGAGGAAGTCGAGCACTTCTACAACTTCTGGTACAACTTCGACAGCTGGAGGACCTTTGAGTACCTCGACGAGGACGTGCCCGATGACAACGAGAACCGTGACCAGAAGCGTCACGTCGAACGCAAGAACCAGAACGCGCGTCGCAAGAAGAAGACTGAGGATACCACTCGTCTGAGGCACATGGTCGACGATTGTCTGGCGCTTGACGAGCGTATCAAGAAGTTCCGCCAGGCTGAGAACGCCCAGAAGAACAAGCGCCGTCTCGAAAAGGAGGCTGCCGAGAAGGCTGCAAAGGAGGAGGCCGAGAAGAAGAAGGCCGAGGAGGCTGCAGCTGCAGCTGAGAAGGAGGCTGCCGAAAAGGCTGCAAAGGCCGACAACAAGAAGGCCAAGGAGGCAGCGAAGAACGCGGCAAAGAAGAACAAGCGTGTTGTACGTGGTGCCGTCAAGGACGCCAACTACTTCCACGGTGCCGGCGATGCGCCTGCTTCCCAGGTCGATGCCGCTCTCAGCGACGTCGATCTCATCATCGTAAAGCAGGACAACGAGGAGTTGGCTGCATTGACCAGCAAGCTCAATGGTGTCAAGGATGCCGGTAAGATCAAGGAGATCTTCCAGGAGGAGGCTCAGCGTCTCATTGGTGATGCAAAGCTTACGCAGGGCGAGCTCAAGGCTCTGGCTTGAAAAGCGGCCCAGGCTGCACCCACTTCTTGATAGACGTTGTTTAGACTTGGACGTAACGGGAATAATGATATGCGTGATTCCATTTGTGACAAACCCTCTTATCTTTCATCTCAAACTCAACTCGAATTCGCAGCCAGCATTACAGCAACTCTTAGCTTATTCACCCATCTGATGTCATGCCTTCACATGTGTCAAATGCATCCAGCGGGCGTTTCCGCGGCGGTACCAGGGTCTGAGCATGATGGCGTGGATGCGGATCGCGCGACACACCACCAAGAAGCCAAGCGCTGCCGTCACCCGGAACAGGCAGTGCATTAACGACACCCCAAAGTTTGGCTTGAGCCGGCATTCCTTTCTCACGACAACTGCGACAACTTCCACCGCAATACCCTCCGCCATCGTTAATCGCCCACTTACCCCGCGAGCAGCCATTTCCCCGCGCCAAGGACCCATACACGACGCACAGCAGCACCGACCGCCTGCGCAAGCCCACGCAGCCAGCAGGTTTCTCGCGGTCGGACCTCACTGGCACTGCGCTCGCCTGATTGGATTCTGCGGACGACCTCGTGCCCGCAATCTTACTACGACATCACCATGAGCGCGTCCCCCACGTCCAGAGACGGCCGACATGCGTCTCCAGCGCCTCGAAAGTCCTCAGCGCCTTACAAAGTAAGCCCGCTGCAGCTCCCCACTGGCGGACATCTCGCGCAGGATGAGGTACGGCGGCCGTCGATACAGTTCCTGGCGCACAGGAATCAGTCGCTCCCCAGAGGCCAACCCAGGCCCCGTGAACGACGCCGGCTGTCGTCACCGCCGCCTCCACCGTAAGTATTGATTTGCTTATACTTCATGCACTCCCGGGTATATCTAAGTTTTTTTGCGCTGCTTTGCGCCCGTCTTCCTCTTTCCCCGTACCTATGGCGCGCGAAAATGGAAAAGTATGCTTCCAGCACCCCAGGGCTCAGAGAGGCGCTAGGCTTGGTGGTCCTCAACTCTTGCGATTACCCTGCCACGGACCTCCATTCTGACAATTCACTTCAGCGTCTTCCAACCTCGGGTATCTTTCGACACCTTCGACAAGCCCGCAGACTTCATCGAGGAGAGCTCATTCACACTCATCGCCAAGCACAAGGACTACGAATACACAAAGCGTTCACGGACGTTCCTCTGCGGTTTCGACGAGAACGAGTATTCGGTATACGCCCTGCAATGGCTCATCAACGAGCTAGTCGATGACGGAGACGAGATTGTCTGCCTCAGAGTGGTCGAGAAGGAAGATGCGATAGCGGGAGACCGCAGCGTAGAGACTGGGCGGTATCGCGTGGAGGCTGACAACACCATGGCCGATATACAAAGTCGAAATCACGATAACAAGGCCATCAACCTGATATTGGAGTTTTCGATCGGTAAGGTTAACAAAGTTATCGACGACATGGTGAGTCTTCCGCGGTCGGTGAGCTGTTTCATGTCTAATAATGAGACAGATCAATCTCTATGAACCCGCAATTCTGGTAGTCGGGACACGAGGCAAGAGCTTGGGCGGATTCCAGGGATTGCTCCCCGGCAGTGTGTCGAAATACTGTCTACAACATTCGCCAGTACCTGTCATTGTTGTACGCCCCACATCGAAACGCGACAAGGCGAAGAGCAAGCGCACCAACGACCCAGACCGCCAGGGTTACAGAGAAATTCTCGCGAAGAGCGAGAGCCTTCCTGAATTCAACAGCCCTCGTAATAGCTTCTTCGCGAATGAAGACGAGGCAGCGATAGTCGGAGGAGCGGCGACCGCACCGAAACCTGCCGTGGAGGCGCATCCTCTAGCGCAAGTGGAACAAGCGCCAGACAGCAGCGGGGACGAGGAAGACACTCGTACCACCACTGTGGTCAATGATCTGGTCAATGATGATCCACGAAGCCCTGGCCCGATGATGAAGAGCCCGCATCTACAGAACCTAAGCAGTCCAGAGCTTAGTAGCCAATCTGGTAGTGACGACGAAGATGGCGAAGGCGGAGTCTCGACTTCGGGAACTTCGGCAGTAGAGAAAGCATCGATCGCAACGGGGCAATCAAGCGTTGGCGAAGGAGATACAGGCAGTGGGAATGCATCCATGTCGTACATGGACAGTCTTACAGGTGGAGCGAAGGAATCGAAGGAATCAAAGGACGCATAGTGGGAGCATCGACCAAGGGTTGATATGAGAGGAGGAAATGTGATACTCGAGGGAGATATGTCGTTTGGCCAGACTAACCCTGGACCGCGTCACGAAGGTTGGCGATGGAGACATAGGAGGTAGAGATCGTCTGTGTCGTACATGAATAGACTACGGGGGCAACTTGAAGAGCCCCCAAAGACACACCCGCACATTTTGGCGCACAGGGAATTGGGGGCGCATAGTTTTAGCATTCAATACCCAAGATATCTCGTCTCTCACATCAGCCCCAAAGATGGAGATTGTGGTGTTTCGGCGCGCCTGCCGGACCCCGGTTTGATCGACGCGATGACGTTTCGTGTGGCTGCAGCGCCGCGACATGCATGCGCGTTCCCGGCCCCAGTCCCTCATTGACTGATTGCCTCACTTGCGTAACCTTCCCCATTCCCAAGACCTCCATGTGTCAACGTATCCATACCGCGCCGCGTAATCAATGGGTATCCGCACCTCGCCCATAACCAGGACAAACTGGCAATAGCCACCAGCCACGCATTAGCTGCCGAATAACAAGACCGCCCATCCGATGATCCCGACTCTCCAAGACGACTGCAATGAGTGCATGCCGGACTATGCCCTGCACCGGAGTCCGATGACGATCGCCATATCGGCGCTTCCCTTTATCGTCACCTTCCTCGTTGCTTCTGTGGCGGCGCAAAAGCTGTTCCCTATCTTGTCAGGCAATGCGGATCGCAAAGGGCACCATGACAGCGCGCGACTGCCTGGAGCACCACAGCGTGCACAACCCACGATACTGAGTAGCATACGCCCCAAGGCGCGCTCACTTGCCAGCATCGCCTTCTCGACCAACTTCGCCCTTTCCGCCGTATTGGCTGAGCTCATCCTCTGCGAAATCTCCAACACTGTCAACCGCGCCACGCGAACGCTAGCGCTCAAGATCACACTACCTTCCTTGCTCTTCCTGCTTGTCGTCGCGACACCGGCGATCGAGATTCACTCGATCATATCGGGGACTGGGCTGAACATTGGTGGAGAACAGAAGAGTCGGCGACGAGCAGCATGGGTGTTGGAGCTTTGTGGGCTGGCGGCATGGCTGGCAGGGTTTTGGTACCTTGGTCGAGGGCTGCTGGGCTCGTATCTGCATGAAGCGTCGTATGAGCATGATCATACGTTCAGCGAAGGCTGTTTGGAGCGGATAGGCATTATTGGTATTAGCTTGATGGCTTCATTAGCTGGGTTTGCTGCTATATCTGCCCTTTGGCACACATTTGGCGTCAAATACCGTCCGGTAAGTCCTCATCGTCTCCCAGGAATAGAAGCCCTTGCCAGTCATACTAATGCTCTACAGGTCACCGAATCAGACATCGGTCGAAAGCAAGCTGGCATACAAGCTACGAACGACATGCTCCTGACGAAGGAGAGCCGACTTCGTGCGGTCGAACGAAAGCTTGCGGACAACCCTCAACAAGGCTTCATGGGCCGCGTAGTAGGATCGATTCGTGGAAATCCCGATATCCAGGAGCGGAATACTTTGCAACTCGAGATACAAGGCCTTGAGACTATGCGCCATACACTCCAGAACTCTCTGACAGTTCTCCAAAACCGTCGGCAGAACCAACTGCGATCGCATACCGCAAATGGGAGGTTATTCAACATCGTCTCGTATGTCTTCGCAGTATATTGCGCATACCGCATCATCGCTACCACAGTCACAACTCTACGCCGCTTTTCATCACCCAATGCAAGCTTCGCAAGTAGCGATCCCATTAATAACGTCCTCGCCCTACTAGCAAAGCACTGGGACCCAACCATCGACCGCGTCGCCTGGAGTCGAACCATCTCCTTCCTCCTCTCCGGCGTCATGCTCCTCCTATCCTTCAACAGCGTCCTGCAAACCTTCTACCTCTTCGCCCGCGTTGTCCCCGGCCTCCTCCACCACGCCCGCACCAACTTTGCTCTCATCATCTCGCAGATCGCCGCGACATATGTTATCAGCTCCGCATTACTTCTTAGGAGCAATTTGCCGCCTGAGATGAAGAGCAAGATTGGCGATGCGTTGGGCGCGCCGCTCGAACCAGGTTTCACGGAAAGATGGTTTGAGGGCTGGTTCTTGGCTGCGAGTGCGGCAACCGTGTTGGGCTTGTGGTTGGGGAAGAGGTTGAAGGGTGGGGAGTGGGATGATGATGGTGATGGCGGGGAGGGGGATGTTGAGATGGGGAAGAGGAGTACGTAGGATTGATAGTTGGGGGTTGTTATGTCATAAATACATTGATCACAATGTTTTTACAGTACGAAAATTGCACCTGCAATCATATCCACACCTTCGGCGCGTCCACCGATGTCTGCGGACCAGCTCGGCGAATGCCATCATACCCTCCAGCAAAGAAGCCGCGCCCAACGCGTTGAGTGATAACCACCGAGTATCGCTGCATGAACGCCAAATGAACCCATTTAGCAAGCCTGAGCCGCCCACCCGCGCTTGCTAAGCATGCATCACCTCTAGACCCGCAATAACGCGCCATGCGCGACCCGTTTGCTGGCCTTCTTTGATTGAAGGTTGACGTCGATGTTGCCCGATCCAGGCGCGTTCGCGTTGTGACGTCAGGTTTGGTGGGGCAGGTGGTTCGCCCATGAAAACACATAGAGGGGGCCTTTCTCGAGACATCTTCATACACACGACTTTCCACAAGCTCTATCCTACAGGTATGTGACAGGATTGAGAGGGGTGTTAAGGAGCGTTGGCTAATTGAAGGGCAGACCACAAACAAACCTACAAACCTGTACGTTGTACCTATGCGGATGATGGGAGAGGGAGTTGGCGTTGCGAGCGTCACGACGGCGAGCGAGCACTCACCTACCCCCTTACCTACCCATTCACTCCTACACATTCAACACACATCTAACATATCAAAGCAACCAAACCTCACACCCCACACAACCCCCAAACCACAACCATGTCCGCCCCCAACGCCGGCCGTCAGTCTCCCGAGCCCGAGCGCCAATCCGGAGCGCAAGCCGGTCAGACCTCCGACAACGTCAACAGCCAAGGCGCAGGACCCAAGGAGGGCGCTGAGAAGGCTAGCGACAACACCAAGGACAGCCTGAGCAGCAACCCCACGCACACTCTCGAGAAGCATGCTGAGGAGGTTACTAGCAAGAAGGTCTAGATCGGAGGGGAATGATGAGATGGTGGGTACGGACAGGCGATGCTGTATATAGTGCGAGAAGTCGTACTTGGCGGACGTTGTAGTTGAGGAATCGGACATGAGACCTATGAAACAAGAGGCAGTCTGAGGATGAAATGAAATGAAATGAATAGAATACATGAACGAACATTGCCTTGATCTAATCCACTGTGATGCAACTGTGCTTATGTTTTCTATATGCATTGCGTGAGTAATGTTTAACTGCTGGATATGTCAAGTGTATTACCTTTGTTGGGTCTCACCACCTCAAATCATCCGCAACATTGTTGTGTATATACTGTTGGAATTTTGTGCTATACATCCTGCTTGGTGCATACATTGGGAGATCTATGTTGGTTTTCCAAGCGTCGGCCGGTCAAGATCTGGTTTGACCCCACCAAACCCCGCCATGTACGCCTCAACGTCAAAAATATAATTGCAATATATTTTTTTTCCATGGCATTTACTGCATCACAATCGAATGGGCGCTTGGTCTAGGGGTATGATTTGTAAGCAATCTTGTTAAATACACTCTCAAGAAGTTTCCTAACATGTTATATAGTCGCTTCGCATCCTCTTGCGTACTTGTGAAAGGTCGTGGGTTCAATTCCCACAGCGTCCAAAGTCTTCTTTTTTGCACCTTTTTGTTCACAACACGGACAGGGGTTACGATGTATACGATAGTGATGGGGAAGGGAACTGTGCATTTATGCTATCTCATTCTGTCCTTCTTTATGTACCTTCTCTACTCGCTTCTATCCCATACACAAAACATTCTCCTTGATCCACTTCACACTCTTTTCGTTTCTACTTTCTGCCTTCTCCACCACTCTGTCTTCTTCAATCTCGTCTCTGCTCTCATATATAATAGTTAGCGTTCTCGTTGTAGTTGTCTTGCTTACTTCTGGTTCTCCTTTGCCTGTTTGTAGACATTCTGGTATCTGTTCATGCTTGTACTTAGTGTTTAATTTCTTCTTCCTAACACTGTTGTTACTTACTGGCATAGCATAGGTATGTCTTCCTTTCCAGTTCTTCGCTTCTGCTTTCATAACCATGTTGATGTTCTTCCTAGTCGACAGTCAGCATTCTTTCTTTCTTCTTTGGAATTCTGAGGACCAACAGAGGGGATGACATGAAAATATATATTTTGGCTCTGACTCATAGAAGCGTGCGCTATGCTGTAGTTTGATTGCTTATCTGTTACATCGGGTTGTTGCAGACATGGCTTTTGGTCCTACCAAACAACTACTCGCCCTAACTGATGACTCCCTACAACTCCGGAGCTGCCCAAAAACCTTTAGTCATCCCAATCAGAAATTCTGCCCCATACTTCCTGTATTGACTCTTCAATGGTAATGTCCAAAGTCTCTTGCTCGGACCCTTTTCGCTCATGACCAGACAAGTCGTGACCCCCTTGTTGTAAAGCAAAGAATAATGATGGACCCCCGAAGGTTCGGTAGTTGCAAAAATCAGAATTTCAGCTACCTAGATAATAGTCGAGCTTCTGCAATTTCGCTCTACCACAAAACGATCGGCCTTGTGTTCTGTTTCGAGGCCGGGTGTTAAAAGTATCATCCGTGTCAAGTCCTCTTCTCCCATGGTACTGCGATGACCCAGAGGCGACCCAGCGACGACGAGGCAACCATACCTTGCGCATTTTCAACGACTCGGATACTCAATTACGAGAAGTGTCGCAACTCCAAGAACCTCAAGTCCTCTACCGCACAAACTTTGGACTCACAAGTTCCCACCATCATCTTCCCTCGATACATTGGCATCCAATCACCCGGACATAGAGATGCTACCGAGAGCAACCTGTCTGTTGGTAATCCAACCGGGCTGCATGCACGGATCAAGAAGTCTGCGGAGGCCTGCGTTGCCATGGTTTCCAATGACTCCTGCGGAGAGGCGATGCTGCATGGATCGGAACACCCCGACTCTGCCTATCGGCGTACGTCTATGACATCCTATCGGAAGGCTAAGTCGCAACCGAAGCTCTGCACCTGGAACGTGAGACTCCATGACCGATGACAGGGGGCTACTATGTCTTGGCTAACCATGCCGACGTAGGTCTCGAGACTGCTGTAGTCTCTGATCCCGACGCCCAAATATCTCACCCAATCGCGAAAGCCGTACAGTGGGATTTCAAGGGGAAGGAGATAGAAGCCAAAGTAAGATCGATACGGTGGTTTCTAATGACCTAGTGAGTCCACAGTCCGGCATGTATACATCGGCGGGAGTCCCTGCCTGGACACAGTGGTGGTCGTATACCACATGTGCTATGTTATTTGTCCTTTTCACTGTTCATCTCAACAACCAGTAACGGGGATGACTATTGGTTCACTCCGTCCACCACCCGCCACGGGCGAACATGGGTCGTGCAGACTGTGTCACAAGCGCTCCCGGGTCACTATAGCCTATCGAGCAGACCTACTGAATGCGAAATGCGTAAGCAACTCCGGAAAGCATCAGCAATTCCGCCTTACCGGCTCGCCATCAAAACATAAACATGCATCGGGGAGGCTGGGTATTCCACGTGATCTCCTCCCGACCATATAACTACCTAGGTAGACATCCACGACTAACTCACATAGTATCAATACACATCAAATCGCTCCCGACAGTCCTTTTTGCAACTACTGCATCTCCCGCGAGATATCCAGATTCGACTCTCTACACCCTCCCCCATCTTATCACCATAGAACCACAAATACCTTCGTTCAGGACACCGAAGCCACTACAACTCAGGCTGGAAAGCGATACACCATGGTTCCACTCTCCAGCGAAGCTATCATTGCAATTGTTGGCATCCTAGTGGTGTTGCCTTCATGCGTCCTCGCCATCCGGCACGCTATTATTAGGCGCACGCGTCGCGTCGACCCAAACCAGAACGAGCACAGTAAGCCTCACAATTTCATGTCATGATGTGGACATTTCGCTGAAAGACCCACAGTAAACCGCGTTGAACTCCTTCGTCTACCTACCCGTTCGATCCTAAGCACTCATATCGAGTACACGGAAGTTGGTGGAAGCGCTCGGGACGCGATGGATACAAAATGCTGATGCTACGTCGGGAGACTACCCAGGTGTAGGGTTATTTCAAGACGACTGTATTGATAGGTCAGGAGACGGCATGATGGATGTCACTTGTCGCGGGCGACACGATACTCCTCCATGCCAGCTACAGGCAGGGGTGAAACGGTTGACAAAAGGCTTGGAAAAACATCGTATTCTCATATCGCATTCCTATATAAGTATACCACACTGCTCCCTTCTCCTACGCAACACCAGGAATAGCCACTGGACCAACCGGCCCACTACTCGCCCCAATATTTGCTTGATGCATCGTCCTCGCACCCCATTGATCCGGGTAATCCACGGCAGTATGAAACATCTGGTAGTTGGCCCACATGATGATATCTCCTTCCTCTACCTTCGGCAGCATGATGTATTCCGGCTTCAAAACGCGTTCTTGTATAGGCTTAAGCCAAGCTCTTATCTCGGCAACGTCATCGATGATAGTGGGTTCCTCATCTTCGCTTGACCGAACGAATGCGCGCCGGACGCAAATACCGTGGACCATGAATGCGCGCTCGCCTGTTACGGGGTTCACCCATACCATGGGGTAGCGCTTGATGTCTTTTTCGTCGTAGGGTCCAAGGTCCTCCGTTGACTTCTCTTTACCTTGACTCACTAGGCCTAGACCGTGAGACTGGCCTTTGCAGTCGCCCATCCACTGGTAAGGGTGGGGTGCGTACTCAACCCATGAGTGGTCGGCAATCTTCTTCTCTTGCTCTGTCATCATGTCGTATGTCTGTACGTTGCTGAAGAAGGCGGTCAGACCAGGTTCGGTCTTCATAGTCAAGCCACTGCCGTCGTCCCAGTGTACGGTCAGTTCTGGAGATGTGGGTCGCTTGATGCAGCGAAGGGTGGTGAACCAAGCTGGCTCACGCGCGTAAAGTGGCGCATCTATATGCCAGCGTTGGAAGCGTGTGTGACCTTGAGCGTACTCTTCTTCTGGGAGCGGCTTGTCGTGCCATGCGTGCGCGAGTTCTTTTTTGATCGTTGCGTCTTTGAGACCGTAGTGGTCTGATCCCTGGTAGCCTTTGCCGATTAGACGGACGTTCTCTGCGCCAGGTATACCGACAACATCGCGTCCTCTCTGCGGAGTTGGATTAGCGAAAAGGGCCACCCGGCTGGAAGTGACTCTTACCGATAGTAGGCCACCCTGTTTGTGGAAGGTCTTGACATCGCCATGAGAATGCACATGTGGTGCTTTAGGATCGAAGCGTGTGACAAGCTCCCATTGCTTGATGGGCGCAAGGTTCTCCTGACCCTTGACAACAACAAGCTTGTGTGTCCAGATCGCGTCTGAGAGCGCTTTGACGTCGGAATCTGGAACACAACGTTAGCTAATCGCAATGCCATCGTCATGGTGCCGGTGTGCTTACCACTGATGTTGGCGAGATCGATGTCATCGATCACCGCTCCAAAATTGTGCTTCTCTTTGGCAGTCTTCTCCATCTCCTTCACCGTAAAGGTGGGCTCAGGGGCCAGGATACCTGGTGCCATGATTCTTCGCAGATGTCGAGGAAACTGGTGACCAGCGATCTTCCTTCTGGGCGGTGGTCTCTTGCGGTGGGTTTTGAACAGAAGAAGCGAAAGTTCAAGTGGTGAGAATGCAAAGCCGGATGTCATAAGCGTCTACGCTCTCAACTCTGGATGTATAATTCCCACGCCACATATATGCTCAAAGGCGAGACCATGTTCATTCACCCACTCTTACTCAACGGCCATCCCCGCATTCCCTTCTAAGCGCTCGGTTGTTATCATGAACCCTATCTGAGCTGCGCTTAATACTATGGCCATTCATCCACCGAACCTGCGGGGAATATCCCCGAGGTTCCCTAAGAGGCGCCCTTCGCTAAGATCCACGGCTGTTATCTTATCAGCAGCCAAGGTCCCGGCCGAGACTCAACTCATGGAAGATGCTATGCTCGGCCGACTTCTTCGCAATCCGTGATCTATGCGAGCGCAGTGGCTGATAGCCGGGTCAGTCGAACCTTGGAAAGCAGTGGGTGCCTGTTCGTATCCGACTACGATGTTGTGAGATAACAATCGCTGAGCGAGCGACCCACTCTCAGTGCACGGCTGATGAGCGCAGCCACCAGAACGCGAGATACGAGATGCAGTCAGCTGCTTTCGCGATCATTGCATGTGGTGTTCGCGTCACGCGAGATTGAGCCTTCGAGGACATTCATGACGCGTCGGGCTCCTTAACGTGATTTTTGCTGTTAGAACGCGCCACAGCTCCTGTAGCCTTGCGATGATCTTGGTGGAACCTGCGGGAGATGGTTGCGACATCATCATGATCTGTGATGAGGTATCGAAGAGCCCTGGGGCGCTGCTGAAGCAAACCTCATTTGATGGGCACGGGTATGAGCACGTGACGTGGCATGACTCGCCGCGCGTCATCGATTTGGGCTGTCACGGACACTCATGCACAAACAACTCCAGGACATCTCAACAAGTTGCGCGTGAAACTTTGTGTAATATTGCAGCTGCCTCATCATGAAGTCGTACATCGCGCGCTGATTACTACTCGAACTTACACACACCCGCCGTGGCCCCCTCAACTCGAAGGATGATCGCTCGCCGCAATGTTGCACTGATGCATCACACGCGGCCCATACGACTTGGGAAACTCGGTCTGCAGGCAAGAAAGAATTAGCCCTTGTTGCACTTCGAGGTTTTCATGAAGTTGATGACTTACGATACTGTGCCATAGCGCGCGGTTGTACCACAAGATGACATCTTGCTCTTGATGCGGATGCGCATATATGTTCTCAGGCTGCAACGCCGGTCGCATGAGCCTGCGTGCCCAGTCAGTGCATGAACGAAGTGTGTGACGTCGATACATACTTATCAAGAAACTTCCTGACTTCTCCCAAGTCCTCAACGACCGTCTCAGCTCCATCCGGGCTGCTCTTGAGATGTAGCTTGAGAGCGCCCTGACCATGGACCTGCAACGACTTCTCACCAGTCTTCGGATTCGTCCATACCATCGGATAAACACAGACTTTGCTCCTCTCCCATTTCGGCAATTCGTCCAGTGACTTCTCAAGCCCTTCGGTCTCGAGGGAATGACCGAGTCGGGTACTGTGCGCTTTGGACATCCAGACGAAGGCGTGTGGCGCGTACTCGATCTTGCTGTTCATCACGACATTCCGTGTCTCCTCGTCTAGCAATGCCAGTGCACGGCTGCCAGCGACCATTGCCGTGGCACCCGGTGCCATCTTCATCTGAGTCCCAGCCTCATCCTCCCATCGCACAGTCACATCTGGGCCCTTGGGAGTTCGAACAGCTAGGAGGCAACCTACACGCGGAGGAGGAATGTCATACAGCGAGCCGTCGAAATGCCATTGGTAGAAACGGGAGGCACCAGCTTCGCGCTCTTCCGCTGGTATGTGCGGTGGAAGATGGAACTCTTCGTGATCGATGCCTTGGACTTCGAAGCCTGGCGGAAAGCCGAAGTGACCTTCCGGAACGGGTCCGCGTCCGAGGATGTGGACTTGTGGCTGTACTGGAATTGCTGGACGCTTGGGGATGCCGTAGAAGTCGACGCCGTTGTGATGAGTGAGGAAAGGGTCATGGCCATGAGCGAAGCCACCGGTTGTTTCCTCGCGGTCGAAGCTGATATGGAGTTAGATCGATCGAGCTCAAAGATGTTCAGCTACTCACTTTGCAGTAAGCAGATATTGCTGCTGCGGCTTGAGCATTTGCGGTTGCTCTTTGAACACTAACAACTTCCACTTGTGCAAAGCATCGGAAACGAACTCGAAGTCTGCATCCGTGAAGTTGTTCAAATCAATGCCGTAGATCTCGGCGCCAAAGTCTACTTGGCTACCTTCTGCGTGCTTGATGGGTACGACCCGTCCGGTGGTCTTGTCGGCATGTGGAAGATCGAGGATAGGCTTCTCTGCTTTGAGGCGCAGACAGTTGGTCTCCTCGGTTATGACTGCTGTAACGACCATGGTGTTTAGTAGCTGAGTAGAAATCGAGTTTGAAGAGCCTCTACAATTTGCATGCAAGGAGAGACGGGAATAGTTTTGAGCGTATCGTTGACTATATCACCTATCAAGTATAGCTCAGTTATACACAATTGAACTACCAGCCCCGAGCATGCTTGCAAAGTGATACTCGGAGCTCCACGTCTTGGTGTGGGTGCATTGATACCACCTCGGGCTCCTATCAGCCAGACTCGGGATCTCGGCCGAGTATCCACTTCCACCACTTTCAGATATAGCCGAACGCTCGCGAGGCCGACTATACCGCCTTAAGGTATCGTGCATATGTCTATGTACACGCCGCGCTCGTAATAGGTACAGGTCTATTCTCTTTCACGATCAAAGACCCGACTCTCACGCTTTCACAATGATTGCTCGCACTCTCAGATCCTCGCACTTCAAGACTAACTCAGGTACAAATACGCATTACCTACAAGCTGGCGACTCTTCAGGCCCGCTTCTGATATGCCTCCACGGACTCGGAGGCTCTACCGAGACATTTTCGCCGCTTGTGCCCTCTCTACCTCCCACGTACAACATCATTCTTGTCGACTTTCCTGGCTACGGAAAGACGCCACTAGCAGGTGTCACGAAACCACTTTCCGTTGAAGGGCTTGTTGTCGACTTGGCCGACCTCATCACATCTTTTCAAGCAAGCTCGAATAGCTCAGCCTCGTCTAAGGTTGTCATCGTTGGACATTCCCTAGGTGCCATTATCGCTCTGCAATATGCCGCAAGACATCCACAGTCTACTGCAGGTCTCTTACTCCTTGGTCCTGGTCGAGCAGCTGGTCACATCCCCGCTGTTCGACAGCGCATGCTCGATCTCGCGGCCGCGGTGAGGAAGGAAGGCATCAAGTATGCAGCGGACATTGCGGCCAAGTCTAACTTCTACGACGATAGGTACGCTCATATGAAGCCCGGAAAGATGTCCAAATCATGCTAACAAAGACCTCGCAGCCAAGACCGAACGGTGAATCTAGCAGCTCGAGAAGCTGTGAGGCTCGACGTGAGCTCTGCTGATCCCGAGGCCTATGCGCAAACATGTGAAGCTATCGTGGATAGTAGCCACAAAGATCCGCGGTACCAAGCCATCACATGTCCTGTAGTCTTCGTGGCAGGAGATAAGGATATGATTAGTCCAGTGCAGCGGTCGCAAGATATCAGTGCATCGGTTGGAGGAAGGAGCTGTGTGCATGTTGTGAAAAGTGGTCATCAGCCGATATTGGAGGATCTTCCCGGTGTTGAGAAGGCGGCGCAGCAACTAATGGAAGCCATTGTTGAATGAGACATATGGACTCTTACAGTTGCGGAAACGGCCCATGCAAGTAATGTGCAATGCAATCTCGATGCTGCATTGAGCCACGTCGCGCTAGTGACTACTCAGTGGAAAGAACATTTGCTACACATTACGCTAACGTGAAGTCATAATTTGCTAGGTACAGAAGATCGTCGAAACTGTTGGTACCTGCTAGACCCGGCGCCGAGAAAGGAAATGTAGACTGCGGCTGTTCAAAAGTTGTGGCAAGAGGGTTGGTCGCTTCCGAGTCATACGTAGGAGGTTGATCGGTAGTAGATGGCGATGCTGCCCCATGCCGTGGTAAAGGGTAGTTATCACCATTGTTGGTCTGACAAAAGTCCCTAACGAGGGCCGACACATCGAAATTGGAAGCGGGTGTTCCGTCACGATTACGCTTTCTTCTCCTTTGAGACAAACTCTCGTGCGACGCCCGAGCAAGCAAAGCTTTGAGGAGTTTGACACCTCTGACCGCAATCATACTCTCTGGGCGCCGCTGCAGAATCTCTACGATGTCTTCGACAAGTGCGCGATGTTCAAAACTCTCGTTCTCGTTGATCTCGCGGTGCAGAACATCAAGCAAAAGGGTGATGGATGCAGCGACGGCGAATGCTTGGTGGATCCACAGGGTCGGACCATCTTCCTCGATCAAGGCCTTGTACTCCTTGACGATCGTTTTGGAGGCTGCGAGACATGTTCGGCGGGTAAATGCGAAAGCAGGATTGATGAAACTATCCAGTAGAAAAGAACGATGAATCATGATGATCTTGTGACTCGACGTAATGGCTAGAGCGCGCCGCGCATATGGCACCCACGTGGGCCAGCTCGGATCTAACGGTGCGTTCGCCATGAAAAGTGGCCTTCCACGGGTGGCCAGTTCTCGAAGTCGCGCATCCCAATGCAAGACCGTTTCGTAACGTGTGTAAGGCGTATTGCATGACACGAGGCCGTCTTGAAGCTGGGGCATGATTATCGCGATGTTGCGTAAAAATAACGAATAGCTTGTGGTAGTAGGGACATCCGGGTCAATGGCGACTAGATTTTTGTCGTGGCTGTTGAGCGGCGGGATTGATGTCGAGTATTTTGGAATTACCAGGTAGCTCTCGGAGAACGGTATGCTGAACCAGTCCTGGCTGCAAAGTTGGCACCAAACTCTGCGGCCGGTCTCATTTGCCACGACACCTCCACTGGCGTCTGGCCCTAAGCGATGAATGCCCAAAGATTGAGCAATACGTACAGCGGTTGCGAGATGGATGCTTTGCTTTGTACTGAACCCCAGGAGGTGAGCTGAAACAGTTCCCGTGGCTATAGCTTGACAAGAAAGGATTTTCAAGTTACTCGTATAATCCGCCCGATTGAGGCAAGTGAAGATAGCTTGATACCATCGTCGCGAGAGCTTCTGTCGCTCCACCTTGTCAAATCCCCATGACTGCACTTGTAGATCAGGTGCGCATACTAGACTAGCAGTCAGGATAGCAAACAGCAGAGCCACCCATTGGAGATCTGTGGACGCTCGTTCGATAATTCCATTATCTCTGTCGTAGAAATCTCGGAGTTGCGCCTGGAAAGTAGGAACGAAGTAGCTGCCATGGTACCACAACAAGCTTTCATGGTGGTATTCCACCAATCGTCGAACTTGCTGAGGGCTTGGAAGAAGCAGTTGAAGCACCGAAAGTTGGGACAAGTCATCAAATATACCTGAACCAACTTCAATCGGGACATCATCCGCGGGCTCGAGGGACGCGACTGTGTGACAGTGAGGCTCTTTCCTTCTCCCCCAAGCGAGGAACTCCAGTACCGTCGCGGTGTCTCGAGAAACAGTAGCGTCGTCGGGCTCATCTGCGGACTCATCGGCAGGCCTATCGCTTGGTGTTCCAGGCTGCAGAGTTCCAGGTGGAGTTCTGATGTTCGTCGGGCTTCGCTGACAGGTTTCGCTTTCGAGCTGTGCGACCCGTTGTCGCAGATAGTCAAGCTCACATGATCTCGGGTCGGAAGAACGCGTTGGAGAGCTTATGTCGCCATGCGATTCGCCGATGCCGCACGTATCTTTTTGACCTCGTCTGATGCAGTTGTCGCAGGGTACCGTCTTGCTGCACTTGACTTTCCGTTTCGCACAAGCCGCGCAAGTCAACCTGCTTCGCGAATGAGACGCCATGCCGACACGAAAACGAGCGAACAATTCGGTGTGGGTTCTGTTGCCGCCATAGTCGAGAAGGGTGAGGTCTCCAGTGATAAGCACGGACGATGCGAGACGGTCGGCTGGAGACAGCCCTGGAGCGGACTGATAAGCGTCGACACTAGCGCGAGTCCGGCCGAGGCTTCGGCCCCCATTATCCTATCCAGGTGGCGTGCGCTTGCCCAGGTGCATATCATCCCAACGCGTCTCATCACAGCATAGGAAACATCCATCGATTGCAGCAACACGATAGCGATATGCGCAAGGAACGTATACTTATCTTCGATAGCGACGAGATTCGGTCCAATCACGTCAAGATGAATGATAAGATCAGCCCAGACTACCCCATCTTTTCCTCAGCGAGGTGCGACGTAAGCACAGCTGTCCATCTTTGACACTTGCCGCGAGATGCAGCACAGACATCCTGAACCTCATAAGGTGAGGACGATGTCCAGCTTCTTTCCGTCTTAGATCGGGCTCGGACGCAACTCCGCTGTACCTTGTCGATCACACATCTTTCGCGAATACCATCGAGGAGCGTCATCACACTGAAAAAGCCGCCAGATCCTTTCATCCTTGTTCAGTCTTTCACGCGCTCAGAGATAGAGAGCATCACACTGCGTGGAAGCGCTTCAAGACAGAGCCTCCTCATCATGCCCATTCCGGGCAATATAAGCGCTCGCAGCCATGCGGCGAAGGAGAAGGTCAAGCTTCGTCTGACACAGCCATCGAGCTGGCAGCTTCCCAAGCAAAACAGCAGTATCGCACCGCCCGATGTATGGACCAATGCGGATATGGAGCCAGTGCCACCGGAGAAGCGCACTTGGGGTAAGAGCGCATTCGTAACGTACTGGTTCAGTGACCTCGTTACTATATCGACTTGGAGTTCAGGATCTGCTATTTTCACACTAGGTAAGAGCTTGACTATCAGATTCATTATAGTGGGATATCATATTGATCGAAGTAGGGCTTACGGCAACTGACGCTGTGCTCATAACGCTCGTTGCGGGTATATGCAACGCTATACCCACAGTATTGAACGGCGCCATCGGCTCGAATCTACACATCCCATTCCCTATCGCCTCTCGCGCTAGCTTTGGTTACTGGTTCAGCTACTTTGCCATTGTGAGCAGAGGTGTCTTGGCCATGTTTTGGTTCGGGGTTCAAACAGCCAATGGAGGTACATGTGTGACTGCGGTACGTTATACTGAGTATTCCCTGATGAATGCATCTTCTGACATATCCTCCTAGATTCTGAATGCAATCTGGCCAAGCTTTCGTGATATCCCCAACCACCTACCTGCGTCGGTCGGGCTTACCACGGCCGGGATGGTCTCATACTTCCTGTATTGGCTCATTCAGTTCCCATTCCTCCTTATCCCAACGCACAGGCTACAGTACATGTTCTGGGTGAAGACAGTTCTGTTGCCGCCCGTAGCTATCGGAATGACAATATGGGTTGCTGTCAAAGCTGGTGGTAATGGCACTTTCTTCACACGCCCGGCCTCGGTACATGGTGCTGAGAGGGCTTGGCTCTGGCTATCAAGCATGACTAGCATCACTGGTGGATATAGCACTCTCGCTGTCAACATCCCCGACTTCTCACGTTTCAGCAAAGATCCTACCGCGCAATACTGGCAGATGCCGGTGATCCCGTTCTTCAAGACTATGGTCGCTCTGATGGGGATCGTCTCTGCATCCGCCGCCCAAGAGATCTGGGGCACGGCCTATTGGACGCCACTACAGATTATCGATACATGGGACACGCCTGGCGGCCGTGCAGCAGCCTTCTTCTGCGCTTCCATCTGGCTGCTTGGGCAGCTCAGCGTCAACATTAGTGCGAACGCCGTTTCTTTTGCCAACGACGTCACAACGCTAGCGCCAAAGTACCTCAACGTGCGTCGAGGTTCCATTCTCGTCGCGTTCATCGGCGGCTGGGCGCTATGTCCTTGGATCATCGTAGCGTCAGGCAAGGCGTTCCTTAACTTCATGAGCGCATATGCCATCTTCATGGCGCCCATGGCAGGCATCCTTTTCACGGACTACTGGCTGGTGAAGCACAGGAAGTACGACGTCCCCGCTTTGTACGACCCAAGAGGCATCTACCGATATGGTCGCTACGGTACAAACTGGCGCGCTGTTGTCGCAACGTTCGTTACCATCATCCCTCTGTTGCCAGGCCTAGCCAACAAAGTCAATCCGGAGTTGAAGCTCTCGGCTGGCCTCCAGAATCTCTTCACGTTCAACTGGTTGTATGGGTTCTTTTTGTCCATTTTCTTGTACTACTTTTGCAACCTTTTCTTCCCGGCTCAGCAGACTCTGATTTCACGTGTTGTCACTGGATTCGAGTATCTGGATGGGATTGACGTTGACACTGAGGCGGGAAGCCTGTCGCAAGACGGGAAGGCTGGGGAGTGTAAAGATATGCCTGAGGCGAAAGTGTCTCCTCGGTCTTCGAGCTAAGCTCAAAACTACAGCAATTAGAGTAGTCACATGATATGACGTCCTGCAGCATAGCAGAGGTTGCGCATTAATACTTCGATATCATAATCCATCCCCTTCAAGCATGGAAAATCCCCCATTTAAAGATAACCCATAGCGAAAGAACGCCAGTACGAAGTGGAAAGCATACGCGGCAGCCGTGTCGGATCAGAATCCAAAATCTTCCAGTTTCTTCCCATCCTCTAGTCCCAAAGTCCAGAGATCCACGTCAAGCTCTTCACCCGACCATCGAATACCACGTACGGTCCTGACTCCATGATTCGTGAACCCCAGTCTGCGGAAGAGTCTCTTTGCCTCTTCGTTCGTGTCATCGGTCAAACCCGCAATCTCCTTCGCACCTTTCTCCTCGCGAAAGTACTTGATCAATCCCTGCGCAGCTTCCGTTGCATACCCCTTCCCGTGGTACCGCTCCATCATGTTAAAGCCGACATCCGGCATGGTGGGTGCTTGCTCGCCCGCAACACGTCCTAGTTGCATGCTAACAATCCCAATGCGTTCTAGTTTCTTCTGAGAGAATGGAACTCCGGTCTCCTCGTCACCTTCAGGTGATTCTGATTTCAAGCTGATAATGTACCGCCCATAACCCGTCGCACGAAGCTTCTCATCCCCAGAAGCGGCGATCTTCCGCGCTGCTTCGCGATCTGGTACGTCTTTGATTACGCCAGGGTACCGCCTGACAGATGGAGCACCATGGTAAAGTGCAAGAGTGAAGTCGCACTGTTCGTCAGAGGAGGGATCGAGGTAGGAGAGGTAGAGACGGGGAGTTGAGATGTGGAAGTCGTATGGTGACATTTTGAGGCTAAGAGCTGGATGATTGATGCTTGGTAGTGGTATTCAAGCACCTACGCTTTCAAGCTTTATTATAAGCATATCTTCGACGCGTCGACGGATTGTTCACACCGGCCTAGACTCGGATGAGTCACCTAGGCTGACCCTCCGGGCAACCAGAACGCTCAGCGCTAGGTAGTATGAGGAAGCTCTTATGCGGTGTTACTGGCATTCTATGCTCCCTTTCCCAGATGAAGCGTTCTTCTACATGAAATCCCGGGTGACTCTACTCCGGGCTCGCGTTCATTCGATCTTATGTCCGGGAACTTTGTTCCGGACATGCGCGCCCCTGGTCTTTCGATACTGCGACCGAGTCGGGCATATCTGAAGAGTCAGGCATGTATCGTAGACATGCCTCAGGATATTGGTGCCGGCGCGGTCGCCTTTTGTCGTGTTACAGATAACACGCAGTGAGACACGAGAGTGAAGGTACGAAAGGGCCGCAAAGCCACTAGGTTTGATGCGGTAAAGCGCGAGATGACAGTGGGGAACCCCCGCCTTCCGATGATCTCTTCGTTCGACACCTCGACACCTGGCTTCTTCTAGTCATCCAACGTCATATACCAAAAAAAAGACATCATGGCACCACTGTCGGGATCCGCCAAGAAAAAGAAGCAGAAGGAGAAGGAGAGAGAGATCCAAAGGCTCAAGGTGATTGAGGAGCGCCAAGCGGGGTCGGACACCAGCCCCGATGATGATATTCCCGCTACACAGGCCTACGGACCCTGGGATGAACCCAAGGAGAAGTGGGATGCTCGTCTGGAAGCTCAGCCTCAGGCCGACGCTTCGTGGGACGCCTTCGAGAAACGTGCAAAGGCAAGGAAAGGGAAGGCCATCGAGTACCAGCCTGCTGCAATCTCAGATGAGCAAACTATGCACGTAGATGCATCGACCAAGTTCGATAGCACTGCGAAGCCCGTTCAAAAGATCGTTTTCGCTTCTGGCATTAACGTGGACGAGTACGTCCAACCTGTTCGGGAATTGTGTTAACTTCTGCTGATAATACTCAGCACCATTGTTGACGTCATTGCGAATGCAGATGCCACTTTCCGAAGCGCCGTCCGCGTCTTCATCGCCGGAGATGCTGAGAGGAAGGAAGCCATTGAGATCACCAGCGCAGGTGTAGAGAAGTTGACCAAAGCTTTGCCTCAGTTAGAGGTCATCGCCCTCCACGGTACATCGAAGCTCACGCGTACCGCATTCCCAACGATCCTCAAGAATTGCGCAAACATCGAATCCGTTACTCTGACTGTTGTCCAAGGTCAAAAGTCCAAGCGCATTCGTCTCAACAGCACAATGGATTGGTTGACAGACAAGACCTTCGTGCCGAAGTTGAGGTATCTCGAATTCCGCGGCGTCTACCATGAAGCATTCCGCCGCGAGTTCCTCGAGTTCCTTACAAAATGCAGGCCTGCGCTGGAGATCGTTTTCGAATATGACAGGCCAGCTGTGCTTATCCGAGACATGGAGACTATCCCACTCGACCGCGTCCCTGCGGCTGATAAATGAGGCACGGTCACTTGAGCGAGATCTGTGCGGCTTTGAGCGGAACAGTCACTGCAGACCCGATGAGAAGATCCTGGGGACAAGCCCGAAGACGTCGCTTCGCAAAAGATGCGGCGCTCACTATAGCTTATGAAAGAATCGAAAAGCTACGTGCAGGCGATCGAAGATGATTACTCATTTCTCGATGACGAAGCAATAAATACAATGAATGAAAAGCGACTAGTCTCAGCTGAAACAATTCAACGCTACATGAGCTGCGGATCCGATGCAAAATATCACGTATGATGTTGACTTCGCCACGAAGCGTGCGCAATTATTCAATCATCCTGCTTGGGAAGCGGAAGTGACAATAAGGTCATGAGTCTTAGTGGGACTATCCAGTGAAAGGGCATTGCTGAATGCCCGACTGCCATAGCTTTTTGCAAGCCGAAGCCTCACATGTCCTAATGAATGAGATGTGCAGTCGTCGCGAAGTCTAGATATTGCACCCAGAATTTCATCAACTACCTTCTTAGACCTCCGATCTATTAAACTCCGAGCACGAGAGCGAGAGCGAGAGCGACAAGAAAGTGGGCCCTGCCGCTGTCTAGATGGCATTGGTGCATCAGCCCAGGCGCTAAAGGGAGCTAACGCGGACTTTACGCAGGCTGCTGACACCCATCGAAGCAGCATGGACCCAGACTAGACATCGAAACTTCATCAACACTACGAAATGTGATGCGGCTATGCTGCTTCTCGAAGCGGGGCTTAGTTGTTTAGGTCCGATTTGCGAGCCGTCATCAATCTGCATATATGCTGGCACGCACTCGGAGGGTGTCCTTTCCGCACACGATCTTCACCTGCCGCCATGTCAGCAACTCCGATGCCATTCATTTTCGGCCATGCAGATGCGTCTATTGAGTTAGCTTGGTCGTCTCAGCGGCCTGAGCTACGCGATGAGACGGAGGATTGGATGGGCGTGACGAATCCGATCGAGAGGCGAAAACTACAAAACCGCTTGAACCAAAGAGCACGGAGTAAGTCGCCTTGGATATGGATCGCTAAAAGGAAGTAATGTGCTGATACTTTGCTAGGGAACCGCGCACAAAAGAAGAACGCTATTGCCAAACAGCCCCGCCGTGTTGTCATACCAGACGAAGCCAACGAGAGCGATACGTCCGTTCGCGAAGATAGCTGTAGCACATCTGACCTATCCCTGGACGATATTAGCGACCGAGATGTTGCAATAGCGCAGAATTCATGCATGGCCGCCCACCCCAAGGTGCAGGAACTCATGCGCCGCTTTTCCGAACATGCATACGCCAGCTACATGCAAGGCACACCCGCCCTGTCCCACTTACCGCTGCTACTTAAATACAACGTCGCCAGCGGTCTCGCACGGAATGCCGATCTCTTAGGAGTCACTGCACAATATTACGATTGGTATGGTATCTCGCCACTCAACAAACAGGGCCCGCTCCTAGGCGCAGACGCAGGAGCAGAATGGCCCGCATGTCTCCAGCCCACCGAGCTACAAACCTCTATAGAACACCACCCTTGGCTTGATGTGTTCCCATGGCCAAAAGTGCGAGATAACATGCTGCAAGCTTTCCAACGAACGGAACCTGTCGACTACGAAGACGCGCTATGCCACGATATCTGCGAGTACAATCATTTGGATCGCAATCCGATATTGATCGTCTGGGGGCCACCCGAAGATTACCGGAGCTGGGAGATCGATCCGGTGTTCCTGGAGAAGTGGGGTTGGCTGCTAAGTGGATGCCCTGAAGTGTACGAAACGACAAACTATTGGCGCGCGACCCGTGGCGAGAAGCTGTTTACGCCACAGCAGTGGAATAACGCGATACGAAGCAGTTTGCCGGAGGAGCTGCACTAGCGGATATATGGCTGGTGTGTCAGCAGAGCGCACCGGTAGATCTAGATCCTGCGTGCATGGCGCCATGGGTTAGATATGCGAGACGCATATACTTTATGACTGTGTTGCACGGAATGGTTCGTGATTGCACTTGCATGGCTACTTGCGACTTCCATGGACTCTGTTCGCACGACCGCAGAAGCCAAAGACCACTTCGGACGGCATCGCGATAACGAGTCGCTACAAAGCAACATTAAGCGAACGAGCGCAAAAAGCATGCAAGTCTCCATGTGCACCAGTCTAAGCAAGCTCGGAATCAATGGTATGTATTCGATATACATATACTGGCGGAATGTCGGCGGTAATGGATAAGCAGCATAGCAGGAGGTTGAGGGTGGCGGATCAGGCGATGTATCAGATGGCGGCTGGGAACTATGCGCAGTTTAGAAGTGTGGAGTATGCGCCGAGGTCATTAGTGGGAGAGGCGTAGGACTTGAGAAGGGGTGTGGGTCGGGGCTGATGAATGAGTGTATTTGGCTGTTATGGAGCTGTGTATCTAGTAATAATGAACAGTATGATCTTGGATCACCGACACGTTGCCATATCGATGGATGTTGTAGCGATGAATTGCCACTCAATGCCGGGTAGGTTCTTCCTCACCTAGACGTCCTTTTTTAACTTTGCAATCTACATCTTGTACCAGGGGTGATAGCTGTATGTAAGTGACTACCCATGCCGCCATTGCCTAGATGTAGAACATAGTGTCCTTGAGCCTGGGATGGATCTGAACATCCGACGCGCTCGGGTCCAGCGACGCACCCCCAGCTACGGAAGTTCCAGCAACGGAAGGCGCAGCACTTGCCGTCGGCGTATCGAACAGGTTTGCTAAGTAGCAACGAGCCCGCTCACAAGCCAGATCGGCGTAGTATGCTGGCGGGCACAGACTTACAGCCTTCGTCGCACGACCGAACAGATAACACATGTTATGGGTAAGGTCTTCCACGATATCGGCAATGTTGCAGAACTGTGGCGGGATCTGTTTAGCGTAGATCTGGCGGAAGATCTCGTCGTGAACGATATAGTAATGGCAAGGACGCGCTGTTCCTTGGAGTGCGGCGTGAGCTTGAAGGAAGAAATCCCAGTTGCGGGCCTCTGTCACGCCGCGATCGACGACGGTGCCAGGCTTCGTATTGCCAGAGCTCTTGTCCCCCACGCCATCGCAATCTTTCTCCGCCGTTGGATAGAAGCGTGTCTTATGTCGCTTACCACAGACGACAACCGTGAAGCGTGGAAGACCCTTCTTGGTGTCAGTTGCGGGATACAGTGCCTCGCATGCCTTTCGCAGCTGGGGAAGCTCCTGTGACAGCACCATGTCATATTGTCCTTCTGATACTCCGTCGCGATAAATGAGAATGTTCTCGGGGAATGCGGGGTGCTTGCCCTTGGTCCTCCAGAGGTTGAGACGCGACTTCAACATTTCAGCGAGATCGTCGACATTTTCCTGCCTTCCGCGCTGGATCCGCAGCGTCGCAGGCCATTGTCCAAGAAATTTGTCGACAGAAGCAACCATCGCCGATACAGAAGGAGCGTTGGAAGCCGAGCCTGGAGAAGGGTGGGTCACATCGATACCAACCACCATCGTCTTGTTTTGATCGATGATGCCAAGGCTCTTGTTTTCGACAATCTGGTTGATGCCACCGAGCTTTAGATTGCACTTCAATGCGATATTCGCAATGTACTGATCGCGACCACGCTCCTTCCAGAGCTTAGAGCCAACAGAACAGATCGTGTGAAGGCCATAGTCTCTGTCGGCGAGTGTCTTGATGCGCTTGTACAAGGGGATGTTTGCCTCTGGTAGCACAATGAATAGGAGATTCAAAGAACTAGCCGCCCTCTGTAGAAACGGGCCGAGAGAGGGATCGTCTGGATGTTTGAGTTGAAGAGGTTGTGGGGCAAGGGGCGGCTGGGCATGGATACCAATCTTGAGCAAGCCTTGGTAGAACTCCTGCATCACCGCACCGAGAGCTTGGCGATCGAAAGAGTCGCGTTTACCTGGAAGAGATATCATGACTGTAGACCATTTCGTTAGGGATGCGCCAGTATTGAACTTGATGTTCATCATGTTCCAACGGCCAAAATTCTGGTCGACAGGAGCAGTCTTGTCACCTTTGTAGATGACCCTTGGACAGGCGAGGATTCGACCTGGTACTTTGATCAGACCCGGTGTGATGGTAAGACCGAAAGAGCGCTTGGAATGGTCAGCGAATGGATTTCACAGCGCGACTAGGAACTTACCAGCAAAACGTTGGTGTTCTCATCCAGACCAACGGTCGATACACCCTCGTTGAGAATGGATTTCGCGTTCTCCCACGGCTTGCGTACAGCGTATTGAATCATAGTCTGTGTTTGGCCACTATCAAGCTTGGTCCTGGATGGCTGGCCGGGAACAACAATGCAGACCTCTGCCGGGAGGTACATGGGGTTTTCTCGATTGCCGCAGTTGACGACTGGCAGCTCGGGTTGCTGGAGGACCCGGTTGTATGCTACATGCCGTTAGTACAGTGACAACATGGAAGAAGAGAGTAATATACTCGTCTTAAAGAAGTCGAAAACGCTGATGTATCTTCCCGATCCAGCAGGCGCTGGGCCCTTAGGCTGGGGCTTTCCTTTGCCCTTGCCCTTTGCAGCACCCGCCTCCGCCTTGGGTGCATCGGAAGAGCCGGCGTCGGCATCAAGCCAGAACTCAACGTCCTTGGCGCCTGCACCGTGGCCCTTGATGCGTGGCCTGTTAGCCAGCTTATGACCGTCATCCTTCCTAGCAAGCCCAAATATAGTCTTGATGCGAGGAATGACCTGCTTGGCTTTGTTCCGCTTCTCAGCCAAATGAGTCGTTTGGACGCGGACCAGCTTGAGAAACTTTTCCAGAGCGATAGTGTTTCGTGTACCGTAGCTGCGCATGAGACCTGGTAGAGGACCAGAATGATAGAAGGCTCCGTGACTGACATTGATATTGACCAAGATGCGGCAAGTCGCAACGCGCACGCTCGAGAAGAAGCCACGGATAACTTCCAGGCCAGCGCCGAGATCTCCTCGAGTTGCGTTCTGATTGAGGGAGAAGCTCTTCGATGAGCCAATCGTCGCAAGGTTATTCGACGACTTGACGTAGTGGTTCAGGAAGATGTTGAGTGCCTGCGTCAGTTCTTGCTTGTCGCCAAATGACTGACTGAGGTTGGTGGAGTTCATCCAGTCAACTAGCTCACCGATGCTGTACGTCCTGATATACTTGATCTTGATCCTGTAAACGATGGCGTTTGCAGCTGGGTCATCTTCGCCTTCGGTGCGGTACTGAATCTCGACGATATCTTCATCGTGCTTGAATTTCGTCTTGGAGACGAGAGTTTGACGGAAATCAGTCGCGACGTCGCCTTTGTGAGGAACCATCTCGGATGACTGAAGCAAGAGCTCCAATATTCGGTGACGCTTCCTTCCAGTCGCTTCCGGTTGGACGTCAACGTCGTAGCGATACAACACCATATTCGAAGGTGGCAGCAGCTCAACATAGTTCGCTGTGAGCTCTACCTCGACACCTTTGGTGCCATATCCGGGTCTCGTTGGATTTCCTTCTGATAGCTTCAGGGTGCTAAGATCAAGGCCTTTCTTTTCAACTGGATGCAAAGCATCTTCAACTTTTGCGACGTTTTTGTCTTGCGGATGAGTGTTGCTGTACAAATATTAATTCTGGATGGACCAAATATTGGTAAACATCTTACGGGAAGATCTGGATGCCTTGCTGGCCACCGCGGGGCGGTCCGCCATACCCTCCTCTGCCGCCACCACGGCCTCCACCTCTGTCACCCCGAAACCCACCGCCTCGATCCCCTCGGAAGCCGCCACCTCTGTAGTCGCCTCTCCCTCCTCCTCCGCGTCCACCTCCATGATCTCCGCGAAATCCACCTCTTCCTCTATCACCGCCTCGAGGTGCGTTGGACATAGTTGAATGGCTTAGTGAGGCTTTCGGACTAAAGATTTGGCGTGACGCGCGATGAGCTCTGCGATCTGTGCGATTCGCTGCCCTCGTGAGCCAGGTTCTATCCGATAAGGTTCTGTATAACAACTTTTGTATGAAACAGCCACACTGTTCCGATGGGAATGCTCGCAAGACCCCCAAGACTGAGAAATGACGACAAAGCGATGAGGCGAGGCAATGGAGCAAACACGCTAAGTGGGGCAAGCTAAACGCCGACCCACATCCCGCCCCGCGTCGTCTCGTTCCACGTCGAACGCCGCCGCGCGACTTCAATTCCTTTCACTTTTCCAGCTGCCTGACTGCATACTGACCACTTTGTTACGCTGTATAAACCTTGCAGATGCCTATCAAGTATGCTGGTGCCTGTTCTGCCCCACGCCTGTAAGGTGTGCCAATCAAAACTGCTCCTCTACCTCCATGGCTACAACCGCTGCCCAGAAAAGGGCTCATGGGAGCTCATTACCGAAAACGAATCTTCGACCGGCAATGAGTATGGGTACTGGTTCAATCTTTATTATGGAGAGGCCGTCGCATTGGCAAAGGGTGGCTGCGAATGGATGATGTGGCTTGTCACCCTTCACCGGCGGGACACCACAGTAAACAGTCAATTGCGCGGTTACTTCACACATAACTCCGAAGAACAGCTTGTGCTAGACTGGGTGGATGATATCAATCAATACACGGACGGTAGAGATTTTGCTCGCAAGCTAGTCCTGTGCGTCGAGCCTGAGTACGTCCTCCGTGGAACACGGCTTCTTTGCTAGATCAATGCACTAATAATGAATGTGGCTCAGTAACGTGGCCGCTGCGGACATCAAACACAGGCTGCCAAATCTGAATCCTGCATCCGCCGAAACCATGTCTAAGGCTCGTACGTGGCTGCAGACGTGCACCACCACACACCATGCGTGCGGCAACAAATCCCGGCGGCTGACCACGGGCTCTGGTGTCTTGAAACCTCGCCGTCTCATCAAGATATTTAAAAGGCCCAAGGGCTCAGCCATATCTACGGATCCAGAGCTATGCCTGGTGGAAACAGCACACATCGAACGGCCAAAGTATGCTACCTTGAGCTACTGTTGGGGAGGAGATCAGCTAGTGAAACTGAAAAGAGACAATTTAATCTCATGGCGGTCCAGGATCTCGTTCAGCGATCTTCCACTTACGCTTAAGGATGCCATACTAGTGACGGCTGAACTAGGGCTTGAGTACATCTGGATAGACGCTCTTTGCATAGTTCAGGACGATAATGATGACAAGATTGTCGAGCTCGCCCGGATGGGCGATATATACTCCCTTGCGCATGTTACCCTGCTAGCTTCACGAAGTCCCAGGGTGCAAGATGGGTTTCTACAATCCAGATATATCCCCCAGGAAAGAGGTTTTCGCTTACCCTACCTTTGCAAAAACGGCCAGATAGGTTCCGTAATCCTCTGGGCAGGCAGATGCATGGGAAATGCTGAGCCAATCCACCAACGTGGGTGGTGCTTCCAAGAACAAATCCTTTCACCCCGCATCCTAGAGTTCGGTACCCATCAGCTGCGGTATCTATGCACCGCTAATCGCACTGATGAAGTCGTTCCGGAAACAGATGGGTGGATCACGAATTCTGAAACGTTTGCGCAACATGGAACTGGTCATTCGCTTGACTTACCGGCTCATTGGTACACTCTACCAGCGGATGGAAACGAGTTTCTGGATCTTTGGAAACGTATCGTCATGCACTACAGTCACCTAAGTTTGAGCAACAACACTGACAAGCTCCGCGCTATCTCGGCTGTTGCCAGAAAGTTTGGACAGTCCTCATCTGTGCGATACTACGCTGGGCTCTGGGCAAAACACCTGCCGAGCCAATTACTTTGGGAAGTAGACTGTGACGACCGGAGCTCCCATAAAGCCACCCGAGCCCCTGAATGGGTGGCTCCGTCATGGTCTTGGGCGTCGATCGAGGGACCTATCATCTACTCATGGAATGATAGTGATTCGATTACCTGCCAGCGGCTAAACGTCATCGTCGAGAATGCTACGTCTAAAGACGACTTCAGCGACGTCTTTGATGCTGAGCTTAGACTTCGAACGTTAACCCTACACGCAAAACTGGGAAGACAGGAAAGAGCTCCTCAATCATGGGGGTTCAGAAACACAGCTACGCGCCATCGACCCGACGAAGAAAGGACGGCTGGGGCACAAGAAGATTCGAGAGATGATTGGTCGTCTTGGAATCCTACTTTCTTAAATCCGAAGTCTGGAAAAGCGTGGACCGACCTGTCTGGCCAGTGCGACGAATACACTGCGGGATGCCATACTGTGTTACTGGCTCGTATCACCATAGATCGGGGACTTATTCTGGCAATGCAGCCGCATACAAAGAAGTACACGCGCGTTGGTATCTTCCGGCTGGACGCATACATGGAGGGTGACCGTCGCTGGGAGCAGAGGAATATTGCCATTGCTTAATACACCATCGTTAGTTCTTTACCATCAGTACTGTCTCGTTCTCTTTCCGATCCGTCGAAGCGAGAGACATCCCATGTTGTGCTTGCAAAGCCTTGTTTGTTGTTCGGAAGGCAGAAGCGGCCAGGCTAAACGGAGAAATGACGAGACACTGAGACGCAATGAGGCGAGGTAGCAAACACGCGAAGTGGGGTAACCGCAAGCTATCCGCCATGCCGCCTTCCCCGCCGACTCTTTTAACACGGGACGCGACTCTATTTGTGCGCTCAGGGGCGGGGTCAAACGGGCTTCTAGCGTCCACAGTAGTACAAACGCAAATGTGACAAAAGACGTGCGGTCGATGACATCAGCGGCATAATGAACTTCTGGGTCATTAGGGCGGTGCGACACTGAAAAGCACGAGCATTCTTTTGTCTATCTCAATTCCTTCTGTTCCTCAGGTAGGGATAACATGGTTTAATGACGCTGTAAAAGGAATATCTCTATACTGGAGTCACTTCCATTGCCCTGGAGCTCTCTGTACGCGTCTCCTTGCCTCCGTCCGGTAAACGCTGATCGGCTGGGCGGCCGCAGCCCGTGGTGTGACGGTGGTGGTGGTGGCGGGGGGAGCTGCTTCTCAACGTCTGGTTGGGGTCGCTTCTCCATTGTCGCACCGCGCCCTATCTCGGGACGAGGATGGATAGGCTTCATGCGGTATGATCCCTGTTCAGATTTTCCTGCCGAAGAAGACGATGTCGGTGCAAACTTGCCTCCGAGGAAGTTATTTGATGGGCGGCGACGGGACGATGCTTGCGATGTGTTGCCGAAGACGCGTGGGAACATTTTGTTCATCAGGGGTTTGCAGCCTGGGAGACAGCCACATACGACGCCTACACCGCTCTCCACAGACATGATGATGAAGGTGGTAGCTCCATACCCTGCGTAATGTTAGTCGGTGGTTGTGTGCAGCTGTTATTTGATGGTGACCCACAAAAGACGTCGAATGATACAAGGTATAGGTGCGTGTAGTATAGTCGCACAACGCCGGCGATGCAAACACTAACCGCACGTCAGAACGGTTCAAGGTAGATCGAGCGGCTGACTTACATAACACCAAGCGAAAACATGCTCGTCAACGTCACGCGCTGACGGAGCGATACTTGGACGTTCAAAAGATTTCTCGCGGGCCATAGGAATATAACGAAGTCGCTGAAGGTGTTCTGTGCCGAGTGGAAATAGTAGATGGCCTTGATGTTGAGGCACTTGGCGGTGTCGATGTATTTGAAGATCTCCCAGTATGTGCTTGCAGGTCTGAACTGGTTGTTAGCACGATGCGCCACAGTTGAATTAGGCGCAGATACTTACGAGCATTGAAATAAGGTGATGAAGAAGCAGGCCGTGTTCAGAGTGACCGTGTAGAAGATCATCAAGCGGCAGAACCACTTATCGAGCTTGGATGGAAATATGCCTGTAAGCCATCAGTCAACAGAGTACCAGAGTTGTCTCACATGCTGCGCACTTACGTATATAGGTAAGAAGAATTGCGACCTTCATGAATGTTATGATGGCAGTGAAGAGCAATTGAGTCGCCATGCCCATCTATACTGCTGTGAGCTTGAGTACATCGGGTTGTGACGCGCAACTGACTTGAGCGGCCTTCATCGTCCCAAAGAGTCGCAATGGTTTGATATCCCCTAATTAATATTAGATATGGCACAAACAACATAGCCACAGCCTACTCACATAGATGGTAGCCCATTTGGTAATCTGGCAGCATCGATATAATGAGCATAACGTTGCTTCCAACCGACATCACCTACACAGGTCAGCGTTCTACTCTGAGGTTGCCAGACGAGATATTCCGTCACTTACCGCTGCCATCAGCATCGTCCAGTCGTCCCATCCCAATGTATTAACGAGCACTGTCCGACAGTAGAAGCGACATGATATGAACCCAATGACAAGGACAGTCAGTGGAACCAGTATCGCCAATGCCAATGTCAAGTGGTTCGCCGGGTCGACATAGTTAGGCGGCGGAAACGATGCGAACTCCTCCGGCGTAGGAAATCTCGAAGTCATGATGAGTAAACGCAAGCAGAGACAGGCGCAAAAACAACATAAGTCCTCCGCGGGTACCAGAAAAGCATTCCTGAATCACTCGGGAGCGCCCGCGGCCATTATAACCGGCATAGTAGAATTAGGAGCCGGCATACACACCAACTACCCCGCGACCCGTAGGAGCAGGAGTTGAAACTTACTTGAAGTGAGCTACGCACGTCCCGCGCATAGTGTGAGTGGCGCTTCGCCTGCCACCTGCTTGAAACGACACCATCGCCCGAGGGTCGCGACTGGTCCAGACACTTACTCATGCTTGTGCGGCTGAGGGCACCCGAAGCCAGGTCTTCCATGTTTTCCATGTGGCTTTTCGGCTTCTTGGGTCATCATACGGTCCTTCTGAATGGCCGATCGGGAAGTCTATAACGGAAACATTCAACTCCAAGTAACAAAATCTAATTGCGCCTTGGGTTCCAGAAGCTGTAGAAGTCCGACATGATGCGCAGTGCTTTCTTTTGCGATCGTCAGTAGCCGTGGTTGTACACTCCACTCATGGAGCGTGCCGCAGTGATCGTACTGATCTTCCCATAGTTCCCACAGTAGCGCACGTGGCCGCAAAACCGTTGGCAGACCAAAGCGCCCTTACCACATTCTCACTTGACGTCCGAAGGAGCATCAGTATCGGTATCAGCAGGATGATCGTGACCGTTTGCATCACGGTGAAGGTCGGCGAGGAGAGAAATCCTCCAGCACCTCTTTACCTGTGGACCAATCGAAATATTACAATAAACTGGCAAGTCCCAACGTGCTTGAGCGTGGTGGTAAGGCTTCGCAAAAGGGCAGGTGGTTTCGCTTAGTCTGACCAGCCCGCATTAGCTAGAACGGGGGCGTCAGAGATAAGGCTGGAGATTTAGTGAAACTTCGTATAAATGCCCTATAGTATGCTCCCATAATGACATGGATGCTAGTAGGTGGATGTGTCCCGCACCCAGGCACCGTCGTTTGAACGACGCACGTGCGACTTGAGATGAAGGAAGCGGGTCACCATACCGCGCACTCGGCTCGTGGATCGCCTGAGGCCAGCATTGGGGGCGGGAACGTGGCTAGGCAAGATTCTCAGACGGCCTTCGTCGCGTTCAGCAGGCCCGCGCATAGCAACGGTGAGAGTAAAGATCAAGGAAGCGCAAAGGGGTATCATGGTCCGGCAATTGACCGAAATGCGTTATGGCAGTGGTAGGTGACAGCGGCGCGAATCAAGCTACGGTTGAAGTTGCGGTAGATGACGTTGCTTGGCGCGCCTCTCAGCTCCCCACGAGCGCGACAATGAAATTCTACGTTAGCGTATATGTCCACATGTCAGTACCATTTGCGGCACATTGCCGAGGTCTTATCGTAGTGCCACTTCCCAACCTCCTACAAGACGCACCTCTGCTTCCCACCTACCCACCTAGGACACCGCATGCAAACTTCGTCACGAAGGCTGTGTACGTCATCGGTGTTGTCCGGGTTTTCACACGCTGTTGAGTATCGACACGACCCCCGTTACCGCGACCTGTGACTTGCCAGCCCTGCGCGGCTGGTCTGCCGTCCTCGATCACCGGCGTCTATCAGCCACTTTATTGTAATTTGGGTATACGCAACGCACGTACCGAATTGCGATACACACGTACCGGACATATGCGAACCAGCGTAGCATGAGTCAGAATGCTCTAGAGATATTTGTCAAGGTTCATGCTCGTAAACACATTTCGCATTCGAAATTTTTCCAAATACCTAATGTCAGCCCCTCTCAGCTACGCGCAGAAGCTTCTAAGCGGCCGTACATTCCGACTTCTCCATATTGCTCCCGCGCTGGACCAGAGCTGTCTGCTGGAATGTGCCTGCCTGCCGTACAACATCGATGAAGCCCCTCCTTATGAAGCGTTGTCATACGTATGGGGCAATCCAAACCCACCTGACGTGCTTCTATGCAATGGACAGTCAACTTCTATCGGTCCATCTCTCTCGCACGCATTGAGAAGGCTACGTTATCGAGAAAGTACGCGTATCGTCTGGGTGGATGCAATTTGCATTAACCAACAAGATCCGGCTGAGAAGAGTCACCAAGTTCCGATGATGGGAAGCATCTATTCATTAGCAAGAAGAGTTGTTGTATCGTTGGGACAGGGAGACGCGGAACAAACCCAGCTAGCGTTTATGTGCATCAAGGTCATTGGCATTCATTGTCTTAAGTATGATCAGAGAAAGGGATTACTTTCGGATCATTCGACCAGGCATAAGGAAGTTGAATTATCGGCGGAGGTGTTCACTCCCCGTATAGTGAGCAGCCTAAAAGAGTTATTTGGTCGGCCTTGGTTTTCTAGAATATGGTGTATTCAGGAGATCCGCTTAGCCTCAGACGCTCAAGTCATCTGGGGAGACGAGGAGATCTCCTGGCGAGTCCTGGGTATGAGTGCATCGTGGATCTTTGACAAAACAGGTACCCATGAAATGGTATTTGAAAATAGCGGAGATCTTGTAGCATCCCTCCTCGACGGCATTCCTGTTAAGAACGCGGATATGCTGCGCGACAAAGACAACTATCACTTACTAGAGGCGTTGCAGCACTTTCGCGAATCCGAATCTTCCGATTTAAGAGACAAAGTGTATGGCCTACTGAACATAGTCTCGCCAAGATCCGAGGTTGAAACCCTGGGGGTCAGCTACGAGAAATGCGTCGGTCAGGTGTATGCCGACACAGTATTGACCGTCATTCAACTTTACTCAAGGTTGACCGCATTCGCCTACATCACACACCATGTCGACTATAACGGGCCTACGTTCCAAGGTGCTGGTAACCCTAAGGATAATGCAATGTCTGGATACAGATCATGGGCCCCGCGGTGGGATGACATAGCAGTCGCCCCACCTCTGGGGGTACCTGAAGCATCATGTCCCTGGAGTGCATGTGGAGAACATGGAGCGGTCATAGCGAACGAAAGTTCCTCACTACCAGAACAACTCTATCTCAAAGGTGTCGTATACAGCGAAGTGTGTGAGGTTGGAGACATCATGGACTTCTACAACCTGACAGATCCTGATTACGTCTGCGATCCGAAGTTTACCGAACATTCAGAAGACGATGACGAAAACATCCCTGATGCTAAGGACATATACGCCATCAGCGATCCAACCGAAAGGCATCCATTCATCAAGGCTTTCGAGAAGGCGGATGTAGAAGCAGCTCCGGAAAGATTTGCTCGTACGTTAACGAGAGGCTGTTCGCAGTATCAGGTGGGTGATGAAGAGGATGAATACCTGCAACGTTCAGGCGAGTCAGTGCAATTAAGACACCGTGACGCTTGCTATCATGCTCTCCAGAGGTTATTGTACCTCCAAGAGTTCGGCGCGGAGGGTGCTTTCGCTCACAACAACGATTCAGCCCAATTCGAAAAAGAAGCTTACTTTGCCTGCCAACAACGGCGCATGTTCTGGACAGAGAAAAGCTCATATGGTCTCGGCCCACAATGCATGCGAGCCGGTGACATCGTGGTTGTGCTGTATGGAGGTAACACACCTTACGTGCTAAGACCGAGGGGAAATGAATACATCTTCATGGGTCAGGCGTACGTCGACGAGATCATGAACGGAGAGATTTTCCAGCGTTCAACAGGGGATATACCAGAGGAGCAGACGTTTTGTCTCATCTAGGTATAACCATATCTCACAAGGTCAATCTGACAAAGTAACGCACGAATAAAGATTCCAGCCCACTGATCTTAAAACCTTGTGCGTACCCTACCAACATGGATAAAACTCGAGAATTCTGTCGCCAAGGCTATGTCCGTCATCAGCCTTCGCAGTCCATAGAATTGCTAGCTCTGGCAACCAGGATCAGCGAACTCTGATCTTCGGCGCTAGGAGCCCAAAATGGATTCTATAGCCCTACTGCTGAAGTGCCTTGTTTCTTAAGTATTGCGATCCAAGAATCGCCACCATTGAAACTGCCAATAGACCTCTACTCATACCCGCCCTCGTCTCATTACTAGCAAAACGGAGGCGTTTCTTACTCCATCCTTGCCCAGAATCGAGTGTAAGCAGATTTTCCTTCTCCCACTGTGTTGCCGCCATCATGCGACAAGTCAACAGCGCGTCGCATTCGCAATAGCTTCCCCACTTTTCCTTACACTTTGTGCTGTTGCTCGATTCGCAGTAGGTGCCACAGCACTCCCTGCGCTCTCTGAAAGTTCGTTCACTGTTGTCTAAAGGCCGATGGAGAGCCCGCCTAGCCATTCGTGCCATTGCTTTGTATTCGTCGCGTTCATCAGGGTCGGTGAGCTTCTCTTGGCTCTTCAACATGCGCCTCATCAATTGTGTCAACAACTCGCATCCAGTGAGATTGTTCTCGGGTTTGATCCGATGGCGGGAACGTCCGTCAGCGAGTCCAAGCAACGCATAAACGTAGTCTTCACCACGAGTAGCAGCTGAGTTCTCCGTCAAGTGGATCAATAGCGGTAGTGGAAGCTGTTTCGTCTCGAAGTGCCTGCGTCCTCCTTGTGAAGACGTCAACACTCGTAGCGAACCTGTCGCAAGTTGGAACAGTAACCAAATGCGTTGAGTCTCTTTGATCCTCGTCATCAGAGCCTTAGCAGTGAGGCTTTGGCTGGGATGTAGCTGAATTACCAGCGGTAGGCACATGAAGAAGCTCCACGGACATTCAGACCTTCCACAAATTAAACGAACTCTCTCCCTTCCAAACGCCGACCGCATCTGGTCTGAAGCGACAATTTCTTGTACTATCCAGAGTCGCGTCCAGTATTGGCAGTCCAGTATGGTTTTCAGGGCGCTTATCTGCTTTTCATTAATGGCGTCAGGCCGTCTCCTGATTATTTGTGCCCATCGATTCACAGCGTCCTCTTCAGACTCCGGTCCTCGGTGGATGCTTTCCCGAAGGTTTCCGAGAAGGCCGACCGCACTGGCCACGTAAGACGGCCCGCTGCCAAGCCATGCGAGAGTCTCGTAGGCACAGCTGTAGATATTTCGGATATGTTTCAGCTGCGTGAGCTTTTCCTTTTCGTCTTTCTGGTCTATACAAAGTGCGTCGATCCAGTAAACGCCCGAGTTCCAACCGGGGGTTCCTTCCATTCGAGCCACCGCTGCATGCTGTAGGAATCGATGAAGATTTTTGGTGACTTCGTGTAGCTTGCCATCAATATAAATCGCGCGCTTGTCACGCTCAGAATCGCCCCATTCATAGGACAATGCACGGTATCCCTCTCGATAGGCTTGCTTTTTGAGTACGCGTCGAAGCTCACATTCAATGATATTACGTCGCAATGGCAGCACTGTGAGGAGTCGAGTGTAACACTCTGCATCTTTGAGAGGTTTGTATTCATACTCTCGAGATGTCCTAGGTTTTCGGTAGTGACGAGATGGACGCTCGGTGTAGACCTGATAGCTAGCCCTCTCGTCTCGCCTCGGGCGAGTAATGTAATATTCACTTTCGGAGTCTGATTCGCTACTCGATTCGTCCGAATCTGACTCGCTGCTCCATTCGTCTGAATCTGATTCGCTACTCCATGAATCTGAATCTGATTCAGGGTCACTCTCCTCTACATAGTAGTGAGTAACGCGTGGCTCATCAGGGTGATTGCGACCTATTCGGTTGCTAGGCATCTCGATGGATCAGTGGAGTTTCGTGGAAGGGAAGGAATCCTGAGGGGAGAGGTGTTCTGAGCGCGCTCAGTAAGCTCAGTCCGAGATATTTGAGGGACCAAGAGTGATATTTTGAATTATTTGAGCCAGAAAAGACAAATGCGTACTATCAGAGTTCTTTCGATAGGCTGGGTCGTTTCTAGAGTCCGTGCTCGCCAGTACGCAGCACATTTTGGTGAATTCGACTACACTTTAACTATCAACCACTCTCTTCACATACGGTCTGCATTGCGCCAAAATTGCGGCTGACTGTATCAATGGCGTCTTTCGCAGGTCGCTACTGGATACACGTAGCTCATGCATGCGCTCGTACATCGGGCACTCTGGAACCTCAGCCTTCTCGGTGTTGCCCTGCCGTAGTTGCTACCCCTCATATCAGAGACCTCCAGCGCAGCCATGAAGCCGGAAAATCTCAAGACAGCCAAGATCTCTACATTGAATCAGAGTCAATCAGTGCTGTTGTTTGCGCAAGCCTCAAGCCACATGATGTCACTTTTAGTAGCTCATGCCGTGTCGCAAAGCTGGGCCCAGAATCCTTGAGAAAGAACACCAGATGTGGAATGGTGACAGTATCAAGCCACGTACCAACCTATACCATCAAAGCCGCGTACCTATGAGAAGCTGATTCACGCGCTGCAATATGACGCGTGCGACAGGACACCTGAATACCTCCCAATATTGTCTGCTGTCCAATACCCCAACTCCATCGTCCAGCACAGCCTTCCCGCCTGCGGAGGCTTAAGTCCCCTTGGTGTGACCAACCTCGGCACCAAGACCTGACTCAGATTCTCCATCACTAGAGCTGGTTCGGTCATCGTGATGATGATCGCCAGCACCACGGCTATGCGATAGCTCTCTCGCATACAGCAGCCGGATCGTAAGCGCAGTCGCAATCAATGCCGCACTCAAGAACGCCACCGTAATAAACCCCTTACGATACTGCGGCGCCTCGACCTGCCTCCAAACAAGAAGCGGCAGCCAAGCCTGTATCACATAGGCCATCTCATTCATCGCTGCGACAACAATGGCCCGCTCTTCATTATCGTGCGTGCATATCTCGTGGGCCCATGCGAAACATAAGCCGGAAAGCCCGCCGCCGAATCCGGAGAGGATGTAGCAAGCCCACTTCCATTTGATGGGTATATCCCAGATGGCGAGGCTGGTAGAGCAAAGGATGTTCATGCATCCGCCGAAGACGATCGGTTGCCATCTGGAGCCTTTGAGGATGCTGTCGCTCGTCCATGCGTAGAGGAGTGTTGTGACGACTTGTACAGCGTTGGTAGTTGTCGGATACTATTGATAATGTCAGCCCTACCCGATGATACAAGAGAGCAGCGGAACTCACAGTGTTAATCTCACTGATGGTATACTTTGGGTCTTTACTAGTCTTAAGAAACTGCTGGAATATCGGCTGTGATCCCATACTTGCGTTATTGAAGAACACATAAAGCGGGACAAGAGCCCAGATATGCCATGACGTGAAGATCTTCCGTATCTTGGCCCTAGTGTACGGCTTCCGTTTTTGTCGTCCTTCGAGTCGCATGCGCTCCTGCGCAAAGGCTACCTCTTCTTTGGTCAGGTAGAAAGGCTTGGAGATCTCTGGAAGATCGGGCAGACAGAAGAAGCCGAGGACCGCGATGGGGAGAGAGATTATCCCGTCCACGATGAAGAGCCATTGCCAGCCTCTGAAACCGCCTTTGCCGTCGAGCTTGTACACGCCGGCCATCAGGTAGCCGGAGAACATGGTCGCGATAGCACCGCTGGTATGGAAGATACAAGATCTCTTGGCGAGCTCTTCCTTTCGATACCACGATCCGATGATGTATTGCATGCCTGGGTAGAATGTGCTCTCGGCAAGGCCGATGAGGAAGCGTAGAGCGTAGATAGTTTCGGCGTTGTTGGCACGGCAAAGGCAGAACGTTAATACAGCCCAAGTAAGCTAGCGTCATCAGCATGTATTCTGCACAGGTATATTTCTGCAAGACCATACCTCCATAGCAGGTATCCATATTGACGGTCGAATGCGAGTCAGAATGATGTTGCTGGGTATCTCGCCGATGACATAGCCCACAGTCCAACAAGTCTGCATGTAGTTGAGCTGGTTGCCGTAAAGCCCAAGATCCTCCTTCCTACTCCGATGTCAGCCAATGCTTGCTAAAGGAAAACCAATACATACATTCCAGACACGAAAGCGCTATTGATGTTCATCTGATCAAGGTACTTGATGAAGTAACCCAACGATGCGAAAGTGAGTAGAGCGGCATCGAGCTTGAACATGAACCATCGCTCTTCTTTCGGCTTGTCCAAGGTATCCCAGAGGTAGTAGTACCACTTGTGCGGCTTCGCTTTCAGCTCTTCATTGGTTTGGATGACGGTTGTAGCTGCGACTGCTTCCGTTGATATATCCTGAGGTCGACCCATCTTCATGCGGCTTCAGTGTGAAGCGTGTGAAGCGTATATCTTGTGTGAAGCGGTGCTGGCACAAGCCTCAGCTTTATTGAACAAGCAGCACAAGGCCTTCTTTACCATCGCTAAGCATCTTGTACGAGGTTGCCGTTCAGCATGGCGCTCGGCGCGTCAGTGGCGAGTCGATAATGCGCGGTAGGGTTCGTAGCGCGATTCGACATACTGGGGCCGGTATGGCGTTATGACAGGGTTCGCGTGGGGTTCGTAGTACATGTAGACAGCCTAGATCTGATAAGCTCGAATGCGAAATGCGCTTCCGGTATTTGTAGGTTCAAGATCGTCGTGATGCATGGCAATCGTGTGGCGTCATGTGTCGTGATCAGGCATGCAAATTGCGTGCCTGAGTCGCGCAATAACCATGCCGAAAGACGCGGGGATCCTCAACACATTGCATTTGATCATGTGACTGTAGAAGGCTCGTCTGCGCTGTTGACTATCTAGGCAGACTGGTCATTGCGATTGAGACATGTTGTATTCATCCAGTAGATCAAATACACGTCGCTTCAAACCGCTTCTCAGTTTCAGGGTTGACAAAGAACGCTTTCATCCTCTCAAGCTGCTCTGCCCTTGCGCGATGCCACTTTTCGCTATGACCATGTAGCTTATCCTTGCCGGCTGCTTCTAGATCAACATTGACCCAGTCCATAAGCTCGTTGACATAGCTCGCTTCTTGATCTCGCAGACTATGAAAAGCCTTGCCATAGCCTTTACTATTCACACGTGCGTCATATTCCGCCCGCATAGCATCTTTGCTTGGAAGCTTGGACTGGCCTGAGAGTACCTTCGCAACGACCATGGCTTGAAACTCAAACAGTGTGAAAGTGGCCGTGAAGAACGGCACGCCAACAAAGGCGAGGGTAGGGTCGTTGATGTAGAAGATATCTTTGTGTAGATTGTGGAATTGTGTTCCATCCGTCATCAACACCGCGTCGTCCGCAAGCTCGACTGGCGTCTCGTCCGAGCTGAGCTGTGGTAGAAAGGGCAGGGTGAGAAAGTAGCCGGTGCAAAGTATAACATGGTGGATATCACAGATCTTTGCGCCTGACTTCAGTGTGACGGTGGCCGGGATCGCTTCGTCGGGGTCCAGTGATTCCGCGCGTGGTTCATCGTACGACACAACCTCTTCGATGCGAAATGCATTCTCTGGAAGCATGCTAGGAGGTAGATCGAATTTGCCATTTCTTTGGCTCTGTAGAATCCTTTTTGCGTACGGGCTCAGTTCGCGAGCAATGTCCGTTGCGGATACACTTGCACCAACGAGTAGATAGTTCTGGACTAGTATCAGATCAAAACGACGTCGCTTCGCTCATTCTAACGCGTACGTACCTTATCTTGGGCATTCTCGGGCCTTCGGTAGCTTTTCGAATGCTGTACTCTATCAGGAAATCGTCGCTTCCACTCTGCCAGTCCAGGCGTGTCAGGAACTCTTGGTGTGTGGTAATGACCAGAAGCAATCACTACGGCATCAAAGTCCTAGCCCAAAATTAGCAACCTGCAGGTGCAGCCAGCATCAGAATAATACTGACACGAGAGGATACATGTCGCTTTAGCGCACCGTCCAGATCAATTTGCAGAGTCACAGTCTCGACCGTCCACGATTTGCCGTTCTTCGTAACGTGTCTCACGTCGGTGTCGTACTGTGTCAACCCATGCACCCCCGTCGAGGCAGCAGTAGCTTGTATATAGTCGCACAAGACTTGATGCGTCACATAATCCTCAGTCCCAGGCGGGAACGGATTCAAGGTGGTTTCCAACAAGCGCGTGCTCACGTTGTTCTTGAGGCCTACATAACATGGACTGTATGTGGTCAGTCAATCCAACGTAGCGTTTGACGATTATGTCTGTGGAACTTACCCAGGTGGCGCATGAAGCAGTCTCTCTGTAATCTCCGTCTCTTCGATCGCATGAACACTATCAGCTCTGCAAACTTTGGTTCTCGGATACGGCGGTTCGAGAGGCTGTCGCTCATCGTAGAGCCTTCCATGCCGTCAGTCATGTTTGAGGGGCATGGACGATGGGTCAAATACCATATGCCTCCTGCGGCACTCGAGCGCTCAAAAACGGTGACTTCGATACCCTCTCTTTGAAGATGAGCTGCAGCTACCACGCCACTGATGCCTGCACCGATTACAGCAACACTTTTGCAGCGGAACGACATGTTCAGAATACTGCTTGTATGCTGGAGGAAGCTTTTCGCAGCTTCGCGCGTGCAAATGTGACGCGACTCTTCAGCCGACAGCAACACACGCAAGTCTCCCAACACTCAATCATGAATGCCATCTACCCACTGTCAGCATTTCTTGCTTGTGCCTCGGCTATAGCGCTTGTCAGCAGTGGAAGCGTGATGGTGGATACGAATGGCATCATGGGCGGTCATGTTCGCGTGGAATACAAGCAACCAAATTCGACGCGACTATTTGCGACTAAGATGTGAGTCCAGGTTTCGATACATTTGAAATGAAGCGAAGTTTGTCCGAGCGATAACAGGAGAAGCGTTGACTGGGTATTCGTCATCTGCAAGATTATGATGTGATCGCAACCCCGCAACATATGTCGCAAACAGCACGCGACGCAGCCACATCAGTCTACCATGCATGGGAGTCGGATTTGTGAGCGAGCTGTTTGAGAAGTGGGGTAGTAGAGTTCCGGATATAAAATTGGTCGGACCGCGAGCGATGAGGTCTGCGCAACTGCATCGCAAACGACTTTGATAATGGCTCCAATCGCAATCCCCGTTCACGAACACATCCAGGAGAAGGATACCGTTCAACCGCGGAAAGACTCGCTAGGATTGCCAGAGCCAGCCAGGAAGCGACTCGAGAAGGCAGGAATCGATCTGTCGGCCGGCTATCCGTACAGACCAGCAAAACCACTCTACCTTGACGATGTGTACAAGATCAGAGACTATGATCGTGAGCACATCGATCCAGGTGCCCGAGCCGATCCAGAGAAGCAAGCGCTGTTTGGCGCTGCAAAGGAAGTCATTCATTTGACCTCGCACATCGGAACCGAGATCGTCGGACTACAACTGAAGGATCTTACAGACCAACAAAAGGACGAGCTTGGTCTTCTAATTGCTGAAAGAAGCGTAGTATTCTTCCGTGATCAGGATCTCTCGCCTCAAGAGCAAAAGAAGCTGGGCGAGTACTATGGCGAGATTGAAGTCCATGTGAGTAGTTCTTCTCATGAGACAATTTACGCGCTGACATCGACTGAAGCCGCAAGTTCCATTCGTGCCCGGTGTGCCTGGGGTGACGGTTCTATGGCCCGCTCTGCAGGCGACGGAAGTGCCAGCCAGCTTCCGGAAGACGGGTGGTGCATCTAGATGGCACACTGATCTGGTACACGAACGCCAACCTGCTGGGTAAGTGGTAGTATTTTGGAAGGATGTTTGTTTCTGACTCTTTTAGCGTAACCCATCTCCACAACGATACCATTCCGAAGATTGGAGGTGACACCCTCTGGGCTTCAGGCTACGCTGCATACGAGAAGCTTTCTCCTGCTTTTCGAAAGATCATCGATGGCAGAGAAGCAGTGTACCGCAGTGCGCACCCGTACCTTGATCGTGACGATACTAGTGCTGGCCCTAAGCACATCGAACGCGTTCATCCGATCGTTCGTGTCCACCCGGCAACCGGATGGAAAGCTCTGTGGGTCAACCGCGCCTTTACAGATCGCATTGTCGGATTAGACAAAGCTGAAAGCGACGTCATTCTCAACTACCTCTTCGATGTGTACGAAAACAACGTCGATATCCAGGTTCGGTTCCGCTGGACTCCAGGAACTTCGGCATTGTGGGATAACAGAATTACCATCCACAACGCGAGTTGGGATTATGGAGGAATTGAGCCGAGGCACGGAACAAGGGTTACGTCATTGGCGGAGAAGCCGTATTTCAAGGAGGATGCACCGACTCGTAGACAAGCATTGGGCCTCGCAGGACCTGAAGATGTTTAGGTGGTAGATGGTGGATGTGTGACGCTGGGCTGTAGGAGAACCGCGTTCCAGCGCGAAGGCGCGAGCTGGATGCGCTAGCTACTACGCTATCCCTATCATGAACAAGCGTCACATGTCATGGCATGGCATTATCGACCCCTTGATGCTCCCGAGGTCCTCTGTGCATGTGCCAACGCGTGTCCATAGGCAAATACTATCATTATCCGATTATCTTTACTTGTCGTTCCATCAATGTCAGCTGTTCACAATCCCAGCAACTTCTCAGCATTCCTCCACGCAAACATGTCCATCTCAGCGTCGCTTAGAACCTGCGCTTGCGCCAACTTCTCCACGAACGCCCAGCCATCCGTATTGGTACTGAACGGATAATCGACCGAATACATGATCCTATCAACTGGGCTCACCTGCCGAAGCTGCTCGAACTGTCTCACAGTAAAGAATGCACTCGTCGTGCTCCAAATATTCGTCTTCCATACCCGATCGAACGTCGTGTCGTTGCGTAGTCCCGTCGAATCGATACGGTCAATGAACATGGGCAGCCCTTCGCCGTTGTGTCCGATTATAAGCTTCAGCTCCGGGAAGCGATCGAACAGCCCAGCGCTGTAGAGACGCAATACATGCGTTCCCACATCGACATGCCAACCCCACGAGTTTACCCCAAGCTTTCCCGCCACGGCGGCTGGGTAGTTACCCACGAATAATTTGGATGCGATATCCGCGGTCGGGGCAGCAGGGTGCAGGTACAATGGTACATCGAGTGTCTGCGCCATGTCGAAGACGGGATCGAAGCGTGCGGCGTCGTAGTATGTACCATCTTTAAGATGGTTCCAGATCATCGCGCCTTTGAACCCAAGTGTCGTGACACTGCGATTCAACTCCGCCGCGGCTTCTTCTGGTAGTGACATAGGCAGCACCGCGAATCCGGCGAATCGTTGGGGTCTGGATACGATCACAGAGCGAACAGCATCGTTTGCTGCGCGGCACCCCTCAGGGTCTTCCAAGCCCGAGGCCGACTGTTGGGCGAGAACTTGCATAGACAGGTGACCGGCATCCATAGCGGCGATGCGCCCGGCACCGACATCCTTTAGCTTATCGAGCGTACCCGGCGGGCTGCGCTGCACCACACCTCCGGCGATCACCTCTGCTTCTAGTGACGGCGAGACAACGTGTTCTTCGAGAGCGATCAGGCGCTTTGGAAGGTAGTATGGCTTGAAGCTGGAGGCAGGTGTGGGTATACCATTCGCGCCTATACCAAGGGTAAGGAGAATGCTGAGGTATGTGATGCGCATGCTTGGCAGAAGAGAAATAGATGTGCTCAAGCCGGACACATCGCGTGCGGATGCGCGGATTGATATACCTGGACGCGTGTCTGAGTCTCACTGGCTTCCTCAGACCTTACGGCAGCACCTGTGCTATCTTGGTATAGACATGCATTCTACCGTAGTGCATTGCTCAGCTCAGCATGAAGAAGCCTCGTCGCACTTATCCGCGCACGTCTTAGTTTCATAGCGCATCATTGGTTGAGCCTCTCACATCCCCGCGTGGCGCCCTAAGCGAGGCGTTCAGGCGACCCTTTGGATACGGATCTAGATCGTGAGAGATAGAGGAGTGTTGAAAGCGGAGTCTGTATGGCAAGGCTATGGCCGAATCGGTGGTCCTCCGGCGTAGCTGGATCAGCTTTCAGGTGAGCAAACTGAGTTTTGACTTCCGTCGAAGAAACATGTCAGCTTGCGCTTACACGCTTGCTTCATTGATACCTTCAGCTACTCATACCGCACCAGCACCTGAATCTCCGCCACGGCGATCATGTCTACTATTCCATGGTCATCACCGGGACTACGCCTATTATCAGCAGAATAGGGCACACCACAGCGAAGAACACCCAGAGCTTGCTCTCTCCTGGCAAGAAATCACCTCCCATGGACATGATACCCGCGACCACGGACAAAGGCACAAAAAGCGTACCCAATACTGTGAGCCAACGCACAGAGTTGGCTTGCGCATTACTCGCCTGTGCCTCTCTTAGCGCGATAACCTGGGTGTATGAATCGGTCTAATACTGGAACATCTCCTGTAAATCGATACAACTGATACGCAAGAGTCGCCATATCTGCGCCTCTCGTTTGCCAACAAAGCCATAACTTTGCGCATCTTCAACGTCAATCCCCCGAGCACACATGTTGGTCTCGGCTTCGAAACGATAGAGATACAGGTCCGTTGTGAATTTGGCCATCGTCTCGAAGAGCCACTCTTTTCAATCCGCTCCCCAGCGCACTGTGTGCGGCGCTGAAGTACGCCTACTTCCAGAATAATGCGACGAAGAGATTGAGAAGAGCGCCGCTCGTGTATGGCCGTAGCTTCTGCGAATGTGATTTAATTCGGCGGTCCATTTGCTGATCACAAAACCACGTAGAAAGGGCGTTACAGATAGTGGATTACCTCCTGGACCAATGTTGGCCACCGAGAAATGGATCAATATGTCATCGTGCAAAACGTATTTTGTGAAGGTTGCACTAGGGTGCCATTGCAGCGGATGAGGGTCCAAGTCAGATTTCTCGTGATCTTCCAGTTCTGGATATCGAATTATACGACTGAGGTTAGGATATGGACTGCCATTGATAACAGCGAGATGGGCTGGGTCTTTGAGGCATGGGTCAACAAGCGCTAGGCCTGCACGTGTACCATGAGTGTCTAGACTGGATTTAGCAAGGTAGGGATTCTGACTGACCTTCCCAACCGCCTCCTGACAGCGTATGGTACCAATATGTGATTTGGCCCCCCAGCTCAGAAATCTCGCCCCTTGCGTCCCACTGATCATATTTACTCGGTGTTTCCAGGTTCTTCGCAACTACGAATTGTGGATTTGCCCTCCGGTCCCTCAGTCTCGCATTCGGCTTGAGCCACGTCGGACATTTGAACGGGTCTGAGTTTTTTTTTGGCAGAAACATGCGGCATGAGTACTGGATACCAACAAATGAAACTTCTTCTTTTACGTGGCGTGTGGAGTTCTTCGTCACCACTTTCGAAGTCGAGGCCGTCGCAGGTACTGGTTTGGATTATCGAGGGAGACTATTAATGTTATCCGATATCGTGCTATTACCCCCGGTTGTGTAATGGACCGCGAAGACTGTAGGATGAATACGCAGCCTTGATCCTAACAGGCAGATGTATCGCACAGGCATATCTTCCAATACAAACAGACATCTGAATGGTGAGTCGCTTCTTGCCGACGGTTCATCCATGTAGCTCTTGAATTCCTCGAACGCCGCAAAGGTTCTCGAGCGTAGACCATGGGCTAGGAATTCGATGGTCGATATACGTGATGAAGCTTCTTCGTCAATATTCTGCGATACCATAGCCTGATATAATCCACTGTATTCTGCTGCTTTTCCTTGAAGAGCACGAGTGGCGTATTCGCGTATCAAGCATAGGTATGCAAAAGATTGATCATCCATGGAGTTGATAAAAGCATCAAAGTCGACCCTTGTTTTCGATACGTCATCTATAAATGCTGGTTATCGTTGTTAGCTGCCATCCCAAGGCATGACAGAAGTACCATCAGGTGGGAACTGCCGATGTCGCCAGGTCGACTTCGGTGCACATCCTCCGTACTGCATCTGTGCTGTCTGACTCGACTAGTTGTACCCTTCAAAAGGTCGCTTCGCTTCTAGATGGTCCAGATAGTACCTCCTGGCGCGGTGTGAAGCAAATGCGATGCCGATACCCACTTGATGTGTGATGTGCGCTTCCTTCGAGACTTGTCTCTTCTTCCGAAAGCCGCGAAAATTTTCTTTACAAGGCTTGTCCTTGAAGGCTGCGTGCTTATTGCGACCGAATCCACCCTAAGAAGATATCCGAACTCCCTTTGCACGGCGCCGTGCTCGTTCTTCAACGAAAATCCAGCGTCTACGATCCGCGAGCGTTGAATGAGATCAGCATCTAAACCCCGGTCCGCCGTGAAAATATAAATGTCGTCGACTTTTGGCCCGTCTACAGCTGCGCTACCACCGTTGTAACCGCCGCGGCCCATCGCCCGGAGCGATTGCGTGAAATTGATAAGTCTGTGAAGGAAGTTGAGGAGAGATGTGTTCGGTCAGGCAGAACTGCACCTCTGGACCGGGCAGGCCACAGGAACGTGCAGGGCGCTTGGATGTCGAGAGATGTCGAGAGCCAATGGATAATATCTCGGCTGCCTGATGATCTCACGATCTCACCTCGGCAAGCATGATTTTCAGCTGAGCAGCACAATCCTCAAGACTCAACATGGAATGCAGGATCATTTATAGCTATGCAGAGAGAGGACCAAATAATACAATTCATAATGCCACCAAGCTGTGCTTGACCTTCGATATGGAGAAAGGCCAACCCTGGTAGTATTCTTACCTAGGTAGGTTTGTTCTCCGGATGAATGACAGCCTTGCGGTACGATAAGCACGGCCTGAACTTATAAGTAAGTGGGTGTGACCCATCGATGTCGCACATGTACGCACTTTGACAATGTAACACTAGCAGCGCATTCCGATATTGTGCTGCTTAGTATGGGCTCGTAACTCCCGCGTACTTGACACAGTCGCGATGCACGGTGAGCGGCATCGACAAAGCCGCAGACGACATTCTGTATGAAAGGGTACATCTCGTGTACGATAAAGCAATCGTCGGATCAAAGATTGTTCGTCAAGCTGTCATAAGATAGTGTAGTAGAACTGAGTGTCTGTTCTTGTACTATCCGGCCTCCGTTCACTTCCACTCGCTACGACGCCATAGTAGAGTTACTTGCAGCTGCCACGGTGCCTCCATCGCCAGAATTGGTCCCCACAAATACCACCAGAACTGCAGCATACGTCGCTGTTGAGACAAGCGCCTCGACGTTGGAAGTTCTGACTCCGAACGATAGTGCAAGCGCGAACAACAAGACCGACACTGACACCGTAATGAGGCTTTTCTTTTGCGATGTGTCAATGGCCATGACTAGCATCGGGACGATGAGAAATAGTCCACCCGTGATTGCTATTACGAAGCGGGCAAGGTGATCGACGAATGGTGACACATCTTTGGGTGGTTCCTTGCCCCCTTCATATTCCATGCGGCGAGCCGTTCGCTCTTCTTCCGAGTACGTGATGTAGACAGGCAGTCTTCTCATCAAAAAACTGCGGAAAGGGTCGATTCTCGGAGACCCTTCGTCGAAATAGGCGTAGTGAGACCAGAACACGTCGCCACTCCCAAATCTATGCTGGAACCATGCTTGCAGCAAAACTCTCCTCTTATCCTTATCTTCCGTTGGCACACTCTTTCGGCTTCGGAGGAACTGGTAGTCTCGAATCGCGGTGACTACTACCCTGTTAGCTATGTGATGCGTGTGGCTCACTGTTGGTCCTACTGGCTCATACCATAATCTCTCAGGGTATTCTTGAGATCTTTGAGGTCATCGGCTGAGGCGTTTTGTGCATTCTCAAACTTCAGTTTGAGCTGAAATAGCTCTACCTGCTGTGTGACGATATTGATCCGCTGGAGCTTCTCAAATCGTAAGAAGTGAAATTCCTCTTCCTCTTCAATCGATCGCGCAACGTATTTCAACAAGTCGGCGTTGTCGTCTGGGTTTTCCATGAGCGCGTAACAGGATGTAAGCTGAACTTTGCAGCGTCTTCCGGTGGCAGCCTGTTTTGGGGGCGGCGTCGCGTCCAATACATTTTCCACCTCATGCATCTCAGCCGCAACCCCCGCTCGTGCAGCCCCTCACCTTTCAGACATAACTTCTCCTGTCTCAAGAGTACTGCAATCAACCACGAGCTTAATGGGGGTTTCTCAGTCCACTCCCGTGCATTCACGCCAATGTCTGCCCACGCTTCCCAATAACGTCTGGGCGCACGTCCCGGCGGGTGTCTCAAGTCGCATGGTATCCAATCCTGCATCGACTACTGGCACAATGATCGATCGTCTTCTCGATACTCACACCCGCATTCTGCGATCTGCGGTGAAACCCAGGATCTTTGGCGAAAACATCCTTGGGCATGAGAACAGCTTGAAGGGTTACAGCGTTGCCTTGGTACGATTAGAAGCGGCACTATCGGAACTTTTCGAGAAGGTATCGAAACTCGATATCGACATGAAAAACAGAGGTTGGGAAGGTGAGTAGAATCGATCCGCGACTACTAGCGAGTGCACGTAGCTGACAGGAAAGTAGAGCTTGACTCAAGTCTTGTTGTGATATACGAGGACATTAAGGTAGCTTCTAAAAGGGCAGAGCGGTGGATAAAGTCCAAAATAGGGATCGCTAAGATCGCTGCCAGTACCATTGAAGTGCAACGCTTAAGCGGTAAGGTTGAAAGCCTCGCCAGACAGGAATGGGAGAGGGCTGGACCTACGACCGGAAGCGATATAGTGAGCGCCTGGAAGATGGCACGCACTTAATCAAACGATGATCCCTCTCTGGCTTCTGGGTGTCTTTTTGTTTACTTGTCCTAAGTACTGAGTATTACGAGTCAAGAGTCGATCTATCATGAGTCCAATATGTACAACTAGTTATCGCAGAATGTACTACTCTTATATGTGAATCGAAGTCAGTGGTGGCTTGACAGACCGTGGCATGACGTATCAGAGCGCTGGAGCTCAACATAGGGTATCGCCAAAGAAGAGCCTTTAAGCAAGTCTTAGTGATAAGAGTGAAATCTCTTCACTGCTTCCGTTGTTGATTAGAACTGTTCACAGATCGGAATATAATCAAGCTACGTCACTCCCATCGGGCCCAGGATCACTAGCACTGCGCTGTATCTGCAAAGACGAAAGCGTTACCAATAACGCAGCTACCTATCGCTAATAGTAACTCCCATGAAATATTCGATCTCTTTCGCGGCACTGCGATTGATTAACACGGCGACATTGCCAGCACCCCTGCGCGATCGTCAAGTTCTCATAGTCCTCAACTCGTCACTGTAATACATCCTGGAGCTTCGCCCATATCGTAAGCACGGTGCCGCGCCTCGAAGGTCGATAACAAGCACTTGCAAAGGTTTCTTTTCGCTTCCATGTCCGGGTCGTCGCCTGCAAGAACCATAGTATCGAGATCAGCGAGTAGCTGCCCATAGATACGCATTTCGGCAGCCGATGGAGCCATCTCAGCTGGATTCTGGATATGATGCGCAAGAATGGTGACGAGTGCTGCGATGAGATAGGGATATACCATCCTGTGAAGAGATTAGTATATGTTGCAACGAGATAACGACGCCACTGACCAGTACAAGGCAACATTGCCGCGAGGTGCTACTGGCAGTAGACTCAGCAGCCGTTGTGCCTCCAGATATGCTTTGTGTTGCTTCATCTTCGACATCCTGATCAAGCCGTCCAGCTCGAAGGGATTCGTCTCCGAACTCATGTCTAACGCCATGAACGCATGTAGTCGATATACAGTCCCGAAGTAGTAAGCCTCCAGCGCAACACAATGACAGATATCTGCTTGATACAATATCTGTTCCAACTGGCCAGCGGAAAGTTGGAAAATGTGATGTTGCTCGTGAAAGGCCTGCAAGCGTGCGAGCACGATAGTTGATGCAGCGCTTAAGTCCAGCGGAGTTGTGTTACATGTCCTGCGAGAGAGCACCTGGTCGATGGCTTCGGTCTGAAGTAAGGCTATCCTTGTGAAGAGCCAGAATATATGCGCTCGCCAGGTACCCTCGGTCGCAGTGAGCGCGCCGAGCTCGTCGGCTACAAAGTCGGAGCAGTTGGCTACGTCTTGGAGTTGATGGGTTGGTTGCGTGTTGCTCAAGATGCTCAGACTGATGTCATTGGTGAAGCAGATCCAGAAAACACGACGCTGTTGTGCGCCGTCACTTAGCTCCTGCGCTGTTGCATTGCTTTTCCTGCCTTCGTTGGCTAGACTTCTAATGACACGGAGGGCGGTAGAGACAAATTGACCCGCTGGCTTCTTGTTACTGCATGGGCTGGCGACGATTAGTAGCGCAATGCCGATAAGACATTGGACCTGTCCTAGGGATGGCGGCGCTGTGAGAAGAGTGTCAAGTGTCGAGTAGGCGCGGGCAAGGTAATACTGAGCCATGTCCATATTATAGTTGGCACCATTTACGCTCATGCCACGCATATGATGTGCCATACCAAATACAATGTACGCACTCGTCCAAGCGATGGCCGAATCATCAGGCAGCCCTGCATAGCATGTTCGAAGGTGATCGGCTATGACATGCGGCTGGTAGAGCGGATATGCGGTGTTTAGGTCAGTCAGGAACTCCGCAAGCAGTGTAGTTCCGAGCTCTGGGGGTGGCAGATACCAGTCACTGGTTAGACTGGTTACTGTTGGCAGCGGTAGTAGACTGACATCCTCGGTCGGTTCCGGCCCAAATTGTGCAGCTTGTAGGAAGGCAGCATCCTCCTGGAAGTCAGCGGAGGAATAAATGCCATCCAAAGGAACCTGCAAGGGGGGATCCAATGTTGAAGAGTCATGAATGGAATCGCCAGTAGACAGTGCGCCCAGGCCGTCTGCAAACAGGCCATCATTGTCTGGTAGGAAGCTCTCTATGTCAAAAGGGTCGAAGTCTGGAAGTTGGGGATGAGGGCCCGCCTCCACCTCATGACGCAATGAATTTACCCATGCTGAGATTGGAGGTGAATGTTCTGTTGCTTGCATGACAGGTTGTTGGCGCACGTGTGGTTGTGCCACGTTCCGCTCATGTAGCAGCGACTCCAATCTCTTTATGCGATCCTCATACTCGGCTATGCGCGTGCTGGGTCGTCGTCAACAATATCTTTAGCTTTGGTGAATGCGTTCAGGTCATACCCTCTTTGTGGTTTCGACCTTTGTTTGCGCGTGTACGTGGTCATGCATGTTTCTTTCAGATTGGTGCACGGCGAGCAGCCCTGAGAACCGGAGTTCCACACGCATCTTCGCTTCCGTTTGCGACACAGATCACAAGCCTAGAAGACGCGTTAGTCTGCTGTTAGACGCGTATTGAGCGCTCGAGATGCGATATTCGATGCTTTATAGCTGTGGGCGGATGTCGTGGCAGAGTCGCGTCTGGGGCGGATGCAAGGAGCCGCAGCCGGCCTAACCGGATAATAACCTAGCAAATCTACTTACTCGCACCGTGGACGCAGACCCGCGTTTCTCGACGCCTCCGCTTGACATCATGAGTAGATTTGTCAAAGAACGATACTCAGATATGCTGATATGCTGATCGGTCTGATATCTCTTGTCGCTAGCAGAGTGGCCGAACCCCGCCGCCCAGCGCGCTGACAAATGCGAACTAGTCACTATTGCCATTCAAAGTTCGCTCTCTTCGAACGATTTTGACTACGACTTGGTAAGAGCATCGATTGGAAGTAACGATCAACGACACGATACAACGATTGGCTACTTATTGAGTTCAGCCTCAGTACCTAAACAAGGAAAATTTCATCATGAAGCTACAAACGAGACGAATGCCTGTGTGGCCAAATGCGCACTACATGCTCCGCTAGTGCGCGAGACCGAGACCGAGAACGATCCATTACATTGGTAAATCAACCCCTAATACCGGCACCATAAGCTTTATTCATCAGCCTGCGCACGTCATGCTTTCCCTACTTGCTCAGAAAGTCTTGATTTGGTGTGGCTCGTTGGAGTTTGGACGTCCTTTGCTGCTCCACCAGGACTCAGGATTGTAGGCTGGCGACGTGTATAAACCGGACATTTGATAATGTTGAATGTAGCCCGCCCAAGATTCTGGATACGAACTCGCCATAGAGATGAGATTGGCATATCGCAAGTGAGTTGATGGTTATGGTCTTGATATGCTGCAGTTTTTCCAGTGTGGAGACGAGCTTGCCGATTTCCGCTCTGTATGATCCCCAGCTGAGCAGCTGAGGCCGTGATAATGACTGTGGTGTGAACGCATATGGACGCAGTATAGATCGAAGGTCTATGTCTTTAATTGTCACTGATATGTTGATGACATGCGAGAGGAGATTGAGAGGCGTTGCTTCAACCCAGGTGTAGAGCGAGACTTGGTTTGTGAAGCTGATAGGTCGCTGGTAAAGGAGCTTACGTGCTTCCTGCTCGATCTGACGACAAGTCTGAAGCATCTTTGGGCCTTGTTCGGACGATGTCAAGATGTCGCAGTAGATTTGCTCTCGCAATTTCGCTGGTAGACTCAGGAAAGAAGTGATTTTCTGAGGATGAGCTGCCATGGATGGTATCGAACTGTTGTTGCCCGTATGCCGTGACGTGTGAGCTTTTTCCAAAATCTAGCTACGCGTGTGCGATATACTGCTATCTGCGATGCTGTCCGAGTGCTGTTATGAATATAAAGATAATCTCGGGTATGCGCAGGAAGTTCTTCCAGTAGAAGGCTGTTCAATGAGGATGAAATGCGTGATGGAGATTGTCAACTACATGGTGTAGGAGGAGTTGTATGCTGAGCTGTGAAATAAACTGGAAGTACCATAAAACTAGACTTTGACAAGCCCGATGTACCACGTCCGTGATCGCTGGAAATACCTTGAGCTTTATAGATCTTCGGCATATAGGTAAAGCATTCAGCGAGGCCTAGATTTGGCGTATTAGGGAAATCGTTGAACAGCCGATAGCCCATCGTTACAATACAGAACATCGCGACGAGTGTCCAAGAACAGCCCAAGTCTGGAAATGATCATGTTTGATTTCAGCAGTATCGGTAACGAACAGAACACGTGGCGTCATAGTTCGACTGAATGGGGCCAAAGTGCCGATGAGCGACGGTTTGTGACCGCTTTCAGAGGTCGATTCAAGCTTGTTGTGGATGCCAAACCAGCACCTGGATTGTGTTATGTCCGAGGCGCAGGATGTTCACATTCTCAACACCTCTCGTGAGTTGGCCGAGTAGATATTTCATGGATCAGGCTGTCACTCTCCTCGAGCGAACACCTGCCGGAGACTTTGCCGAAATCTGCTCATCTATATCTTCGATGATTGGCCATGAATAACTGAAGCCATTGCCTCATCAGAAGTAGCCAAAACCTTATAGTGGTCCATGATAAGGTCTGCATACGCTGAAGATCATAGGCAAGTAGTCCTGAAGATATCTTACGCAGGTCGTACGATACGTGGTGCCATTTCCTGACAGCCTGTTGTGTCCTACAAGGTAGCGCGGCGTTCACTCGCTTGGTTCTCACATGCGGATTGGGCACATACTTGCGATGAAGGTCCTCCAAGTATGCAGTGATGGGGATATCCGACCCCAGTTCCCAAGGTAGCGTTCCAGTATAATGTTGGAGAGCCTGTCTGGAAGTCATTCGTATTCGTAGTCTTGGAGAATGCGAAAATTGGGACGGAAGCGGATAAGCCACATTTAAAGTTCTTCCGATTAGCCAATGGTTCGCGGTCCATGCCACATTCGTTATAGCAGATTGGTCCCATGTTCATAACAAAAGCAAAGGCAAACCGTGTCGGTTCGCAAGAGACGACGCAACGTCAACCTTTGAGTTCGAGCGCCGGCTAGAACCGCGTCGAAGCATTCCATGATGACCAAACATCGTACTTCCGCTCTATCGACTACCAGTCCCCGACGCCTGAGCCACATCACTGACATGGGACCAACACACTATACCCGAGTAACTCGGAGGTAACATTGATAGATTTATCTAAGATAGTAAAGAGTATCGCATGCTTCTTCAACTCGCGGAAAACTCATCGCCATGCCATGCCATGCTCCACGCCTGCCACGCCATCAAACGACATGCACTTTCCAAATCGCGATGAACGCATCAGAACATAGATTACGCCAGAGTGTCTAGAACCATTCACGCTCGTGGCCATCACGACGTGGTACCAGCCACCCCGGACAAGACCGCACACGAGATGGACGCCTCAAGGGCGTACGAGTCGCTTCGCTCAAGCGATACAGCACCATCACATATACCTTGACGCCTCCACTACGCTAGAACGCCAGCTCCAGTCGCCGACTAATACGAAGGGTAGTTCGTAACGAGTTTAGTTCTGATCCGCATCGGCTAGGAAACTGAAGGAGAATTCGGATCTCTTCCGTCAGAAAGATATTTGGTTATTGCATCTCGCCATTCCCATACCAAAACACGCGCTATGCGGACAGTCTACTACTCCACACCTGTATAATCTCATCAGACTTCTGTCACCTTCACATCAACAGTCCAGCAAAAGCATTCCATACCGCAGAAGTCGCACTCCCAGTCAGCTCTTCCCCTGTGTTCTCGCTTACAGCTGTCAATAGGCCCCCTTGTTGTGCTACCATCTGCACAGTTCCCACCCTCTTCTCTTCTGTCTTTTCCATTACCATTCTCTTCACCATAAGCTCTCTCAAGCCCACGACTTGGCTCTCGGAAAAGCATACGATACGGCCCAAAATACGCTGCAGCGTCCCACTTCCCCTCGCTTCCTCCTCCCTCTACCAATCTCGTTGCTTCTTCTGCTTGACCGTCGTCTTCATTCACCTCCCCATGGCCGGGTGTCTTTATCGGCGCAAGGATAAACTGAGCGGGCACATCGTGGCCGAATAGTCTCCACCAATGATCTGTCTGGTCCTCCAATATGGGGTCGTGATATCCCTCAATGTACCTGTACAGCGGCGGCGAGAAGCGTTGCTGCGATTCCTCGTGGTAGTTACCTCCGCCTCCACCACCGTACAAGTAGTACTCCTCCCCAGTATCTGCGTACCGCCCGTCATACCACACAACCACATCTTCGCGGGTGACGGGATGAGTGTACGTGTACCAATATCCAGGTTGAGCTTGACTTGTGGGTAGTGTTGGTACCATATACCCCAATTGTCGTTATATGCTATCCTCACTGAAAGTGGCCATATTGTACGGTTGATATCCCGTTTGACCATTTGCTGTGCCGTGATAGTGCATGTCAGGTATAGTGTTCTTGGCGCCTGACTTGCGAGAGGATTTCCTGGGACGGTTCGGGTTGCGCTTTGGCATGTTTGATGTGATTTGATCAGGGCGGTTGGGCAGGGACTGTGTGATAGGATTGTGGACGTGAAAGTGGGCGTGAAGATAGGCCTTGTGCTGTTTTTAAGGGAGGCTGGTGAACAGGTAGAGTATCGAGGGACGTAGGGGCTGCAAGATCGACGTTGTTAAAGGGAAGACTTGTGTAGAAATCTAGTTGTGTGTGTCGCAGATTCTTGTCATATCATTCAACGTTCTTAAACAATGAACACGGTCCCGCGTCGCATTCAACCTGGGGAAAGCTGTGAAGAGAACTCAGGTAGACAACGTAACATGAACCGGACTCTGATAGAAAAGCATCATCAAATTGACTGTGTGAGACATTTCACATCCATGGGACTATGATGATGGAGCAAGACAACACAGCCAACGTCTTTGTCACGTATTCAAAGCCGTGACTATAAGCTATCAAACGGCCGGGCTCATTCAGCGTCGCCGCGTCGAACTCACACGAAGACATGCGGGCCCACACTCCCATCCACACATCTTCATCTACGCAAGTTTCCCATCCTTCACCTTGAAAAGAGTAGACCCACTCCCAGGCTCACTAACCACGATCGCCCCCTTCAACTTTTCCTCACTAATATCCGGGAATCTCTTCTTATAATACTTCTCTACCCACGCTTTCTTCACACTCTCAACCTTGTCCTTAGGCACAAGATGCACACTACATCCACCCCACCCAGCCCCCGTCAACCTACTACCACAGCTCCCAGCCGCACGTGCTAAATCGCACAACTCGTCCAGCTCGGGACAACTGCAGTCGTAAATTTCGCGGCACGAATCCTGTGTCGTGTTCATGAGGTCGCCGAGGGATTGGAGGTACGCGCGGTCGTTTGATGGTGGGGACGCAAGTAGCGATCGGAATTTAATCACGCGGAGAGCTTCTGTGAAGACGTGTAGGGCGCGTTGGCGGAGCATGAATTTCTCGGCGCGAACTGGGAACTTGGACATGTAGCGTTCATTCAATTCGTCTTCTGATATACCCAGCAGCCCGCTGATTTGCGCGCGGGTGTAGCCGTCTTCTTGGGGGAGGTAGTCTTCGGTGTGTTGGATGAGCTTTGTGAGTTGCGTTTCGAAGTCTGAGACGGAGATCTTTGTGTTGTCGGAGACGTTCTCTTTGTCTTCGAAGTAGGTGTCGTGGAAGCCGCGGAGGCTGACCCCGAGGGGAGAGGAGTCGGTTGGGAGATCTTTCTTTAGGCCGAAGGCTTTGGCTAGGAAGACGGCTGCTAATGTGCATTCTACGACACGCAGGTTGTAGCATACAGGGGCTGTGACGTGCTTATCTGCGGCGACGAAACTCTGAGCGGTGACGAAGACGAGTTCGGGGTCTGTCTTGGGGAACTCGATGTTTGTGTAGTTTAGGCTGGGCTTGAACGATACGTATAGGGCCGAGCCGCGGAGGGAGAAGACGGAGGCTGCTTGGTCCATACTACGACTTGTCAGCCGTGGTAATGCAAAAGTCAGGCAAGACTCACCCTCCAGAGTTGACACCGACTGCGCGCTCGGAGACAATAGCAAGCTCGCAAAGTTCGGTCTTGTCAATCTTCTCCTCGCCATTTGCAGCCAGCACAGCCAAAGAGCTTGTGCAGACGACGGAGGCTGAACTTGAGAGGCCGCCACCGCTCGGTACTGTGCCGTCACATACAATGTCCATGCCGACGGATGTGAACTTTCCCCGTTTCTTTTGTAGTAGCTGTGACACGCCCTTCAGTCCAGACTTGAAGTAGTTGGTCCACTCATGCTCGGTCGCATCGATTGGGATCTCTCCCTCGGGAATGTCGAACTCGCGGGTGGGGAATTTCTCTGAGTTGAGGTTCGCTATCCGTACACGAGGCTTCCCCTCGGTTGGTCGCACAGCCACGGCCATGATGAAATCGGCGGTGATAGCCATGGGCAGGACCTCGTACAGGGAGTAGTCGATGTGCTGCAGCTGTAAGCTAAGAATAATAGACTCCTAGCAGGTAAGTTACCTCGCCAATGATGTTGACGCGTCCAGGGCTTCTGGCAACAAAGTCTGCTTGCTTGCCATAAAGGTCCTTGAACTTGGCCAGTAGGCTCTCCCATCGCTTTGTCTCGACCGGGAGCGCGTCTTCAGGGTAGATGTCGCGTAGCGACGTTGCTGTGGGGACTTCCATTGCGCGATCTAGATTTCTAGAGTTCGAGGGAGCAATAGAAGGAGAAATGGGAAAACAATCGAACGGGCAGGAAAAGCAGAATCTATTTAATCCCCGGATCGTCGCAAGATCTCAAGTAAATGTACGGCGGGGTCCAACTGACGACAAGTGGGGTCCTCAGACCTTGCCGTTTTGAGAAGCGCATCCGCATCACCAACGGCCCGTGAGCTGCATCGAGCTGCAGGTACGGATTCGGGGGCTCGTTCGCAGTTGCTCGGGGGAAAAGCGCCGTGGCAAGATAAGCTATGGATGCCCGGCGATGATAAAATGAGTTAGACTCAGTGAGACGACTCGAAATTGCACGATAAATTATGCTGACCTCAGCATTCGATACCACCAGACTGAGAAGTTCACGATTTAGGTATCAATGTCGATTGAATATGGCATGTACGCGTTCGAGGTATGGCGAAGACGTGGCGCAAGCTCGTTAACCCAAGCCTCTTCCTCTTCCCCGTGGAAGCCCTCGTCCGATGCCGCTGCCCGCTCGACCTCTTGAGTCGCTACGACTGACACCACGTCCTGTTTGTCCACCTACGCCGGTGTAATTCCCTGTGGATGAAGTCGAAGCACCGCGTGGTCGGACGCCCCTGCCTCTACCTCGTGTACCTGCTCGTGGAGCAGCTTCTGCCTTCCTACGATCTTCCTCTATCTTCCTAGCCGCAGCTTCTCTCCGTGCCTGCTCGTCTGCCGCCCGACGTTGTGCAGCCTGCTGACGGTGTACTTCTTCCTCCTCGATATCAACCAAATCTTGCGACGCACCCTGCCATTGCGGATTCAAGATCAGACGCTGATTATGTTCTGTTTGGGAAAGTATGCGCGTCCATGTTTGGAGCAAGGTAGACGCATTCTGGACGGTGCGTGATACAGTCTATTCATCGTCAGTCTAGAGACTGCGGCAGTTCTACTATTGTCCCTTACAGCCATGTTGTCCTTGGCCTTCTGCAGGCTTTCTACCACGCCCTCGATGACCTTGTTGACGTTTCGTATGCTCTCCAGCTCCCTGCGCAATGCTGCTTCTCGCGCCTCTTCTGTCGTGTAATGCGACTCCTTTGACCGTGTCTTTGCTGTCTCATTGTCTGCATCTTTTGTCTGCTTCTTGGTCTTGCGCGCCGCGGGCGTGTCAAACAACGCGTCCGTGTCCGAGTCGGAGAGGTCAAGCGCGCCCAGGTTCGGCGGGTCCATGTTGTGTTAACGTGTTGTGTGTTGTGTCGGACTTGTCTAAACGAATTGATACGGCAGCATGTCGACTGACAGGTGTTGGCGTGTTTGACGTATTTGGTTTGGCGGGGCCAGCGGTTAGCAGGGGTTTGTTGATGTTCCGCGTTGCGCCAAGGAAGGAGCACCAGCCATCTGCACCTGCCGTCCCAACCTCGCGACTTCCTTCATTCCCCGTCGTGACATAGCCCGTTGTCTCCACCCGGCTTTGTCCTTCACCTTCACCATCACCAGCCCTACCGTCATCTCCACTTGCGCGCATATCGATACTGCATCCATTGTCATCCCAACGTTGAGGCGCTGCGACATCGAGCTTGCTGTGGCATTGTTTTGATTTTGGATACCCACAATTCGCCCTACATTGCTACAACAACACCACAACTGCCCTGTCCCAAACAAACACCCGCATCATCCCACCCAACATGGAGCGCACGCCGTCCCCGCCCCGCCGCGTCCACACGCCGCCCGCGCCGCTGTATGGAGACAACTATGAGCCGTTTTCACCGCGCCGATCGCGCAGAGTGGCCGCACAGCACGACGCTCACACTCACCAACAGGAGCGGTCAAGCCCACGGACCAGGCGCGATATCACCCCAACGGCCTCTTCTCACTCCAAGCGTTCTGCCGCCCGCGCAAACGCTTCCTTTGCACTCTCACCCCCATCGTCGCCTGCATCCCCACAACACCAACAACTCCGCTCCCCACGCTCGACCCGTCGCGCGCCCTTGGACCTCAACCCGCTCGACTCTGACTCTGACACGGCTGCACCGAGCTCCTCTCGGCGCACCTTGTTCGCAAACATGGCTCCGGTATGTTACCTGAGGTGACCGCCTCGGACCGGGTGCGGTTGACAAACAACCGCGTCGGGTGCGAGAGCGCCTCCAGTATAACACCTCTCATGAGCAACATGCTAACGTATACACAGGGCATGCTCCCCACTCCCGCAAAGACGCCGCGCAAGCGTCGCATCGAAGACGTCAGCTCCGCCGCTCGTGTGTTGTTCCCTACCAACCGTCCCTCAACTATCGACGAAGCTATGCCGACCCCGCGCAAGGGCCGCAAGACCAAGAACCTCTACACCCTAGAGAGCTTCGCCCAGCAGATGGACGAGAACACCGAAAAGATCCCCATCTACACTGACTCCAAGGAGCGCGTACCCACTCCCGGTGCCCAGACTGAAGAGAACCCATTCATCACCGTCAAAGGCAAGGGCAAGGCAAAGGCCACTCCTCAAAAGTCAAGGAAAGTCGTCGACCGAAAGACTGCCAAGATGGAGACGGCTGTCGACCGTGACGAAGGCATGGTATACATCTTCCGGGGTCGCAAGGTCTTCCGCAAGTTCCACGACGACGCACCCTCCGGCGCCTCAGAGGCAGAGCAGGACGACGACTTCTCCGCCGATGACAAGCAAGTCCGCCGCCAGATTGGTCACGAGGCTCGCCGCCCACTCACTCGTTCGTCAATCAAACCACGTCTCTTGTTCCAAGCAGAGATCAAGGAGCGCAACCGCGCCAATGGTATCGACACCGACGACGAGGAGGCGACCACCGACATTGATGCGTCCGTCGCGACCCCTAGCCGCAGGAAGGGCAAGAACGTCGTCCCAACTCCGTCGCTGCTCACATCGCCGCCGCCCACAACTCGCAAGCTCAAGAAGGGTAAGTCTCTTCAATTTTCGCCAGTGAAACCCCCGCTTATACAGTAACAGAGATCTCGTTCGATTCATGGTCGCGTGTCAAGTCAGTGCACAGCTCCAGTAGCTCAACCAAGACGTCCAAGAAGCGCGGCGGTGAGCCGCTCGAGCGCGAGGCAGCAGACAAGCGGGCTCGCAGTGAGCACTCCACCTCATCCATGTCAATTGACAATATCTAACGGCTCTTAGCCCGTTCGTCTTGAACAAGTATCGATGTCATCATCTCTGCAGCTTGTGTTGAGATGCTACCACAAAGCGTTTCCAACTCCTCTTTTGCCATCAGGTCCTTTGTGACTGATTGTTTGCATAGCGAGCGTTTGCTTTTTGTGTTCCTTGGTCTATTCAAGTCGAGGAACAGGATCAGGATACCCACGATTACATTACGAAGAGGTGCGCATTTCTGACGGCCTTTAATGTTTGTTTGGCATTGAAGGGGGATGGAACCCTGGATTTGCTGAGAGGGCATTGTAATCGGTGTTTCTTCTGGGACACTTACTGGACAACACGCATATGTGCGTTGTTCAGAGTAACTTAGTTAGTAAGTAGGGAATAGGCTTGACTGCGGGATCACGGTATGCAGGTGCTTGGTGTCTGGGCGTTTTCGACGAACAGATGTCCAGCTGGTGTACGGTGATTGGCGGTCGAATCAATGGTAATGGGGGGATGGGACAGGGAACGTAGTATAGATCAAGGAAAATATGAGTGATAACTCTGATCGTGCTTATTTGACGTGAACATGCAATGTCGTCTAACCTCTTTCTCTCTAAGATACCCTCTCACCGCCGTCCCAGATCAATATCCAACACCTTGACCATCCCATCATCAGCCTCCCCACCCTCCCCCTCAACCCCAAAGAAAGGCACAAGCCCCCTTTTCACCACCCCCTCAAAAAGCCCCTCAATCATCCCGCTCAACTCCTCCCCGGTCTGCCTAAAATCCGGAAACGCATTTACCTCTAGCAGATACGTATTGAGCTCGCCATCCGATTCAATGCCCACCATGAAGTCCAAGCCAAAGATTTCGAAACTGTTAGGTAAAGGCTGGAAATGGATCGACATACCCCTCGCTGCGGCTTCGAATGTCTCACCCGTCGTTTCCTTTATTTGTTTAAACACCTCATCTTTCCAGTCAGATGACACAGTCAGTGGGGGAGAGGAGGGTTGCGAAGGTAAAACAGACGGTAAATCCCAGAATAACCCGACACTGCCCTCCCTATCTCCACTCTCTTGTAAACACGTATTTGTCAGATGTGCCCGCATAGCCTCATCGCGATCTTCCTGTAACACGTCGTCCCAAGGCGGGACGTAGGGCCGTGCAGCGAAGAGAGCGAGCATGGGGCGATAGACGAATACTTGAAGCGCGGAGGTGGCGAGGACGTAGGTACGGATGTGGAATTTGCGCAGTTTTGAAGAGGGCGCGTTGGGAGGGGAGAGGAGTAAAGGTGGGTGGATGTAAGGTTGTGCGATGAAGTGGCGGAGTTGGGATGTTATGATGCCGTTTCCCTCATCTTTCTCTTGTACTTGATTCCTGTCACCATCTCCACCGCCAGCATCACTTCTTGCATCTTCATCTTCATCCTCATCATCACTCTCAGGATCCCACTCCTCAAAAATCTCAGTCAGTTCCTCTTCACTAGAAAACAGCCTAATCCCCTGCCCCCTCTCACTCATGCCCGGCTTGAGAATCCACCATTCCTTCTTCTTCTCATCTTCTTGGTCTTCGTTCCTAGCCCAACTCTCCTTCAACTCCCACGCTTCGACCAGCGCGTCATCTAAAAATTCGGCGTAATCGACTTCAAATTCCACGCTTGGTTTTACATGTTTCTTGAGTACGCTCTCGGGGTATTTGGTGATCCAATTCGCGATAGTAGTACTCAGATAATGTTTCCGGATCAGTGCTTTGCGAATCACGTAGGCGTTGGCGAGACCACCAGAGGAGTTTTCCATGAGGTGGTCAAAGTCAATTGACTCATACTGCACCCACTGAAGAAGACGACAAGATGACGAGGGGAGTTGGGATGATGAAGTGATCAACTGGTATGACGATCCCGGTAAGCGCTTTTTGAGGGCGGACAGGATGAGGGGTTGGACGTAAGGGTCTTCGTAGTTGATGAGGGCGTAGATTTTGTTGTCCGTGGCGACGGAGTCTGTGGTCGCCATTTTGGTGTGATCGGTCCTGGGAGGTGTGGTCTTGCTCTTTCCTTGAATTGTGTGACTGCACGTACGTTGTTGGTATGGTCAAAGATCCCGCGCGCCTCTGCGGATGTTAAGTTTCAGAACCTTGGAAAGTGAACGCAGTATATAATTCAGCGTAACAAAGCGGGTATAATATTGTACAAGTAACACAAAAGAAAGTCGTTATGCCGCTTCGCTCCACGCTAAAGCCTTTGGTATCCATCAGCCCAGAAAAGTCGAAATGCCCCGTCCCGTTGCTCGCTTAGCTCTAGCCAATCAGCGAGCTTGTGACCCAAACGCCCTCCCCTTCATGTTTTTTTGTATGCCTCCCCTAATGTTTTCCGAAAGAATTAAACAACTTCCAAATCATCATCATCGTCGTCGTCCATGGCAGCAATAAGACCAGCATCAAGACCACCCAGACTCTCTCGTCCTGGCTCGCGGATCCCCTTTCCGGCTAACAAGAGACGAGCTTTCTTCTTTGCTGGGCTGGCTTCTCGTGTACCGCGGAATGCAGAAGGGAAAGAAGTTTCCTTCTTCGGTGACGGGATACGGCCGTACTTGAAGCCCCAGCCGACGGGGTCGCTCGAGTTTGACGATTTCGCCGATGCTGTTCGTTTACGTTTAACAGGCGCCAAAGAAACATCGGCTGACGTACGGTTCAGTAGACTGGTAAAGTCCACGTCGGCTGGCTTGTCGGGCTTTGCGCCTGAGGAACCTTGCGACGATGTGTAGCCTCTTGCGGGGAGGTTCTGGGTACCAGCACCCTTGAGCTTCATGTAGTCGCCTCCGGTACTGCCATCTCCCATTGTGCCGAGCTTCTTTGCTAGTTCTCTTTCCTTCTCCTTTTCGGCGAGTTGCTTGCGGAAGCGGTCTTCTCGGCCTGCTCCGCCTTCCCAGTTTTGATGATCGCGGTCAATGAGCTTTGCTGCCCCGCCGGGACGTGGTGCGATGTAGACGGTCTCGTGGAGTTCGCGGTCGTGGTACTTGCCTTCCCTTTTGAGTTCATCACCTTTCGGGCCACCGCGTCGGCCAAACATGCCGCCGCCTGGTCCTCCACCAAACCCAGTCATGGTGTTGACTTGCATGCGGCCTTTCTTGGCCTTGTCGACCTGAAGTTGAATGTGGAATTCGCAGAACTCAGTCTTGCGACCATCGATCCACTGACCACATTCTTTGCCGTCTTTCCGTTGTGCATGACAGAAGTCTAGATCTCGCGCGGTGCCAAGCTCAAGGATGGTGTCGTCAGAACTTGACAACTTCAGTGAGAATTTGCCGGTGTCACGATTCCGTGGTGGCATGATGTCCGGGTTGAGAATAGCAACAAGCGTGCCGAGAGGGAGTTTCCAGAACTGCGAAAAGCCGGTGTCGAACAGGAAGAGATCGAGCTCCCATTTAAGATCAGTCAGGCGAATAACCATGAACTTGCCGTTCTGGTCCAGATTCTTGTCTTGGTTGCCCTTACTCTGATCCTTCGCGGCGTTCTTGGAGTTTTGTGGTGTCGACTTGGAGCAGATAACCCCTAGAACAACATAGTCGTTCTCCCAATCTGGCGGATCGTATTCTGGCGCTTTCACAGTCTTCAGGAGTTGAGGTATAGTGAGGACGGTCTTGCCTTCCAGGGTGCGGGTGACTACATTGTGTTGCATTTCTCTCGACTTGAGGTGGAGACCAGAGAAGGATTCAAAACTAGGAGCATCGGTGCTTTCGTCGCGCGATGAGATCTCGGCGTACTTTGTGGCGGTCGGTGTTGAGCCAAAGCTGCTAGACGTGGCCTTGGAGGAGGACGAGGTTGGGCGTGAACTCTCGGGCCTAAAGGATAATGTCGAGCCTGGTCGTGGGGTGGGCGGGTTCCCAAACGAGCGATTCTGTAGACTTTGCGTTCGGCTGTGATTCCTCAGGGCCGGCGGAGGCATATCACGAGAGGTCTTGGTGTCGGTACTCTGAGAAGAGCTGGTTCGCGATAGTGACGGCCGGTCTTTCAGCGCTTCGATGTTCTGCAGCCCAAATCCCCTACTCCGTCTCTGTTCGGCCTTATCCTCTTTCTCTTCACGTTCCTTTTCCTTGTTCCTGCTCTCGGCGATGCGCTCACTGAAGGACTTAATCTTGGGCGGCTCGACGTCCTTCGACGAGCCCAGCCGCGACATGCGCCCGCTCACAGCACTTCCCGGCCGCTTGAGACTAACGTCGCGGGCTGTGAGTCCTTTGTCTATGCCCAACATGACCCGCGCAGGACTCTTCGGCTCGGTGGGCGCCTGTCGCATCCGGACTGGTGATCGGGGTACCTCGACGTCGGTCTCTTGCCTGTTCTCGGGTCGCGGCAGGTCGATTCTGCGCATGCTGGTGGCCATGCTCGCTCGTGATGATGCTCCGTTGCGATCCACGTCCTGAGACTCGTTCCTCTTCTTCTGCAGCGCCTTCAGCTTCAGCTTGGCCTCGATGGCCTGGAGTTGCAGCTGGAGCGTCTCCTCATCCTCCTCTCCGTCGCTGCCGGCTGGCACACCTCCGCGCGACATTGGGCGGCGTTTCGAAGGGGACGGCGATGCTGAGTCGCGCTGGCGGCGGCTCTCGTACCTCTTACGACCGGACGGCGAGCTGAGCAGCGCTTCGACTGGAGATTGCGGGGGCCAGTTGGGCTGGTTGTTCTTGACTGTCACTAGAGTCAGCGCACGCCCGGCACCTTCGCATGGGCGACTTACCTTTTGACTTGGGGCTCTCCCGCACGATCATTGTTGTGATGGTGCAATATCGGATGCGCTATCTCGCAGTGGCCCATAGCAACGCCAACACTACAGTCGGGAAAAAGCAAGATGGGAAACAGTCGATCGTCAGGCAGGTCTCACAAGCGCATAGCCCGGCTCCGTAGCGTTTGTTGACACCGGACTGTGGTTCACCCCAGACTAATCTAATCCGAAACCGTGACGTGACAGGGATTGCGCGTGTAAGGTTGCGCCCACGCGACGCGCCTGAACTTCGTTTCCGCTACCACGAATTCGATATACCGCTTGCCATCCCGTATAATACCAATTGGACCAACATACATATCACAATGGCGCGCACACGTTCGAAACCCGCAAAAGCTGCGCCCAAAGAATCCACGCCCGAACCCACCACCACAGCCAAACCGCTGCCCGCAAGCACATCGAACCCCCCGAAACTGTTCGTTCTACCAAAAGACACATCCAAAGACGCGCGCATAGTCACTCTCGACAATCCCGCCAACGAAACACCATCAAGATACTACTTCTGCCCCCAGAAAGGCTTCTACGAGTTCACGCGCATCGCAGCGCCAAAGAAAGACTTCAAGAGTTGGTTGATAACAGGAGAGAAGAGCGAGGATGACACCACAGAAGAAGCAGACACCTCACGGATAGGCAGCGGCCACATCACCAAATCCGCCGACCTCTTCATCGCAACACCCATCGACATCCTCTTCCTCATCCTCCCCGCCCTCACGCCAAAGTCAGCAAAAGACACGAAACAGCACTTCCTCGCCTTCGATGACTACCTTGACACACTCTCATCTTCTTCGCCACATTGGAAAACGCTGCTGTCACAATACCCCACCCTCAAGACTATGACAGAAACAAAGATGCGAAGGATATGCGACACAGTCGATGCAGGCGAAGAATCCATGTACCGCCTGTCCCACCCCAAGCTTCTCGAAGTGCTCCTCGCGAAGGCAGAACGCATGGTCAAGAAAGGGCTTCCGCCGTCAATGGAGGAGAAGTTCATAAAGACAGCCCTGGAGATACCTGTCATGAGCATAAAACGCGAGGAAAGCACACTGAGCGCCATTTCAACAACGCCAGACGATACATCAGAGAGGGAGAACAGCACAGCAGTAAACTCGCAAACGAGCATCACAACAACCATCACAACCCCCGACGACGCCCCCTCAAAACCCACCCTCACAACCCCCACCGAAATCCCCCACCTCCTCCGCCTCCGCACATCTCTAACCTACCTCCTCGCGTCCTACACCCCACCATCCCTGCGCGCCCCTCTACTCGGCCTCCTATCCGCACGCTTCATACCCCTCGACACCCACCTCTCGGCCATCGCAGCTCTGAAGTCCGAAGCGCTATCCCTGCGCTCCATCTCAGATAACATATCCCGCAAACGCGCGATTGAAGAGGACGAAGAGAAGATCGCTGAGAGGGAAGAGAAGAAGCGGAAGAAGGAGGATGAGGAAAGGAAGAAAAAGAGTGAGGGGAGGGGGGTTAAGGCGCTGAAGAAGGTGGATACAAGTGGCATGAAGAAGATGAGTAGTTTTTTTAGTGTGAAGCCGAAGGGGAAGTAGGGGGGTTGAGATGTAGGAGGAGGTAGGAGATTTGGTGAGGAAGGGAGGTTGGATTGTCTGTGTACGATAGTAGGGAAGTTTTGATGGCGTGTGGTTGATGCATTTGAGAGTTGACGATGATGATGATGATCATCATCATCTCTATAGGAAATCGCATTCAGTAGTTCTGCGAACGAGCAGCACACCTCATTTCGATGTCCACGATTTGTTTTGCAAAAGCCCTGAAAGAAAGAGCACAACCAAAATCATACGTTCTACCGATTGCCATTTTTGGACTCCAGCAATGGATGTACTGTAAAGGAGAGTAGAACAGAGACTCATAGGGGTATTAATACAGGCCCCAGTCCTGCGTCAAGAGCATTTATATCTCGTGGTATAGTTTAAAGAACGAGAGCAGCGCACTTCATATCCGTTGTGTGTATAGGTTTGCAAAATTCCGGGAAGGAAGAGCAGCGCCGAAGCCATCGCATTCTCGCTCCTTGATTTTGGTCTCTAGAACTGGAGGTGTTGTGAAGAAGAGAGAAACAGAACCCAGAGCGCTATTTGTACACGTCCTCAGCCGTGTCAAGAACATGGGCTTCCGATCATAAAGTTTGAACATCGCGAGCAGCACACTTCATAATGAGCTCGAAATTCGGTTTTGGAGAACACCCCAGAAAGACGGACAAACTCATGCCAGGCAATTGCTTTCTCTTTTGGACTCCAGAAATGGAGGTGTTGTAGAGAAGAGAAAGGTAAACCCTGGAGCGGTGTTTATACACGTTCCGTTGCTTGTCAGGGAACATGTGTCTTCTACTCGGGTTTCTACAGCGCGAACACTGCTTTCTCATGTGATGCTGCGGGAACGCATTTGATGTTTTCGGCGTCTCCATCTTTTCGCCGTGGTGGACCTTGTCGGTCATTTCAACTCCCCTCTTTCTCTGCTCTCACTCATACAGAACTTCGTGGATTCTTTTGAAGCGTCTCAGAACCATGCTGGATATTGGCAGGAGTTTTGATGAAGTAGATGCAGTCCAGCCAACAGAGCCATCGAATGCGTGGCTCCATCTTTTGGCTGCGAAAGCGTATCTTTGGTGTAGAAGAAAGGAGAGCGACCCGAAAAGCACATCAGCCAGTTGTTCGATAGCTTTCTGGCATCCCCAACGTAGTTAGGAACCGTTGTTATTTTGGAAGTCGAACGGAGGAGCAGACATGCATGAGGCCGTGTTGGATTCTGGGCCGAACGACATGTGCCCAACACGAGTTCATTCTGGTATGTTGGAGGAATGTTTCAGAAGAGAGACATTCATGGCTTTAATAGCGATGTTGTATCCCCAGTTTACTGTCGTCTTCTAATATGGAAGAAAAGAAGACTGTCCGAAAAGGGACATTTCCCAGTGAACAGCACTTTTTGGACACATGCCGCAGACTCCATTTGAGACAGCCGTTTGGTATACAAGAAGGTATACCACCCGAAAAGGCCATAAGGCAAATTAATAGAACTTTTTGGACACTTGTGGCGGATGCGTAAGTCCTTCTGGACTTGATCGAGGGAGCAGACATTGCCAATGCTTTTGGAGCAGACATTGCCAATGCTTTTGGAGCTTCTAGACCAGACGACGTAGCCTCTTTTTCGCGAAGTTTTGGTATAATAGAGTAGGTTGTGAGTAGAAAGAAAGCTCGCAACTTCCACCGTGTTTTATATCCCTAGCTTGTGAGTATATTTGCAGTCCCTGGTACTTAAGTAATACGTCATGACCAGAAACGACTGCACTGAGGAAGGCATCATAACTAGGTCATCACTTTTGAATTCATATCAAGGCTAGTGAAGATAACATGGCCTTGAAATCTGGGCTGTGATCGTAGGTGTGGTTGCTACGAACGTACATGTCGGAGACTTGACGTGTTCGAGTCGGAAGAGGAGCGCAACATGCATATCAAGGCCCCATTCCAATTTTTGTGAGCTAGAAGTTTGAAAGATCTTCGAGAACAGCAGCCCGACGAGGCGATGGGATAATCTGGAGTCGAACAACATGGATATGGCATTGCTCAATTTTAATACGTGGAATGTACACTGGAAGAACAGAGGACATTATCACTTTTCATGTAATTTTCGGTCTAGACCGCAGAAACCTGGGAAATATGTCATGGGGGTGATTCTTACGGAATGCTGGACATCGCGTTGTTCTTTGTGCATTTCCCGCGTGGCTTCAGAGAGACTCATAAAGCATGTCTTTCTTTTTGGCGGCTTTTTGTCATTTATGCCGAGAAGGGAAGTGGAAGGAGAGCAGGAGAAGAAGACATTTCATGTACTTGATTCGGTTTTGGTGCTGGCTCTCGCGGAAGCCAGACATCCATATGTCGCGAAGCGTTTTTGATTGTAGAAATGGGTGAAATGAACAATCAAATACGAACGAGAGCAGAAGCTGTGGCTCTTATATCTGCTCAGCGAGGACGCCAACTCTTGTTGAGGTTATGGGTTACCATTTTTGGTCGTCTGAAAGCGTCCGAGGGATTCACACAAGCATGTGCACAGCCACTTCGTGAGACTCGAACCATGATATCTATGCACGTCAGATTGAGAGCCAATACTGGATCAATCATAGCTAGCGGCAGAATACACCGGAAGCTGTTCATTTAGAAGTTGTTGCTGGGTTTCGACATAGCTCCTCCCCCCATCGATCTCGCCGCACGAGAGAAGATCAGTCCCATTGATGTTGGTGACGAATTTTGTTTTCCAGAACATGCCAATCTTTTTCGCCGTATTGAGGTATCTAGAACTCTTACAGCTTTTAACACATCAAGAGTTATCTAAGCAACTTTCGAACTTTTGGTATTTTTGATAGTTTAGAAGAGAAGGAACGGTCCTTTTACACAGGGCGTGACAAATGTAGCGCGCTCATTTGATGAAAGTTCACACATTTTGATAACTATGCGAAAGAATCATCTCGAAGGTCTGCTACATCGTAATCTCCGATGAGGTTTTGATATCGGTGGAATGCATGTCGGATGCAAAGCTCGTCTTTTTGAACCGCGCGGAGATGCTCGACACATCAGATACAGCATCGCATATTTTGAATTGTTAAAAAGCCCGGGGAGACAGACACCGTATGCCATCTTGGTAGGGTTTTTTTTTTGGTAAAGTAACGAGAATAGGAGTGTGTGAATGAGAGACTGAGGAGCAGTTCCAGTGGAAAGATTTGTACACAGTCTGCCGACACTTCTCAGCGACGCAGCATGACTTAGTGTTCGCGTCTGCTGGATCATGTCATGAATAATGGCTTTAGAGTTGCGTGTGGAAGAGGAAGAAAGGAGCCGCACATAGCTGACAATTGTGCCGCTTTTGGAGAAATAGAACTTTTGGAGTTGGTGTGTAAAAGAAAGGCAGGAGTAGAAGCGGAAAGGAGCTTTTATATGCAACTCCACAGTCGGAATGCCGCGGAAGTGCGATTAACAGTAAAAATTCTCTCTCGCTTCCATGCAACCTTCGACTTTGACTTTCGCAGAGTTTTGGGCAGAGCGAAGAACAGTCCAGGATCTCATAATTTTTTGGACTGCCCTTCTCGTCTTTCGTAAGTAGGTAGGACTATATTTTTGGTATTATGAAGACAGAGGCAGATAGACGAGTCCATCTTAGCAATATCCTGTCGTTTTTATGATGCAAAAACAGGCGCTGAACTCAGGTCATTCCAAGCCTCTTTGACGTTTTGGTATGTTGGGCGAAGAGACTCGACACTTTCCCTAAGACTTTCTCACGGGGGCTTTGGTAATACAAGAGCAGAACCGCAGAGGTAGAGCCATGCCGACACCGTCTCGCGCTTTTGGAGTAAAGCACAAGAAATTGTAAGTATAAAGAAGTAGGAAAACACAACCCAGCTGAAGCGTTTATATACATCTTCCCCGGTGCGCAAGGCCGAAAGACCATGTACCAGCACCGCCATCTTTTTTTGAGGGAAGAGAGAAAGCGCAAGACCCATCACACATCCATACATCGTTTTGAGGAGTCGACCGCTCGATCATTCTACGCTTTGTTGGGCGTTTTGTGTTGGTGGTTCCCGGGGTTGGCGAGAGACAGAGACCATGTATCAAAATCTGGTTCGTTTAGAGCGGAGGAGCGCACTCATGCTGAGATATTCTCTAGACTTTAGGTGTAGAAAGAAGGAAGCGAATAGGCAGACATGATATTCAAACCCTGAACTTTTGAATGAAGCATAGTCTTGGAAATGTGTAGTGATAAAGAAGTAAGAAACACAGCAGCTGAGTAAAGCTTTATACACTTCTGTACATCAGAGCAGTCATCAGTCTTGTTTTGTTGGATTTCGCAAGTCCGCAGCATGCACCACTCTTCTCATGTTTTGTGAACATGGCTGCGAGCTCGACCGATTTGTAGTTCTTCCAAGCGTCCAGACAGCCATTAATTGCCGGTACCGAGATTTTGGTGGTCTTCAGGCAGGACAGCATTATTGATGTTTGCAGGCACTTTGGTGGACCACAACCACACATATCTTTGCCGAGGATGCGATTTTGAGACGGAGGAGGCAGAAGAACACCATCAACGTAAAATCATGGAATTTTTGGTAGAAGGAACCGGATGTGTGGGATCATGAAGACAAGAAGAGACGGCGAAGACGAGGTTCTTATACATCACAACCACGCGCCAAGCATTACCCATCGCGACGACGGCAGACAGGTTTTTGAATCGTTGCTCATTTATAATAGTAGGGTCAGCATCGACACATTGAGAGTTTCTGATAGCATTTATAAAAACACAGGTTCTCACATGTTCCTTTGTTCTCATTATTTGAGAGTAGAAAAAGTCAAGGACAGACACACATAGGATGAAATCGCAGATCTCTTGTTTCCGAAGCGATACGCGCGCACATGGGTTGCTTTGCTGAGTTTTCAAGTCCACGGAAGGAGGAGCGCACACCATCAGATGTTGTCCATACTGTTTTGGCCAAATTCAGGAAGAAGAAGGAGGAGCGCGCACCATGCACGGCTGACATTAAAGTTTTGGTAAGAATCACATAGAGTTGTGCATTATAGAAGACAAGAATCCAGAGGACGCTGTGAGGTTTATATATCCGCCAGACCGACACATAGAGTCGTCGAAAGAATCTTTTCTCACAGCATACTGGAATCGCTGGATTCTTTTGGAAACCGACTGCTGGTGATGTATTCATGAATGGCTTTTGGCTGCTTCTCAGTCATCCCAGCGTAAAGCGGGAACTCTGGACATCATACGCTTCCTCTTTCTACAGCTTTGAAGAACAGCAAACGGCAATGAGTGCGGCGGTGATAATGTTTCTGACCAGCCATCAACCTGATTTTTCACGATTTCTCGACTCTCCCACCACCATGTTTTTTTGGCCATAATGTTTTGGTAATCCCGGGAACGGAGACATGCCGCCTACAAGTGTGCCTTTTTCGAAAAGACAGGACAGTCGCCAACACATGTCCTCAACCAAAGCAGTTTTTGGGTAAAGGGAAGTATGAAGAGGCGCGAGAGGAAGCGCGAATCATGTCATCGCTGTCTCGTATTTTTGACGAAACAATGAAGAAGCGCGGGAGGAAGCTCAAATTATCGCTGCGATGTCTCTTTTGGAGACGATGATGAAGAGCGTAGGACGGAACGCACCCCATGGATGGCAGTCATGAGTTTTCTGAGAAAATAACAAAGATGCGCGAGAGGGAGCGCACAACATTCCAAGGTCAACCTGTTTTTTTCTTTCAAGAAATGATGGTAAGGCGTAGGAGAAAGCACACCATGGCATGAGATCGGGACAGTTTTTGGAAAAACCCGGAGGAAGAGGCGGAGGGAGAAGCACACCCCATGGAAAACAGCCGTAGGGATTTTGGTAAAAATGTTGGAGAGACACAGGAGGAGACGCCCACCACGGAACTCTTGGCGCAACCTCTTTTGTAAAACCCGGATAAGGAGGGATAGAAGACATGAAGGGAGGGAGTAAAGCGAGGTTTTTATACACAACCAGCGCAGCATGTGCAAAATCAACGAGAAGAAGTTCGGATGATTCAAAATCTTCAGGTGTTTCGATATCTTCTAGGAAGGCTTACTGTCATGCTGTAAGCCATATCGATATTTAGTATACATAACCCCTCCTTTTCCACGCCTTTTTATGCCATTCCGACACACCCAGACGCCCATGCCCACCATACCCTCTCTACTTCTTCCCCCTCCCCTTGGATTTACTCCTCGTATTCCGACTAGGAGGGGGTGTATCCTCACCACTGCTGTCCGCCTCAGCCTCAACTACAACCCCCTCGCTCTCATCCTCCACACCTACCTCTTCCATCTCCCTCACACCCCCATCAACGCCCTGCCCATCCTTCGCTTTCCTTTCCTCCTCCCAATCCCTAACAAGCCTCGTAACATCATCTTCACGCGGCTTCTCCTTCCCGTTCCACGCACTGCACCCCCCGCAGCGCCATCTACCAACATCTTCGAGTGTGCGGGCGCCAGGTGGTGCTTGCCCGTTGACGAGTCGGCACTCTGAGCAGATCAAGACGAAGCGGTTCTTAGCCTGAGTTTCATCTTCGCCGAGGAGAGCGTCGAGGATACGGTCGTACCAATGGGTTTGTGTGAAGGCAGCGGGGGAGTCGGCGGTATACTGCTTGGTTAGGTCGACGGCACCGGTGTTGAATGCGTTGGGAGCGAATTCGGCGCCTGGGGCTTCTGGTGGGGGCAGTTGCTGTGGCGGGGACGGGCCCTGAGGGGACGAGACGTTCGATGGCGCTTTCTGCGGGGTATGCGGGAGTTGCTGTGGCTGAGGTCGCTGGATGTTGGCCGTTGGGGGAGGAGGCATGCCAGTCCGGGGACCTGGCGGCGCCGCTGGCTTCTGAGGGCCTTGGGACTTTCTGCGACCGGGAGAGTTGCCTTGTTGTGGCTGCTCGGGTTGTTTGGGCGAGGCGCCATATTTCTCGAGCAACTGCTGGGTCGAGTTGTACTTGGTGGCTTCCTTGAGGCGCTCGATGGTAGCGTCGCGTTCCTTGTTCAGCTTCTTGAGGTAGGCCTCGGTGTTGCGGATGCGGTAGTCGAAGTAGCTCATGAGCGCGTAGCGGATGCCGTAGATCCTGGAGGGTTAGATAAATTCCATGCTGGGATGACAATGGACATACAAGACAGGCCCGCCAGCCACCACACTTCCCTCAATGGGACCCCAATTCTGCCAGCCCGTCACGAAAGTGAGCACCACCGCGACCAGGATATACGCGAAGCCGGTATACAGCGTCCACATGACGCGAGCGCGTCGCGAGAGCTGCTTCTGTTTGTCATTGCGCGCGGCGGCTCTGTTGATCTTGCCAGTAAGAGTGTTGAGCGTTCTCTCGAACGAGGCAGCATCTTCGCTACCCTGCCATAGTCAGCAAGTGTATTAGCGCGTGGTAAGATTCGACGTACCTTCCAAGGCCAGAAGGACACCATGTTGGCTCTGGTAGATCGCAGCCCGGTGTGGGAGCTAGATTTCTACCGTTGAGGCCACCGAAGCGTTGCTCGTGTGTGGACCACTTTCAGCTGCGCGACGTCAGCGGGTGTCGGATCGCCAGCCGGGGTGACCCTGGCGGGAACGATGTCACGTGTAGCAACTTTCCTCGCGGAAGTTCCGAGCGGAACTGATCGTTCTTCACCACGCTCTATTCACTACATACCGCACCGACTCTACACAAGATGGCGCTAGTAGCATATCGAAACCTGCTGCGATCGGCGCGCATCGCCTTTCAAGGTACGCACTACTATGTTAAACTACTTCCAGCGCTCACATGGCACAGGCGACATGAACACCCTCTTCGCCGCCCGCACTGAAGCCCGCAAGAAGTTCGAAGCGAACCGCGACCTGCGAATCGGAAGCGAGGAGTTGCAATCGTCGTTAGTACATGCCGAGGAAGTGGCCAAGTTCCTACGGGAAAACGTGGTTCAAGGACAAGCAGCGGACACAGAAGGCGAGAGCTACAGTATGATTCCTATGGATGGAATTGGAAGTGCATGGCTAATGCAGGCAGAACTGCGGATACACGAGCACACCGAGCGAGGCGACAACGAAGATATCAAAAAGGGAAAAGGAAAGAGTACATTGGGAGGCACAAAATGCTGTTCCTCCTAGGCTTTTATGCACATCGAATGAATCATGATACCCATATAGTTCAAACGCCGACCCGATGCAAGAAATGCAGACCTAGTTTCCGGCCAAACTGGCGTACTGAACGTCGTCGTCTGCACCTGGTGGAGGTGCAACGACCATGCTATCGAGACTGTTCTGTGGTGCAGCCTCAATAGCAGCTTGAGAAGCAGCTGCCCGTCGTGATGAGCCAGCGACTTGTCTTCCCTCCTTTGCGTATTGCATCCTGACGTTCTGATCCAAGCTGTCCAGCTGCTTCGGCTTGCCCCATGTGACGCGCATAGGGCAGCCCTTGATAACTACCTTGCCCTTTAGCGTACCCGCTGCTGTCTCGGCATCTTCTCGCTTGACGAAGTTGACGTATGCGCAATGCGCTCGATGTGAGCACACCAGCGACCGGAGTTGTCCGTATTGTGAAAAGTGTTTGCGGAGCTCGTGTTCGGGAAGGTCGTCTTCCACACCAGTGACAAAAAGTGATGCGACGTTGGGGTCCGAAGGTGGTAGCCAGTCTTGCGGGTTTGGCTCTGCGGATGCGCCACCCATGCGACCTCCTCTTCCAGGCCTCATGCCTCCTCGCGCAGGTGTACCTCGTGAATCTCGCGTTCTGATCGGTCCGGGGACGTGACTGCTCTCGCCCGCTGCGCCACCTCCACCAAGCGCGGGTAACGCCTTTTGCCCACTCTCGCCCTCCTCAGCCTCTATCCGTCGCTGCTTCTTGTAGTAGGGCTCGCTCTGCGCCAAACGCTTGAGCAGATCGCGCGCCTTCTCATCCGTCTTCTCGTATGCCTCCATCGCTCCACGTCCTTCCTCAATCTCTCTCTCGTGCTCCTGCGCATAGTACTGTCGGTTGATGTCGCTCTGTGGGCCGGGCGCCACCATCTTCAGCGCAGCATCACGGACTACGATGGGCAGACCGAATGACAAATCGAGCATGCAGTGCTGGCAGCAGTTCTTGAGGCGGGCGCATGTGAGACAGATGTTGGTTCGCTTTTGTCGCGCGGTGCGGTCGGCCTTCCAGCGAAAGATGGTGAAGGGTCGCGTGCAGATCTTGCATTCAGCGCCGTAGTCCTCCTTCAGCATCTGCACATAGGTGCTGTCAGGCAAGCATTTCTCGCAGACGGAGGGGAAGTCAGTCGTCTCCCAGCCCGATCCTAGAAAAGTTAGCATAGGCTACGCGCAGTGAAGAAAGAACATGACGTACGGTTCAGGTCGCTCTTGATTTGCGGCGGCATGGTGAGGCCTGATGTGAGGGTATATGATGAATGGTAGTGGCTGAGTCTTAGATGTAATCTCGCGACTTCACCGAGCGAATCCGGGGTCGTCGAGTACGTGGTAGTGGGGCGCGGTGGTTGTTGCGACAGATGGTATGGGAGTGACGGTAGTAGAAATCTAGGCACTACACTATACGGCTCTTACGGTCTTGGCTTTCACGCGTTCGGGTGGCGACGACCGACCGCTAGCGCTGTTGACCAGGGCCGCGTACAGAGTCGGTCGTGATTGGGCGACGCCAGTTACCCCCTAAGAAATTCAAGTCCCAATCTCCTACCCATACCGCTCTTTCCACTCCAGGGTCGTCTTTATAAAGTTTCAGGGTCCTGTCCTCTTCGAATTGTTTATTCTACTATCCGTTTCATTCACTTCACTCCCCGCATAACTTTATATCACTCTTAATATCCATCATGTCTCCCGCTGCGCTCGAAAAGGAAGACCATACTCGCGATGCCGAGTTCAACAAAGCCATGCACGGCAAGTCTGCAAAGGCTCGCGGTGGCATGACTGCTATGTTGCAAAAGGACAAGGCTGCCCAGCAAGCCGCTGTCGACGAGTACTTCAAGCATTGGGACAACAAGGCCGCTGGCGACGAGACTGAGGAGACCCGCAAAGTACGCATATGTGGCATTGTTACATACCGTGTTTACTAACAAACCCAGGAACGACGAGACGAATACGCCACGCTCACAAGACACTACTACAACCTCGCAACCGACCTGTACGAGTACGGTTGGGGACAGTCTTTCCACTTTGCCCGCTACGCATATGGCGAGTCCTTCTACAAGGCCATTGCCCGCCACGAGCACTACCTTGCCCACAAGATGAACCTCCAGGACAACATGCGCGTGTTGGATGTTGGCTGTGGTGTGGGTGGACCCGCCCGCGAGATTGTCAAGTTCGCTGGTGTCAACGTCGTTGGATTGAACAACAACGACTACCAGATTGAGCGTGCCACTGCCTACGCCGAGAAGGAGGGTCTCTCGGACAAGCTCAAGTTCACCAAGGGTGACTTCATGGTATGATATATCCTCACATCCCGAGTACCCCTCACTAACTCGTGGTAGCAAATGTCTTTCCCCGACAACTCTTTCGATGCCGTCTACGCCATCGAGGCCACTGTCCACGCACCATCGCTCGAGGGCATCTACAGCGAGATCTTCCGCGTTCTCAAGCCCGGCGGTGTCTTTGGTGTCTACGAATGGCTCATGACCGACAAGTACGACAACGACAACCCCCACCACCGCGAGATCCGTCTCGGAATCGAGATTGGTGACGGTATCTCGAACATGGAGAAGATTGAGGTTGCGCTCGATGCCATGAAGAAGGCCGGCTTCGTCATGGAGCACAACGAGGATCTGGCAGACAGGGACGACCCTTACCCATGGTACTGGCCTCTGTCCGGTCAGCTGAAGTACATCAGCACCATTGGCGACATTCCCACCATCCTTCGCATGACCAAGGTCGGACGTGGCCTCATCCACAAGTTCGTCGGTGGTCTTGAGATGATCGGTCTCGCCCCCAGGGGTACCCAGAAGACTGCCGACAGTCTTGCTCTTGCAGCAGACTGCCTTGTCGCTGGTGGCAAGGAGAAGCTCTTCACGCCCATGTATCTCATGGTCGGAAGGAAACCGGCCGACGCATAAGCCTTCGATTCTCGCTTCCCTTTGCATTAGACTTCTCTTCGCATCTAAAATCTCGTGGGTCTGCGAGCTATTCCTTCGATATAGGAGCATCATCTCCTGGCATTTGCATCACGCGCATTGGAGACGCGCATATATACTGTAATATTTGGAAGTAGGGCACGGCTAGGGACGGTCATGGTAACGCGAAATGTGGTGCTATAGAGAATAGAAGTAATCCTCATCTGAATATTTTGACCATTATACTGCAAGTAGCAAGTGACTACTCCATCTCTGCCAGTGAAAGATACTCTTAAGATGCACAAGGCCGCTGGGAGTGATATCGGACGACGTTGTTGAGGCGGACAATCCAGGGACCATCCGCACGTCGGGTGTTCTCGCTATAGTGTGGTCCCTGCTCAAGAGCTTTGATCGCTAGCGCCGGCCCCAACGACTCGGATCTTCGCATCAAGAAATTGTCCAGCAAGCCCCAGCAACCACCACAAGCCTCAGCGGCCATCACTCGCCCACGGCACTTCCACACCACACCTTCACCCTCACACCCACCCCACAATGGCTGCTTCAAGGCTCCTCCGACCCACCTCCCGCCTCGTGTCGGCGTCGCGGCCAGCGCCCGCCTTCCGACCAGCTTTCCGCGCCGCAGCCATCACACCGTCAATTGCGAGGAGAGGATATGCGTCGGGCCAGAAGGAGATGACAGTGCGAGAGGCGCTCAACGAGGCCATGGCCGAGGAGATGGAGCGCAACGACAAGGTTTTCGTGCTCGGAGAGGAAGTCGCGCAATACAACGGAGCGTACGTCCCACCACAAACATGAAAGATGTCATGTCTGCGATAAGAAAGAGGAGGGTTCAATTGGACAGAACATGCATCGCAGGCTATACACCACGAGACATCAATGGACGGTGCTGACTGAGCCCACAGTTACAAGGTCACAAAGGGCCTGCTCGACCGCTTCGGTGAGAAGAGGGTAATCGACTCTCCCATCACAGAGTCAGGTTTCGCCGGTCTGACCGTCGGTGCTGCGCTCGCTGGTCTCCACCCCATTGTGAGTTTCCCAGTCTCCACGTCTGAAAAAGCAAAGCTGACAGCGACGACAGTGCGAGTTCATGACCTTCAACTTCGCCATGCAGGCCATTGACCAGATTATCAACTCCGCCGCAAAGACCCACTACATGTCCGGTGGTATCCAGCCCTGCAACATCACCTTCCGTGGCCCCAACGGTTTCGCTTCCGGTGTCGCTGCACAGCATTCGCAAGATTACACTGCGTGGTACGGAAGCATTCCTGGATTGAAGGTCGTTTCGCCATACAGCGCCGAGGACGCCAAGGGTCTGTTGAAGGCTGCTATCCGCGACCCTAACCCGGTCGTGGTTCTCGAGAACGAGTAGGTCACAACAGACACTAGATGGAAGACCTCGTACTAACGATCCCAGACTTCTGTACGGTCTTTCCTTCCCCATGAGCGAGGAGGCCCAGAGAGACGACTTTGTCATTCCCGTAAGACACCCCCACCAACATCCTCACCACACCCACAAACTGACTCCCCTTATAGTTTGGAAAGGCCAAGATCGAGCGCCCCGGCAAGGACCTCACCATCGTCACCCTCTCCCGCTGCGTCGGCCAATCCCTCGTCGCCGCCGAACAACTCAAGTCCAAGTACGGCGTCGAAGCCGAAGTCATCAACCTGCGCTCCATCAAGCCCCTCGACGTCGAAGCCATTGTCAAGTCCGTCAAGAAGACCGGCCACATGCTCTGCGTAGAATCTGGTTTCCCCTCATTCGGTGTTGCGTCTGAGATTATGGCGCTCACTTGCGAGTACGCCTTCGACTACTTGGAGGCGCCTCCTGCGCGTGTTACCGGTGCTGAGGTGCCCACGCCGTATGCCCAGAAGTTGGAGGAGATGAGCTTCCCCAGTGAGAGCTTGATTGTGGATTATGCCGCCAAGCTTCTCCGCGTATAGATCCGGACTGTAAGGACAGGAGTTCGGTGACGCAGCTATTCCAGCGTTTTTGTACTCGATCGGTGCATTGCGTAGGGAAATGAGGGTTTATGTTTGGTGCTGGACTGGAATGAGACTTTGTATGATTCAGATGGCCATTTTCGGTTGAGGTAGACACGTAGGTGCTGGGTTAGAGCATTTTCGATTGCATGTACAAGTATTCCTATTGCAACTCTATCTAACGACTTTGAGACATACGAAGTCTGGAAGCAGTGACTGGATGTAGCTTTGCGAGGTAAGTGGATGAGAGGTCTTCGGCTGACGTGGTCAAGCCGTCGTTGTTTCCATCTCAGTTCGATTGTTCTCGTATTTTTCTATCACATGCTGTTTCTAAGGCTTACGATATCAGTATCTCACCGCTTCTCTTTGGCGGCGAGCATCTAGAGTTCTCTCATCTCGAAGCTGGGAGTGTTGTATGCCTGCTTCAGGTTTTTCATATATCTACTTCTTCATTGAAATCTCACTTTACTTCCTCCCTTCCTTTCTATACCACGCTCGCTTACTCAACTCTATGCTTGAGCGGGATGAGTTGCTCCCAACCAAGATCTCTAGGAGAAAGAGGTGAACATGTCTGCGATGCTCCGCAGCTACGGTCAGGCCGCTACGCTGCTCAGATTGCAGTGCGCATATGCCCAGGACCATGAACAGACAGGTTCATTTGCTCCGATCGACATGCACCAGCATAACTGCTACTGTTAGCAAAGAGGGAAAGATGCAGCTGGCTGCGCGCTGGCTATGCCGGAAACGATGAGGCTGCTGTCTTTCATCTTCACTTTCATCGATGAACCCGCGTCTCGCGCTAGTGGGCTCCTTCTACTTCTAGAAGCAACTTGCAACTCTGCAATCTCTCGACCGCGCGCCACACCTGCACATAGCAGTGCGACATTAGTCACGAACTTCGCAAGAGCGCAACGATGCCTGCACTGACGAGTGCCATCGCAATGCCAGACGAGGAGCACGACAGTGACAAAGTACCAGATGACCTGGAAGGCGAAGAGGTATGAGACACATGTCAGCACTGAAAAACACACAAGACTGGGGCTGATGTTGAGATTCTAGGAGAGCTACAACATGTTCACAACCCCAACAGCAGAAACCTATGCACACCTCCCAAAGCCCATCCGCGACAACATCAACTTCTGCATCCAAGCCATTCAGACCAGCTACTCCGAGTATCAAGACGCCATCGGGACCATCAACACCGCATTCGACGCCCAGAAACTCTCCCTAGATGAACAGCACGCCAGAGCCAAAGCCCAAGAAGCCGCCTTCGAAAAGAGAAAAGCGCTCTGCATCGGCTTGCCTACGAACCAGGTCGTCAACCCAGTTCATAATGCGCTGCTTGCGGAACATGCGCATGAGCGAGTGCTCAACGCGGATACGTTCAGGGCGGTCAAGATGGGGAAGGTGGATATGAGAGCTGCGCAGGTTGAGGGACTGGCCAAAGCTAAAGAGGTGTATCTGAGGCAGCGGAGGGCATTCATGAAGTTGATTGAAGGCTGGATTGATATGGCGGAGAAGACGGCGCTTGAGCGAAGAGTCGCTGAGCAGGAAAGTCGAGCTACTGGTCTGTCGGCAGCTGTCAGGTCGCCTGCTCCGGCATCTTACTCTCAGACCGCAGCGCGTGCACCTCCAATTACCACGTCGTTTCACACTCAGATCGACAACAGTGCAGCATTGGCGGGTCTGAACAACCGCAGTGGTTTGATGGGTGAGCTGAGAAACTCACCTGTTTGTTGATCTCTCTTCAGACTTGAAACAGTGACTGACTTCTGGGTTTAGGGCGCTTCGGCCGCTACCTCTACAGCTATGAATATCTCCGTGGACCAGCGTCGTCAAATCAAAGTCATCATCAAGGCAGCTATCCGCCGCTGTAAAGCCGAGAGGTCGCTTAATCTAGCCCGACTCAAGCAAGAGACTACCGATGCGATTGATCGTCGGCATGCTGATATAGGTCTCCGATTGAAGAGCCTTACTCTCCTAACGGAACGGTCAAAAATGCTCGATGAGAGGGCTCAGTCAATCAAAGGCCTAGCAGCAGTTCTTGCCGCTTCAGTAAGTTACTTCAGTCTATTCTCTGGGGTAACCGAAGAGTGCAAACACATTGCGGCATTTCGCGAATTCGTCGTTTCAGAGTTAGGTTCTGGCAAAGAGCATTATGAAAAGCGGGCCGAATTTGCTACAAAATCATATGATAGTATTGAGGAATGCCTGGACATACGGGAGGACAGTCTGGAGCGCCTCGTCTCAATGCTGGGAATCTCTCTTGAGGATTAAGATGGATGGGGGTGTGCTCGACACGGTAGCGACGGACCTGGCCGTAAGGACGAAAGACTGGACGCAGCGAATTCTCATATCCTGATGAGGGTACATAGCATAAGATAGCATCTGGGAAATTACCGGAGCCCTTCAAGTCCAGAACGCAGAAATCGTCAGTCACTTTTTTCACGTTCACCTTCACCGATGGCCTAGCGATTTCGCGCTAGTCGCTCCTGCTCTTTCTGGAAGGCTCTCTGGCTCTCAACGCCACAACGCGACCACAACACCAACTGAAACGAATACTGCGGTGTCGCCCGCGACGGTCACGCTAACCCACCATGTCGTCCGACGCGATTATCAAAGGCCTGAAGCAAGGCAACGCCATTGAAATGGCCACGATCGAGGAAGTGAAGGGGGGCATGACCTCTGTCCTTGATGGGATGCTCAGGGAATGCTACAATCGTAGCGACGCATTGAGCGATCTTATGGAGAAGGTACAACTCGTGCGTAGAGTTATGTCGGATCTCTTGACGAACGTTGAACTGACCTTGATGCGTAGGAGGATATGAGCACGACAGCGGCGAACTTCACGGCGGAGCAGAGAGTTCATCTTACGAAGGTCATCAAAGACGCTATCTCCAGCTGCGAGCGAGCTATGATCACCAATGATCGCAAAGAGAAGAGGGGGGTCGGGCAAGCGAAAGCCGCGTTCCAAGCGGAGATAAAGACTAGGAACATCATTTGCAATCATCTCAATGATCAAATCCATATATGTATTGAGAGAAACAAAACCATGGACGCCACGCCTGAGAAGTCCGACATCCATGTCTCCCTGACAAAGTTTCGTACGGAAGAGGATAACCTTCTTCGCAAACTTCGACAATCTTACAGGGACGCAGTAGCAGACGGAGCAGCTAGAAGAGTGAGCCGGTACAAATAGATAAAGGACACATACGAGAAAGAGAAAAACGAGTTCAAGGAGCAGATCGCAAATCTTAAGCTCATCGCCAGGATAGCGAGGATTGACCTCAAAGCTACGAGTCGGGACGAGGCGTCAGATCGTGTGTCGTTCCAGGAACCGCAAGTCGCTCATATGAGTCTTGCTCCTTCTCCTGCTGGTCGCGGTTGTCGCGGTAGTTTCTCTTTCCGTGGTGGCGTTCGTGGTCTCGGCGGTGTTGGTCGTGGCCGTGGGCTACCTTGTGGACAGGCAAAGCCGTGAAGTATCAAGGAAAGTACTTCCTGAAGAGCGTTATTGGTAGTTTACCAGGACAGAATGAGTTTGGGCTGTACATTATAAGCCGCGGAAGCGCTGAGATGCGATGATATGCAGACTGTGCAGAGAGTTACATGGTCACCATTGAAGTATACTCCCGAAGTAAAAGTAATCGAACCCTCAAAAATACATCTCGACCATGCTTACATTTCGTTGAGGTGGAAAACATGACATGTCCATAGACCCTCGATCACCCACACCCTCTGGTTAGCGGTATCCCCACTCACGGTACCGAACTTTACAAGCCGTCGATGAATACCCTGATGTTACACTTGACAGCTGTACTCAGGAACATGCGCTGCTCTCCTCTCCAAACTCATTCTTGATCTTCAACAGCCAGAACACCGTGAGGCGTTTGCCCAGTATGCTCAAGATGAGTTTGATCAGTACGGTAAGTAACGTACTTGGCTAGCCAGCATCCAAAGACCTTTTTTACATTTGTGCTAGGTCTACTGTCGATAGAAGCCCTCGTATCGCTGTCGAAGAAGGCCAGTTACTAACAAAACAACAGATTCGAAAGCGCCACCAAGAACGTAAAGACAAGAAGAAGGCAGTCCGTCAGACCGCACAGCGGAATGAACAGCTCAAAGCCAACACCAACCAGGCACATGTCGAACCCACGACACCTTCTCCAACCCAGCACCTCCCCTTCACAGGCCCCACGCGATTCATCTCCTTTCGCCGCAAACGCGGCGTAAGCATCGGCATGTCCACATACGAGCAACTCCCCAACGGCGTAGAGCCTACACTCATAGACCACTCCTACCACCTAATGCAATGTCCCAGCGGAGAAGAGCTACCCCGTAGATCCCCCTTCGCCACACCCCCACCCGCCGACGCAGCCTCAACCCAGAACCAAGACACCAGCCCCAAAACCTGGCTCAGCCACGTAGGCGGCTCCCTCCGCCGCAAGCCAGGCGGCATGCGCTCAGCCGTCTCATACACTCTGCCGCGGAACTGGAGAAGTAAAAACTGCACCGGTGTCAGTGCAAAAGCCCTCGCGGAGACAGCGCACGAGTACAAGAAAAGCCAGATACGTAGACTCAACCCCAATGACGTCGATGCCGCCACGGACGACGGAAGAGGAAGGAGTCCGCTCCCGCATCACTGGCGTGAGCAATCCGGCTCCTCGGTCTCACAATCGCGCGAAGGTGTTGTGAACATGAACAGGATGAGCGACACCGATACCACCATGAAAGGGAGTGCGAGTGAGATGGGTGATTGGATTGATCCAGATGAACAGAAGAGGGAGCAGGAGTTTGAAGATTGGATAGTGCATAATAGGTTATTTGTTCAGGCGGAGGGGTTGAATGAGGCGGATAAGCGGGTATCGAGGGTTAGTGTGATGTCGAAGAGGAGGTACAATGATTATTAGGAGGGTGGTTGGGGTATACGACGGGGATTAAGGGGTGGTGGTGTGGGAGATAATGAGGGCTGGGGTATACATGGGTATGTGTAGAGGTATAAGCGGCGCAGATATATATATCTAGGGTCTATGTGGAGCTGGGTGAAGGTGAAGGCGAGGTACAACTGGATCCCTGTCTTCTGTCAGCTTCTTGTTATTGTGATCTTTGTTGGCGTTCCTGGGTGAAGACGGGATACGTATAAGTCCGCTATCGTTCAGTTGGTATTGTAGGGAGTGGAAGTGAAGACAGCAACGTACCTATTGTCACAATAGTAGGTATTGTCAACCATCTCATCTTCGCACAGAAGCCAGTACTATATAAATAGCTCGTCCATCTCCAACTCTTGCTCTTTAGCAAATACCGCACCTGCTCAATTTCAAGACATTTCCAAGTTCCCTCTTCCCACCATCATCACCATCATCATCATCATCATCACCACCACAACAGCAACAATGCTGTCCCCGCAGAACAAGCTGCGCATCTTCCTGAGCCTGGTGCTCATCACCATCTTCACCGCGAGCTCAAATGAGCTTCGCATCGCCATCGGCACCCTCTTCTCTTGGGCCCTAGGCCACATGCTCATCCGCCGACTCTCTTTGTCGGTCTCCTTCCGACAAGCCCACAACACCTACACGATGGTGTCGTTTGGCCTGCTGGCAGGCCTAAACGACCCATTTTGGGAAAACGCCTTCCGCCGTCTCCTCGACCTCTTCTTCGACCAATGCCAATTCGACCCAGACGTGCCTGGGTCAGGCTTCACAGACTGGCACGAAACCTTCCGCCGCCGAAAGACATACGAGATCGATCTCGTTTGGCAATTCCTTCGCGCCGCGCTTTTCTGGTCGTTCGTCGCCGTTTTCGTCGCCGTTGCTGTTCCGCTTGCCTGCTGGTTCGCCACTCACGAGAGTGAGACCACAAAACTGGAGCGGGCTTTCGCGTACATACAGGACCACCCGGGCGAGCGTCTTCCCTAGTTGTACAAGCAGCCAGAGGCCACAGTGGTGTCCAAGAGTGACACAAGATACAATCGCCTGAGCAGCGAGCTCATCTTCGTGTGTGGCCCTGGTGGTGGGCTGGAGACGGTGATCGATGGAGGCATCGAGGGCGCGATCCCTCGTCGGCGGGCACTGAGGCCGACGTTCGCATGAGCGCTGGTCGTTGAGATGGTCGGGATTTCTTGTTTTGTTTGGGTTGGGTTTGAGTGTTGTCGACGGCGAGCTGTCCTAGCGCTGGTCGTTGGGTAGTCCAGACCGGTCGGTACTCGTTATGTAGATCGGCGGATGGGATAGTACTTTGGTGTTGTGTCTGAAGTCCTATAACTAGATATATTTGTGAGACCCAGTCTGGCTCGTCCTGATTGCAGTCTTCGAATGCATCTTTCTTCCTCCCCGCTACAGTGTTCTCCTCAAATCTGCCTGGAGGCCTCTGCCGACTTCTTCTTCATATATGAACCGTGTGTCTGGGCTCATTGGGTTGCGATTAGTGGGGATGGGCATCTGAATCGCTTCACATACGTGCTCCAGCAGATCCGGAAGTAGTTCATTGACTTTGGCTAGCAGCAAAGGCATGAACTTCGATGAGCCGCCCGGCAACTTTGCGATCAACAGCATCAATTGAGTCAAGTAATCTGGCGGGCTGAGTTCCGCATGTGATGCAGAGCGAGGCACGAAATGAAGAACGTCCGCTAAAGCGCAGGCTATGTCAAATACTTTTTCCGTCTAATGTCGTTAGCAACGGGATAAGCCTGCGGCCGAATGACGTACCATGCCGACGCCATGTATCTGCAGACTCTGAATAGGTAGCTTCATCGAGAGAATGGTCAGGTCTTTGCCCACCAAGATGGGATATCTGAATGTTAAGCAATCATAAACAGATTCTGTAGAGAGATAGCCGAAGCGGGGGAACAACTCCCACAGCTTGATCTGTAGCCAGAACTGCGATATACGAACGTTTGCAATCTCTTCGTTCGACAGTTCGAGATCAGTGGGTAGCGCAGTGCGAACATCGTTCTCAAGCTGGAGCAGCCACTCTTTGCTGCAATTTTGCGCAGAACCGTTCCACACTGCGAAGAAGGCTTCATCGAGGGGTCGGAAGACTGATGTAAGGTGGCGCAAGCCAAGGTCTGCATATCCATCAAGTGGAAAGCTTGAAGACGTGACGGGTAGCGTAATGGGCCGGTTCCTACGAACGCCATGCGCTCTTACAGAAGGTAAGCGATATGCTTCAATTATGATACACTTAGTTACTACTAAGCGTCTCTATCCCTGCTCACGTTTGGAGCCGAACGAGCAAGGAAGACACAGAAAGAATGCGATGAAGTCAGAAATGTACATGATGAGCTATGAGGCATGCAGGTAGCGAAGGCGACGTGAGGAAAATGGAGAGGTTCTAGCGTACCTTTCCGAGACGACCAGTATCCAAAATAGCCGTGTTCTTGTTTTCATATCAAACCAATCCCTGTCCTCGTCTTTGAGCATCAGGAACAGGGTCGTTGCCTCTCTCAAGTAGAACCATGCTTGGCGATAGTCTCCTCTGCCAGCATAAGCTCCGTACAGAAAGAAGGATGTGTAGACTGATCGATGGTCAAGCTGCGTAACCCTGTCTCGCTGCAGGGAGAGCAAGGTATGTTCTAAGTAGTAGGTTTCTGGGTTCATCTGTGAAGACTGTGTAGATCCCCGATTGGTTTCAGTGGAGTAATCCGCAAACTTTGCCATGTATGCGCAAAAGGCAAATATGAGCTGTTGAGATGTCGGCGAAGTTTGCATCCGTACAAATTCTTCTCGCAACCTGTCGCCCGGTATAAGAGATACTATCCTGTGTACGCGCTCCTCGTAGATATCGATCAAAGTTGTGAAGACATCTCGCGTAACTTTTACAGCGATGGCGACGGCCGCAGTTGGGAAAGGATCTTGTGGGTCGAAGGCGTCGGTGTCACTCTGGGAAGTCGCTCTCAATTCGCTGAGTACGTTTGCCTTGGAGCCTTTGCGACCTCCTTGACCTCGCGGTGCACTGAAAGTGCACGCTATTTTTGCCGATAAACATCCTGCGCAAGGTTGCGAACCATTGCACTTGGTTTTGCGGCGGCGACACGGGTCACATGCTTTTGCAACAGGTTTCCGGAAAAGCGTTCTAGGCGTGTTGTTCTGCATCAAGTTCGAGTGTCTACGCGGAGTTCATGATCCTGATCAGAGATGTTAGGAGGCGTGGTGAGGAATGGCTGGTCGCCAGTGGGCTGTTCAGACGCGTCGCGTGATAGCCGAGGCTGCTTACGTCATATCAACACACTAACCATCAAGCAGGTGCGCGTCACGGAGAAGGAAGGACATGATTAACACGAACAACAATTGTGAACATGGATCGTCAGCTTTCGAGACGCGTAAAACTATTTCACCCGCTCCGCAGCTGTGGCTAGCCTTACTCCTTCCATTCCGGACCCACGGCAGCCTTCTCATCGGCGACACGCCCATGCCCGTACGGATCGACCTGCGTGCTAGCAAACTTCCTTGCGCTGACCCTCTGCTCGAACAGCATATCGAGCTCACCATACGTCCGACCCTTCGGTTCCGGAAGCCTAAAGTACACCCATACCACAACGCAGCCGCAAGTACCAGCCCAGAAGAATGCTGTCTTCGCACCCCAGGCCCAGTTGGCATCTCCAAGCTGGTAGTTCGTCAACACGTTGACAACGATATTGGAGATATTGTATAGCGCTCGGGCAAGAACGATCGTCTTTGCTTTCAACCTTGTGGACGACATCTCTGATACGATTGAGTACGTCACTGGACCGATCGTGAAGTCGTAAACGAAGACGAAGAGAATCAACACTGCTCCAATAGCCCAGTTAGAGGCCTGCGTACCCGCAAAGGAGCATGATCCGACGATGATCAGAATGATGAAGAGTGTGCAGCCGCCGGAGAAATGGATCGTTCGTCGACCGAACTTCTGCATGAGGTACCACGAGCCAGCAGTACCGACTAGGCCAAGGGCGAGTGAGATCATCGACATGTTGAAAGATTGTACGGTCGGAAGGCCTGCCTTTTGCATGAAGTATGCACTGCTTGATATTAGCTCAGACTGCTTACTGAGATCAGGTCCTATACTGACAAGTAGCCCATGATGTTGGTCCCGCAGATCGTCTGAGCAATCCAGGTGAAGCATACGATCTCTGTTCGTCGGAGATCTGTTCCCTTGAACAGGTCCGTCCATCGAGTCCCTTCTGACATGTTCTTCTCCATTTCGTTGGTATGCTCAATCATGGCAATCGTCTCGTCGGCATTGAAGTTTGGGTCCTTGTCCGGCGAGGTTAGGCGAAGCAATGCAGCTTTGGCACCTGCCTTGTCGCCTCTGCGGACATGCCACCAAGGGCTCTCAGGTGCGAGAAAGACTCCGACCATGATTGGTATGGGCCAGACCCATTGCACAGCGAAGGGAATACGATACGCCCATTGGTCTGGACGTTGAACGCAGCCGCGGTTGACACCTGCAGCAATGAACTGTCCCATCACCCAGCACCTGGTCGAGTATCAGCATTCAATCTTTGAGAAGGCCACCGCAGGTACTTACATGTTAACGAACGTGGTCAGGATCGGCCTCAAGCGTACAGGCGCAACTTCTGATGCGTACTGCGTTGTGAGGGTCTGAAACATGCCCCAGGGTATGCCGCAGAAGACTTCGCCGATGACCAATGTCTGAACATTGGGTGCAAAGAAGAGGATAAAGATGAAAGCAGTCATCGATATCAGGGCGCCTATCATGGTCTTCCGATACCCGTACCGCTCACTGACAAAGCCATTGATGACTAGACCGATGACCTCGCCAGCTCGCGCTCCGTTAGATCTAATGCGATCAGACACGACGCAAGATTCTGAATAACATTCTCAATACTTACAAAGCACTCTGCCAACTGGCTTGAACACCGTATTTGCCCGTAGCGGCGTTGAAGACTCCGTATTTGCGATTGAACTGAGGGCTTCCATACAAGCTCCCCAACAATGCAAGGTCGTAACCCTCCATTATCAGAGCACTCGATAGAACGACAGACCAACCGACAGCTTTTGGGTAGAGTTTGATCGCTTGAATGAGGCTCATGGACTTCTCATCGTCAGCAGCATGTTGCGCCTCTTCATTAGGCGCTGCGAGCTGCGTCGCCGTAGGTTGCTGAAAGTCCTTGTCTGTCATCGTCGCAATGAGTAGCAGCTCGGGTGGAAGCGACTGGAATCGATGCCATGTTCATGAGGACCCGTGTCGGCTTTATAACCATCTACGAACAGAGATGATTGTAGTCATGGCAGGGTTGCCTTTGATGCGGGTTAGCGAGCCCAGCTACTCGGACCTCCCCATGGTGCCCCAGCTTCGGTACGAAAACCGCTCATACTACGCTCAATATTACTCAAACGGCACTAGAGGACGCCACTCTCTTCGTGCACACGAGTTCCTTCTTGCCAGATGATCGGAAGCAACGCGGAGGGCCTATGGTGGTGCGGCGAAGCGATGGAATTTCACGGAGCCAAGGCGGAGGCGATGCGGAAGCAATGCGGAAGTAACACGGACGCGCCACATTGCGGGGCTAGCTTGACTCGCGTCAGGGTGCCAACCGTTTACGACCGGCCAGTATAACCACCAATCATAGAGATTATCACGATGGGGTGCATGAAGATGATCGTTCGGATGGAGTACAGGCCAAAGTGCAGAATTCTGGAGCCTGGAATGTCCAACTTTCCTCCTCCATCATCCAACTCATGCCCCAAGCGGTCATCATCTTGATACTGCCTAGCTTCCATTAGCAACTTCGCATCGACCCCGTGGGTCATATCTGCTCATAACCTGTCTGCATTCACCAACTTGTAAAGTCAAAGATACTTGAAGTTCAGTGCACATAGTCTATCCGTCGACTACCATGTCACCACATGTGGACCTCTCTTACCACAAACACGTCTGGTGGAAGGAAGCGTCATTCTACCAAATCTACCCGGCATCTTTCAAGGATAGCGATGGTGACGGGTGGGGAGATATCCCAGGTATACTTGAAAAGATCAGCTACATCGCGTCCCTCGGAGTAGATGTGGTATGGCTGTCGCCCATGTTCGACTCACCGCAGATCGATATGGTAAGAAGCACATGATATACGAGATACATATAGACCGTCGCTAACCTCGTGCGTCAATGTCTCAGGGCTATGATGTATCCGATTATGAAGGCGTATATGCACCGTACGGCACTGTCAAGGATGTGGAGAAACTCATCAAAGCCTGCCACGATAACGATATGAAGCTTATCCTCGACCTGGTTGTAAACCATACGAGTGATCAGCACGCTTGGTTCAAGGAAAGTCGGAGCTCGAAAGATAACCCAAAAAGGAACTGGTACTTCTGGGAACCAGCACGCTACGACGAGCAAGGGAACCGCATGCCGCCCACTAACTACCGTTCATACTTCGCTGGTGGAACCTGGACGTGGGATAAGCATACAGAAGAGTACTACCTCCACCTCTATGATAAGTCTCAACCAGATCTAAACTGGGAAAACGAAGATTGTCGGCAAGCGATATACGACTCAGCAATGCGCTTCTGGCTCAACAAAGGCATCGATGGCTTCCGCGTAGACACCGTGAATAAGTACTCCAAAGTCCTCCCTTTCACCGACGCACCCATCACCGATCCAACCAGCCACATCCAACCCGCCGCCCAAAAGTGGTGCAACGGCCCACGAATCCACGATTTCATCAAGGAAATGAACCGCACCGTCCTTTCCCACTACCGCACCTACGACAACCAACCCGTCGTAACAGTTGGCGAACTCTCCCTCTGTCCAGACCCCTCCTCCGTCCTCCCCTACATCAGCGCCGCACAAAAAGAACTAGACATGGTATTCCAATTCGACATTACACATCTCGGCCAAGGACCACCAGGCTCTGACAACAAATACGACCTCGCTCCCTGGACCTTACCAGACATGAAGCGCATAGTAGAAAAATGGCAATGTTTCATCGAAGGCACAGACGCCTGGACAACCGTCTTCAACGAGAACCACGACAATGGACGCAGCATCTCTCGTTTCGCAAACGACGCACCGGAATGGCGGGTAGCCAGCGGCAAACTACTCGCGTTATGGCTCATCGGCCAATCGGGCAGTCTATTCCTGTATCAAGGCCAAGAAATCGGTATGATCAACGCGCCAGCGTCGTGGGACATAGAAAAAGAGTACAAAGACGTCGAAAGCCAGAACTACTGGGCCGAAGCCGTGAGGCTGGCGGAGAACGGGACGGATCCTACCCGCAAAGAGAGGATAAAGAGGGGTTTACAGCGTATGGCTAGGGATCATGCGCGGTTACCCTTCCAATGGGATGACAGTGCCAACAGTGGGTTTTCGACGGGAAAGCCGTGGATGAGGGTGCATGATGAGTATGCGACTATCAATGCGGCAGCGCAGGAGGGGGATGAGGGGAGTGTGCTTTCGTTTTACAAGCATGTACTTAGGCTGAGGAAGGAGCATAGAGATGTTTTTGTGTATGGCTCGTTTGAGTTGGTGGATCCGAAAGGGAAAGATCTATTTGTTTATCGGAAGAGGTGGGAGGGGAAGATGGCGCTTGTGATGTTGAATTTTACGACGGAGGAACAGGTGATGAGGTGTGATGTTAAGGGATTGAAGCTGCTTGTGAGTTCGTATGGGAAGGCGACGGGATCAGTGCTGCGACCGCTAGAAGGGAGGATTTATATCGACTACTGAGAAAGTGGAGTGGAGGATGTCGGCGAGAAAGTGTAGACGTTTGTCGACGCGCTATCAAGGGGGTATACTACAATGCAAAACTCGCAGTTCACTCTCCTCTTACTGGCCTACCCATCGCCCTACAACGGGAAGATACTTGTACAGCTCATCGTACTCCTTGCCTACCCATCCCACCATCTTGCCGTCGCGTCCAACAACACCCAGACCGCCCGCTAGCCATAGTGCTGTCAGAGCCGCGCTGATGCCGTTGATCGTGTACCACCTCCTCTTCCGGATCAATGCTCTGTTCTCTTCTGTGTGCTTGACTTGACTCGGTGCGAAGCCTAGCCATTTGGCTGCACCCCAGACGAAATGCCACACCCCGACTCCTACCAGCGCTGTGAACCCGGTAAAGGAAACGGCAGGATGCAGTGCGAAGCCGTGGGAGATGTATTGAAGGTTAATCAGCGACGAGTCACCATGCGCATACAACGGGAGAATCCTCGTAGTCCAGATATGGAAACTAGCAAAAGGCACCAGAGCATAACCCAACGCACTCGTCCCACTTAATGCTGGCCATGGAATCGTGCGCTTATCCGTTCGTGTCTCAGCGCCGTATCTCTTCAGCGCTTGTCGCCTTCTCCATAGCCGTAGTGCGATGCCAGATGTAACGTGTGCGACGAGCGGGAGGCCAACGAGGAGGGGTTCCGTGAGAGCAGATTGGTAGTATGGTCGTGTGAGCAGGAGGTAGCGGTTTGATTCTAGGACGGAGCGGGTGGCGAGCGGTATTATGGAGACGTTTGTTATGTGGAGGGCGGCGAAGGCCGTGAAGGTGTAGGAGGAGTACTTTTGTATGCGGAGAACTGGGACTGGTGTCAGCATTGCAGCTCTGTATTTGACGGTCGGAGGAAGACGTACGCCACCAAGCAGGCCCGTGATCACCCAACCGCAATCCTAGTGTGTTCATCCGCCTTATGCCTCTCATCTCTTCTGTCTCTTTCTCAGGCCGTTCTTCATCTGGAACCGGGAAATATTGATTCACTTTCAACTCTTCTGGTGTGTCGACAGGCGAGGGGTCGACTTCGGTGAGGCCCATGACGCCCATCTCTTCATCCTCTACCGGTGGTAGGCCCGGACTCTTCTCCATCTTGTGGTCTGTGTCGTGGTGTTGCGAGGTCGGGAAATGCTACGTTGCTGAGACATGGAATGACGTTGATTCGGTGAAGATATAAGTGGGGCGCTGCACGCTGAGCCGAGGCGCGTGCAGTTGAGCCGCAACACCAAATGTTCTATCACTACACGCGACTACGCGACTTCACGACTGCACGACCCCGCTACCACACGATCCCACGAATCGTTTACGGAGTCGCTGTTACTGGTGATATATCACCTTGCTCACATCCCTACATCGTGACACGCTCCACATAGTCGCGACCATGCCTCCAGTACGTCTCCCCCAACCCAATCCTCACCCACGCATCACTAACCCCCCTCTCAGCGGAACAACCCCCTCCCCGCCGCCGTCCGCCTCTTCAACTGCACAATCTGCGACAAAGGCTACCCACGCCAACTCGACTATGAAAACCACCTCCGCTCCTACGACCACAACCACCGCCAACGACTCGCCGACATGAAGAAGCTCACAGCTTCCAACGACACCGAGAGCAACAAGCCAAAACAGGGTCTGGAGATGCGGAGTATAGATGTGGAGAACGCGAATAAGAAGCCGGGGGTTGGGAGTCGGTTTACGAAGATTGGGGGTGGTGGTAATGCTGCAGCGGGGACGGCGGGGGGTAGGTTTAAGAAGGTTGGGGTTGCGGTTGGGGGGAAAGATGCAGTGGAAGAAAAGACGGAGGTGGTGGTGGTGAAGACGGAGGACATGCCTGAGAAGAGTATAGAAGTACCGGTTGCGGCTGCGATGCCTATTGCAGAGGCCGAAGTCAAAAAGGAAGAGGACACGGTCATGGCGGATGAGGGAAATGCAGACGAGATTACCTGGGAGGAGTACGACTTCACAAAGCCAACCGGATGCGACCACGCGAGTTGTACTGGCTGCAAGACAGATGGCATCTGGAGTGGAGGATGGGTGGCTGTGGATGCTGTTTGAAAGACACGCTTTCATCGTTCTTATGTTGACATTGAAACTGTCACTGTACTCATACCCAGGGTAAGGTCATATTCGGGACTTGTTCACATTGCATAGCATCGGCGTTCAGGGAGTCAGTATTCAGATCCCCAAGTAGACCATCGGTTCGAGCAGTGTTGTTCCTGCTTTTCACCGTGTTCGAGGAATACATGGTACTTTCCGGAGTTGGGAAACGTTGAGGGTAATTGGGAATATACATGGACGCCCTCACGCGCTCGCAGTGTACCTTCTTAGTGTTGATTACCTCAACGAAACATCAGACTTTCGAGATCTTGGGGCGGCGATTAAGGAATGAATCGAGGTATACACTCGTCACAGTTTGAAGATTCGTAAGTGCAGTTCAATTACTTAATGGTCCTTGTAATCCTGACTCTTCCCAGTCGTTTGACATATCAGACTCAGTCAGGTGATGTGCTTCCATCATGATCGCCAGAAGGCGGTACATATCTCGTGAACTCCTCCACAGCAGGTCCTCAATGCCTAGTCAACACAACGAAGCAAGAAGCTTCCGACCACTGCTGAGCTTTCATGCATCTATTGTCTGCGGCCTCCCTGCACTTGCCACCTTGGCTATACATTGTGCTTTGGTCACATCCACTACTTGCGATCGTGTTCCGAATGCAACGCGCCTTTTCCGCGTACTTTGCTGGCTCAAGTGTACAAGGTGCATATCTTTGTAGCCTTTGTTTATTGCAAGACCACATGTCTTTGAAGCGGCGCCTTAGCTCGGCTTGAACTGGAGCAGACAGTTCCTCTATTTGTCTCACCAAGTTGGATCCCGACCTGGTACGGACTTGCAAACGTATGGGTAGGTCCACTGGGCTGCCGTCTCCGTTTAGTGTCGAAGTAATCAGTGTCGTCAGACTTAGGCTCTTCGCTATCGCTAGTGATTTCGATCGTCCCCGGCTCTTTCTTTATCATCACATGCGCTGCGAGGTCCCTGGTGTCTTGCTGCACAGTTGTATCCATCTTCGCTCGCTTCGAGTCACCCAGGATCATTTCAGAAATACCCCGCTTCTTGGGGCCAGCAATCGGATCGTGGGTGGGGACAGTATGATGTGTGGTCAAGGAAGAACGGGCGAGCTGTTGATCTTGTAGAACTACACACAGTGAACCTGGGTCAGTGGAGTTACCATATGCGGCATTTCTGAACCTACATGGAACATTTCCGTCTTGCTCACGAAGAAGAAGTAAGAGGACATTCTTCACCACACCGAGCGGCTGGTGTTCCAAGACATGGCCGCGACTCGCATCGTCTAGTTTTTGCAAGGCCTTGAGCAGACCCTCGGTTCCGACGTGCTCGTTCATGCTGCCGTCAAACGTCTGAAGACGGTGAAGCGCTCTCTATGGTTGATCCGGGTCTTGGAGCTGGCGATGGAAGATGGTAAGCGAGAGCGCGTCAATCTGGCGAGATTGTTTACATGTCGTTTGTTGACGATCAGGTACTCTTGGCGCTCGACCCACGGGGAAGGAGCAGTGGACTGCCGGTCACCTCGCCAATAGTAAATAGCAGACGATTTGGAAATCGGACATCTTGTCAAGATATCGTTCAATTTTCGGCTTCTAGGCAGTTTCGTATGCACAAAGCTTGATAGTCGTTGGGATGCCTTCACTTTACCAGCTTTCGATCACTGCCTCACTCGCTCGGGTGCTGAGAGCTTGGTATCTCTTGACTTGTATCTTATGTTTATTGTGCGAGGACGACTATTTCTCCTCATTAGTGAGACCGCAGAGCGTACTCAGCTCATTCCCAGTACCCAAACGTCAACTGAAGGTGGTAAATACAACAGTAGCTCGCTCATGACTTTCCCACTCTCGAGCGACAATGTGATACCATCATCGAAGTGGGCCGTTTTCAGAAACAGACCACCAATTTCATAGCGGCCATCCACTGAATCCCCCTTTTGCTTCGAAAGAAGCGGCATAGCCTGGGAGCTCTCACCCATACTGACCAAATCCCAGTCCACCTTCGTCATGATAGGATGTTCAAACGTCGTAAGCGGCCTATAGCACCTTCCCTCCGCAAAGATTTCCCAATCTTCATCCTCCGGTACGTGAAAACACCTCTTCACAACCTCCTTCATATTCTCAATCTCAGACGATTGTGCGTGCATATCCTTTGCAAGTTGCTGGAGTTCTTCCGGTATATTTGCCCATCCGCCTACATACCACTGACCTCTGGGGGAACTGGCGATATCGAGACCTTGTCTACCCGGGATGGCGCTTTGGAAGAAGACTTGCTCGCTTCCTTTCTGATCGTCCTCTGGCTTCCCGTTGGGTGTGCGGACGCGGAGGTGGTTTCCGGCGGAGGCTGTGGAGTTCATTGGTAATTAGAGAGATGTGTTTGGGAAGATTGTCGAGAAGATGCGTGGGGACTAAGGTCCTGCTGCTATGACTAGACTCCTACAAGATATATTGAGTGGCTCGCCAACTTGTCGCTCGAGCTGAATACTAGTGAAATGTTTCGATCGTGGTGCCGCCTGAACTGATGTTGCGTTTGCGTCGAACACAAACTCGACGCCCAGCTTCTTGCACTCATTAAAGAGAAATTGGCAGAATGGGGCGGGGTCGCTTCTCGGTTAGTCCAAGTCATCGTGATCGAGAGGTAGATGTACAGATGCAATGCGTCAGTGGGCCCAGCCATACGCTGCACTGGCCATACGCTGCACTGGCCATTGGCCTTTTGGTCTAATCCAATCGGGGAGCGCAGATAGAGGCTCTTCGACAGCAGCGCCTGGACCCCAACTGTCAGGTGGCTTGGGTGTAATCGTGAAGTCGTCGGATATGATGCGGTAAATGGTAGACTCGCTAAAGCTGAACTCTTCTGTTCCGTTCGGAAAAGCAACCTCCTGAAAGAGCTTGTAGGACAGAGCGCCTAACTCAGCGACACCACTCGCGAAGGCAAAATCTCCAAGTTCACCTGTCGCTTGACTAGAAGCAGCGGGACTGATACTGATATGTGCGTCGCTGCCACAAGGCAAGGAGAAGGTAGACACTTATGGAATGCATGATGATTTGCAGTGCTTCACTGAGGGAACGCCAGGGTATCGTATTGACATGTCCCAGCTCCTGGAACCTCCGATATTGATTGTAGTTCCAGCGTAACAAGCATACCTGTAATAGCGCGATTTTGAACATTTTGTATGTTTTTGGGTCTGAGCTCAAGCGGCGGGTTCATCGTTTGTCGTGGGGGTGGGGCTCTACACCGTTCGTTGTACTAGGGATGGTTCTGTAATCCAAACAGTCAAGTGCCTACACCCTTCGAATGGGGGATGACTCAGATTCTTGTTGCTTCCAGGAAATTGACCATGTGATACAATGGCTGCAGCAAACCTAATCAATCCCGTGGGTTCAAAGGTGATTAACATGGTCACTATCGCTTCCGTCTATACTATCGCGGAGCGTACAATGGCAACCCATCCCTCAATGAGTCTGACATCACAGCAGCTCTGAACATACTTCATAGCCTAACGGAAGCTATACAAACAAGTGATTGGCCGTCCTTTAGCAACGCTCGCGCCACTTTCATACGGCAGCTAACAGCCGCACAGTTCAACGAGGTCATTGGCAGAATCTTAGATCGCACCGAATCTGCGCGGACTCACAGCCCTACACCACAGCAAGCGGCCAATTCTGCATCAGGATAGTTAAAAAAAATCCATGGCAGAGCAGAGGAATGATTCCAGAATTGCACAAATTGATAATTCGTGGACTGTCCTCTATCTCAACGGGAATCCCATCGACCGCAGCAAACCCGCTCCGCTTCTGCACCGCACACACTCCGGCCATCTTATCCAACCCAGGAATCCAGAACGCTACGAGCACCAGTCCATAGAAGCTGGAGAGGACTCTCAATCGGACTGAAGAGATAGACGGCTTTCTCGATATTGGAGTCAAGTAGCACGTAGGAACGCGGTACTTATGCTTTATCAACACATCAGCGATATCGTTGTGACAATCTAAACATTATCGTGCAAACCCTTGACAATCGTTGTTGCCTCTTCCTGTAGTCTCTTGACCAGACTTCCAGCATCTTCAACACTATGCACAAGGCCCACCGCAGCCCCTGCATATGTAGCCAGTCGTCCCTCTGGGCCCCATCCTGCATCCCCCAACTTCTCAGCCTCTTCATGTCGCTTCTTCAGTTCCTCAAACGGAACACCCGCTTGGTGATCATGCCAGCTCTTATTCGTGATACCGCGCGGGCTGTACTGCTCTGGCCATCCCACAGTACCCCTTAGATGATTGTACAGCATAGTCTTGGTGGTACTCTGAGCACCATCTGTAGCGCGTACAACTTCGTTCTGATAGCCTTTGCTGATACGGGCTTCGGTAGATGCGAGAAAACGAGTGCCCATCGCTACGCCCTGTGCTCCCAGAGCAAGTGCAGCAGCTACACCGCGACCATCGGCGATGCCTCCAGCAGCTATCAGTGACATACCGGAATCGCGAATGCTGTCGGCGACTTCGGGGAAGAGCGTCATGATGCCCATGCCGTCTGTGGCTCTTCCATGCCCGCCTGCTTCCGCGCCTTGGATGACTAGTACGTCTGGTCGATTGGCGCTCTTCGCAGCTTCTATACTCTCTTTCAGGGTGCCGACCTGAATCCAGATATGTATACCAGGTGATGCCTCTCGGAGGCGAGCCGTCCATTCATCCAACTCTTCCTGCCCTCGTCCAGGCGCGAACAGCCAAGCAGCGCAGGGGTGGTGTTCTTCCACTGCATTGGTTGCTGAATTAAGGTCCCCATTCCAGAGCTGGAATCCAACACCTACCGGTAATCGCATTCCAGCTTGAAATTCGTCTGGAAAAGTAGAGCCTTGTGTCTCCTGTAGCAGTTTGCGCAATGTGTTCAGATCGGTAGCGGTGTCTTCAGGTTTCGCGCTAGGACCAATGAAACCTAAACCACCAGCCTTGGACACCGAGAGTGCTAGATGCGGACCAGACATGACGCGCATCGGCGCTCCGACAACAAGGGGTGATGTGACCCAAGGGAAGACATTGCTGAGGTGTCTACGCGCTGCACCAGCAGTCATCGTGTTGCGTACTGCGTTCATCTGAATATACTACCGTTATCCGAGACTATGTTTCTGGGAGGAGGATCATGGACGTTGTAATCAGGAGAGTCGATAGTTTTGTATCACCACGTGGGTACCTACCTGCAGTGCGCACATCGCAACTCGCCATGCCATGCCGCTTCACATTTCCTAGCGGTGCTGGAAAACGATGGAACGTTTTCCACGGAGAAAGCCCCTTCCATGGTTGTGATTACGTCAAGGCACACGGAAAAGCACGAAAAGAACGCGCTCGCGTCTGGGGCGCGTTGAGATGACTAATGAGGGGGCAGTGTCGGGCCGACTCCTCATGTTAGCCGAACACACCTGCCCTCGAAGCACCTACATCCTCCGGCCCGGCCTAGGCAATGCCGTACAGTAACCTTTGTGAGTCGAAGTGCCGTGGTAATACCGAGAGACCTGAGTGTCTGAAGAGGCTCACTATGAACGCGCTTTTCCTTGATCGGCGGAGTAACCTCATTCCGCGAAGCATCCACCAGATCCTCCGGTTTGTTCGTCCGAGGCATGGCACCAACATACATTAGTACTACTCATTAGGTTCAGCACAGATGAGAGAAAACCCTCCGCGGTGGTTTCTTGAGACACCCAGTGGGGACACGTCGTGAGCTGTCGTTACGTCGACATGTCAGAGATGTCAGATAGTCAGAAAGTACATAATCGTACCCTGGTTAGCCTGACAAGTAGCAACAATATCCTAACTCCGCACTACGTACCCCAAGCGACTATCAACTAGCATCACCGTATCGACCGTATTGCGTACCTCTTCACTTGGTTTTGGCTATGTATCTGGATTCTAGTTAAGTTGAAACCGGACGAATAAACGACACTGCTCTGCTGATTTATATATCCATCATCGGCAGGATAGATTTTACAGTCCATCCTCACCTCACAGCAATTTATCTCACAACAGCAAAAACCTCATTTCATCAACATGCCTACCAGAGTCGGACTCATCGGCCTCAGTTCCGTCACTGGCGAAATTTCCGCCAGTCCAGGAGACAGCTGGGCCGCCAGGTATATACACCACTTCCCATCTTCCCAACCCAACTCCAACTAATGCACGCACGCAGCGCCCATCTGCCCTATCTTCTCGCCTCACTCCATTACGAGATAACCGCCCTGTGCAACTCCAGCATCCCATCCGCCCAAGCCGCTATCAAACGCTACAACCTGCCCCCAACCACCAAATCCTACGGCAGCCCCGATGATCTTGCACAGGACCCAGATGTCGACCTTGTCGTCTGCTCCGTCCGAGTAGACAGGCACTACGCGCTCCTGATGCCCTCTATCAAGGCAGGCAAAGACGTCTTCGTCGAATGGCCCCTGGCATCCAACCTAAGTCAAGCCCAAGAGATGCACGCCGCAGCCCAGAAGAGCGGATCCAAAACCATCGTCGGCCTGCAATCCCGCTCCAGCCCCTTTATCCGCAAGATGAAGCAGCTCGTCGCGGAGAAGACCATTGGTGATGTACTCAGCTCGACCCTAACATTCGAAATGGGATGGCCGGGTGATGTCGAACCACCTGCCAACGACTTCATGACCAAGAAAGAAAGCGGCGGGAGCTTCCTCAGTATCATTGTCGGACATACGGCGGATGCCGTGTTCCACGCATTGGGCGGCCTGGAAGAGTGTTCCGCGCTATTGACGACACGCTGGCCGGAGACGAAACTGCTCAAAGCAGATGGCAGTTTCGATCGCGTCGCCAAGCGCGAGACATCCGATCACGTCATGCTCCAAGGCATTCTCCTTAACAACTCCGCGCCCATCTCTATGGCCCTCCGACACGGAAAAACGTTCAAAGACACACCCGGTCTCACCTGGCGCGTTTTCGGCACGAAAGGCGAGATCCGACTTACTTCTGCCACGATGCTGAACACTTCTATGGGCGGAGAGAAGATCGAGGTGTACGATCATGAGAAGGATATTGTGGAGACGGTGGAGGCTGAGTATGAAGAGGTGGTTAGGGAGTTGACGCCAATGGCAAAGAATGTGGGCATGTTGTATGAGGGTTTTGTTAAGGGGAAGAGTGTAGAGGAGGGATTTGTGGATTTTGGGGAGGCGGTGGAGTGGCATGGGGTTATTGATCAGATGGAGAAGGCTAGTGAGGGGAGGAAGTGGGTAAAGATTGTGGGCTGAGGGGATGGGACGGTGAGCATAGTGTTAGAGTGAATTACATTCGTTTGTAGTTTATGATCTCTCGCTTGAGCGAATAATGCGCATATACATTGACTTCAAGTTCTGTCTAGACTAAACTTCCCCACACTCTCATGTCCCTCCACATAGTGTCCAAAAAAGCCCCACATGTCAAGGGCTATATTGCATAAACAATCATAAAGTATCAGCCAACCTCAAAGTCAGCCGCGCTAGCTAGCGCCATGCTCAAACAGCATTCATTTGCATGAAGGGTATCCAAACCTTGCGTTCCAAAAGCAAAAAGCAAAAAAGCAAAAAAAAAGAAACGACCCCTCCCTCAGAACGGCCGCCCAAACCATCAGAATCGTAAAACACCAAACTTTCAATAAGCTTGATAAACTCCCTGCCGCATATGGTCAGGAACAATATTCTTCTAATCTCGCAGCAAGCCGCCAATGCCGAGACCTACACCTTGATCGACGCGTCCGCGCTTCGGCGGACTTGTCTGAGTGCGGAGATCCGCTGTCGAGGGCATGCGGCCGCGCTTTAGCTCGCCGGCACGGGTTAGACCGGAGCCTTTCTTGACTTGGCCGAAGATTTTGCTTTGGACGAGGTTGGCTGGCTGGGCTGACGGTGGGGCAGACATCATGCCTTTGGTGGGCGGTGCTCTTTGCAGGAGATTTCGTGCCATTTGGCTGGCCTGGGATTCTGGGACTTCATCTTCCTCACGGTCGGTGAAGGCTTCTTCTTCGTCGACGCTGGAGGCAGTGATGGTGGAATTGCTGCTTTGGCGGCGGGTGTTTGAGGGCTTGGCTTGGTAGTGCGCTGGTGGTGCAGATTGAGGGATGTTGGTTGGCACGAAAAGTGGCGGTGTGCGGGGTACCTGAGGGTAGGCGGCTCTGCGATTCGGGGTCTGTGGCAGCGACGACATGGACTGCGCGCCGCGCTGATGACTGAAGCGTGATCTGGGCGCGTGTTGTCTGATGGGGGTTGTGGGCGCAGTAGCGACCTCCTGACTCAGCATCTTGTCGGCTAAGAGAAGAGCTTCGAAGTTGTTCTGACTTCTACTTTCTTCGGAGAGGGCTGGCGGCACCCTGTTGACACGATTCCTGGGGGTTGGCTGATGAGGTGTGCCGTAATTTGAACGCGGTGAAGATTGTTCGATCTGCTCAAGAAGAGGTGCGATGTGATCGCGGTTCTTGCGAATCCTCGTCTTCAAACGGTCATTCTCATCCAAGAGGCTAGCAAGCTCGCCCTCGCGATGCTCAGTCAGACGTTTCTGCTGCTCAAGCATGTCGCGAAGCTCTTCATTCTCACTCTGCAGCATCTGGTTCTGGCGGCCCATCTCTGATAGCAAGACAGCATTGGCTGCATTTGCAGACTCATGGTAGGTCTGCTCTGGGGTGACCATGTTGTTGCGGCGCTTCTCTTCAGCTTGCTGAAGAACGTCAAGCTCTCTCTGCGCCATGGCTAGCTCAACAGCCATTCGGCTTGCAGACTCTTGACTCTCCATTACAGCCATGTTGTATTGAAGCTTGTAGTGGGCTGCGGAGAGTCGCATGTCGCGTAATGCATTGGAAAGACTGTTGACCATGGTTCTCAGCTCCTCGGCAGAGGCACTGTTCACCTGATCCTGCGGGTACAGACCTGCACCCATGTCTGTCAAAGCAGACGGCTGATTGGGCAGTTTGCTGGTTGGTGGGGGAGACGTGAGTTGTGGAGTCGGGGGAGTAGGCGTCCTCATGACTGCACGAGTGTTTGGGATTTGAGAAGAGGGTGGAGGGGTCATGGAAGAGGTAGTCCGGGGTGCGGGGGAGGTAAACTTGTGGTCTGGGGATGCGAGTTTTGACATTGCGAGTGCTGCGGACTCAGCGGGCGATGGAGAACAAAGCTTGGGTGGTGTTTCGGGGAGTGCGTTCTCGGTCGTAGGCATCAATGAATCTTGGTACGACGTTGCGTGGGACTCCATCTTGCCTCAGGCGCAACTGGCCTAAGCAGTGCGACACACGTCAGGAAGATATGGAGGCGGTATTTGGTCGAGAAGAATTGCGCTTTGTCCAGTCCAACTCTGACACGCGGGGAGAGAGGTGTCAAAGAGCTGGGGGAGCTGGCGTGGTGGGCGACGCGGTAGAGGTGACGAATACGATACGGTAGGAGCAGGGGTGCGCGTCGATGCGCGTTTGCCAAAAAGAAGTCGCGGGGTTTATGCGACCGTGATAGCGTGCAAACGGCAGCGAACAGGTGTTTGCGGAAGACGTGGCTCTCGTAACGGGTGTGTTGGGTGTGTGGGTGACGCTGTCGTCGGTGCGGAAGGCGCGTGGAGCGAGGTTGAGGAAGGACCCGCCGGTCGTCCTTGCTCAATACCAACCGGCGCTAGGCCTGACCTGTCAGTGCAGCAGAAACATGGCCCTCCCTTTGGTTTCACGGGGCAACGGTCGCCTCCCGCTCGCTCAGACGCTCAGCTGGACCCGGCGCGGAGAATTGGTTCTCGAAAAGCAACCTGGCGACAAGTGGAGGACCCTTAATTTGGTTGGACGTGTGTTTCGCCTGTGCAGTCTTGCATGAACGACTTCCCAACCCTTAGGCGTTGTATCGTATAGCGCGCTGTCTGACAGCATCACCATGGACCAGTCCTCGTCCATCCCGCGCCCGTCTGGGATACCGCGGCCGGCACCGGCTTCTCGACTACCAGTGCTCAGGCCGTCCAACAGTGTTTCCCAGCTGCGCCAGCCCGCCTCGACGGAACAATTGCGTAAGAAGCCGTCGCTGTCGTCCATATCGCGCCCGACCACGTCGACGCTGCAGAAGAAGACATCGAGAGCATCCCTTGCTTACTCCAGTAACCCCCTGACGGCCTCGAGCCCTGTGCCTGACAATACAGCCTCCAAACGGTCATCCATCGCACCCTCTTCGAACCGCAGAGCGAGCGGTATTCCCAACTTCGGCCAACGGCGGACCTCGACCGCCGCCTCAAGTACTAATGACGCGCCCGTCTTCAAGCGCCCATTTGCCCGTCCACCGTCACGCCAGACGAATGCATCGCGGTCATCCTCGATCGCTCCGGCCAAGGAAGACGATACACTGGGTAGCCTAGAGGGCTTTAGGTCAGCCTCGAGGGCATCTTCGCGAGCAAGTTCGAGAGCCGGATTCCGCGACAATGAGCCCGAACCGGAACATGCGGACTCAGCTATCGACGATTTGTCCAGTCCCATCAGTCCTGTGAAGCTGGAGAAGAGGAAGGGCCGCCCGTCGCTCTCAGAACGGACGGCAGAGACTCTGTCCAACCTGCCATCCTCGCCAGCACCAGGCAAAGGAAGACGTAGATCGAGCTTCTTCAATGCCGACAATAACATGGCCCCTCCGGTGCGGCCGGGATCCGCCATGTCAAATAGTAACGGCAGTAGACCATCCACGAGTGATGGTGCCCCGCACCCAATACCAGCTACACCGAAGCGTTTCGGTGCGCCTTCGAACAGGCTGTCTATGACCGCACCTGGAAAGAGAAGCGTTAGTGCAAATGTTGGCACACCCGCTGCAACGCCAAGTAGGCGTACTTCGATGCTACAGCCTGTGTCGACTGTCAAGAAGCAGCCATTGGCTCCGGCGCAGAACCTGCAAAACACACCCAAACCACGCCCGCTGACGAATAGTAAGAGTCTCACGGGCATGCGAACACCCCGGTCTCGGCCGTCCCTGAGCAACGTCTTCGGCCAAGCAATATCACCGCCCGGCACTGCTACATCCTCACCAGCCCGGGATACTCCGGTTAAGAAAACACCCGATACCGTCCGAAGGGTTCCAAGCTCTTCCACTGCCTTGCGCGATCAAATCGCGAAGGCCAGAGCTGCGAAGAAAGCAGACGTCGAAGAAGCACCAGTTGAGGCACCGCCGAAACCCGCCAGCTCTTCCAATGCGCTGAGAGAGCAGATTGCAAAGGCTAGGGCAGCTGCGAAGCAGGCAAAGGCTGAGCCGGTGAGGAACAGCACTCCACCCACCGATGTCATCGTGCCCGATCCTGCCGAGATTGCGACCTTTGACTTTGGTCTTGATGACGATCCCTTCAACCAGCGGCCCAAGGGGGGCAAGTCCGTGCTGCGCAGACGGATTGATGCCGCCCGATCAGATGGCCGCTTAAACATTGCTGCGATGGGACTGAAGGAGATCCCTGACGACGTACTTTCCATGTACATTTACGACCCCAACGATACCAAGGTGGCATGGGGCGAGGTAGTAGACCTGTCTACTATCCTTGCTGCGGACAATGAGCTTGAGATTCTTCCCGACAGCATGTTCCCTGATGTGTCAGTTGAAGACATGATCGATTCGGATGAGGCAGGTCCTCAATTCGGAGGTGTACAGAGCATTGACTTTCACGGTAACATGCTGCGAGAGTTGCCTGTAGGCCTGAAGCGACTTACGCAGCTCTCGAAGTTGAACCTTGTAAGTCACACTATCAGTAAGATTCCACGATATCTTGGAGCTAACATCGCCTAGTCACGGAACAAGTTGCCCATGGAGATGCTAGACGTAATCGCTCAGATCCCGACCTTGAGGGAATTGAAGCTAGCAGAAAACGATCTCAACGGAGATCTCTCCTCAGCGCTATGCGATCTCACGGCATTAGAGATCCTCGAGCTGCAATCGAACAAGTTGACAAGCATACCGGCAGACATGCAGCGTTTGACGCAGTTGCGGACACTGAATGTGTCGGACAACCAGCTCCGATCCCTGCCTAGCGAGGTCTTTTCTGCAACCCTTATCGAGCTTCAAGCGTCGAAGAACCGCCTGGAGGGTACACTTCTCAACCTGAGCTCAGTACCACATCTACAGGAACTCAACGTCGCACAAAACTCGCTCACGTCTCTGTACGATGGCGATGTGATTGAACTGCCTGCCCTCAAGACGCTGAATGTCTCAACGAATAAGCTTACGTCGTTTCCGGAAGTGTCGACTTGGATCAGTATGACGACGCTTCTAATCGGCGAGAACAAACTCTCAACCTTACCAGAGGGTTTCGTGATGCTTCAACAACTACGTACTGCAGACTTCACGGGCAACGATATCACTCAGCTTGATGAGAAGATAGCCTTGATGGAGAATCTGGAACATCTCACAGTCGCAGCGAACCCGTTGCGCGATCGTAAATTCCTTACCATGGGCACCGATGACATCAAGCGCGATCTGGCATCGCGACTACCGGCCGAGGTCTCAGCCGATGTGAATGACGAATTCGAGAATGGTGTTACAGAAGAGGCTCAGCCGATGTGGCAACTTACACCATCGGGCACATTAGACCTAGCAGACAAGAGCATGTCCGATTTAGAGCTCGATGAAGTCACCATGGAAGTCATGGTCAACGGACTGCGTCAATTGCAATTGCAGCGAAACAAGTTCGAGACTATCCCGTCTATAGCGGCGCAGTTCGAACACCTGACATTACTCGATCTGTCTAGGAACAGCATTGAAGTTCCTCTGTCAGCGTCCATCGAACTTCCCCAGCTGCGCGATCTCCGTCTCGCCAGCAACAAGATCAACTCTCTCACGCACTTGACAACATATCTCACGGCGCCTCTGCTTGTAACCTTGGACGTGTCGATCAACCGTCTCGCAGGTGCTCTTCCGACCCTCCATGTAGCTTTCCCCGCGCTCACAACGCTCCTCGCATCCGACAACAGGATCTCCGAGGTATCGCCTGAGAGCTTGCACAATCTTAGAATTGTGAACCTGGGCAACAACGATATCGAGCGTCTGGAACCGCGTATCGGCTTGCTGCAAGGCACCCTGACAGGTTTCGAGGTCGAAGGAAACAAGTTCAGGGTACCCAACCGACAGGTACTTCAAAAGGGTACCGATGCTGTTTTGACCTGGCTCAGAGACAAGATTCCCAGGGAGAGTTGGAAGAGCGCGGAGAGCTCCAACACCGAGTTCTTCGATGCGGATGATGGTGGCTTTTGAATCTTGATTCTTCTCAATGGGGTGGTGGTTTAGGGCTTCTTGTTGTGCCGGGTTTGGTTTAGAGTGCACTTGTGCGGTTTCACTTCTTTGGATACACTTTAGCGTTTTGTAATGTCTTCGTGTACATTATGTACTCACTACAGGAGAGTACTATAGGGGTGTTTAGATTATTGTTTACAGTTTATTTCGAATGGATGTAGCGATACTTTCGGAAAAGAGCGGTTCCCAGTCAACAGTATTAAGGTGTGACAAGGTCTTACATCATCATCGAAGGGGTGAAGTATCACTACACTGGCATGTATGACGAAAACACTAAAGACAGCTGAGTCTAAATAAACAAAATGCCATATGGTTTCAAGCAATTCGTCTGGAAGGAAGTTGAACTTGCGCAACAACGACTCACCTCAAGTCAGGAAGCAACCGAAACGTGCACTGCCATTTCCATGATTAGAAAATCGATTACTGACAAGACCTTAAAAGAAGTAGTCATTTGATCTTTTCCTTACCTAGGTATCTGGGGTGGACTTACTGTTGGTGTTGCTGCGCAAGCCAAGGTTCGCAGCCTATCACGCTAACGTCGGCGTCGGCAAAACGTACCGCCGGAAACTCGGTTGGCCCACTAGCGCTAGGAATGCTGTCGAAATTGGCGAGCGAACTTCAAGATTTCTTCCTCGACAGCCGTACGATAACTAACCCACAGGTCAGCCATCGAGGTACGTCTACCATCTTCGGAGTGCGCAATCGAACGAGCGCAATCAAAACGAATTCGCCGTCGACACTGCGCGCTTCCATACACCCCCACGAGCGAAGGACGAAGGCTGATTAGGGCAGACAATCCGACACAATGGCGATCAAGCACAACCAGCAGATTCAGAAGAATCATTTCCACAAGGACTGGTGAGTTTGCGATTGGGAAACTGGGAACTTTGATGGCATTGGGCTAACATTCCGTAGGCAACGCTACGTCCGCTGCCACTTCGACCAGGTAATTCCCCTCTCACGTCGCTGAGAGTAGTGGCGCCTGTGTTCAGATTTCTGACAGTACGATAGCCTGGCAAGAAGACGTCCAGACGCAATGCTCGCGTTGCCAAGGCTGCGAAGGTAGCCCCCAGGCCCGTCGACAAGCTCAGGCCCGTCGTCCGCTGCCCTACCATCAAGTACAACCGCCGTGTCCGCCCCGGCCGTGGTTTCTCTCTCGTTGAGCTGAAGGGTATGTTGCTCTATCAAATTGCGCAAAGCGTTCCTAACATGTAGCAGCCGCCGGTATCCCCCGCAAGTTCGCCCGCACCATCGGTATCTCTGTCGACCCCCGCCGCCAGAACCTCTCCGAGGAGGGCCTCAAGGCCAACGTCGAGCGCCTCCAGGAGTACCGCAAGCGCCTCATCCTCTTCCCCCGCCGCAACGGCAAGACCAAGTCTGGTGACGCTTCCGCCGAGGACGTCAAGGCCGCCAAGAGCGCCGACAACCTTGTCCAGTCCACCGCCGCTGCTCTGCCCATCAAGAACGTCGTCCAACTCGAGGAGGGCCCCATCGGCAACTACGAGGCCACCGAGAACGCCTACAGGAAGCTCCGTGACGCCCGCTCCGAGGCCCGCCTCGTCGGTCTCCGTGAGAAGCGCGCGAAGGCTAAGGCCGAGGAGGCCGACTCCAAGAAGAAATAAACTACTCGCTGAAGTAGTTGCTTGGTTCTTTGCTATGGCTTACGACAATATAAAAGTCAGAATTACGATTCGGCGATGGGTATTCCCAGCGTGGGCTTTCCCAGCATGGGCGGCGTCATGGTTAGGTCTGTCAAATAAATGACAGCATGTGAATGATACCTAGTTTTGCAAATGCAAGCCGTGCCTCCCATTCATCTCCTCATCGTTTTCTCTATCGTTCTCTCACAAGACACACCCTCTTTACCGTAGGGCACTATCGGATTGTTCGTGATGTGATATTCGAGCGCGTAATACTCTTCACCTGGAGTTGAATCCCTGGTATCACCGTTCACCTAGATTTTAGTATTGATGATCACCTTTACAAACGGACATCGCTAGCGTGGTTCGTGCTGCTATGAGCTCCCCCACCTCACATCATCTCCATCATAATACCACAACATTATGCAACAAGTGCGCGGTACAAGCTACGAAGTCTTCAGCACTCATTTGGAAGCACTCCCAACAGTTTCCAGTGAGCCGGTAGTCGGCACGCTCCGCAAAGGTAATTCCTGCCCGCTCAACTCCCACGTCGTATACATCTTAGTGTTGAATTGGCATCCATATACACTGTGAAAGGCTGATGTTTTCTCCTCGCATTGTCTAACTCTGGGAGGTATCCATAGTAAGCACTACAGTCACTCACTCATTTTCTAGATCTCAATATCTCTTTCGCTTTCACGCCGAGCTATCTCAATACTACAGTAACTGTTAGTCTCTCCGAACTTCCCTCTTCCCTTTCAAGAGAAATCAGACTCAAATCTACAATGGTGCTCAAGGCTAAGAAACATTTCGCCGCGGCACAGGCAAACACCACCGAAGCCTCGCCCGCAAACGAAGTATCCTGTGATCTCAGCGATCAATCAAGCTCCAGCGCCAGCCTCGTCATCTACACGCCCCCAGACTCCGGCACCGAAAACGACAACATGGCTTCAACTGCAGGCAACAAAGCCGCTTCACCTTCCCTCCCAGCGGGTACAGGACTAGAAGCCGGCGACATGTCCTTCACCATTACCACGACCCACAGTCCCAAGCCCGTCCTCCAAGACCCCAGCGCTGCCAACATTAGCAAGCGCGAGTACATCTACTTCCTGCCTTACCCTCTGCCGCCAAACACCGAGATTCCTTACTCCATCCACCTCCCGCACAAGAACCCGCTAAACCTACCATCTCACCAGTTTGAGCCTACATCTACCTTGGTACTAACAAGCCCCAACCATACCTTTGTCGATGTTCGTATCTACAAGTCCTTCTCCAAGCTCAACAAGAACAAGAACGCCAATACCCCCTCCCTTCTCCTTTCCACTGAGTCCACCAACCAGGGAAACTCCGCTCACCTAGACTGGGCCTTCGCCGGCACCTCGACCAGCGTACCCGTCACGCCTCCCCCCACAGGCCCGCAGCACGGAAAGTCTGCCAAGAAGGTCACGAATGAAACTTGGAGTAACGTCACACACTCTACCTGGACGCACTGGCTCGACTCGCGCTTCCCCGTCGGCCACAAAGACATCCCCGTTGATGAGGGCGACATGTACCCCATTGCTCCCGGGTTGACGCTCGAGGTTGGGCATGGATACCATCCGGCGCTAGGAGCTGTCAAGACGCACGAGGAGATGTGGAGGGATGTTGATGCCGAGTCCACGGAGAAGAGCGGTAGTAAGACCTGTATTGTGATGCGGTGCCAACATGATGGACCGGGTGTTAGGGGCGTGGTTGTTAGGTTGGGACAGTATTGTCAGGGTATCGTCATGTGGGGAGACAAGGTTACTGTTGAGCGGTGGGAGTGGCACAATGCTAAGGACAACAAGGACGTGGTTGGTGGAAAGACAGCAAAGGAAGAGGTAAATCCGTGGAAGAGGACTGTGAGGGTGGGTGATGGCTTTTTGCCTTGCGGCGTTACGTTTAGGCCTGAGATTCTGAGTGTGGGTGCGGTGGTCAAGTTTCAGGACTTTGAGTGGGTGGTTGAGGAGTGTTGGGAGTGGAAGTAGGTGGAGGTGCTGAGTGGGTTAGGATGGTATGCGTGAGGAGCTGACACGACGAGGCTGAGATGAGTATGCACCTGAGCGGACGAGGACGAGGACGAAATATGGTTTGTATGATAGTATGAGATCGCTGACAAGTTACGATGGCTACATCATGTAACTGACAGCCATGAAATTCTGAATTTCTGAAAAACACCCAAACTGCATTCGGACATCTAAGCCTATACATCCATCAATAATCATACCCCCACCCACCTTGCGCCGCCCTCCCTACTCCCTCCCCATTACTCAACGCCCTCGCAACCTGAAACCCCTGCGTCAGCACACCAACCGCATTATCCACACCAACATGCCCACTCCTAAACGTCCCGGGCACAGGCGGATCCTCACCCCTCGCCATAACCGCTCTCATCATCTCCTCACTCGCCTCGCCCTCGTACCTCTCCAGCACCAGCCGCCTTATCGCTACATGCCACTCTCCCATCCACTCCTCCTCCGTAACCGTCGTATACACTTTCCGTCCCGAATGATCAGTCTTCGAAAACGGCCACGTAGCACGCACAACGCTCCAGCGTCGCGTCGCAAAGAACAAGATCGGCCAGCTGAATATCCACAGGAAGGTCAGGTAGAATACCCAACGAAGCCACGTTTTCAGCCTCCAAGCATTCACACGGTGGGACGTGTAGAAATCGACGTTTGCATCTTCGACGGGGAAGGTTATGGATATGTTGCCCCGGTAGTTTGTAGATCGGATTATGCCTTCGATTCTATTACGAAGGTATGCTTCATCCAGACCGGCAACCTCGCGCCTTAGACGGAAGATACGCAAAGCACGCGGGGAAGCGCAGTATCTATGGCACCATTCCGTCAAGCCTGGTTTCTGAACACCACCTACTTCAATATCCTGTCTCGAGCCCGGAGCCCTACACTTGAGAATCGTGCCGCGGTGCGTTTTCTCGCTGTTTTCGGCCGTGCTAAGGGTCATGGTGCCTGAGTTGTTTGCAATGTAGTGCGCGTGGATGTATTTGGACAGGTTTATTACGAGTCGGAAGTCGGTTACACAGCGCGACTCGGTCTTATTGTTCTTCTTGGTGGTTTCGCGGTGCGTGCCCATTATGTAGATGAGGGGTATTGGGGCGGCTTCGGCGAGGACACGGATGGCGTTTTCGAGGGCGGCGGGGTCGGTGTCGTAGAGCGGTTCTTGGACGTTTATGGTAGTGTTTACGACGGGGTTTCCGTTCTTGAAACATGGTTTCGCGTGGTTCGTTGATGAGGTTGGGGGCGCGATGTGGTGGATGGGGATCGAGGATGCGGGCGTGTTGCTGGTTCCTGCTTCGCTGTCGGTGTAGGAGGGTGGGAGGCCGGAGATTTCGGGCGCATCGTCGTAGGTGTAGTCGTCGGGGGTGGTGTGGAGGGAGACGGCGTCTGGGTCGTCGCGGTAGCTGGGCGGGGGGTCGGAAGGTCTGCCCATGGTGTAGATTCTCGAGTGTGTGGGGAAATATCAAGGAAAGATATGAGAGAGTGATGAGATAGAAATTGCGATTGAGATGAAGGAGGAAAGACAATACTCAGGTGTGGATGAGGCGTTCAAGGGGCCGGTGAGACGGAACAGGAGTCTCAGCCCATTTCCAGGCAGCAACTCATCCATTGGTCTACACGGAATCCTAGTGCACGCGATGAATATACCTTACTATGATCTCATATTCCTAGAATAGTGGCGCCGTTTTGTGCGTCAGTGCAAGAGAATTACGACAATGCGCATTTGGCATATCCGTCGTGTGAAATGGGTAGTGATAGTCGAGAGTTGTGACGCGGGGAAGTCGCGCGGTGACGCTAAATTTAAGCTTAACTCCGAAGCCAAAATTTTGGAGCTCGACGCGACAGGACCGTGGATGCGCCGTGACTCTTTACTCAAGCCACAACTATCGCTGGATTCAGATCGACCTCCAGATTCACCACCAATCTGGCCTCCATTATATTTTGGATACGCTGCTCGCGCGCCTCTCGAGCCCCTTCACACCTTCCCCGCAGAGCATGGGCAATCAGTAGCTCTTTCCCACGCGCATTTCACACTTCCCTCACCATGGCCTCTGCCGACGTTCCCATGACCGACGCAACTGCGCAGACTATCGATGCGACGCCGCAGGCCGACCAACATATCAGCCACGACGGCAAAGAATACACCACCATCAAGGAAGGCCTTGCGCATATTCTCGTCCCCCATGACATCCCCACGTCCACCGACCCAAGGCTATCCAAAGAGGAGCATGCAAAGCAACAAGTCTTCTACAACCCTATACAGCAATTCAATCGTGACCTAACTGTACTTGCGATCAAGACATTCGGCCTGGACTCAATACAGCGGAAACTGAAGAAGCACGAGCAGTTCAAACAGAGGAGGGAACGCACGCGATTACGAATACAAGCAGAACGGGCGGCGGGAGGCGCTCCGAATCGTGGGAACGGTGAGACTGAGGCTCCTACCGCAGACGAAACTTTGTCTAAGAAGAGGAAGCTTCCAGAGGCTAATGGTGAAGAAGGCGCGGTTCATCCGAAGAGGCAGAAGACATTGGAGAATGGTGACAACGAGGAGGAAATGGAAGGTGCAGAGGCTCAGGAAGACTCTACTGGTGCAAATGGAGGACGCACGCCCTGGAGACCATCCTTCAGTATCCTCGATGCCCTATCCGCGACCGGTCTCCGTGCCCTGCGATTCGCGAAAGAGGTTCCATTTGCAACCGCCGTTACAGCAAACGACATGTCACAGAACGCCGTCGACTCTATCAAGCTCAACGTAAAGCATAATAAGCTCGAAGAGACGGTAACAGCGAAGACTGGCAATGCCATAGCCTACATGTACAGCTATTGTGATAAGAAGGGCTACGATGTCATTGATCTCGATCCATACGGCACTGCCGCTCCCTTCATCGACTCGGCCATACAAGCCATCAACGACGACGGATTACTGTGTGTAACGTGCACCGACTCCGCCATCTTTGCGTCGCACGGCTACCTCGAGAAGACCTACTCGCAGTATGGTGGATTGCCATTCAAGGGCGAGCCCTGCCACGAAGGCGGCTTACGCTTGGTTCTACACGCCATCGCATCTTCGGCGGGCCGATATGGAATGGCTATCGAGCCCTTACTTTCACTTTCCATCGACTACTATATACGAGTGTTCGTACGAGTGCGCAAAGCGCCCACAGATGTCAAGCTGCTCGCCGGCAAGACCATGCTCGTCTATCACTGCGAAAGCGGCTGCGGTGCATGGACCACCCAGTTCCTTGCTCGCAACAAAGTGTTGAAGAACAAGAATGGCGATCCAATGTACAAGCATGGCTTTGCACAAGGGCCCTCCGCGGACCAGCACTGTGAGCACTGCGGCCACAAGACCCACCTGTCAGGACCAATGTACGGCGGGCCGTTGCATAATGTCGGTTTTATCGAAAGAATCCTAGCGCAGCTAAATGAAGTTGACAAGCAGACGTACGCGACAACGGATCGTATCGAAGGAATGCTGCATACAGCATTGGAGGAGATCACATTTGGCACCAAGCTGGACAAGTCAAACGGGGCGCAAAAGACTCAGGTCCTAGATCCCCTCATCCCGAAGTCCGATCCTGCAGAGGTAGACCACCACCCATTCTTTATCATCCCAAGTTCGGTAGCGAAGATAGTTCACTGTTCAGCGCCGCCGTTGGCAGCCATGCGGGGTGCGCTACGACATGCGGGGTTTAGGGTGACGATGAGCCATTGCAAACCTGGCTCCATCAAGACCGACGCATCGTGGAATGACATCTGGCACATTATGCTCGAATGGGTGCGGCAAAGAGCGCCGCTGAAGAATCTGCCCAAGGCAGGAAGCCCAGGCGCCGCCATTCTGGCAAAGTCAAACGCAACAGGGTACACAAAAACCTCAACTGCCGACGTAGCACCTGCTCAAGTACCGGCCGATCCGGCGCCTGAAGCGCAAAGCAATGAAGACAACAGCGGTGATGGTTCGGCGACGACACCCGCAAAAGATCTGCCAGCTTACCTCAACACCAAGTTCGAGGTCAACTTTGACGAGAAGCTCGGCAAGGATCACGACAGGGGCAAATATGTCCGCTACCAGCTTGCGCCCAGGGAGAATTGGGGTCCGATGTCGCGCGCGAAATAATTCCATCATCAGCGAATAACAACAATTCCACTATGAGATCCCAGCTCGCACGTTTATCGCTCCACATACTGCGCTATGCAGAACGCGTTGTTTACGCGCATCTCTCCAATAATCATCTTGCGTGGCACCATGATGTTCGCCGTTCGTCAAACATCGGCGGATGTTGCGCAGATCTAACGTCATCGTCCATGTGCTTAGGTAAGGGGTAGACATGCAAGCTGCATCGGTAATTGCCATGTTCCTTGCCCATATTGCAGATGCACGTTATTTTTTTTTGCGGCCAATGCTTTTGCATCCACAACTGCGATGCACATCCTGCAGCATGCGATGGGATGCGTGGAGAGCGCTCATATGGCCGCATCGGTAAACAACCAAGCGGAGCTGAGCCTGTTTCTGTACCTGCAGATTCTCATGTTTACCCGAGCCTGAGGCTACTGGGCGAGTGCCATTTGAGTTACTGGGTTCGCCGCCACGCGAGGCTGCCGCTCCGCGGGGGCGAGTATCTGGATGTACCGGCTCGCGATTTCTCAGCAAACAAATGTAGACCGGGTGTATGCTTAAGCGTTGCACTACTCCCAAAGCGCACTGGCGACATCGCCGAAGCCTTGGAAGGAACCCGGTTTTGTTAATTGGAGCTGTTGATCTCTTGCGGGGCGGGAGTGCTAGCGGCTCAAAACTTAAACGCTCCACCATGTCATCACGTCGTCACGTTGTCTGCACGCGGCAAATCGTGGAAAACACGCCTCCTGCGTGCACGCGTTCACGCAGCGCCGAGGTTTTCCAGCAGGCATTGAGGAGCACGGTGCAGGCAAGATTCAGCAGCGCATCCTCTGATTCGTCCGAAATAGCTTCCCGATGCCAGTTCCGAGATTCCCATGTTGTGGCCGACTTTTCGATATCTGCGGCTTGCACTACCGCATCCGTTCAGTCATGAAATCATAGCTGTTAGACCTATTTCGGCGGCGATGCTTGTGGTCATCGATGTGAAATCAGTAGGAAGTAGCGTTGACGCGATGCGGTCACTGATGCGCGACGCGTGTATATAACTATTACAGACGCCGTCCATTGTTCCAACCGCACAACACCTCGACCCGACAATCGACTTCAAGATGTTGACCAAGAGCCTCTTCACCACTTCGGTACTCGCAGCTTTTGCTGCTGCCGCTCCTGCGCCCCAGGACGGCTACAGCGCTGCTAAGCCTACTGAGGACGTCCCAGGCTACACCAACGCGGATGCCAGCTTCTCCGTTACCTTTACGCCAGCTGCTACACCCGCTTCGGTTTTCGGTCCTGACTCCCAGGTCGCTGCCATCCCCACCGCACCTGGCTCAGCTCCTCCACGAAGGAGCTCAGATGTCACTGGCGCCACCAGCCATGGCCCATATGATGGTACTCCCACCACCACCGGAGCTGCTAAGGCGCCTACCACCATCGGCACTGCCATCGCTCCTATGCCCCCGAACCCCACAGCCACCTACTACAACACCAATGGCAAGCCCCAGAACCCCATGCCCATCCCTTACACGCCCGCTGGTGGTCTCGGTACCAACGGTAGTGAGCCCCGCTACATGGTGAACAGCGACTTTGACTACGAGTCCATCACCCTGGGTCTTTACCAGGAATGGATTGAGCTGGACCTGTTCAACAACGGTCTCGCCATCTTTTCCGCAGAGGATTTCCTCGACGCCGGTCTGACTGCTGAGGACCGCGCCTACATTGCCTTCATGGCCCAGCAAGAGAGTGGCCACGCCACCCTCCTGACCAACATGCTTGGCGAGACTGCTCCTCCCCAGTGCACCTACAACTACCCTTACCGCACTGTTCGCGAGTTCATCGACTTCAACCAGAAGCTCACCCGCTGGGGTGAGTCCGGTGTCTGGGGCTTCCTCGCCCACTTGGACTCCCGCGAGGTCGCCTCCCTCCTCTCGCAATCCATTGCCACCGAGGCCCGCCAGCAAATGTCTTTCCGCCAAATGCTCGGCCTTGCGCCCCAACCCGTATGGTTCGAGACTGGCATCCCGCAGTCTTGGGCATGGACCTACCTCGCACCCTACATCAGCTCGTGCCCTGAGAACACAACTCGTCTCGCATGGCAAAACTTCCCCACGTTGCTCATCGACAACCAGTCCAACCCCAACCGCTTCTCGCCCAATGATACCAAGCCACACGAGGTAGTTGGCGACCGCATCGCTGACCCCTCTGACTCCACCATCCCCGCCGATGAGTCCTGCGTCAACATCAACGGCACCGAGCACCCAGGTTACTCCTGTGGACCTGCTATCGCGCGCAACCACAGCGAACCCCTCTCCTTCCCCGGCAAGAAGATCAACTTTACCTGGGAGAAGCCCGGTCAGGCTGTCGGCCCCAACAACTCTTACGTCACGGATACCAGTGCCGGCGCCCCCGCGTACGTTGCGTGGGTCAGCCAACTGAACTTGACATACACGCCCCTTGAGGTCACCGGTGAGAACACTGGTTTCACGTACCAGCCCGCTGCTGAGGTCTACGAGGGTGACCCATCCGTCAACGGTACTATGTTCGTTGCTCTGACTGATGCCAACCCGTTCTTGACTCCCTTCAACTTGAGCATGATCAACCCCCACGTTGTTGCTCTTGGTCTTTACCAGGCCGGTTAAGTCTGTCGGTCAGGAACGACAGTGTGAGAACGCTACTGCAGCGATGCATAAAGATTGGATGAGGCCTATGAGCCATGTAATTAGTTGAGGGAATGTTTTGTATGATAGAGATAGGCAATGGATGATTGAGAAGGAAGTAATGCGTAATGATACCAATTCTTCGTCAACAAGCGTCTTGCTGCTGTGCCCAAGTGATCTGATGCGCATATTATGCGGCACTACACTAACCTTGCTTCATGTATTTGCACTTGGCAGTGCGTATGAAACCTGCTTTCCCTTTAACATTCCTTACCTTCCTATACTCTTTGACTCTGGTTCAATTTTCCAAAAACGAGCGACATGGATATCATGGGTGTCTGTGCCTCCGTTCTCTCCTCCCAGAATCCGCTATCCATTCAACATATGTACAGAAAATCATCGTCCAGCAATGCGTGTTTGCCCGAGACCCCAAAAAGCATACATGATAGCTGCACGTATGTTCGAACCGCAACACCATCGGTACACTTATCCATGAGCAGTGCGCTCGCCTCTCCAAAAACACTATCAAATCGTTCTTAGGTTCCGGGGTTTTCCATATAAAACTTCTACGACAGCACGCTCTCACTTCTCTTGTTCTATCCTCACTCCAATACAGCGAGCTTCAAACCTCAAAAATAATGAGAGATATGCACATATGGCTGTCGCTGCCCTTCTCTGCTGTTCCTCAAGGTTGCAGCAACTGTCGCGTTTATATATTACCAAAAAGACATCGAGCATGCGCATGCTTGTCCCAGACCCGAAACTGCTTGACACGATGGCGATGAGAGGTGTGCACTCGCCCTTTGCAAAGTTATTGGAAGGTGTACTATAGTCCTTTGGCCTTACGTATAGAAACATCTCCGGCTCCATTTACTTCCCTGTATTTTCCAACACTTCAAAAAAACCCGCCAGTCGTTCCAAAAATCGACCACGGGAACCCCATGTTGGCTTTTGGCTTATCGCTTTCTGTTCCATCAAAACCATATGCGCTTTACTCAGGTGTACTACAGAATTCCACGCAGACTTTGCAAATGTCCGTCTGAGATCCAAAACGCTCCTCTCGCCGGTCATGGTAGTCGTGCGCTCGTCTCCCTGTAAATCGTCCAGAACCCGCAGATGTCTCTTGGCTGCCTTCTCAATAAAATGATTACCACCTAACACTGTGCTCCTTTTACTCCAAAATCTATGATACTCACAACCATGAATTTTGGTTCTCCAAAATCCGAACAGACCTAAGCCATGGGCGATATGCTCTCCTCTCGTCTTGCCAAAATCGTACCTTATCCTCCGCTGTCTGCCATATACAACAAATACCGCGTTCCTCACTTCTACTTTAAAACGCCTGCACTTCCAGTCATGAAACCGAAAACACACCCGTCCGCATACATGTTCTGCCGAGTCCAAAAGAGCTCTTCGGTGAGCTGATGAGAGCTGCGCGTTCGCCATTCTCAAACCTTTTCAGGAGCTACGGCCCTGTTTCTGGCGTTTCTTGGAAAGTACCCACGAGACCACCTCTCTACTTCCACTTCTATTCTGAAGCTCGCATACCTCAAACAGTGGGAACTGAATTCCAAAAAAAGTTGGTGACAAATCCATGACCATTTTCGCTCCTCTCGCTCCATTGCCCCTACTATACAGTAGTGCGCTGTATCACTGAAGAACATGGCCACGCCATTCACGGTTCCGCGGAGTCCGAAAGGAAACCAAGGTCATGCACGATGAGAACTGCGCGTTCGGCTTCCCGAATCTTTTCCAAAATGGCAGAACTGAAGAAACCATGTCTTCTGCTGAGGTTGACCACGCATTTGAGACTATACTTGATATCTAAATCGGCAGGGTAGCATTAGCAGGCAAACAACTGCCCCTCTCCATCTCAATCCTCGCGGTGGCATTGACCACCAATCCCGCCAACGGGCTAGTTCCGCACTTCAAACCCAGTACAAATGCCTGGCTATGCTGTTCCTTTGTTAGCCAAAATGGCCTATATCCAGTGTCATGACCGAACAAAAAACGCAAAGAGAACCAGCCATGTGTGGGAAGAGAGGAGAACGTACCACATCTGCCAAAAATGGCGCCGTATGCGTATGATCCATCGGATACACCTTATCCACCACTTCTTTCCCCAGTAAACGTTGAGCTTGTGCGGCGTAACTTCCATGTTGCACGAAGTAGACATGTGACGACGGACCGCCCAATTCAAGGGCCGATAGCCTACGCGACACGTCAGTTAGACTCATTCCCTACTTTCCCAAATCAAGAGAGCAGATTTTGATGTGGTCGACCTAGTGATTCCACATACATGTTGTAATAAGCAAATCTCGAAGGCGTGAAGCTGTAACTTCCAGACTCCCATACGTTGGTGGGGAGCTGCGATGATATGACGATGCCGGAGGCGCCTAGAGAGAGGAAATTGGATGCTGCGGATTTGATGTAGGAGGGGAATGTGTGGACAACCTCTGTAGCGTTGCTGTTACGTGGGCACATCTATCAGCGTCTGTGGGTAACCATGATATGGAACGACTCACTTGAATGTCACTGTACACGTTTCATCGCCTACACCAGGGCAAGGTGGTCGGCCTTTGTCGCCTGTTGAGCTGGTGGAGCCATTTTGAAGGGCGCCGGCGTCGTTAATGCCGAATTCGATTATCACCCAGTCGCCGGGTTGGAGGGCTTTGGCTATTCTGTCGAAGCGACCTTCGCGTGTGAACTGTAGTAGTCAAGCATTAGCCAATTTCCCTCATCATTTTGTGCTGTAAAAGAAATAGAACGAGAAGAGACGGACCGAGCGCGCGGATCGTCCGGCATATGCGGAGTTGTTCACTTTGGCGTTGGTGCCGAATGAGTACTGGAGGTATTGACCCCAGCCTTCTGTACCGTTGTGACCGCCATCTGGCGCGGTCGTAGAGTCGCCTGCGATCCAGATGGTTGGTACGGTTGCTCTTGCGGCTGCACCTGTGTCTCGCTCGGAGGGGCTCTGTGGTAGCGCCGAGGCCGCGCTGCTGAAGCCTAGGAGATATGGTAACGATGTTTGGAGCTTCATACTGAACGGGTTTACTTAAGCGTCTAAACAGTAGCAATAAGATCCGATTCAATGCGACACCAGCGAGTATCAACCTCACACGTCCGCAGACATTGCGCCAAGCGCTCAGTACTTATACCGACACCTCCACAACGCCACCGGAAGATATCATCTCTCCAACTTGTCGCAAGGGGTTTAGCAACGCCATCGGCAGGCTAGCTCATCTCCGCAGTTCAAACACGTTAGAAGTTGCGGAAATAGCATCAAGGAATGACGCCGATGCGGAGTCCCCGCATCGTCCAGGGTCAACCCGCACTCGGTCGTCGGGGAAGCAATTACCGAACAGTCCGAATCTTCCGTCGCTCGAAAGGAGGAAACAAGAACACAGAGCGCGTAGGGAAAGAGCTGTGGTGTTGACGGACCGGCGATGCAAAGAGTATGGATGACTTCGGGAGCGTGACGCGACGCGAGGACGAGGTCTCTGACGTCATCGGCACACATCGACAAACAAGGGGGTCGCGGAGGATGCAGAAGTACGGACACTTTGTACAAAACCTGATCTAATCAGGCTGAGTGTTCTGTCTTCTAACTACATCTTGCGCAGAACGAAACAACAAAAATGTGGTCCTCAGGCGTTATGAGTTGCGCGGCCTCCTTTGGCGTTCATGCCATAGAAATCTCAGCTGCACCTGGACGTGTCTTCCTGTCTCCATGCCTCCTCGAATTCTATCTGCAAACTTGGATATGACGACTACCTTCGTACAACAACCATCGTAGACGCTGCACACGTCTCGGGAAGACTGGTGCCTTTCGGCTATGAAAGCTTCTGCTGTTTGGCTACCATCTTCCTCAACACACCACTGGATCTTAATTCTCTCCTAAACAAAGAAAATCAACCGCCATGTGATTTCCTGCCTGTCAGGCATCTTTAAATATACCATTATCGAAACGACCGCGAAATAGGACATGGGTCTTGATTTTGCATGTGAAAGGTTCGAGATGATTCTTCATGGCGGCAGACATGTTCGGCTTGGCGTATTACCTCCCAGCGGTCGTGCGTTGACGTTCGATATAAAATGCTACCTCTTTTCTCCTTCGTCTTCTTCCATTAACATTGCGCATTCACTGTTCTCTAAAATAAAGGTCAACATGATGATGTCGTCCGGTTGCTCGCAGCCAACACTTAAAGTACTTCAAAACAACGGTATCGCTTTGTTAGGTGTTTGCGCCGACTAAGAAAAGACTACCTTGCAATCACATGCGGACTCTGATTTCGCATATTTTCAGAGCGCTTCCAGATCAAATGCGTGTTACAGTGCGCGTCGTCTAAACTCTCAGTCTTCCAGCTTTTTCTTCCTCTTTATACTCTCAATCAAAGAATTCGATACAACTTCCAAAGCGTGCACGCGGCAACTACATGTTTGGCAAGCAGTCTTCTGTGTTTCTTTGGTGCAAAAGCTGGTATTCACGCAACCATGTCACCAAGCACGGAGCAGAACCAGCATATGAGAGAAAAGATCATGAAAATTCGACAGGATTGTGCGCAGTGATAGAATTCCATAATGGCCATCACGCCATCCGTATACTTGCCCGCGCAACCCGTGTACCAAACACCCCCTTCGCCATCAAATAAAACCCTCATATACTCTGTCCTTCAATCCCAACCATCATCTAAGTACAAGTAACATCACCAAGCCCCGACATCTCCCTCACAGCATTTTCAACATCCCCTACACTCATACTACTCACAAACATAGCCGTGAAGGAATCTCCGCCGGTGTAGCTAAACGAATCATCTCCGAACTTGTCCTTAAGCGAAGCTTCGTCGCCCCAACCAGATCCGGTGACCTCCCATTTCCCGCCGCCAAGGCCCTGCTCGAGAACCTTGCAAGCTGCTGTGTTTGGAGGTGGTGCTGGTGCTTCTGGCGTCGGCTCGGGTTCTGGTTCGGTCTCGGGTGAGGGGCGGTTGTGGACGTTACAGATTTCCTGTGGTGTTGTTAGCCAGTGGTCTTAGGCAGGGTTTGGAGGAGAACACGAACGTTCTTGAGATCTTCGTTCGTGACCTCACCGCCCTCGACGATCGGACGGCCTGGGACTGATTGCTCAGGTGTAAGAGCTCTCTTGGTGAAGAGAGAACGCTTGGCTGCCGCATCTGGGAGATCGCAAAGCCTAGTCTCAAATTAGTCTCGAGATATATTGAATGGAAGGACGCATCGTACTGGTTAAGCGCCAAGTTGTACGGCACTTTGAGACTCTCCTTTTCGGGCCTTGGCGACGCAAAAGGATCGTCACTTTCGTCGAAGGGGTTGTCATTCCTGATTTCTGCATGATCTAAAATGAACTTTTTCATATCTGCTGGTACACTGCCGTCATGCCAGTTGCTGCGTAGCGCAGGGATGCCGAAATAGTATGCAGCAAGTCCGGCCTGTCGTCATTAGCATCTTTTGTTGAACTGAAGGTGATGACGAATACTCACGATTGCTGGGGCCGCAAGGGATGTTCCGTCTTCCGTTATGGTGGAGTCATCTGCTTCGTTATGCTTCGCGCAAACAACGTCGACTGCCCCTGCGTATATGTCGACCTGACCACCTTGACCGTTACCTTGAATGGTTGGCACATAGTATTTCCCAGCATTATCCACGCCGCCCACGGTGATCATGCTGAATCTATCGTCGGTGCCAAAGGATTGCGGTACGATGGAATCCAGGGTACGAGATCGCCCCTCATTGCCTGCGGCGGTAACAAATGTGATGTCCTCTTCCTTACATTTTTGAAGTGCACGCTCCATTGCATTCACTTTATTAGGGTTTTGAGCTTTCGTCCAACCTGTATTCTCCATCAGTACTTTTCACTGCAGGGTTCATGAATGACAATACTCACCGTAGGATAGGTTGATAATGTACCTTGCGTTGGGGTCGGTATTTTTGGTTCTCTGGTCAGCGATGTCTTTGAAAGTCCATGCGAGAGCAAATTCCAATGCGGAGTCGGTAACACCTCGCGGTAGAAGAGTAGTTTCGTCTGGCTTCAAAGGGTTTGTAGCTGAATTCCTCAATTTCACGACAACGAGGTTAGCTTTGGAAGCCACGCCACTGACATATCCAGCTGCAATACTCGCAACCATCGTGCCGTGTCCAGTGATGTCTGTCATATCCTCTGGTCCCTTCTGATCATCTCTAAGTGGGATCCCGGCTAGCGTGTGGCGATTAGGAACGAAAAAGTCCCTAACTTCGCGCTCGGAGGAATCGAAATCCTGGTGAGTCTTGCGATAACCGCTATCGAGCACATAGATAGTTTGGCCTTGCCCAAGAGAAGGCTCAAACACATAATTCGGTAGCTGTGTGGGATCATTCCTCTGGTTCCTCGCTGAAAGTAACTTGAGATGACCTGCACTGTCATCTCTCTGGTTGAGGAATGTAGGCAGTTCGGCTCTCGTGGTTAGTGAACTCGGGTCGCCGTACCGAGGGATGACGAGTAATTCGCCAGATTCTTCAGTGATCGGGTTGGCCCATGCTATGATAGGATCCTCGCGGACGATCGCGGCTTCAGCGTCAGTGAGGTTCAGGTATTGGCAAGAAACCCATTCGACTCCATCGAAAGCGATAATATCGCCCTCTTTGTCCCCAAGTGGTGGCTTTTTGGCGAACTCCTCGTACTGGGCTCGTGTTATCCCGTTCACCGTGCTGACCAGATATGCCTTGGGGATGTCTTCTTCTCTCTTGACTTGTTTCCCGGTATCCTTTGGCGGGTTGACCGAATCGATGGGGCTGGCTAATACAGTTCCTGCTTTGTCACTTGTACCCATTCTGCGATGGAGGGCGACACCAGGGCCACTTGTAGAAGCTCCGATAGATGTGTGTGCCAGGAAGGCCACAATGGCTCCCAGAGTAAAGTGCGAAATGCGAACCATGTCGGATGGCTTGGCGAAGCGGGGAAGTTCACAGCGAATCGGGTAAAGAGGCGTTCGATTGCCCAATCACTGGAGTTATGTTCTGATGTATGCGAAAAGAATGATAGGTAGGAGATGGTATGAGAGTAGACGTTGCTGAATGCGTGTGTATGATCTGAGGCTTGAAGCACCGTATCCTGTTCTTCTTATACTTAAAAGCATGAACAGAGTATAGAGTAACCGGCTGGATCATCCCTCAGTGGCATGCAAAATAGATCCATGCCGCCAACGTAAGAATTTCGGTTTGATGCTTGACTCCTGCCTAAGATTTGAAGCAGTCAGCCTGTACGGGGTCGAAGGGCGTAAGGCATGTTAAAGTGGTTTATCTTTGGATAAAGTGGAATACCCGCTTTATGGCACGGAAATTAGTGTGAAAATTGTGTAGAATTCGCAAAAAATACTGTTGTACGGCACAAGGTCCATGTTAATGAGGGAGAGCTTTGCTCAACAGCTTGGAGACGAGTCCCGCTGTCTGATGGAGATGCATCTTTCAACGGAAACATCCAAAGAATGTGATTCCAGTGGCCCGGAATAGTGGACTTCGAAAACTATGTTGTGCTGAGGCTCACGCAGTCTGCATAGCCGTATCGATGAAACGTACGTTCGCCTTGCCGTCGAGTATCAGGTATTTGCGTTCGCTGATGTCAGCGGAGCACGTCGGATAGCGGATATGAATAGCGTCGGCGTCTCGCGAAGGCACACTATGTCCGGATCAATGTGTCGTTTCAAGTCCCCATATGGGGACAGCAATGATTACGTGAGTGTTCGCGGTGGACTCAGCGGCCGCAATGTTCTGTCCTGCTCTTTCTCATGCTCTGTGCAGCGTAGCGAGGGCCCATTACGAGCGCCGCACAAATATCGCGAGTCGCTAGATCTCTCACTTGACGAGACCAGGCTAATAATGTAAGCTGGAGGCTGTCGTGAGCCCTGATCGAGGTTGCCTTGGGGAAGGCAGGGCCGACATCGTAACCTCTGAACCGAGTAAACACGTATATCTAGGTAGTTCTCGCGTCGCATCGCTCTCTGGCCCTCCAAAGACATGCCTAGATCGCTGCGACACAGATCACGCGTGAGAACGCGTCGGAAGACCATGTTGATGGCTGTACGTGTCGAGAGTGCGAGTGCAACGCCGACGCGGCTCTGCGGCAGATCGATGATGGCGGGGAATTAGCGCAACAATGCGGAGCCTCCGCCTGCCGGCAGAGCCACATTTGTGAAAAGCTCTGCCAACGGATGACATCGGCGATCTAGAATTCGGCCATGGCATCTCAACATGTTATCGGAGATACACCCTTCTGCATCAGCCACTAATTTGCGGGCAGAACAGCAATTACTTGAATCCTGCTACCACATACTTTGATCGCACAACTACACGACTTTAACCTTTGCAGCACATCACATTCACAATGGCGACAGACGATATCCAGATACCACAGTACGTGGGCCTCTCAGAAGCACCCCGCGATGTCGAAGCTATCAAGAAGCAAGAAAAGGCCGCTCTGCTGCCGCACTGGGATTCTGGCATCGCGTTCAAGCTCGGCTACAACCTCCGCACACGCCTGCTTACTTTTGAGCGACCGGCTGTTGTAGACATTTCTACCATTAGCACGCCAGGCCATGTGCTTTTCCACGCCGTGAGTACCATGATCAGTATCGTCGCTTTCGGACGCCGATGTCAATGTGTATGATTGCTATACTGATACGAACCAGGTAACACACTCCGGCACGGCCCTAGACAACGACTTCTGGGTCAGCCGCAAACGCGCAGCCGTCATCCGCTTCAACGCAAGCACATGGCGTCTGCAGAACCAATTCGAGGGCGATGAGGAGAAGTTCAAGGCCAAGATGGGATTGGGCGAGACGGCGAAAGACTATGCTATCCATGGTGGCGGCGTGCCGATTTACATCAAGAACTGTGATGGGCCGGTTGCGGTGGTTGTTGTGAGTGGGTTGAAGCAGTGGGATGATCATCAGGTCGTGGTTGAGGAGTTGGGTAAGCTTTGTAAGGAGATGGAGAGTGGGCATGGGGGTACGCCGATCTAGGGGGAGAGGGCTATATAAGTAGAGCTGATTTGGACCGAGTCTTCCTTCCACCATCTACTCAATTCTACCATTTTCCAAAACCGAACGCCTAAGGACCAATTCGTGCAAGAAAGCTAAATCCGAAAACCATATGGCTATTTTGTCCTGCCGAGGACTCATTCTGTCCAAAATTCCGTTATAGCACGCTGTATGTGCGGCGTCGGCCTTCCAGAAGACTGGAACATGGAAACCAAAGACCTGGGTTTCAATTCCGATGTCACTCTTTGCTGATTCAAAGAGCCCTTTCGTACTCGAACAAAACTTCGTTTATCCTAACGCATGTGGCATTTCCAACTTCAGAGTCTCCAAAACGCCACACTGATTATGACATGACTTTGCCCCTTTGCCTCTACCGAACGCTACTTTCTCCTCCCTCGGTGCGAGCGTTGACAGATCGATCTTCCTTCCAACTTTCGAAAACTTCAGCGCATGCGAGTACCTGGCCCTTCCGAAAACTACCATGGCACCTAACCATGTCTTTCGGCATCGAAGAAATCTACGCATTCTTCAAAACGACACATTACAGATCTATGTTTCTCAGCGTATCCATCAAAGCTAGTGCACTATAGCGCCCGGCCAGATATAAAAGCTCGCACAGTCACCTGATTCCTTCCCTCTACCATCCACTCCTTTGCACAAGGATACCAAAAGACGCTGGAATGAAGGGTATTGACTTCCTGTGCTTCTCTCTCAAAACCACACAAGAGGTAGCCATGTTCAGTTTTCCAGTCTCTTTCTCGTCTACCTGAGAACCTCATAGGGATCAACTTTTCCACCTACCATCTACTCCCAATTTCTGAGGTTTCAAAAATCGTCATTTCCCTATCGATAGATCCAAAAATTCCTGAATTCACCGTCCATGCATTCGCTGTCTCCTGTGGCGGTCTCATCTCTCAAAACATTCACCCTGATCAGCCATGTACTGCGTCGGCAGTTGGCAAAACTAGCAAGCAAACAAGCATGTCGCTGCCAATCATAGCATGAGGCTCTCTACCATCTCAAAGGTTCTTAACAACACTCTCAAGATCCAAACTCTGTTGTCCCCTCAACATGTTCCCTCCCAGGAAGTTTCCAAAAATGTTTACCGCCTACGCATCACCGTCCGTTCCTGACCGTACTCTACTTCCATCTCCTTCACTGTGAGCGTCGGAGCATTAATGTCTCTCACTTCTGTCCAAAGCCTTAAAACAGCTGGGATATGCAAATACGTGATCTTTCTAAATCACGCAAAAAAGGCTGAAATGTATTTGTCGTCTGCAACTGCCTCGATTCCAAAGCCTGTTCAAGGGTTGGTATATCTCTCGGCACTTTCACTAGGCTTATTACAGCATAGCCATGGCTCGACGTGGCACTGAGACTTATAAATACCCCCCAGGCTTTCTTCTTCTTCCACTTCATTATCAATTCGCTCAAGCTTGAGTGATCAAAAAAGAGCGCTGAGGCTCTCATGGATCGTTGCCGTTCTTTTCCGGAAATCTTACATCGAAAAACTGATGTCTGCTTTCCCGCATTCTGCGTATTGACTCAAAAACCTCATTCAGTCTACCGCACTCCAAAAAGACGACAATGTGCCAAATGATCGAGAGACGCCGCCGAACAGAATGACGTCGTCTCCAAAAGGAGCTCCATTGACAACGTCTGATCTAGTCCATGCTTTAAGATCTCAACTAAAATTACCGGGGTTCAAGCTTATGTGAGTAAGGTTGGTGTCGGGATAGAAACACACGTCAGCTTAAACCTCTTACTCTCAATCTCGTCAGCCTTGTTCAAAGCGCTCTTCGAATGGGGATATGGGATTTAAATGACTTTTTCGAGCCTCGTTCGTGGAAGATCCTTTGGTCGTATAATCATGGAGTTCTGGAAGCAGCAGGCAGAGCCATGGAGAATTGGAAGTGTGCTTCTGGGAGAAGACATCGCCGAAGAGGGTACGATTCTTTGGAACCATCCTGTTGGATTTCGCTTTTTGAAATAGAGAGAAAAAAGCGCTATGGATGTAGCAAAGACAAGAGAAGTGAGCTCGAAAGACGCCTTTTATACCCTCTACACTAGCCGCTAGGTCCATCAAAGTATCTAAGATAAAGCGACGAGTTCATATATCATGTTCGACTTGAGCATATACCATCATAATCTACGCGCCCATCCATCCAGAACAAAAGCAGCCCAAACTTTTCGGTCCTGACCAAGGGTGCCATCTTCTCCAAGACATGGTCGGGGATCAAGCAACTCGTAGGGTATACGCGAAAAGATCAAAACGCCAAAACCGACAGCTCATACCTGGGCACACGGCATCTAACCCTCCTCAGTATCCATCGTGTCACGACCTCTGCCCCGGCCTCCGCCACGACCTCCTCTTGATCCACCTCGACCACCGCGACCACCCCTGCTACCTCTTTGCTCGTGGTAGTCTTTCATTTCTCTGACAGCTATCCTCTGCGCATCACCGACGCGCTCGGCATACACCATCGCTTCATCCTTGTTGATGACTTCTTCCGGGATCTTCTTACCAAGCGCATTCTCAATCCTGAGCCAGATCTCCAGATCGTACTGTGTAACGAACGACACAGCCTTACCCGACTTTCCTGCTCTTGCCGTTCGACCCACACGATGGACATATGTCTGAGAGTCGCTGGGCAAGTCAAAGTTGACGACGAGGTCAACGGCGGGGATATCGAGACCGCGGGCTGCGACGTCGGTAGCGACGAGGATGTCGCGGCTCTTTGACTTGAATTTGTTGAGGGCACCCAGACGGGCGGACTGGCCTAGCTGACCGTGTAGCGGGATGGCGCCGAAGCCGAGGGTGCGGAGGAGGATGGAGATACGTTGTGTTTCGTTGACTGTGCGGGTGAAGATGATAGTGGGGTGGCCGATGTTGTCGTTGAGGAGGTGAATGAGGTAGAGGTCCTTCCATTTGAAGGGGAGGAAGATGTAGCGCTGTAGTAGGGTTGAGACGACTTGATGCGAGGAGCTGCTGATGCTCACACGGACGGGATTTTGTAGGGCTGCGCGTTGAAGACTCTCGACTTTGGAGGACATGGTCGCAGAGAATAGGTATGTGTGTCGTCCTTCCCGAGGGAGTACCTTCAGGATCTTGTCTAGCACGGGGCCGAAATCTAGGTCGAGCAGGCGATCGGCTTCGTCGAGGACCATGTACTTCAAGTGCTTCAAACTGAAGCCCTTCGTGTTCTCCAGATCTACGTGTGGGGTATGGTCAGTATTTGTTTTACATGGAGTTTCTAGGGACGTTACTTACGATCAAGCAGACGCCCAGGTGTCGCCACTACGATGTGCGGCTTCTTGGACAGCGATATGGCTTGTGGTACCATATCCATTCCTCCTACCAACGTCGCACACTTGACGTTGATAATGCTACCCAGAGCATCCACCTGTTGTGCGATTTGGTATGCCAACTCTCGTGTCGGGGCCAGGATCAGACCGAACAACGGCTGCGGCTTTTCGAGCAGCGACTGAAGGATAGGTAGGACGAACGCTGCCGTCTTTCCAGAACCCGTCTCAGCCAATCCGATAACGTCCCGACCTTGAAGGGCGAGCGGTATAGCTTGTTCTTGAATCGGAGTCGGGTGTACATATTTCAAGTTTTCTACTGCGTCGCAGAGCTCCTCGCGCACGCCTAGATCGGCGAACGTTTTCTTCGGTTCGTTCGTGGCGGGTTGCGCTTGTTCGCTCGTTGCGTCGGCGGAGGTAGAGGGTCCTGCTTCGTCTCCTGAACTGACGTTGCCCACTGCATCTTGGTCTTCTTGGGCATCCGTGGAGTCCCTCTCTTCAGCGTCATCGTCATCGCCGGACTCGGATTCCGGTGGTAGTGCAGGCTTCTTCTGGACTTTCTTCGCAGGTGCATTCGATGGTCGCAATTTCTTCGCCGACGCACCGGCGGCAGTGGCCGCGTCCGCGTGAAGCTTTCTTTTCGTGACTCCAGGCATGATGTTGTCGTGTTTGTCGAGTCTGGAAAAGTCGTGCGACAGAATCATGTACCGCGGCTGGAACCAAAGAAACCGCGAAATCTTGGCGGACCCACCTAAAAGTTCGACAGCCGGCCAGCTCTAGTTTGCGACTGCATGCGACAGAACCAATCGCTCGACAACACCACCACACTTTCCTCCAGGTTATTCAAGTAAAGGATACGATCGCGATATAAAGACCACAGATTGAGTCATTCACAATACACGTCAGGACTTCAGCTCGGTCAGAAACAACTGAGTTTTCGCAATGGCTCGTGGGAAAGGAACCGCGAGGAAGAAGCAGTCGGTACGCGACAAGGAGCTATCCAAGAAACCGATAGCAGGGACCCCCAAATCCATGGTCATCCGCATCGGTGCGCAGGAGTGAGTTGCGTCGGTTCGAGTAAAAGCTTGAGTCGTTTGCTAACGAACTCTAGAGTAGGAAGATCTGTTTCGGACCTCGTAAACGATGTGCGCCACTGCCTGGAGCCCGATACCGCTATCCGTCTGAAGGAGCGAAGGGCGAATAAGCTTAAGGTACAGCATACATTTTCACCAGCATGATCTAGGCTGACAATCTCCAAGGACTTCCTCGTCATGTGTGGACCGCTCGGTGTCAGCCATCTTCTCCTCTTCTCACGCTCAGAAGTCGGAAACGTCAACCTCAGATTGTGCCGCGTCCCCCGCGGACCTACCCTCCATTTCCGAGTCGAAAACTACAGTCTGTGCAAAGACATTCTCAAGTCAATGAGACGCCCCCGAGCCGGCGCAAACGACTACCTAGTTGCGCCTCTGCTTGTGATGAACAACTTTCTTACCAGCGATGCGGAAAGAGAACGACTCGGCGACAAGGCACCTCCTAAGCATCTGGAGAAGCTGGTGACAGACATGTTCCAGGGCTTGTTCCCGCCCATCCAACCGCACACTACCCCTCTACATTCGATCAAGCGCGTCCTCCTTCTCAACCGCGAACCTCCTTCGGAAGAGAATGGCTCCGTCACAATTAGCCTGCGACATTACGCCATCACAACCAAAGTCACAGGCGTACCGAAAGCCATCCGCCGGTTATACGCAGCCGAGAAGCTCATTGGCAGCAAAGAAAAGAAGAAGAGCGCACTGCCCAACCTGGGCAAGCTCGAGGTAAGCAGTAACTCCCCAAAATGCATGTAGACCATACACTAACTCCATCTTCAGGACGTCGCAGACTACATGCTCGACCCCTCAGCAGCGGGCTACACATCCGCCTCAGACACGGAACAAGACACCGATGCCGAAGTCGAAGTTGCGCAACCCGTCCGCCAAAAAGTCCTCTCCCGCAAAGAAAAAGAGAAGCTAAAAGCCGGCGACGAAACCTCGCACGCCCGAGCCCGCGGCTCAAAACCCCGCGTCGAGAAACGCGCCGTCAAGCTCGTCGAACTGGGTCCACGCATGAAGCTGCGCCTTACAAAAGTCGAAGAAGATGTCTGTGGCGGCAAGATTATGTGGCATGAATACATCAAGAAGAGCAAGAAAGAGGAGCAGGAGTTGGAGAAGAAATGGACACAGAGGAATAAGGAGAAGGAGGAGAGGAGACGTATTCAAAAGGAGAATGTGGAGAAGAAGCGTAAGGAGCGGGCTGCTGCTAGAGGGGAGACTGGCGAGGGTGAGGGAGAAGGCGAGGAAGATGAGGATGAGGAGATGGATGATGATCTTTTGGATGCGTATGATATGGATGATGATGTTTGGCAGGATGCTGCTGATGCTGGCGAGGAAGAAGATGAAGATGAGGACGAAGAGATGGAGGATGAGTGATATGGTCTGATAAAAAACGTCTTATAGAAAAGTCTTAATGATACCCCATTCAACGCTTCATCCTAAATACAACCAATCCATGACCTCTCTATCAAGCGGGTATCAAATCTCATACAACTCCCTCAAGTCCCACTCACCCTTTCATCTTCTTAATCAAAACCCTCTCCCCATCCGCACTCAATTCCCACCCAACACCCTCCTGCACCAACTCCTCCCAACTCCTCTCCGCACACCTCTCCACAAACCCCTTATCAGCACTCAAATACGCCCTACCCAAACACTTCAACGCATGCACCCTCACCCCTCCATCCGCCCACTCCATAACCCTCCTCTGATACCCATCCACACTCCTCCTTACCCGCCAAAACCCCACATAATCATCCGCTACCAGACACCTTAACACCTTCTCCACCCTCCAATCTTTGTATCCGTAGCGTAGTTTTGTGGCGCGGGCGCCAGAGTAATCGGATTGTCGGCATGCTTGGTCGAGGATTAACAAGCCGACGATTTCGTGGAGGGTAGATGGGGATAATGGGTTGACAGGGTGGATTTTCCCGAGGAGAGAGAGGAGAGACGGGAGGTAGGAGGACCAGTCGTGGCACAGGATGCTGACATGGATGGCGAAGGTGTAGGCGCGCAGGGCGAAGGCGTCGGTGCGTGAGGACGCGGTTATGGCTTCGCGCAGTTTGCGCAGGGAGGCGAGGACTGTGGAAAGTTCTTGGATGGATGGCGTGAAGGCCTTTTGTGGTATGGGGTGGTGTGGTGTATTCGTTGACGTTGATGCGAGGGGTGGGCGACTGGTAGTTTGTTGTCGGGCTTCTGGGGGTGCGTGTTTGGAGAGGGAGAGCGAGGAGAAGGAGGATGTGAGTTTGGAATTGGCGGTGGGCGCCGTCGTCGACTTGGTCGTGGTGGTCGTTTCGGTTGGGGGGATGCTGACGGATATGAAGAGACGGTCTAGTTCGTCGCGGTTGAGCGCGCAGAGTTTCATGTACCGTTCTATTATGCGGTTGAAGTAGATTTCTTGCGTTTTGAAGTCGTTCAGCCTGGGGGGTTAGCCATTGCGCGGAGACGTGTAGGGCGAGAGGGATGTACCGTGTCTCTCCTTTGGAAGGCAGTCCGTATGTCTCCAGGACATCTTCGCGGACGGGCTTCAGCCGGTTCCATGCACCTGAGGCGGCGCGACGGCTGCTGGGTCGGCCGGGATCTGAGGCCTTCATTGTGCTGGTGGTGAGGTTGGGCGTTCTGGTGGAGAGCGCGGGAGGTCAAGTTATGTCAAAGATTCTAACAATCATGGCTGTATATCATCTAGCGTATTTGCGACACATGGTGTGCGGTAGTGAATGCAACCGCGTTGGAGGGCGAAGAAGGTGGGATGGAGGGGCAGTGCCCGAACTCGAGAGCTCGACGCGTCGGACATGCCCTGTCTCGTGACAACAGCAAGACCACCTGGTCAGTGACGATATTGCCTATAAGGGGCGACTGAGCTGTTACTGTCATTGCTTTGCGTCTGAAGCGACGTGTTGTCCTCGCAAGCCTCACCGAACGCGGCATAGTCTACCCAGCTCGCATGTAGTCCCTGAGGGTATTCGCGGATTCCCCGAGGCCGCTTCGTGACATGTGAACTCCCAACAAACACTAATATATTACATGCCTTCTCTCTCAATTCTGAATTCGAAGATACACATCAGATAATCTTAACATGGACGCTGCGAAGGTAGCAACCTCCAAAGCCGCGCAAACCGGGAAAGAGTTGGAGCAAAAAGTCGAAGAAAAGTTGATATTACTATGGGACGAACTCTCGCCATGGCAGCAAGACAACCACTACATTCAATCGGGATACCGCGCCCAATCCAATTCCTTTGTCAAGTCATGGAAGAGCCTAGGATATCTACACAACGAAACCGTCAACATCTACACCCATCTCATCGGAGCTGTAATGGCCGCCATTTCTTCCGTCGCGCTCTACAATACCTTGGCTCATCGCTATGATACAGCAACGCGAGTGGACGTCTGGGCCTTCAGCTGCTACTTCGCAGGAGCGGTGGCATGTCTGGGCATGAGCGCGACGTATCATACGATACAAAACCATTCGCACGAAGTCGCTGTCTGGGGAAACAAACTCGATTATCTGGGCATTGTCTTCTTAATCTGGGGCAGCTTCATACCGGTCGTCTATTACGCCTTTGCCAGCGAACCAGAATTGCGAAGGACATACTGGACTATGATCACGACGCTGGCTGCCGGCACATCTGTCGCAGCCACACATCCCAAGTTCCGCACTCCGGCATTGCGACCCTTTCGAGCGCTCATGTTCGTGCTCATGGGACTTTCCGCCGTCTTCCCCGTACTCCATGGCGTTCAACTGTATGGTGTCGAACATCTGCGCAAGAGCATTGGCTTGGATTGGGTTCTGTTGCAGGGCGCACTGTATATTGCTGGCGCGGCTATCTATGCTGCGAGGATACCTGAGAAGTGGAGTCCTGGGAAGTACGATATCTGGGGATCAAGCCATCAGATCTTTCACGTCTTGGTTGTTCTTGCGGCAACTAGTCATCTCGTCGCTTTGGTAACGGCATTTGACTACGCTCATACGCAGAGGATGGGCAGTGTGGTGGATGGCATGGGAGGCAAGAACTGGACATGAGTGCACGATGGTATGGCAGAGCACACAATGATATGGTAACGCGCAGTCAATAATGTTTAAACATCCCATTCTCGGATGCCATGAGCCGTCCAGGATGTGATCGACAAGGATGTATTTCGAGAATGCAAGCGAACCGCGCACAGACCGGCAGATGACGCCGTGGCTCGATCGCCAGCCACCTTCCCCATAGATTGCGCAGATTGGCACGTTTGTGGGTCAGGGCAACCAATCACGCCTCAGAACTGCAGCTTCCGATCTTTGAGCTCTCTTTCCCAGCACTCAGGTTTCCCAGCTTCCATTCTTCTTTTCTCTTCCACACCGCCCGTCGCGTCTCTTCCAACCGCTTGCGCATCATTTCCACGCATCACCGTATCCATTGCAGCTTAACGCGCATCAATTGCTGTCTAGCCCCGCTTTCGCGCCTTTACACGCGGTTTTGCGAAGCATAACGTCATCTCTTACCACCTGCCACTGCTAAGCTACCCTACACACAATGACCGACACCGAGATCCAACAAGGAGATAAGGGTACGTGCCTCTCAATCCTCAATTCTCAGCTCCCTCAGCCGTTCAGTGGCTGCGCATCACGAGATTTCGCCAGGCGCATTGCGCTCACTGGCGCGTAGCGATTGTCCATCCGCGCGCGTCTTCTTTGTCGCGATCGGTACCTTCGCAAAAGACTCAGGAACTCATTGCTAACATGTAAACAGTCTCATGGAACTGGGGCTCCGGACAGCCCGGTGGCACCGCTGCCGAGGTCAAGGAGCAAGGCGAGATTGCTATTGAATCCAAGAAAGGCAACACCATCAAGAAAAACGCCTCGCCCGACAACCCCGCTGTTCACGTCGAGCGCTCTGGCAACGACGTCGTGAAGCGCGCTTCCGAACTCCAGATCGACGAGAAGGCCGACGGTGCTAACGGCGACTCAAAAGAAGAGGACAAGTCGGCAGAGTCAGAGAAGAAGGATGACGACAAGTCGGCTGACTCAGATAAGAAGGAGGACGAGAAGCCCTCTGAAGCCGAGAAGAAGGACGAGGAGATGAAGGATGCGCCAGAGAGTGACGAGAAGAAGGACGAGGCGCAAACCAACGGCGAGTCCAAGGAGGAGGAGTCCAAGGAGGAGTCCAAGGAAGAGGCAAAAGAAGAGGCCAAGGACGACGGGACAGAAGACAAGTCTGATGAGAAGGATGACGAACCCCAAGCCGGCGACAAGCGCAAGGCTGACGAAGTTTCCGCGGATAAGACTAACGGTGGCGATGCTGACGCCGACGAGAAGCCTGCCGAGAAGAAGGCAAAGACCGACGAGGCTGACGACGATGATGCCGAAGACAAGGAAGAAACAGAGACAAAGCCCACCCCCAAGAAAAGCGGCCGTCCCAAGAAGGAGAAGAAGGAACCCGCAAAGAAGAAGGCACCCAAGAAGGCTGCCACCGCCGACGGCACACCACGCCGCAGCGGCAGGGCCACCAAGAACACCGCATCAATGGCGGAAGACTAGATACGCGACACGCAAACTCTCCTCACAGGTTCAAAATATATAGTCACGGATGCGATGCGACGCAAGGGTAACAATGAACAGCAATGAAAAACGGATATGGGGTGGAAAAGGATTTGTATTCATCGGTGGCGGCGCTCAAAGGATGATTTCGACTTTCATTTCCTTTTTCGGCTCTGCTTTTACTTCGGTATCGTACCGTACGTCTGCTTTTCTGGTCTTGTATGTAACTGTAACATGGAATGAATCAACAATGTCAAAGTCAACTGCAAACTTCCACGTGCTTGCTAATTCTGCCAACATGCTATGATGGCGTGTCATTAACGATACGGCATGAACGAAGAATCGTGCTTCAAAGATATTGTATTGCATAATATAACTATGAACTACCATCTTCCTCACCTACTGCACTCAACTACCAAACACTGTTTGCTTCCTATGATGACTCGTCAGTAACTTGCTCCAAACATAATGAAGCGACGCGACATGTATGTGGAATCTCTCATTCAGACAGGAAATACTCATTCAATAAAGGCCGTGAAACCTTTTCCGATCCGTCTTGAAACTTGTGATTTGTATTGTGTTCATCATGTTGAGATGGGGTGCAGGGTTTGTGGGTAGAGGAAGGAGGGTAGGGGGCTTACTTGGTAGAAGATTAAGCTGAAGGCTGAGGGCGGAGTGCTTCATTAGTTCTGCTGTTAGTTCTGGCTGCGCTTCATATCGTCGAAGACGTCCGCAGTCTCTGACGTGAAATCCACGATGTATTGATCGTGGGTGGGACGCCATTTTCCAGACGTTTGACAACTCATGCCGTACCTGCGCAGTTGTGGTGAGGGAAGCCGCTGGGTGAAGCTGCGAGAAGTTTTGAAGCGAGAAGGCTTGGCAAGACGCAGGGACCCCTCTGTGCCTCCCCCACCTTCCTTCGCAACGCAACTTACTTCCCTCAACATGATTTCGACTGTTACCTGAACTACAATCTTCCTGTCGTCAATACGATCGAAGATACTGACTCCATGTCTCGTCACCCTCAATGTAATGCTCACGATAAGAAGTTATCCTGTCCCTCGACGGCGCCCGCCCCAAAGTCCCGAGCAGACAATTGCTCCAAGTAACTCGATGCCCTACTACAGCGGCATACTTTCATAATGCGTCTTCTGGATACACGTACCCTGGAGCTGAAGGCTTTTGTCGATAGCATCCCGCCGTATGCCATACTCTCTCATTGTTGGACCGACGATGAAGTTGTATTCTCCGACCTAGCCGACTTGGAACAGGCTAGGAAGAAGAAGGGATTCTCAAAAATTGAAAAGACATGCGAACTTGCGATTGGGGATGGATTTGATTACGCATGGATTGATACCTGCTGCATCGACAAAAGTAGTAGTGCTGAACTCTCGGAAGCTATCAACAGCATGTTTGCATGGTACAGAGACTCAGAGCAATGCTATGCGTATCTCGCCGACGTTGAACTTCAAGGCGCGTTTGCGCAAGGGGAAGCGGCGAGGCATCAGAACATCTTCTCACTCAGCAAATGGTTCACGCGCGCTTGGACGTTGCAAGAGTTACTGGCTCCTAGTAATCTGCAATCTGGTAGAGACGAGGGCATGAAATTCTACTCTCGCGACTGGCAACTTCTGGGAAGCAAGGCCAGTATTGGCAGGCGAATATCGCAGATCACAGGCATTCCCATGGAGTATCTCGAGGGCCAGAGCCTTGAAACCGCGAGCATCAGTATGCGAATGTCATGGGCTGCAGACAGACAGGCGACAAGATCTGAAGATATCGCGTACAGTCTGCTTGGAATTTTCGATGTCAACATGCCTTTGCTGTATGGCGAGGGAAAGACAAAGGCATTCAGAAGATTGCAGGAAGAGATCATGAAGATCTCCGAGGACGAGACACTATTTGCATGGGAAGCTTCAGACGGTATGAATGAGTTGACCGCAGATGTACTCGCCATTGGTCCGAATGATTTTCGAGAAACACGGGATCTGATACCATTCGCTTCGGAAGACCCTGTGCCTCCTTATACTATCACCCACAGAGGCCTACGCATATGGCAAACACTCTTCCACACTCACCAGCTCGACAAGTATGGACGAAGAATGCTTCGGCCACTTCGCTCCCCAATCATGATCTGGTCTGGTCATGACATCGTTTGGGGAATCTTAAGATGTCACGTTATCCACGACTTCCAGCACTTTGTAATCGTTCCATTGCGGCACTTATCTGCTGATGTTTATCTTCGAGATATCAGTACGAGTGTGTCGTTGATTCCATTCGAATGCATACCGCCTTCTGCCTTTTCTAGAGAAATCTACATTCGGAACACTCGTACCTCAACCATCCCGAACAGCGTCCGGCGCCGATGGGGATTTCTTATTCGAAAACCCCCAGATGGCATTGAGATACGACAATGCTGGCCCAGAGAAGCCTGGAATGCGAAAGACAACATCTTGCAGGGCAAGGACGACGACAGTGGGCCTTCGTCCTGGCACGCATCCTTCGAGCTGAGCTTCAGCCTGGCCACCAAAACAGGGCAGTCTGCTAAGTACATGATGTTCATATCTATGGGATGTAAGCATGATGCCATCGCAAAGAAACCAAAACCCTGGTGTCATATTAACGACGCGATCTGGCGGCGAGGCGCCATGAACCTGGAAGCGTTCCACGCTACTGCATCGTCAAAGCCAGCACAATACGAGGTTAAGCGATTTCGAGCAGGCGACTTGATCAGGACAGACCTTAGCCTCAAGGTATCTATCACGCCTACCAAAGTCCTTTCGCAAGACATGTTCGTCGTGGACTTTCACCACGCGGAAGTTCAACGTCGTTATACTACAGCTGCACTTGATTCGTATGGACAACTGTTGCCTCCTAGTACATCTTACTCTAGTCCCCCGATGCATGATGTTCCGGAGCTGAGAGTTATGGACATCTGATATCGTTTTGAAGTTAACGTATGAGTACTGCACGTTCACCTCGATGCCGCAGATCTCTCCTTACTGTCACCCTTTTTCTTCATTGTCTTGGTCTCCGATGGCGATTGTTTCTTCGGAGTAGCACGAGTCGGCAGTACTCGTTCCCGTACCTAGGAACGCTCTCGTCCCGGCTTTTCGGGCACAGCCCTAACACTAAAATATATACACGTAGAAGAGGTAGCAAACTTGAGAGACACGCTCTCATAGCATAACCGAGATCTCTAGAAAAACGACTAGACTTTCGTCCCCAGTGTTCAAAGCCCACCTGAGCGCGTCAACCTGTTTTTGATCAATCACAAACACCCGGCTCTGAACGACTCGGATCTGCATGATTTATGCTCACCGAAGACGTCCGGAATGGAGATCGATGATGTTAGCACGAGCAAACTATATCATGTTAGCTCATACAACTCACAGAAGAAGAGAGGTGCTCACTTTGGTCTTATGCACCAACTTCCAGATGATGATCGGCACGATGAAAAGCGGTATGCCAATATATGAGGCGATGAAGTCGCCCGTGCTCCAGTTTCCCTTCAAGAAGACAGGGAATCCAGTGATCAACGTAATGATAGTAGATCCGATGAAACCGTACCACGCGGTAAAAGGTTGGAAGGGGCTCTTCCAAGGTAAGCTATCCCGGCTGAGTCCTTGCGCTTTCATAGCAGCGTGGAAGCGAATGAAACAGAAACATAATGTTGCCCAGGCGATCAAGCCTGCGACAGTGCTGAGACTCACTAGCCATCCAAAAGCTTGCGCTGCGCCTCCCTCGCCCAGGCTGAGATATGCGAGAGGCCCGAAGAGCCAAGACGCAAGGACCGCGTAGTATGGTACTCCGTTCTTCCATGTACGACCAAAGATTTGGGGAAGCTGGCGATCCGTGGTCATGGCGACGATGATCCGAGATCCGACCCAGCAGTATGAGTTTCCTGCCGACCAGGCAGAGATGAGAATGCAAGCGTTGACGATCGAAGGAAGGACGCTTATGCCAGCTTGTTTGATGGCAATAACCCATGGCGAGGAGTTGGCGTTTCCAGTGCCTGACACGAGACCGGGGTTCCTAGGGTCGACAATGATTCCAATGAGAAGAGCGCCCAGAATGTAGAAGAGAGCGATGCGGAATGTAACCCGTTTGGCCGACTTGGGTATGGCCGAGTGCGGGTTGATACTCTCGGCAGCGGTGATAACAACCACCTCAACACCGATGAAGGAGAAAGCTGCGTTGACAAATGAGGCGAGGAATCCCAGGAAGTGGCCTGTTGGTCCCGAGATGCCGTTGTAGTCCACCCATGCGCCTGGGTTATTCCAATAGCGGAAGCCAATGGTCTCACCGTTTGGCGCTCCTCCAGACGTAATGACGATCGAAACCAGGACGAGACCGAGGAAGCATGCAATCTTGATCGCACCAGCGATGACTTCGGATTCGCCGAACCAACGTACGCTCAGCAAGTTGGTAGCCAGGATGAGAACCAGACTGATGGAAATGACAACGGCAGGCGACATGTCAGTCCAATAGCCCACTAGGATCGCGGATGCCGAGCATTCAGCTGCAATGGATATAGTATAACAATACCCATAGCTGATAGCCAGAGAAAAACCAACAGCTGGATCAATAAAACGGCTCGCAAAATGCGGGAACGACCCAGCAGTGGGAATCTGTATCATAGTAAGCAACTCCCCCTCGAACAGAAACGCCAAAGAGTTACAAACCACTGTAGCTAACTCCGCAATACTCTGCATAACACACCAAAGCACACTCCCCACAACCAGATATGCAAGCAACAAGCCCGCAGGCCCAGCACTCGCATACGCAGATCCTGTTCCGATGAATAACCCTGTCCCGATCCCTGAACAAAATCCTATCATGGTGACATGATAGTTCTTAAGCCGCCGCTGCGTAGCACCATGCCCACCGACATTGAGTTGCGGTTCGAGGATGGGTTTGCCGTCGTCGGAGCCATGGTGGTCGATGTGCGGTGAGCTTTCGATGTCGTGGATTTGGTCCAACATGGCGGAGACAAGGGCCCTGGGGTATGTTGGAGACGCACAGGCGGGGATGCTAGGTAAGGGTTCGCACTATAAAGTCGTTTCTTGGTGCAATGTAGTGTACTCTTGTGTCCATTGAACCCTGAAATTCTTTTCGGCGCTATCAAAGCACGTCATGTAAATTTGTGGTAAGCCTGGACCACTATGTGGTGGCGCTGCATGTAGTTGAGAGGTGTTTCACGAGGCTTCATCATAGTGCTTGGTTTACGAGGTTTGAAGCTCGTCAAAGTGCTTGAATGACTAGCCATCTAACACACATTATCGATAGACTTGCTCAGTTATAGAATCTTTCTTGACAAATGTAAAGTGTAGCCATGTGATTTGTTAGACGAACTAGTTTCCACTAAATCGTGAAATTTCGGAAGGGGCCGATCTTAGCGCGATGAAGTTTTCTTGATGTTCGCACTACCAGGACTGTTTTACGCTAGTTCAAAACGCTCAACAACAGAATTGTGGGTAAGATCATAGCGTGCTTGTTTCCTAGCATGACGAATTCATCTATCAAATCGCTCAAACTTTCACTTTCAGCGTCCATCGCCTTCCCAAACATGCCCACCGACTGAATAAGAAGCTGATCAGACTCAAACCGAGAATCGCGCAGAAGAAAGCTACCATCGGTTGAGGTCCGACTGTTTCAACAAGCTCTCCACTGATTGGAATGCAGACCAGCGTTGCGAGGGAGGCAATGAAGTACATACTTCCGTAGTACCGGCCAAACTCTTCTGCCCTACAAAGCTGTCCCACGCATGCGGGTGTCAACGCCATCCAGGACCCTGTTCCGAAGCCGAAGAGCGCTGCGAACGCATACAGTGCTGGCAGCGATGTCGTACCGAGTGGCAGCCATAGGACTAGCATCCAGAGTAAGGTGAAGACGATCATGATGAACAGAGTGTTGAATCGACCAATCTTGTCCGCGGCATACCCGGGTAGTAGTCGTCCGAGGCAGGAGACACCGTTGAGTACAGCAATGAGGTAGAAGCCAGTGTCAGGCGGAAAGTTCGTGCTCAACGTTGCGTAGGTAGGCATGATGCCCAGCCCACCAAAGAGAACGACCTCGAAACCGAAGACACTCAAAGTGAACAAGCTCAATCTCAGATCGCCGTAGATAGAAAGTGAGATGATGGCTTTCTTCTTTGCGGCGGCAGACGGCGGGATGCGAGCTTTCATCAAAATATTGGCGATGATGAAGCAGAAGAGGAACACGAAACCCAGTATCCGAAGCGACCACGCGTATCCATACTTCGGAAGAGTAGTCCGCAAGACCAGCGGAATCGTCAGACCACCAGCAGAGCTGCCCATCATGGCAATGCCTTGCGTAAGACCTCGTCGTTCCTTGAACCAGTGCGCAACTACTGCGAGGCTTGTAGTGGTCAGCATGGCACCAGAAAACCCTCCCAGTACGCCACAGCAAAGGATCATCTGCCAGAATTGGTTGCACTCAGCAAGCAGGAAGATCATAAGGAGAAACATGACGCTCCCTGTCAAAGCGATCCATCGCGGCCCATACCGGTCGAAGAGCGGTCCCACCCAGATGCCCAGCGCAAGAGATAGGTAGACAAAAACCGACGGGATCCATCCAATATCACGTGCCGACATATACGAAAGCTGATTCTGGCCCCAGTAGTCTTGAAGCGTGCCGATAGACACCATGAAGCCGAAAGAAGGGAACAGCATCAACCAGGCCGATGCGACAACGAGCCACGCGCGCAACCCACCCTCGGGGAAATCGTCTTCAGCGTCCACAATGGGTATCCCAGGCTCTTCGTCAAGCTCGTCAATGGGCTGCGTCCGATGCGACCGTGTGCGCCCATGCGATCTGACTTCCATCTCGTGATGCACAGACTGCTTCGCCTCGCTCCCCGCCTTCGATCGTCCCGTCATCTTCGATACTGTCCTCCTCAAGCCGTCCCAGATCTCATCAGGCTCCTCATAAGCATAGGGTCTTCCGTCGCTCGTAGTCGGAATGTCCTGCATCTGGACAACGGGGTTGGCGATTGGATCCATCTTCGAGAAACCCTCCTTCTATCCTCTTGTCGTCTTTCGAAAAATATAACACAGCAGATTGCGTGAAGCGCTCGTAGCGTGGACCAGAAAGATATCTTATCCGTTTGTTCAGAAGTTTGGTCGTCGACCACACGAGGCCACTGTGCCTTAATACGACAACGAAGAACACCCGGATTCGCATGCCTCATCGAGCAGAGTAGCTTGGCGTAAAAAACGCATCTATGACAGCGACCCGATGCATAGGGCGTGTTGACGCTCGATGCGCCCTACCCTATCGGCGGAGCGACGGTTAGTGGAGCAGCGTGTCTGGGCCTGCCCCGCCTTCAACCGTTGATTTGCATCTTCGGAGCTTTTTTGCATACTCCGAATATTCCTAGATGCACGTGCTAATACTCCGAGATCGCCATGGTGGAGAAAAGGGCGGAAGGCGTATGAAGTTCACCAGGGCGCAGGTGTGGTTAGAGATGGTCGTGACTGCGATTTTCGTGATGGTTGCACTTGCAAGGTCGGCAGAAGGCCGCGGAGTTGGTGGCTGGTGGATGAGTAAGCCACCCATGCAATGACTGAGTTGAGCGCATCCCATTGTTCTACTATACTACTACAAATTTCCGCTTCGCTACCTACAAGCCTGCACCTCATTTCGGCACAGCCGTAATGACAGTATGGTATCTCACATCGTCATAGCGATGCACATCTGCGATCTTCAGTCCCGCGCTCTCCAACAACTTCGTCCAGTCCTCCCTGCTCCGCTCAATACCGCCTAGCGACGCCATCATTGCAATATCCATCATCGCGACTTGCCAAGGCACCTTGGTCTCTGGTAGCACCACCTCATCGATCAGGATGCGCGATTCGGAACCCATAGCAGGAACGATGTTCGAGAGGATGCGAACGCAGTCTTCATCTGTCCAGTCATGCAAAATGTGCCTGAGGTAGTAAAACTTTGCTTCGCGGATAGGTTGCGCAGTGAAGAAGTCATGGGCTTGAAATTCAATACCGTCCACGCTAGGCGCATGCATGAGTGTTGAAGGGACGTCTTGGACAACGATACGACCGGGTAGTTCGGGAAACTTTTTCTTAAACGCGACGGAGTGTTGGCCAAAGCCTCCGCCGATGTCAACCAGGAGTGCGGATTCTTCTCCAGGCTTAAAGTCGCCGACAATGTCTTGTGCAGGGTATGAAGAGACCCAGCTATCGACGGAGTCAAGCACCATGATGTGACCGAGTGCTTTCATCTGCTCGCCGTCCTGCTTCATCCACTCGAACGCTGTGAGATTCGTCTTCATGGCCTTCTGGAAAGGCAAGTCTTTCGAATCGGTCATATCTTGGTACTTGTGCTCCTTCAAATAGCCAGGCAGCGCTTGCATAACCGGTAGATGAAGTTTTGAAAGATGTGGCGCGGCGCCGTTGACATGAGGATTGGCAAAGATGCGCGTCACACGGTTCGCTGTAAAGGTGTCCTTCTGAACTTCTGCGATGAGTCCGAACGATGCCATAGACCGGAGCAAATGTGCGAGTAGATTTGGCGCAGCGCCAGTCTTCTGCTGAAACTCATTGTGTGTTACTGCTGTTGCCGATGAGGAGAGCGAGGTAAAGATGTTGAGGTCGATACCGGCGTCGACAAGAGCCCATTGAAGAGGCTGGCGACGGATCAGTAAACGCATGCGATGGATAGGGAGGACTCACTGCCATAGCTAGGCTGAACATCGTCTCCCAGTCGCTGTAGAGATCCGTTTGCAGGTCGCGGATCTTTTCCTGAATTTGCTGTCGTCCGCGGGCATCGCTCTTAGCGTATATCTCGCGGATTTGCTCTGTTGCTGCTTCCATGATTGCGGGCTTAAAGCTGTACACTAGGGTCTCTGTTGGAAAGAAGAGGCGTTGCAATTGCTGATTTGGTGCACATCCGCTACGGCAAGCTTCGATCTTTATACTCTATCTTTGCTCGAAATACCGCTCCTTTGCTCTCGGACTTACATCGTATATCTATTTCCGGGACTCTTCGTTGGCCGAAATGTGCGAGCTCCAGGTAGTGGTGGTGAGGATGTCCGTAGGCGGCAGCGAGATGACCGAAAAGACCGAGAAGACCAGTACTTCTTTACCTACGAAACAGAATTTGCCGCTGAAACCTTTCAGAAGCTGTTTCTTGGCTCTGAAATTCACTGTGAATATGTTAATTCATCCCTGATGACTTAAGGCGAAATGACGGTGGTGAGTCCAGTTGCCTAAATAGGAAGATTCTGCTTTGGCGTGGATGACAGCACTTTCGCTCAATGGTCGCTAATGTTGGCCCAATGTCGCCCATGCCTGCCACGCCTAGCATGGCCGCCACGCCCGTCATTCATGGCACGCTGACCGCGCTCGTTCAACACTACGAACTTGTCCTCCACTAAATCTCGGCATCACAACGCAGCATTACGGGCCCATTATACGTGTTTTAAAGCGCGTACGCAGTTTCATGCATCTCATCCCAGCATTCCAGCCACGTTCATCGTCGCGGTCACTAATGTTGGACACGAGTTGACTGAACGTCGCCCCCTAGGCCAGCTCAAATCGATGGGGCCTCTGAATGGGTGCACATTATGGTATCACCTAAAAGGTGGTTTTAAAGACAAGCCAGTCAGAAGACTATAATCGAATTGTTATAGGCGTCCAGCGCTCATCCTTTAGAGCGCTGCCGTAATGTTGAGGCCCGTCATTTTGACGTTGCAGTCGCGTCTGTGACGTATAGCCATCTGGGCATTGTGCAGCGGCCCGGATGTGACGGACGTTTGCTATACTCCCACACGACTTAGACGCCTTCCCAATCTGATGTTTTCCAGGACTTTGAGTATGTGAAAGTGAAGGGTCTTGGGATGCAAGCGCTACCATTGCTGGCAAGCTTAGCGCTCGAGATCCCAGTGGAGCTCAATTTTCCGCCGACGCTTAAAAAAGACCGCCATTCACAAGGAAGCGCTAGGCTCAACACATGCAGCACCAAGCATTCGGGCGCTCTCGTGAACACGGCTTGGAAGGCTTATCTTCACAAATTTTGAGCCGCATGGTGTAGCGTCGCGCAACGTAATCACCATTAAGAATGCTTGCAAACGTCGCAACGACTCTGTCCCATGAGTATGTAGCAATCGAGTCGAATAGTAGGCCTAAACGATCCCAGATGCGAACAAATGACTGGTGGAAGAACAGATAATTGGGTCTGCGGAGGCCAAAGGTGGAGTCTGGGGTCGGAAAGGTTCCTCCACATGATAACGACGCAATGCTCGGGGACGGCACTGCCGATAGTGCCACCCTCGGCGTCTGGTGGTTCGATCCGGGTTTTATTCATAAGCTTACCTCTCTCTCTCTCTTTGTAGGCAGACCAGTCAACCCAAAGAGCTGCGACGACATAGAAGATGCCGTCAAAATTCTTCAAGAACCGCAGGGTCTACTTACTGACCAGCGTAGCCTACATGGGCTCGCTGCTGTTCGGTAGGCGCACGCTTCCTTTCCCAACGAACAAGAGCTAACACTATGAAAGGTTATGACACCGGAGTAATGGGCAGCGTTCTTGCGCTCAAAGCTTTCAAGCAAGACTTTGGCCTGCCAACAGACTCATCTGGATTCTCCGATTCGAGAAACGCATCGGTATCATCGAACGTCGTGTCGCTCCTTACCGCAGGTTGCTTTTTTGGTGCCATCGGGGCTGCTTGGATTAACGAGCGGTTCGGCAGACGATTATCTCTCATGGGCTTCTCACTCGTCTTCCTTATCGGTGCCGCAATCCAAACTGCCGCTCATCATGAGATTGGCATGATCTACGCTGGTCGCGTTATTGCAGGTCTCGGTATTGGTGGCATGTCGTCTATCACCCCTGTGTTCGTCTCGGAAAACGCACCCCCAGCTCTTCGCGGACGCATCGCTGGTCTCTTCCAAGAATTCCTAGTCATTGGTAGTACTTTTGCTTACTGGCTGGATTACGGTGTTGCGCTCCACATGCCCACTTCAACAAAGCAATGGAGAGTCCCGGTATCGATTCAACTCATCCCAGGTGGTTTCATGTTGATCGGGCTTTTCTTTCTCAAAGAGTCTCCACGGTGGCTCATGTCAAAGGGTCGACAAGAGGAAGCTGCGCAATCGCTTGCGTTCATTCGTTGCGAGCAACACGATAGCCCTGAGCTCCAGAAAGAACTAGCAGAGATTCGCGCTGCAGTCGAAGAGGAGTTGAACCAAACAGAGGGTAAGTGACTTAGTTTACGAACTCATGGAAGATACATACTAAGTTTCTAGGCATCACATGGAAGGAAGTCCTCCTTCCTGGCAACCGATACCGATTCATAACTGGTTTCGTGCTCATGTTCTGGCAGCAGTTTAGCGGAACGAACTCAATCGGTAAGATGACGATCTTCGGAGTTGTGATCGCCATCTGACCCCCCTCCAGGTTACTACGCTCCCCAAATCTTCCAGACCGTCGGCGTCTCCGCGTCCAACGCTTCGCTGTTCGCAACGGGTATTTATGGCACAGTCAAAGTCATTACGACTGGAATCTTCTTGATCGTTGGTATCGACTTTATCGGCCGGAAGTACTCGCTCATGGCTGGTGCAGCATGGATGGCGTGTATGATGTTCATCATCGGAGCTGTTCTTGCTACAAACCCACCAGATCCTGATTCTGGCTCGGTTTCATCCGCGTCCATCGCCATGGTCGCCATGATCTACCTGTATGTCATCGGTTACTCAGCTTCTTGGGGTCCCGTCCCATGGGTTTACCTTGGGGAAATATTCCCGACGCGACTTCGTTCGTACGGTGTGGGAATGGGAGCAGCCACGCAATGGCTCTTCAATTTCGTTATCACGAAGATTACGCCCGCGGCCATCAACTCAATCGGGTAAGAGCTTGACTGTTCAAACTGCGTGTAAGACGTATACTGACTTTGTCCATTGTAGATGGAAAACCTTTCTCATGTTTGGCATCTTCTGCCTTTCCATGGGAATCTTTGCTACTTTCTTTATCAAAGAGACCAAGGGAAAGACACTGGAGGAGATTGATATTCTGTTCGGTGATGTGTCGGCTGAACAGCGTCGCCAGGATGTCGAGGCGGGAATGAAGGAGGAACAGCGAAAGCACTCGGTGAAGTATATGGAAGATGCTACCGAGCTCGAGAACAGAGTGGACAAGGACTGAACGGTGATTTCACGATGAATAGCGAGCTTTGAGGGTGTTCGTAGATCATCTAAAATGCTTTATCAGATAACAAGAAAGCTGGTCGACAAGCTGTAGTCGGGCTTCAATAATGACCATGACCTCTCTGGTGTATGGCGACTTGCGGAGACGCTGTGATGGTGGATGACGGAAATCTCGGAACCTTCCGAGAACCGGAACAGAGAAGCTCAGTCACTGCCTAAGTGGGCTAGCGTCGTCATCAAGGAGAAGTCTCACTCAACTCAACAGGCTCTTTCGTCTTCGCATCACGGCCATCACGATTTTCATTAAAATTGTGGGTGCTGCACCGCTGTTTAACATCCTGCCATCCCCCATGCTTCCTTCTCCACATCTATTTGCATCATGTGTCCAAGAAGGCCATGCTGTGCGCTCAGTGTGGGGAGACACCCAAATCAGCTTATGTGCGTTCAAGAGCTCTTATCGCCAGTGTGCGGTCGCAGTTCAATGTGATTCGCTTGTTACGACCAACGGGAAAACTTAACATGCAGCCTCGCAGCCATCAGCATCGACTGTTTACCATGAAGCCGGGACCACTGTATGATTACGGACGCCACAAACGCCTCACTCATTCCACAATATGCGCGACGTATTGATCACAAGAGTTATACAGCAGTTTCAGACCGGGTAAGCTCCATGACTGCATGCTGACTGCGCGCCCGATATGGAGACACGTCTGGGCCAGGCCGTATCGGATAGCCAAGAAGAGAATTAGGCCGCATAATACAGGACTGTACGAGTTAAGAGATGGGTGTTACAATCTTTGTACCATCCCAAGATTCTGGTCATCACCAGCTTGCATGCTTGTGGGGCATATCGCGAGCAGTAGAGAAGAGGGGCGTTGCCAGCACAGTTACCAGAAGCCTGTATAAGGCGTCGTCGTGATAGCCTCCAAGAGAGCAAGCCTCGTCCTGTAGGCCTTTTGATATCATCAATTTCGATTCTGAATTCACGCTTTCCGAAATGGTCTCCGGGCCCTCACTTCTTTCAATCCTTCTTGTGGCGCAAGCTGCTTTTGCATACAACTTCGCATACGAAGGTATACAGTTGACCGACTTGGATGTCGGGGACAACCCTGATCTAGCTTTTGGCAGCGCAAGGACGGGCGACCTACCATCGTGCAAGAGCTACCCAGGTTATGACGGCTGGCCATCATCGCCGCAGTGGAGTAGTCTGAACGTCAGTCTTGGAGGCACATTGCTCAGGGGTGTCCCACCTGCTGCCGCCTGCTATGAGGGCGAGTATAAGGATGCTGCAAAGTGTTCAAACGTCAGGCGACGTCAAGCCGATGCTCTCTTCGCGTATGCACTTGCTAGACCCATTCTCTCTTGGAAACTAACTTGTTGATTTAGCAAGGAAGACCCATTGATACCGTTTGGGCAGTGGACTCTACATAACCCGTGTCCCGTACCTGCAGCTAGCACCGCGCGTCCGCTGTCTGACTGCAAACTCATCAGCTTTCCTGCATATGTCGTCAATGCTACCACGGTCAAAGACGTGCAGCTTGCGGTCAATTTTGCAAGAAATAACAATGTCCGGTTGACGATCAAGTAAGCCATCAAGATAGATGTCATTCACAGACTGACAGTTGTAGAAACACCGGTCATGACTTCCTCGGCCGAAACACTGGCGGTGGCGCACTTCAAGTCTGGGTGCATCGCATGAAAGCATTTGAGTACTTACCGACTTACAGAGTTGGTCAGTACAGTGGTCAAGCGGCCCAAGTTGGAGCAGCGCTCGAACAGCATGAAGTCTACGACGCCATGGGTACACATGGCATAACGCTTTTAGCTCCAGGGTCTTCTACTGTTGGAGCTTATGGCGGTTACATGCAAGGCGGAGGGTTCTCGTACATCACATCAAAGTACGGCCTAATGGCGGACCAGATACTTGCCCTAGAAATTGTCACTGCGGATGGCAGGTTCGTACATGCAGATCCGACGGAGAACACGGATCTGTTCTTCGCCGTTAGAGGTGGCGGACCTGGTATGACATCACAATATCTTTACAACTATTTACAGCTCCTGACCTACAAACCAAGGAAACTTCGGCATCGTTACATCTGCGATTGTAAAAGCGTATCCGCCCACGACAGTCGCGCGAAGCGACTTCACATTCCAAACCGGCCCAGTGTCTAGCAACGACAAGACCACCGTTCGTGTATCTAACGAAACCTTCTGGAAGGGCATGGAGGTATACTTCGCGCACAACCTACGCATCAACGATGCTAAGGGTATCATGTCGAACTTCATAACCACAACCGCTCGCACCTTCACCCTATCAAACCAAATCACCAAGCCTGGCATCACCGCCGAAGAGATGAAAGCGCTCATGAAGCCACTCATCAAAGACCTCAACGATATTGGCATTCCTCTGACCAACCCCGAGCCAAAATTCTGGAATACTTATGCAGAGTTCGGTGCCCTGCCCGGCGGTCCAAGTGGAGGAATAAGTAACAGCCGTCTCGTATCTCGCTTGGTCCCCCGTTCCAATTTCGAAAACCCAACCTCCCAAACCTTCAACGCTACCATGGCGGCGATCCGCTCATTCGTAGAAGAAGGCGGCTACAGCTTTCACTCCGTCGACTACGCACCAACCTACGAAACAGCCGGCTACCCTGGCTCCGACTCCGCTGTCTCACCGCACTTGCGCAACGCAGTCATGCATATGACCGGCTTCGATAGTCGGCAATATGATGCTAGCCTCTCTGACGAGCTCTGGAAGTCATCGCATGCTCGCCTCAACTCGTATGTGCAGAAGCTGAGAGATGCGACGCCGCTTAGTGGTGCGTATATGAATGAGGCGGATGTTGCGGAGCCGGATTTTCAGTATAGTATGTATGGTGACAACTACAAAAGGTTGCTGAAGGTCAAAAGGGGAAGAGATCCTTGGGGTTTGTTCTATGCGGTTACGGGTGTGGGCAGCGAGGACTGGTTTGTCGAAGGGACAGAAGGATTGCCCACTCAGCAGGGTCGACTATGTAAGGTTGGTGCATAGGGTACATTGGGTGGGTAACTTGCCAGATGTTGTGCATTGGCTGTCATGCACGTAGCCACGATACGAAACTGAGTGAAGCGGAAACGCTCCACACGACTGTTAGCAATATGGACAAAGAAATCATTGTGACATACAATGTCTTATTAGGTATATATGCTTTGAGACACTTGACTATCTACATAGAAGTGCACGCTTACATTAGTCTTGCCCAAATAACACAGACCATGTACCAGGAAGTTTTTGAGACCCAGACGTCGTGACTCTAAAAAACTGCCTTAGCAGACTAGACCGATGGCCTTCAGTGGCACTACCATTTGCCTCTCTCGAGCTGGTCCACCATCCCCTCGATAAGTTCCCTCTGTTTTCTGTATATGCGCATCGACCTCTTCCAAGTTGCGCCACCTCGCTTGTTTTGATGGATGTTGCCAAGCCAGTGCTCCATATCAACTGAATCGTAGCTTTGTAATGCTAGTCGTACCATTATGATGAACATATGTGCAAAGTCAAGCATTGTGACGCCGGATGGGTTAAGAAAGCCCTGAGCTATGTCCGGGCCTCCAGGTAACCAGATAGCAACGGTGAGTTTGGTGACGGCAGGTGAGCAGATTTGGACAGCCCTCCAAGCTTCTTTCGACTGTTCGGTGCTCCTGGCGTGAACGACGGTTTCGAGGAATGTTCGGATATGCGTGAAGTAATCACATGCCTCAGGGTAGTTGTCGCCAAGAGCGAAGATGAGGTGTTTTCCGTGGCCAGTGAAGACAGCTGAGCCTTTTCCTTTCCACGACCGGCGAAGTAACGGGTTCGCCCGTGACATGTCGAGCAGGGACTCGTAGGTACGCGCGTCGTATTCGGTATCGTCATCGTAGATGCGACCTCCACTGCCCATGTTAGTCGACAACCGCATGGACTCTTCTTCGTTGTCCAACCTCTAGAAATAATCTTGGGTGCCCGATTTGTATTGACCGCGATGAGCCATTGAGTTGTCGGCGAAGAAGGCGCGAAGAGTAGCCGGTGTCACCACTGTCATTTGGGCAATATCCCTAGTATGTCCCCATTGGCGCCATTCTGCAACTAGAGATTTGCCCAAGTCAGGAAGACCCGCCCCCAAAAATAGTCGACGGTCTGTTTCCTCTTCGCTCATGTTGTTGGCGATCAAAAAGCACTTCTTCTTGATTGCAGTTGATCCCTGCACACAATCTCGCCAGAACTTTGAGACTGCTTGAGAGTTCTTGAGGATATCGCCGGGGCTCAGGTTGCAGAGCACATTCTCGAGGAGTTCGGTCACGCCCAATACATCCCCGGGATGGCGGCCGTAGGCGAGCGGTGGAGAGACTGTGTTATTCATAGCGATTGTTGTGAGCCTGTCGATGATCGAACGCGATCAGTTGATAAGGCGTGCAGATTGTATTCTGAGAGGGAAATAGTCCAGGTGTGCGACAATCGTTTGTCTTGACTGCCAAGCCTGAGCACGAGCCAGCAAAGTGAAAGACAACAGGTGAGACAAACCAACGTTTACAGTGAGACTACTTGTACTAACACAAACTTGGCTCAAGCTTGACTCAAGCAGAATTCGCCTGTCGGCCCAGTAGTTTCGTGAAATCTTTAGCCGCGGCGAGATCTTGTTGGAAGACGTAGAGTGCGTTAGAACCCCCAGCAGCTTCGAACCGCTCGACAAAGTGCTTGGCGAGAAGTATCAAGAGACCGTCAAGTAATGCACCGGTCTCGTGACGGAAGATCTCAGAACGATTAACGAAGTATATCGAGGTGGAAAGATTCGAAACTTTTCCGTGCATAACCAAGCTGACGGTAGTGAACGCGGGATTTGAGAGCGGAGGTTTGATCCAACTAGCAGTGGGGCTCCTCTGTACTTGGAGAAGTAAGTTCTCAATCGCTCGAAAGATCTTGGAAGAGAAGGGGTTCTCCACGAATATCACCGCGTGATGGCCAAAGCCACTCAGAAAGAAACCATTTGCAATCCAAAGGTCGCGGACGATGAATGGGTGAGTGGCAGATGGACGGACTTGGGTTGTAGGCGCTTACCAAGCCCAAGTTTGACTGCCAGGTTTCAATATTGGGAGTCGATCTCTCCTTGATGGAATGAAAGCTCCCGTGACCGCAGCCGGATCTATGTAGTAGGAATACGCAGGAACAAAACGTCTGATGTGTGCGAGAATGAGAAAACTAAAAGGTCGGTATTCGTTCCCATATATGAGATCTACGCACTCTTCGTGAGATACATACGTACAAAAGATGGTACTTAAGGAGAGGTAGAGCTTGCTATCGGCTTCATCCTCTTCGACTCGACTGGCGTCAAGAAAGAAAATCCGTCTCAGAACAGATGATCTTTTGATGCAGTTGTGGAAGGTACGAGACACCATCTGTCGGACTCAGATGTTGCAAAATGTTCTGGAGGATTTCCGCAATGCCCAGGGCTTGTTGAGTAGCGGTAAGCGTTGACGCCATCTTGGCGGTGGTAATGTATAGGTGAGGAGCTGTGCTTTCGATTCCTGTGAATTTGTCGTGCGATGTGGTGAGAGCAAACCGCCACGGAAAAGAGAGAAAGGAGGCACATTTCGGCACGTTGTGACTGCGTCAGCGTATGATGCGGGTGCCTTCCATCTCGGTACCAGAAAACGTCAACAACTCTGTCCAACCCACACAGCCCGCAAAGACGAGCACCAGGCGCGAGACACCGGTAGCGCAACAGCTCGACATGGTCAAGGCGGTTCGCCCATAGATCCCATAGGATAAGGCTGGGCAAGAGCGCGTCGTGCGAGCGCGTTACGCGTGCGGCGCAATCGTCGCGATTATCAACTTGAGTGGTACGATCCCGCACATGAGCATTGATATTACAGCGAGAATATAGCATCAGAGAGCTTGTAAATTACAAAGAAAGACAAGGAAGTTGGGAGTAGTAAGTTTGATCGAATTAAGGTAACGCGATGCCCGCGTCTCAGAAATCAGCGCCAGAGTTTTGCCGATCTCCGAACGAAGCCACCAGCTGCGTGCCATCCGTCCCCAGACTCAACCCCCAACAATAAGTTTACTCATACTTCCGTTACCAATAGTCAATACATGTATCATTGAATTTATGCAGGTGGTCTCTCTGCTCCAGCTTTATCGATTTCATCCTCCGAAGACCACCACCATAAACTGCAGTCTTACAACATGAGCATTACCGCCGTCGCAATACCAGCCGCCCATCCCACCATCCTCGCACTAATATCAGCCCCGGCACTCTCCCACGGCGTCTCTTCCTCTGATACACGGCTTCCCTCCACTGTGTTGTTCGCAGTCATGCATACGAATTTGAGGCCGGTTTGCACCAGATTTGATTCTGGGTCAGCAAATCGTCCCAGTAGGACGAGTGGAATCGTCTGGCGCGTCAAGAGATCATACTGCTCATTTGCATCGGGATCGGTATTATCGGACACGCTGACGCCTGCGTTTGTCCCGAACGTGTTGTAGTTGTCTGGAATCTGCACCTCCTCGGGCATGTTGGTGTAGGCGCACGTGCTGTTGGTCACGTCTTGACGGACCGTGTCTGTGCGAACTTATTAGCTGGATGTACAAAAGCTGCAGACCCCGAGCCGCAAGTCAATTGTATCTGTTCTGTGCGGGAGATGGAAAAACAAAGTGCATAAGGAAGGCTTAAACAGAGACAACGGAAGGAACGTACTGTGTGAGCCGCCACTCAACATTGGACACGCTTTCCTGAACTCTTCTGATACGGACGAAGTGTAGATGCCAGGACAGTAACCCGCGGAGGTATCACTTAGTGCCTTATCTAGGTGGTCCATGCAGTCCGAGCTGATCACGCCGCTACAGCTGTTCTCCCCTCCGGCTTCTAACGTCGCATTGAGGTTGGTGTATTGGTAGCTGCAGAGTTCGGTGTCGTTGGGCACGTTTCCAGGTACGGAGATGTAGACATGTCCTCTGACGTCGTCATAGCGAGATCCGACGAGGACAGAGACATACCACGGGTCGTCGCCTGCGTAGGAAGAGTTCCAAGTAAATTCGTGCTGGCCGGTCGAGTTCACGGCCGTGAATTCCTCGAAATAGCCTCGGCAGGAGGAGTTTTGCGCATTGACAACCGCTGTGGTGAGGAGTCCTGATATTGTAAGGAGCAGCAAGGTTGGGCTGTCAGATGTCCACATATTGACTTGGCATAAGGTTAAAGCCTTGGGCTATTGTTCGTTCAGACTTGTGAGAATACATCTATATGTATACCAGTGTATGTGGCGGTTAGGCACCTTACCCACACGTCCCCTGTTCGGGTGCCTGACGTGGTTGTAGCCAATGGAAGAGTAGATAGGGCACCTTTGCAGGGGATAAATCCTTCTAAACAAGGGTTTATTTGCTTGATTACCCTCTCTGCGAGAGGGCGAGTGATGCGAGCAAGGCGGAATAGCTATAAGCCAGGGAATCAACAAATGAGACCTCCGGATTTCTGCCAAGAGTCATCAGGCACCCGACCAGGGGATGTGGGGATGTGGGGATGTTGGAATGGTGCACTAGCCAAGAGTAATGACGTGCACATTAACTCTGATTTGCCAGTTTTCATGGTGTTGTGGTTAAACTCGACCCGATCGACAGAGTTCGGCATGCCGTATCCGTCTAAACGAGTATTGTGAACATCAAATCCATGGCGCGATAACGTTGAAAATACACAGTCAACTGGAGTGCCCGTAAGCGCTAGCGGACCCCGACGGCACCATTGACTGTGCCGTACTACACGTGATGAACGGTATTGCGGCGCATATCTGTGTAGCCAAGAGTTCTCTTTCCTTAGCTGCTAGCGCAACAAAGAAGCGACGATATATACCGTAATCAGCTGGGCACCAAGTAATTAGCCTTTATCGGTAGGATAAGTTTTCCTCCAAGAACACTGTGCGTAGGAACTATAATCTACGGCTGTCGTATACTAGAAAGGTAACAACAATAGCAGGGAACAAGAAGACGTGCCATCTATCAGAGTCCAGCAATGAGTCTGCTTCTCGCCATTCCGCCTACATCGCTCTTGCGCTTCGGCTTCTGCGGCATGTCATCGACGATAAAGTCGCCAAGTCCATCTTCATCCTCGTCAACATCGTGCGTATCCTCCATGTCGTCGGCAGCACTCATCTTGACAGATTTTCTGTCGCCTGATGGTATCTTGTCGGCGCCAGTCTTCCTTGAGCCTGGCGGAACTGGTGGTGCACGGTTGGACTCGAACCTCTTAGGGAGAGAAGAGTAGCCAGAGCCGCTGTTGTTACTTCTCTTTCGTTTCCGCTGCTCTTGCTCTTTGGCTCTGGCAGCCTTATTCTCAGCCTGCTTCTTCTCCCATACCAGCCTCTGAGCCTCGACGCGCGCATCCCGATTCTTGTTCCTGTTGACTTCGAGTAAAATGTGCTGCTGTGATGCCTCCGCTTCACCTCGTTTGCGCTTCAACTTGTGGTTGTAGAGCTTCACTTCGCCCTATGCAAAGTCGACGGCTTTCAAGCGGCAACCAAGTACCTCCATTAGCTTGGCATAGGCCTTGTCGTCGATGATCAAGATGTTTACGAGATGTGTCTTATCCTCGTCGTCGATCTCAAGCCCTCGAACCCGTGCCTCATCCAAAAGCTCTTGTTGCTTCAGTACCTTGTATGATGATTTTGCTAAGCGCTTTGGCTTCCTCCCTGGTTTTTGAGCGACAAGTCTGTATATATCGATGGCTTGACGCTGTTGCGGATGACGAGCGATTGCGCGCTGTCGAAGTGGTGGTGTCGAAGTTGATGTAGTCTCCGCGTCGGCACGCTTTCGCGCAGTCGCTGACTTGACCTGGGCTGTACTCTTCTTAATGGAGGGTTTCACGCCCTTGATCTCTGCGATGAGTGATGTAAACATCTTGCTGTGTGAAAAATTAGCTGAGAAAGAGTGCTTGTCGTTGCGGCAACAGGATTGTTGAAAGCAATCCAAGAGGTTCTGGCGCGGTAGGTAGAGGGAAAAGGCAAGTGTACGGCGAAGAAGGGAGGAACTGTATTCATCAGGGAGAGTTCTCACTCAGGTTAGTATATGCAGGTGATGTGATAACTTGATCTCTGGGAGTGAAAATGAATGTATCACGTTCGGAGGGTGCGGTGGAGTAGGGGGGGAGGGAAGGAAGAAAGAGATATTTCCCAGCGTGGGCTGTACTTTCGCCATCAATGGGATTGTAATAGGCCCAGTGGTAATTTGAATCTGGTGATGATATCGTTTGAGTAAAGATGACCTCCTTGGTGAAAATGTGGGACGATTACATGAACACCGATAGACCTCCTGCGATGACCAGCACGAACTCCAACAAAGGCAGCCCGACCTCAAAGTTCTGGCCTCGATCCCAAGTTCCTGTTTCTTGATCATCGCGTCTTTCTCGCATAGAGCGCGAGCCATCGCGGTATTCTGGTCCGCGGTGAATTCGATTTGGAACTCGACAAGGCTTGACTCCGTAGCGACCTCCCTGTTCTCTTCTTTGAGCGTTGTCGCTCTCAAGCCCCCGGCCTATCATTAGTTCAGCATACCACCTGAACTCTCTCCTGCGAAGCGGCGACGACAGTATCCATAGATTCACCTTCATCCTCCTCCTCATACACCCTGCACTGCGCGATCCATGCCCTCCTAATCTCCTCCTCTTTCAACCTCCTCTGCTCCTTCCCCTCTTCCCGCGTCTTCCTCTCCCCAGCCATAACACACACTAATTTGATCCTCAACCCCCACTTACTCAAGCTCTTTTCCTCTCGTTCATCAAGTTGTTCTCGTTTGAAGAGTTCATGCTGCATTTGCAGTTTCGACATTTCGTTCCAGCGCGACAGGCGAGACAGTGTGGCGCCTTGGTGGTAGTATAGTGTGTTTGCTAGGTGGTGCAGACTCACGCCGCGGCGCTGTTGTTGCATCAAGATGCGATGTTGAGTGGGGTGAAGCGTCGCGAAGACGACTTGGAGAGTGCGGAAGGGGAGGAACTTGAAAGCGAGTTTGATGAGCTTTTCGGGTGCGAGACCTTGGACGGTTGAGAGGCGTTGGCAAGACATTTTGTGGTTATGGTGTTGTGCTTGCTTGTGTTGTGGAAGTGGTTGCGCTTTGCAAGAAAAGTTTGAAATGGTATATCTTTGGGCTTTGGAGTATGTGCAGATAGAGTTGAAGGGGAGGAAGCAAGAGGCAGGCGATGTGAGTTTATATACTATTTGAAGAATCTTGTAGAAGAGGAATGATGTCGCGTTCCATGTTCGAGCATCAGAAACATCAGCGGATGGACTCACCCTTACCGTATACCTTTCACCTCTACCAGTGATAAGTATTCCTCTTCCTTCAAGACAGCCAGTCGCAAGACCAAAGAATGATACAACACTTACAAATGGGGCCTTAAGCGAGGGAGGTGCCTCAGAGCAAGACACGCAGTGACTCAGGATGTGTAGCGATGAGCAAAAGCGAGGGTAAACTTGGGTACAGGCACCTGCTGTCAAACAATGACGACGGTCTGACAGGGGTTTCAGCTGTTTTGTCAAAGCTGACACTTGGTTCATCATGCAAGACCATGGTTGCCGAGAGTTGTAAGCCTGTCGAATCGGTCGAAGCTTTTCGGAAAGGTTACCCATAGAATGGCTGCCAACATCGATGTTCAGCGTAAGCGTGCTCTCGGCCATTACCTCCGCAGGCGAACAGACGGCCGTCTCGAGCTCAGCGAACCGGAATCGCGACCATGACGCCTACCCAGCAACCTCTTTCCTTGTCTTTTCTATTGTCTACAGTCCGTTCGAGGGACAGGAATATCGGTCGAGGCCCGTTCTGTTGCGAGGTTTTTCAATCACTTTAACACAAGCCTTTTGTCTACTATATTATAACCATGGTACTGCGGTGACGCGACGGTGACGAGCGACTCACAACTTCCGAAATCCACATGCACCCATATAGTTTAGTCCTCTTGAAGAGAGAAGCATCATCAATACCAGAGCTGATATAATATAACAAGTTAAAGCTGACATTTAATATATATATATACTATGAGCTTCTTGTAAAGCGAAACTATCCATCTACACTATTCTATTCTACTCAGATACATTCTTGTATCCTTTCTAATAGATCTCCTAATCGTCTTCCTCGTCATAGAACGCATACTCTACCGACTCGGTAATCAACTCGCGCGCCGCAGAAAGAACCTGCGTAACAGCCTGAACAACCGTACTCGTAGTCGTCGGCGCATACCCAGACGCAGTGGCAGCCACAGTAACCGCCGCCGTAACCGCCGGCGTTGTACTCGGCTCGTGAGACTTGGGAGGCCAGGCAAACGAATTTGGGATAATGGGCAGAGAGGCAAAACCAAGCTGCTTCATCTCGGGCTCGCAGTCTTCGCCTTGACAGCGCACGAGGCCAAATTCGGTGCGTAGCTCTTCTTCGGTGGGTAGCCGGGACGAGTTTCCTTCGTCGACGTATAGGTCTTCGGGGCCGAGGCCGAGGCCTCGCTTCATCTTGACGGCTGCGGGCCCCGGAGGGTAGCCCAGAGCAGCATAGTCTGGGTTTCCGTAGTTTGCCGTGTGTCTCTTGCGGGGGCGGTTGGCTGCGCGATTGTACCAAGGATCGTTGGTCATGAGAGCGAAGCCCGGGTCGTCGACGAGGTCCCTGGGCCAGCACGGGTTGGCCGTGATCCCTTGGTCAACAATATTTCCCGGCATGTTTGAGAATTCCAGGCTGAAGATCTGGAGCTGTTCGCGCTCGATGTGGTCCCAATACTCGATGACTTTGCCGTTGTCACACTTGACTCTTCGATCCAGGTTCTTTTCCGTCACAGTAGCTACCCGGTCGTCGCAGATGCGGCTGAACATTTTCCCGGCCTGGTTGTTGTGAGAAGAGGGCTGGAGACGAATCCACACATTCCTATCGCGACCTTGCCAAATGGCGGCGGGTGGAAATTCGTCTCGCTCGCAGTTCACGCCACCTTGCATATGGCCGTTGATCCACTCGGTCGCGTGTTCCTTGGCATAAGAGTTTCGTACCTCGCGAACGTTGACGCCGCCTTTACCTAAACACGTCAACCTTCTGAGAGCAGGTCGGCGGCTTATAACAGAGCTATAGTGCAGACAAGCCTGGCCCATGTGAATATCCCCGTTGTCTTTACTGTAGACACAAGTCTTTGTCTTGATCTCTTCATCAGGGTCTCCTCGTATCTTGTTGATGACCGTTCGGGCCCTAGGGGCACGTTCCGCGAGCTTTGGGTTAACCTTAGGGTCGACCTTGGCGCACCTTCCCGCAGGTTTCGTGGGCGTGGCGGCTGGACTGCGGTCCTTTTTGGATGTCAATGGTTTGTCGAGCTTCACATCGTAGTCCTTCCCGCGGAACTTGAAGACGGATTTGCCTGCTTTTGCAATGCCCTTGGCGCACACTTGAGCAAGAGCTGGAACGGCGGCTTGGACGGCGAGTCGTATGATCCATCCTGCATCACTCACGTTAGCGAAAAGCTCCGGTCAAAGAATGAAGCAACTCACCAATAAAGGGAATAAAAGTAAGCGGTGTCAAGGCGGCCGTGATGGCGATTCTGCAGAAAGCCTTAGCAGCGACCTCCAAGGCTAACGCTTCGGCAGCTTCCAAAGCGGCCTCTTTGGCCTTGTCCTTGACCTCATCTTCGATCTGCTCTTTGATGATGGGAGGCTTGAAGCCAGCGCAGCAGTAGCTCTGTGTTCCTCCAGAACACGTCTGATCCTCGGTGCTCGAGTGATGATTGGTGTTTTGCGTAATCTCCGTTTCATCCTTGGCACAGCCACCGGTGCAGCTCAGGCCAAGACCTCGGTAGCCGCGCCATCGGCACTTGCCCATAATAGTGCCTTTGGCGCAGCACAGCCGACGGAATTGTCCTTTGGCACAGCGGTCCATTGTCGAGAGTGTTCCGGGCTGGCCGTTTGCTTGCGCAGCCTCGTATTCTCCTGACGCGCATTTGTCGCCGCATGGCGTCGTGTAGCAAACACCTTGGGCTGCTTCGTCTTGGATGATCACCTCGGCTTCTGCAATGTCGTCTTCGGTCCATTCGTCAGGGTAATTCAGGCTTTTGTCGTTCTGGTCGACTTGATCGATAGCCCAAACCATGAGTCCGTCTGCAAACGCGTCGTTAGTATGAAAGTTGCGCATATCCTTGGGACTTCTTACGTAAGCACCGTGAGTTCGCGAATTCCTTCTTCTGCTTGAAAGTATCTTGATCGTCGTAGGACACCCATTGATCGTTGTCCCACTGTATCCCTGTCGTGATGGTTAGTGAATCGTTCATGGGGCTTTTTCGGCTGTTTCCTCGTACATTTGACTCCGGCTTTCTGATCATGTACCGGCTTGAGGTTCTTCTCCTTGATGAGGTCTTGGATCTCCTGTAGAGTAAGAATGCCGGAAGCCTTCGAACACCGACCCTCTTTAGCACCTCCAGAGAACGTGCATGAGCCGTCTGGCTTGTTGCAGCTCGGATCGGTGAGGGTAAACGAGCGGCCGTAATCTGTCCAACAAGTCAGATCATGTAGAAGCATAATAGGAGCGAAGGCAAACCTACAGCCCTTTCCCAAAACGACTTTGTTTGGTTTGACACCAGCGCGCCAAAGGAGGTCCAAGGCCATGTTGATCTCGGTGATGTTGGTGTGAGTTGCGAGTTTGGGCCCAGTGTATCTCGATGCGGCGTCCCAGACACCGTGAAGGTCATATGACATCAAGTTGAGCCAATCAACAGACTCCTGATGCTTGGACACGTCGAAGTGTTGCAAGTACCAATAGGATGCCGGCAGCGTTAAGGTGTAGCCGTACTTGCCACCAAAGGCATCCTTGATGTCTTTCGACAGTAGGACAAAGTTGGCTGAATCGCCGGCTTTGCCTCCGCGATCATCTTCCAAAGGTCAGTACCAGATGAAAACGACGGAAATGCAATTTTCGGCTCACCAGCGGTAGGATATTCCCAGTCCAAGTCAACTCCATCGAATCCATAAGTGTCCATAAACTTGATGAGCTTGTTAATGAAGGTCTTGCGGTTTGCTCCTGTACTGGCCATGTTGCTGAAAGCCTGTTGGTATGGGCCGGCTAGATTGCCAAAGTCAGCGAATACTGGTGGGTTCGAACAAGTATCACTTACGATCGTTGAAGGACCATCCACCCACGCTGACCCAAGTTTGCAGTCCAGGCTTCTTCTCTTTCAACTTGGTGAAGCGACTTAGCAGCGTGCCCGCATTCTTATCCATTGGAACGATGTCGAAAGTGGTGGGATCGAAGAAGACAAAGGCAAAGTTGAGATGCGTGAAACCATCAAGATTGAGGTCTTCAGGAGACACCTTGCTGCACGCCCTGGTGTTGGCCCACGACTCGTAGTAGCCGATGTTTATGCCCTCGACACTACCACCATCTTTGCTGCAAGAAGGTCGCTTGACGTCGCCGCAGCCTCCAAAGTCCTTCTGGCATCCATTGTCGCAAAACAAGGATGTCGAGCCGCAAAATCTACATGCCGATGTCAGCTGCAAGAAAGGAGCGGTCGGAGAAATCACACATACCCAAACTCGGAGCAACAGACTCCGAGCGGACACTGCTGCTTGCCAGGCTTGCCGTACTGGCCGCACTCTGCTTTGGCATCGCAGTTAGAAGAGCAGTTTCCGGCTCCGCACTCCGAAGGAGAGTAGCCGCACAGTCCGGAGACCTATCTCATGTCAGTGTCTGGTCTTGGGTCGATACCAGCTACTTACACTGCTGCAGCATGCACCATTCACACATGGCGTTTGATCGTTGCAGGTACCGGTGGGAAGTTCCAGAGCTTGAGCTGGGATGTCATTCCTCAAGATGCCAAACGCCGAATTGACAAGGAAGTACGATTGTTCCACCTCGCCGTCAAATGTCTCGTTCTGGATAGAAGAGCCATTTTGACCGCTCACAAGGCTACTTGTGAGCCAAAAGCCGAGGACTAAGCTATGAAAAAGTGCAGACCGCATCTTGAGTGACCAGGTATAAAGGAGAGTCATTGAGGGTTTTCTCACTGCTCAAAAAGCATGGCGAAAGCCGGTAAAGAATGTAAATATGAGGAGAATGTGGTCCGTATGGTCAAACGTTGGGGCGTCCGGAGTAGACCCGTCAAATCTGCATTGATAGTGTTCTCGCCAAAGCAGATCAACACTCACACATGTCGATGTATGTATTGGGCTCACGCCACCGTTCGTGTCGCCCAGCGGCCGATAGATGGAAAGTAAGACCGAGGATCCTAGAATTGAAGCTCCTTCCAAAAGAGAATGACCGCCGGTATACTAATGCACAAATTCATACTCAAGTGCTAGCGTGAGGCAAGGTAGTATAGTGGGTCGCCTGACGACAAGGCTGGGCGGAACATGGATCAGACAAAAATCGAGCGGAAGATCCGTGCCAGCCTCGCCACGGGCGTAACCGCGCAACAGCCTAAATACGCAACAGCCTACGACTGGCTGCACAGAGATGCCAGGACGCGCGCGAGCGGGTTCCTGAACGCATACCCATCAGGTATGCAAGGTACTGGAGGATGCCAAGAACCTAGCTGACCACCTTCAACCTTCCTGCACAGCTGCTAAGTGATAACCTAGCCAAAGTGAAGATCAGGGAAACTTAACTTCTGACAGAGCGTTACAGACTAGTGGCATACTCATATTGCCCTGTAATGATTTGTTTCTGGTGTTCTGATGGCTCGGCCGGGGTACCCGCGGAGTCTTCCTTGGGTACCAAACCTCGGAAGGCTGGTCATGCTCCCTCGATCGATTCCCAATCCAAGCACTCTTTCATCGCCGGATACTCAGCTTCAAGAAGTGTTCCAATTCATCTTCTGCTTAGTTCGCAGCTCTTTGCAGATAGGTCTAGAGGCCACAATGTCTTCTCAAAACTCTGTCCGCCGCGTGCTGGTCAACGTGGGCTTGATGGCTTCGGCCTCAGCCTTCAACCTCTATCCCCTTGTTCCGGCAGAAACCATGTCACAAATTTTAGGAATATCTTCCGGATGTGTATCCGCCTTGTATGTCGTTTTTTTCAACGCATGCTTCATGAACATCAACTGATTCCTTTTAGAAACACCACGCTGCCATGCGATAACGACTTGATGCAATGGACGCACAAGGTCGACGAAGTGTACTGGCAATCAACCGATGTTACCACACTTTGCACCGCAAGCTGTATATCCGATGCAGCAGAGTGGCGGCAGAATGTCGCAACAGCTTGCGTTGACGACTATTACCGCTCGGGCGACCGATACGTGCCCGCCGAATCGCTGAGCGGTCGTATTTTAGAGGGACTCGACATGGCCTGTTTGCGCTCATCGTCTAATGAGTGGTGTCTAGTCGAGTCCTACGAATGGACCGGTTCAGATGTAATCCAAATGGATTGCGAAGCAAACCCCAATGACCCATGGTGTCTCAACCGCGCCGACTTTGGCGCAAACCAAAGCCGAATGTCGACGCTATACGATGACGACTTGTTGTGCTCCGAGTGCTTTCTCAAGATGTTGCATGCCCGCGTAACATCGGATTACCTGCAAGACACAGACTTTGGCGACTATCTCGTCGAACAGTTTCAAGATGTTCAAGATGTCTGCAAGACTACTGTCGGCGAACTCGTTACCAGGATTGGGCCAGCCTATGCACGCGTGACGGATGAGCCCGAGCTCGCACTCCCGTCAACTACCGTATCGACTACTAGCAGTGCGCCCACGCCCACCTCGACAGTATGCACAGGTCGCATGGTGGATTTACGACCCGATCGTGAAGAGGAACTCAACTGTGATGAGATTGCGGAAAAGTACCAGATCGCCTCGCTGGAAGCGGCTGTCGCAACGAAGGATGAGTTCTGCGATGCAGATGGAGAGGTGTGCATACCTCTTGCTTGCACATTGTACCGAGTCTTAACCAACGACACGTGGTAAGTATCTCTGCTACACGCTATCTCGTATCAGCTGCTTACTACTGTGAATTAGCGACTCAATTGCTCAAGGACTTTCAAACACGACAAACGAAGTCACGCTCGCTCAGCTCGCAAGCTGGAATCCCAACATTATGGGTGCTTGTGACCACCTGTTGGTTGGTCAGGCAATCTGCACAACGTATGTCAGCCACGTAGTCTCCCGTTCATTGAAAAGAAGCTGAGAAAGCATACCTTTAGTCCTCCAGGCGGTGCGTGGATCAGTCCACCAGCCTCAGAAATCCCCGACGATGGCGAGGGACCGATTCGCGGCGGTCCAGGAAGTACGGCATCCCTTCCCATCATCGAAGACGCTGGGGAAATACCTGCAGATAGCATACAAGAGGGCATAGCATCCGACTGTACCCGCTGGATCATGGCCAATGACACCCAGGCCGCATGTTGGAAGCTTGCGTACGATGCCAAGATTAGCGTACAGAGATTGTGGGAGCTGAATCCTGTGCTCGGTAGTGCTGGCGAGAGATGCGCTTCGCAAGTCTGGCTAGGCTACTACTACTGCATTGCCACGAGTGGTGATGGCACGTCACCATCACCTACATCTACGAGGCCTAGCACGATCCCAAGTTCGACAACGCCGGTCACAAAGCCGACACAAACACAATCGGGTATCGATCCCAATTGCAACAAATTTGCGACAGGAGAAAGCTGTTGGGAGATTGCCAACAGTGCCGGAATTGAGCTGTCACAGCTCTACAAATGGAATACCATGTTGGGCGCTAACGGAGAGAACTGCGGAACTCAGATTTGGCCCGGATATTACTACTGTGTTGGCAGTGCCACCCCCACGACAAGCCAGCCGGCAACAAGCACAGTGGTTGCCCCGCTCCCTACGCAGACTCAGGGAGGTTTTCCCGCAAACTGTAAGAGGTGGATGGTTACCAAGCGGGGCGATACCTGCTGGAGTATCGGTAACGATAACGGTGTTGCCCTCGAAGTGCTGTATGCCTTGAACCCGGTCCTGGGCTCGAACGGAGAGAACTGCGGAACTCAGATCTGGCCAGAGTATGCTTACTGTCTTGCTATATAACTTTGTACACGAAGCTGTTTGTTCGTTTTGGACGTTTGGAAGCGGTGGTTTTGCGTGTGACCGATCCAAATAAGAAGATAGGAGAATGCGTAGTGATCTATCGTGAGAGTTGTCACTCCTCTGTGCTGTCGGCGCTTCCACTCTTGGAACGCAAATTATACGTCTTGCCATCTGCTATAAAGCGCCTTTGTTCATGTTTCTTCACGGCTTCCTCCTTCCGTTCCACTTCCTTGCGTTTAGCGTCAATACGTTCTTGTTCGAGAGCTTTGAGATACTCTGCCTTTCTGAGGGCTGAGGGCCAACCATACTGTTTCAGCAAGCGCTTGGGTAGCTGTTCATTTGCTTGATGAGTCTTCAGGTCACGTTCGCCGAGAGGATCGCACTCACCTTTGCATTCTCCTCTTGACACGATAATATCTCGTTATACCACATCGAGCTTCCTTGCGTCAATGGTACAGGAACGGTGGCTAAGGTCTCGATCTCGTTGTAGAGCTCATCGAAGTACTGCTGAATCTCTCGAGGTTTTGCGCATCGCCGCCAAGGCTGGTCTTCTGGCGCACTACGGTCTACAACGAACGTTCCCATGGGCCAGATTATCCCTAGTGAAAGCTGTCAATATCTGGTGATGCACGTTGTATGTCGCTCATACCTCCGTCCGTATCGACCATCCACACCGTCGCGTCATTGCCCTGGCTCAACGGTATCATCCCAGCAGGTGCTTCCTCCTCGAATGGCATCATAAGGCTGATAGCGTCCTTTTTGTACTCATCTTGCAGCCAGCCATAATTGCGAAGGTAGATGCATGCTTCCGTTTCGATGTAGACCTCGTATTTAGCGTCAAACATATTCTTACTTAGATAAGGCAAGTGACGCAAGAGATCAATGACGCTGTCCGACCGTTTCCACTCTTGTAATGTATCGACAGCGAGCTGCTCATCACTCCAACCTTCAGGCGGCGGGCGGAGGATCACATCCGGGTCGAGGTAGGCCATGCGCACGAGCAGATCATAGTGTCTCTCGATGCAACTGACGACTACATCGCGATCGTAAGGCATTGTGTGGATGATGGGGTTGTAGTGTAACGCTAGACAAGTGGAACGTGGCTAGATCAATTCCACCCGTGGTCCGCCTGAACATCGGCAAAAGTTGCCGCCGACGACCTCGGTCTGTTTGTCCTGTTTGCATGCGACGGCCTAACTTTATGGCCAGACAGCAACACTGAAACACTCCAACCCATAAGACAACATACGCCCAACTCTCTCCAACCTAGTCGCATAACAACCAAAACACTTTCACGGAACCGCCATATCGCCGACATCCTCGAAACCGTCCCTTTCGCCGAAACCATCAGACCAGCGGTCAACGCCGCATACAAACGGACCTCACGAGCGGGCGGACAATACACAGGGAGAACAACATGGGCGGCTACTTATCGACGTTTACAAAGCTGATATGGGCGAAGAAGGAGATACGGATATTGATTCTGGGGCTGGTATGAATACCTCAACATGGCCAGTATGGGGGGCATGGCGCTGATTACAAATGCAGGATAACGCTGGAAAGACAACGCTACTATACAGACTGAAGGTACGCGATATCTGGCATGACTACATGGAAGCATATAGATCCTGGGTCGGGATGGTCAGAAGTACGGAGTCTAACGACTACGACAGATTGGCGAGGTAGTCACAACGATACCAACAATAGGCTTCAACGTCGAATCAGTAACATACAAGAACCTCAATTTCAACGTCTGGGTAAGCTCACCTCCCTCCCAATCACCCACAACCACCATCTAACACTCCCCACCCAGGACCTCGGCGGCCAAACCTCCATCCGCCCCTACTGGCGCTGCTACTACGCCAACACGGCGGCCGTAATCTTCGTAATCGACAGCACAGACATCGAGCGCCTAACCACCGCGTCGGAAGAACTCCGCGGCATGCTCAACGAAGAAGAGCTGCGCGACGCCGCCCTCCTCGTCTTCGCAAACAAACAAGATCAGCCGGGTGCAAAGGGCGCGGGAGAGATCAGCGAGGCGCTCAAGTTGGGGGAGCTGAAAGACCGGAATTGGAGTATTGTGGCTTGTAGTGCGGTGGATGGAAGGGGTGTCCAGGAGGGTATGGATTGGCTGGTGGGGAATGTTGGGGAGCAGAGTTAGGAGGGGTGCTATGGAATGGGAGGGGGATATACATGGGATGAGGATGAGACGGGTAGCGGGGACATATGACGCGGCATACACGCGTCAGAAGGGATTATTATACCAGCATAGTGGCGTCCCGGCGCTAGGGTTGTGAATACGGGGGGTTAGCGTCAGTAATTGCATGCGCGTTCTTGATGTTGATGAAAATGCATTGAATTGCGTGACGAGACGCGTCTAATAAACCTCCCACGTCAGATCTCTACCTGGTCTCAGCCGCCCTTCAGTCCAATCCTTGCCAAAGACGTACGCGCTGCTGATCTCTTCTTCGTCGATACCCAAGTGATCTTCGCCATCTCTGCCTTGGAACCAGCCCAACGCGTACGTCTTCCCACTCTTCTCGAGGTGTTTCGTCATCTCCCTTGAGTTCATCTTTTCCGTGTCAATGAAGCTGAATAGCATCTTGGACTGGTGGATGAACGCGAGGACGGAGGCCATGGTGCCGATTTCACGGGGCATAAACTTCCGACTGCGCTTCGCATAGGTGAGGAGAGCGATGCCGATGAGGTAGATCAGGATGAGCATGGTGAGGGTGAAGCTAGACCAGAAACTGCGAAAGGTCTGCTCAGTGTTGTAGCGATCAGATGGGTCACTCATTTTGCCGTCATGGTCGTCGTCCTGGTTTTGACCGCCGAATCCGGGTATGAATTTCTTGCCATCGACGCTGATCGAAGTGACGCAGACTGTTAAGATCTCGGCAAAAATAGATCCCCAGGCGACGAGCATGACAAGGTAATGCCCGTTGAAGAAAGCTTCAAATGGCAACCAGAGAGGATTGGTACCAGCATAGTCCAGTGTAAGCGTTTTGGCCGGGGCGTGTCGAAGAGAAAGGATGTAAAAAGGTTGCAGCATGCGAACGTCGCTGTTCATGGTATTCCAGAGTATACGGATGATGGTTGCCAGGCCCGTCATCATCCAAGGTACCGTTTGTGTGACTATAGCCACCTCCTCGACGAATGTGAAGAATGGTACTGCAAAGGTGAACAGGAAGAGAAAGCCAATGAAGGGGACACCGGCCCAGAGACGAAGCATCAGTGGCCTGGGATCCGAGCCCTGTTCGTGGATCTTTTCCTTGCTCTTTATGTACTCTCCTTGCCAAAGTGAGCTTTTGTGCAAGATGTATCTTCGCTGGCGAAGCTGCTTGTGTATCTGTGGCAAGGAAGCCTGGTCGAGGCCCTTGAAGTCCGTAAGAATATGGCTTTTCGTAGCCATGGCCGCGATACCCGCAATGCCCTTGGGGTCCGACTGTAAGCCGCTTTTCCTCTGCATTGCGTACACTAGCGCTCCTCCACAGGCTGCAACAATCAAAAGGCACGCCGAAAGCGCTCGGGACCAAGCTGGTTCGACTCTCACAGCCTTCCACTGGCCAAGCTTACGGTCTTCCTCTGGTGGCCACATAGTCATGGAGGCACTCTGCAAGACAGGCACAAGACTACTAGCAACCAATGTGCCCAGCGAGCTGTAAATAACGGCGTATTGTCTGTGACGAAGTGCTCTCAGTGGTACCAAGAAACTCAAAAAGGTCAGATAGTCCATGTTCAGCGATTCTCCCGCAGTTGCGCCGGTCTTCTTGGAGAGCTGGTAGAACGGCTCCAGGCGTTTCACCTCGAAATCCGACATTTGCCAGAGGACGCCATAACAGACTGAAATGATGATGGGAGCGTACTGCCAGGTGAAGTACTGCGTAACAGTCAGGTCGCCAACTTTCTCGAAACGCATCAACCCGCCTTTGTCAGGATGCTTTTTGACATCGCGTAAGGAAATCTGGCAAAGATACTCTTGTACGCCAGCGAGTGCGAGTGCAAGGATGACGAGCATAAGGATCCACCACGAGCTCATAGTGAGGGGTCGCCATGCAGGCATCTGGGGATCTGCATGCGTGTTAGATCCTATCCCTAGACACATACATGTATGGGAAACTTGCCTTCAGGAAAGAAGTAGCTGGTCTGTGCACCACTGCTAATGAAACCAGCCTCAGCAGTCAGATTTCTCATAGAGTCGAAGTCGCGAGCGACTCCTGTGAATTCGCTGATATCGACTGGAACATCTGTTGCAACAGCAACGACTTTGCCAGTATTTTCGGCCTCGTCTTGTGCTTTTTTGGCCTGCTCGTCTACTACATCTGCTCTGGACAGAATTCGTCGGTGACCTGGAAAGAAGCCTGGTACTGGTCCAGCTGGGGTGTGCTCAAACGGAACATGGAGTACGGAAGTCATCCCACCTCCGAGTTGCGCCTCGAGACGCTCAAATTCTGCGGCGTGACTAGCTTCATCTATCTCCCTGTCGCGTTCTTGCCCTTCGCGTGTGTCCTGTGTCCGCAATTGCGCCTCGAATGTCTTCAGCGGCAGACCGCCTAACGAGCTCAGATCATATCCGACTGCCTCGCCCCCCTCATCGACTCCCACAAGCCGTTTTCTGCCGGGTTGTGATTCCTCATCATCAAGTCGGTTGTAATGACCTCCATGAGACGTTCCCCTGCGCAAAGATGCGATCCGGTCCAAGACCCGTTTGGTCCTACTATTGCTCTGGCTCAAAGATGGTGAAGCGTGATCTTGACTGAAAACGTATGCGACAGGGTTGTATGATGTCTCTTGGGGAAATGAGGGCGGCGCAGGAGCGGGAGGTATGCGGTACGAGGGCTCTGCGGCCGGTAGCAGAGGCGAAGGAACCGACTGTCGTCTTGATGCAGGGGTGCTGCTAGGAGATGCGATTGAGGCGACTGAGGACGGCCGGGACGGAAAGAGTTGCGAAAGCCTATCGGAGGCGCCCGACGTGTTCTTGCGCCGTAAGGGAGGCCGAGCATGGGACGGCGGGGTACCGCCTGTTGTCGGGGAGCCAACGCGCAAAGCAGAAGGGACTGTGATATCGGAGGGTCTTCTACTGCTAGGGGAGCCAATCTGGAGGGGAGTTGGCACTCCTTCCACGGTCGGTGACCGCATTTCGTTTCGCGTATGCGTCGCGTGCGCTGACATTCGTGTACTGCACGACGATGTTTGCAATGTGTAGCGACCGTCGGACGAAAGCAAACAGAGGCAAAGAAAAGAGAGAAGCCACAAGAAACGCGAGAAGTCACTAAATCGCACAAGATGTTGCACGAGGCTGACGGTACCTTGCAGCCTATGCGTTGCACCGGTCAGCCTGATTCCATCACACCAATATGCGCCCACGGACGCCTTCGCCCTACTCGGGCATGAAAGTTGCTCTAGGGCGGCTCACCATGTGCAGTCCAGGCGAGGCGAACGAAAGTCGTGGAACCAAGCTCGACGTGCCTTTGATTTACGCTGGCGTCGCGGGGCTTTACGAGCCGCTCAGCCCTATGCTGATCAACCCGCGTCACTCCAGATCGAATGCCAATGGCTGTATGTTTGGCGTCGGAAAGACAGCGAAATGCGGAGCTTTGCGACTACAGAAGAGCTCAGTATGTCGAGCATGAAAAGAAAGAATGAAAGGTGTTGCAAGCAGCAACATGCCGTCACAACAATCGACCGGTCAAGATTTGGGGGCCAGCTGAGCTAAAAAATACGGCGCTGTGCCGCTGCGGTCGCATGGCATTCGAGTCTCGCCTGGCATTGCTGTTTGAGGCATGCCGGTGGCTTGCGATGGGGGCCAAAAACATCGTCATGTTGTATTGGGCACAAAGATGGTCCTACGAGAATATACAGACTCGATGATGTTGGTGTTAAGGAGATGGAGAAGAAGGACCGGACTCGGAGCTTGAGGAAGCTTCGCTGAGCGACACCGCTAGTCGAATGACGCAGGGACGTCCTCTGGGCAGGCGCTGACGGTCGCAGCAAATCTTGTGAAGTGACCCCGGACAACAACACAACCTCACCTAGCGAGGCTGTGCGACAACACCACTAACGATGTGCAGTACATGCACAACGGCTGTTAGTTTTTTTGGGGGGATCGTCAGGGACTGAATGGTCGCACCACCGTTTGCACCACAGCCACGCACGCACCTGGCGACACGTGGTGTTGTACACGGACTACGTTCTCAAAGGGATCAGAATATGCTCAATTGGCTGGCCAGGATGACTATCGTACGTTGCAGGCTTTACTTCGGCCGCCTGCACAAATGGGCTCATCTCACTCAACGTTACCTCTTGCGCATCTGCAGCATCGGCCCCTTCCTGCCGGCCACGAAGATGTCGTAGATCTGATATTGATCCTCCGTCTGTCGCCCAGGCTTTCCATGTCGGCTACCTCCACCAAGTCCGTTCTTGGGATCAGCCTGAACCTCGTACATCCAGAGCGTCTTGGCAATGACAAGTCGCATCTCTAGCCAGGCAAGGTTCTTTCCGACGCAGCCTCTGGTTCCAAAGGAGAAGGCACAGAAACCGTTCTCAGCCAATGCCACACTTTCAGCCGAGGATCCTTCCTTTCCAGACTCGTCTACAATCCAGCGCTCAGGACGGAAGTTGAAGGGTTCGGGGAAGACGTTCTCGTTGTAGCTGAGACAGTAAAGACCGGTGCTGACGTGGAGGCCTGCGGGAAAGTAGTGATCGCCGACCGTTGTTCCGCCAGGGAGTACCTCACGGCTGGGCTCTGCTGCGACTGGAGGCGTCATGCGCATGGCTTCTTGAAGGAACGCTGTCAGGTATTTGCAGGACATGATCTTGGTGCCAGACTTGATCTCGTTGTAGCTTGAGAAGACGGACTTGACCTCTTGAGCGATCTTGGCCTGCACCTCCGGTCGACGAGCCAGGTAGAAGAAAGCCGCAGACATTACGACAGATGTCGTGTCGGATCCAGCGATAGTCAGCAACTCGCACTCGGCGAAAAGTTCGTTCTCGCTGTAGCCACGCTTGCCAGTCTCGGGGTCGACAGCCTTGAAGAGCCAGTGAAAGAAGTCCTTTCGGACCTCACCCTCAGGCTTGGGATTCTCCTCCAATTCATGCTCGACCTTGGACCGTTTCTCAAGGCACCCCTCAACAAAATCCTGCCACTTCTTGACTACTGGCGGTGAGGCGACCTCTAGAAGCTTGTCGAGACCACGAGGCTTAAGCCATACCCAGGCATTGGCTAACGGGCCGAATGCGATCTTCACAAAATCAGCACGGTCAATCAATGATCCGTCGCAGTGGACTCACCGGATGGAGAATTTCCATGAAATTGACCATGACTTCTGGGATGTGACGGAGATCACTTCCAGGCTCCTTCATGTCGAAATTCTTACCGAAGCACAGGTCACCAAGGATATCAAAAACAAGCCAGTTCATCCAGTCACACATGTTGATAGAAGTCGTCCACTCGCCAGCTTTGGGCGCTTGTTGGCCAATCAGTTCCAGCCATCGATCAATGTTCGAATGAAGGAAGACCTCAGCATCTCGCAGCGCTGCCTCCGAGAAAGCGTAGTTCAGCACACGACGCTTGCGTGAGTGCACCTCAACACTGGTGCTGCTCCAAGTGTTGATAGTGTGAACATTGCGTGGCCATACTTCGTAGTAGATGCTTTTCTTAACATTTCCCTTTGGTCCAAATATTCTCTTGAAAGCAGCAGGCGTGTTGAGCACGACACTGTCCGGACGATACCGGAACTTGGGCCCTGGCTTCCGTTAGCAACTGACTGACTCTGGGGCATAAGATCAGGCAACCATACCATACTTCTCCTGTAAACTATACAGCCAGATGTGTCGGTCACCAGTGCGAGTATGCCACCATGACGGGAATACGGTCAAGCGGGCCCAGAGTGGCCCCGGGAACGCCGCGAGTGGATGGAAGTAGAGGCGATAGATTCCAGTAGCGATTACGTATGTCGATACTAACAGAGATGACAAAACGAGAAGGCCTGGGTATGAACCATTGCCTTGGTTATCTTGAAATGCCATTATGCACCTGGCTTAATCAGAGGAAGAAGGAAAGTTTGACAGGAATCCGAAAGCGAAATGCAGAGCGTGGGGCCTCTTTTACGCCTCTCCTATCCTCGCCGACTTTTCCATCGCACATGGGCAATGCTGTCTCGCTCCGCGGTATCTGACACTGAGAGCGCCCAAATTAGTGCCCGTTGATTGGTCTCCTAAGCCCTTAGGTCGCTAGCTAGCAGCCGGGGCGCCTGTCAGAAACGACTCTGAAATGTGGAGTTTTGCTTCTCGGCTGTCCTAAAGAAGGACCGATGACGAGCCGCACCTCCCGCACCAACTATCCTCGAGATACACTCTGACTATCAAACAGCTGCTGATGCTTACTGAGCGGCGCCACTATCACGCTGCATCATTGACTTTTTGTTTTGCTGACGTTAATAAGCTCGCATATCGCGTTCCTCGCATCCACGTGGAAGATGGCGCATGTGCCGGCCACCCCCCCCCCCCCGAATAGGTGGGGCTCTCGCTAAGCCCCATGGGATATTCACTGCATTTGCCCTGGTCAGGTTTGAGACAACAAGCGTCAATAACCTGATGGAACTCGACAGGGTCTTCGAGCTTCTCGACTCGTTGCTGCAGTGCTAAAACTACCAAGACGACGGCGTGTATCCCTCACGCTTCCACGGCACAGCAAAGCGCGCGAGGCTACTTCCGCTTCCGCGACCCTTGCCGTTGCCATGCATGTCGTATGATTGGCAAACGGTGATTGCCCTCCAACGAGAGCTTAGAACGTTTTGGTTCCTACGCCACCACAATGCTTGCGCACAGGTTTGCGGCTCACGATCCTTCCAGAGCCCTGCAATTCGGCATAGCAGGATTGCGGCAATGCACGACATACAGAGAAATCGACGCCACAAAACAGACGCAGTGCGCGCACCTCCGAAGAGCCGCAAGACGCCTGATACCCTCATCGAATTATGTCCATCATCAATTGGCTCGTATACCATTGCCGAAGCCTCATTTCTGACTCGCAACTGATCAGCGAACTAGGCCGTTTACGACCAAAACCACGTCCAGGCACATGCGCAACACCAAGAAGTGGGATGATCTGCTCGAGTCGGCCATTTAGAATAACGCACAGCTCGGAGTTTATCCATCCACGGCTACCCCGGAGGATTTAGATCGACGACCGTAGTGATTGTCGGGTGAACGTTTGGGTACACACGTAGAGTCAACCCCGCGGAAACAAATAAACAAATACGTTCGTATTCTGCTTTTTTGCAAGATGTAAATATCTACCCCTCTCCTACTGATCTTGTGTCTCAAGCCGCGACGCGCTTGCCGAACGAGAGGGTGGGCGATGTACGCGCAGATTGGAGTATTGCATAATGGAAGTGGAGAGACTTCCCATTTCGTTCCCGCGTAGCACGACGCCGTCCCCGTTGGGAGCAAGTGCCGGATCAACCCCCACCCACTCACATGTGAAGACGAGGGACCCTCTAGGCCGACTAGGACCCCCTAACCTGTAACTGACGATCCACTTCCCAGATGCTCCCCGTGTGTCAGTGCCTCGCTTCTCAACTTTATGCTTTGCCCAACAGCTCCAGCGACGTCGGATTATTACTTCTCTGTGCCTGATGCCGCGATGGTAATTGGCTGATGCACAGCTAAATAAGCAAGTAAACCGTCATGGGTTTGGAGGGTGGATGATTTACAGACCTAAAGGGGGTCCCGCTCCCGGTCGCGGCGGTAGCGGTATAGGTGGATTTGGGAACATCTGGGGAGCTCTGGTCAGGGCGTCTGCATGGGATGTCAGGAAAGGTTTTTCTTTCCTTCTGGGCATCGCGTCGTGTGCCGTGTTCTCGTCTTCTGATATATCATGGGTGCTTGTCTCGCATTTTTCATGCGAGAGTTTCGTGCACCATCGTCAACGCCACTGCGATCTCTTGTTTCTTCGCTGTTCGTGTGATATACCTGGTGTATACGCCATCGGAGATAGGAAAGAGAGTGTGTGTAGTTTGTGCATCATGGCGCCTATCATCGATCCACAGGAGAGCGTGTAAGTTGTTCGGCAGTTGTCTACTCGCCCTTTCTTTATCTCTACCCTTTCCATACCCGGTCTCCGTGGTTTAGAACCACACCCCATGCTATATCTCGACCAGAAAACAGTACCTTGGGTAACATACCACTGACACTGCATCCAGCCAAACCTACCGCCGACGTCTCGATGGAGTGGCCATATCGACTTATATCCTGATCATGCTGCTCGTCCCCCTTAAGGTCTACTGTCGGAAACGGCACGGGGGATGGCGCAATGTTCAGATGGACGACTACATGTCCATGGTGGCACTGGCTATGGCTAACGGTTTCTTCTACGTGTGCATAATAGGTACGCATCTTTCGACCTTAGATACAAATCATAGGCTAACACTCAGTGCTTGCAGGCATGCGAGAGTCACTGGGACTGCACATCAACGAGATAACGAACCCGCTACAAATCATTGCTTTCCTGCGGAATATCTACGTCGGCCAAATCCTGTATACGCTGAGCATCACGAGTATCAAGCTATCGGTCCTCGCTTTCTACTGGCGACTCTTCGAGATCAAGTCCCGCATTACCATCTACGTGGTTACCGCCGCGTCCATCGCATGGTGTATCGCTATTGTAAGCCACTCATCTCACCAGCACTGACACCCTCAGCGCAACAAGCTAACAGCAACGCCTCACAGATGCTCTGCGTAATCTTCAACTGCCTCCCCGTACGCGCCGCGTGGGACATAACCATCACGCAAAAAACCTGCATCGAAACGCGCGACATCTACCTCGGCGGCTCCGTCCCCAACGTAATACTCGACTTCTTCATCGTCATCATGCCCATCCCGCACGTCTGGCGCCTGCACGCGCCCCTCGCTCAACGCATCGTGCTCGCCGGCATGTTCGCACTGGGCACCTTCATCGCCGTCGTCTCGCTCGTGCGCCTGATCATCTTCCTGCAAATCCCCATCTCGGCCCAGGGCGACGTAACCTACAATTTCCGCGAGATCATCGTCTGGTCGATTGTTGAGGTCAACATCGGTCTCACATGTGCGTGCTTGCCTAGCTTGAAACCGGCTTTCCGCTGGATCGGCCTAGATAGATTGTTCTCTTTTGCTTCTTCGCGGCCGAGCGATATGAAGAGTCCGGGCCCGAGCTCGAATGGCGGTTTGGATGGGTATATGCATGACTCGAAGAACTCGGGAAGCAGGCCGAGGAAGAAGGGTGCGACGGGTGGGTTGTTTTCGACGCTCGCGGGTATGAGTCGGTTGGAAGATGAAGAGGAATTTAAGTTTGTGGGGGAGGACACGCAGGGGAAGCATAATGTGGAGATTGAGATGGGGAGGGTTAGCGATGATAGTGCGCAGAGGACTGCGACGGGTGGCATTAGTGTCCAGAAGAACTGGAGTGTGCTAGTTGATGAGAGGAGGGTGGGTCAGCACCGGTAGTATCAGATGGAATACACAAGGACGTGTTTTGTACAAAAAGAAAAGGTTGGATATATGGATACACTAATTACACCACGAATAACGAGGTCATGTTATATACATCTTGTCATGCCACAAAGCTACGTCGATGCACCCGTGTGCTTGAGATGCCAAGCTTGAGTATTTGACGTTTTGTTGTCGCCTCGTCGATATTGAAAAGAAAAATACAGTGAAGAATAATCGCACAAATGCAATACGTACAGAAGAGCTGGAAGTCGCGAGGCGGAAAGGACGTGGTATCTCAAAACACTAATCCACGACAATCTCGAACCCAATCTCCAGCTCAACCGAACGGTGCAAAGGACCGCATGGAAATCGCCTTGCCCTTTGCAAAATACCCAGAGTACGTCGGTAGACCATCTCAGATTCCTTGGATCCTCGGTCGATGCACACCCTTCCGTCCATGGACATATCTTCGGGCAAGTGGGAAATGATGAAGCTGCAGTCGGCCTTGGTGTAATTGCATATGAGACCGAAGAATTCTTCACATGTTGTTTCTTTGCCGATGAACATCAAACTGCCGTAGGACCAGGTTGGACCAGGGCCGATTGGCTGGCCCGGTGGTTTGGTGCGATAAATTCGCAATTCGACTTTAAAGAGCATCGGGTCGGGTGAATGCGCGCTTGTCCTGCGGGTCGGACACCCTATCTTGGTGCCCAGCACCGAATCGTCAGACGTATCGGAGTCATCGTCTGTTTGGTCTTCCTTGGAACGTGCGCGTTGCGGAGGGGGTTCGTCTGCTCTTGTATTGGTACCAGTGCTGCGTCTCTTTCTCACAGGTATGTCCTTGCTTCGGTTTATGGTTGTGGAACCTTGAAGCCATGGCTTACCATCGATATTCAGATCTCTTGGCTTGTAATCTCGGGCTTTTCTGTTTGTCCTGTTTCTGTAGGCTTCTACATCAACATGGGGGCGAGCCCTCTCGCAGAGAATCATGCCCCGCAGGTGTTTCTTGAGGCCGGTTTCATTAGCGCGCACCCAGCACCTGGATGAGCGGACTTACGTGGCACTATCTCTCGGATAGATCAAAGCAGCCGGATACTGGGTACCCTCTTGTGGTTCTCGGAGATGGTCTCTACTTCCTTCACCCGGTTGAGGCCAGATCAGAGGACCATACTCGACTAACAGCTGGTCGAGCTCTTTATCGAGTAGGGTGGGATCATTTCGATTGACGACAGTGTTCTTTTCGCGTTCATCGCGTAGTAGTTGACCAAACAGAGCCGGTAGCTCGATTTCGCTGAGTGCAAAGACCGGCTCATATCTGAACACTGGTCGTCTGCGTACGTATGTGCTGGCGTCCACTCTCTCCTTCCCATACGTCTGAAGTCCAAGAGATTCGATGTGATGACCAACTCTGACGAAATTTACTCGCCGGGCATGCGCCATCGTTGGGTATAGTGGTTTGATGGAAGCGTGCAAAAGTAGTGCTTGATGGACAAAAAACTGAATATCAATTGTAGTATATACACCGTAGCTGGCGACGTCTGTATCAAGCGATGAGAGCTTGCGAATACATTCTGGAAGCGGTGATAATGTGGTAGGCAGCGGTATAGTTCCGAGCGCTCCTAGACTCCAGTCGAGACAGACGCGTACTCGCTCCTTCCGTCGTCTACTTGGCGCGTCCGCAATTGGCAAGGGGGAACTTTTTTCTTCTTCGCGCTCACTGATCAAACTCCCACACCCCGATGTCGCGTGCTATACGTATCGCAAAACGGTTGTTCGCGTCAAAGTGAAAAGGGTCATGAGGTGTACCATGGTGGTGCCCCGACGTACTTAAATGCCATCCAGAATTGCAGGCCAATTAAAGTCCTGCATGGGCGCTAGCGCGCGCAGCCGCATGTTGCAACAACAAACCGCCATCACCGCCTACCAGTCGCGATCCGACATCTCGCCGGCATGCCATCCAAAACCTCTGGCATGCCGCCGCAGCCTCAAAGAGCTCGGAAGAGTGTGCGCACACCCGTTTCGAGGGCCCCATCGACAAGCTGCAAGCGCGCCCGCGAGCCCAGTCTCGATAACAACAGCCCTCAGCCTGATGACACAATCCGGTTGCAAATACCCTCCAACTCAAATGAAGTAAACGCCAACTTCAAGGCAGCAGCTCCCGAAAGCGATGCGCAGCCGGCACGCCGTAGCGCGTCGAGCGAACTGACTTCGCCTATGATATCACCTGGGTTGCGTGCACTGCAGACATCAATGGAAGAATCTCGAAACACCAGTCCTAGGAAAAACTCCATCTCGTATTGTTGCTTCAACTCGCAACCTCATCTGAAGGGCCACTTTTATTCGGCCAATCAACTCTTTGCGCGGGGCGTTTGGATTGGCTACCTAGCTCCGGACAGGCAATCCCAGTCATTCCGAGGGCTACCCTCCTTCCACGACTTGAAGGCCAATTACAAAAAGTTCAACCCTCCGCACCCTCCGATAGTCCAAGGGAGTCCTAGGGAGAATCGCAACGCTGTCTGCCGAGGCTGTGCTAGGGAAGATTCAGCTGTTATTGCCTTCAGCGAAGTGCAGTTCGGACCGAAGGTTGTGAGTTGTACCGAGAATGCACATATTCCACATAGTTCAGGATATTGACAATATACAGAAGGCTGTTATCATGCCGCTCGATGGCGACGACGATGCTGGGGTTTTTGCTATCATGATACCTCAGACGACTGATAGGTCCTTACACGGCCTTCAATCCTATCGCCCCTACGAGGTAAGACCCACGTCTACGACTGGTACATGGAAGACACGCTGACCTCACACTCCCGTTCTGCAGATTAGTGGAGGTGGTTTAGGAGACAAATTTGTCAACAATTTCATGATGCTCACACTTCGCAACCCTGACAGCGACGCTGGCACATTGGAGCAGTCCTCTCAGTGTTGTCTCCGGAAGAACGTGCTGACATCGTCTCGAAGTTGAGAGGAATACCGGAACCAAGACAGCGTCTATCTTCTACCCCCAAGCTCTCAAAATCTACCGACGAAGATGTTGCACCTTCAGCATCGAATGCCATGGCAAAGGTCGATAACGATGAAAGCGATGCTCATACTAAGCAGCCCGCAGCAAGGAAGCGGCGAAAGCCTAGCGAAAACAGAACGCAGATAACGGATGCGATCGAGGTGGTCCCCAAAGAAAGCAGTGCATGCCCTCCAGAGTCACAGCCACAACCGCCACTTGAATCTGCACTTGTACCTGTACCTGTACCTGAACCGCAACCGCAACCGGAATCGCATCCGGAACCGCAACCGCAGCCACATATACATACACAGACGCATCAAACGAGAGAAACGCCTGCTGATGATATCAAACGACATACTTCAACGTCCGCTGATACATCCAAACCTCCCCTTCGGGTCATCAGACCCACAGTATTTTCCAAGGTCATATCTCTTGACCTAACCGACGAACAGGCTGAACGTGTATACTTTATCTGGTCGGTCGACGACGAAGGCATGGAGATGGAGTTCATTCACACGCTGCGCGAGTGCAAGTCTTTTGGAGGCCTGCTCGGCCTACTGGAGGAAGAGAGCGAGGATCTACCCTCTGTCGCGAGTATATTGGAGAAAACAAAAACCTGGAAACTGACATATCGTCTTGGTGACGGTGTGAACAAAGCGATCGTAGCCCGCAAAGGCACGGAGATCGCATTCGATCGTCTACAGACTACACTTGCTCAAGCGTCTGTTTGGGCAGACAATCCTCAGGCGAAAATCGATATCGAACTCAGATCCTTGAGCCGACCAGATCCTGCTTGAGCGGCATCGATAACAATCATCGATAACCCTCTTCCTAGAATTGCAGCCTCGGCGTTTTTCGAAGGTGTGCTCTTCCTCACTTTCTCTAGCATCTGTGTATCATGGGGTACATCGATGGCTTTTTGCGTTGTCCTACATATACCCCAATCATTTTTTATCTTTTGCGAGCGAGTTAGTCGAAAGAATCGATACCAGGCTGGTGGTTATATAGCATTGGTGCTTGGCGAAGCTGGGTAGGATCCAGGCAATTCATAATATGTATCTATATGAATGCTAATGACGACCCCTATATGGAATTTTCTCGGACAACCTCAAAAGCCCCTGTTTGAGTGTGTACGTATGTCACAGCACATGCGAAGATGAAACAATTCCTACTGCCTGTACACCAGCGAAGTCTGCGCGCCACTGCGCATCTAATGTCAGTTGCGCCAATGAGTGGAGAGGGAAGTGCAGTTGTATGCATAGGCTTTAAGTTACCGAACGCCACAGTCAGCAGCGGTGAGCTGCGTTTCCGCCACTTTGTAGACGAAGAACAACGTGCACAATGCATTGTGTAAGTAGTTGGGGGGATCGTCGGCTAACGCGACATTCCAGCCAATCGGCAGCAATTGCCCTCTGGTTCCGCCTGCCATTCCCAGGCGGGCGCCGCTAACCCTGTAGACGAAGCTTTCATACGCCGCTATGGTTTCTTCATCTGTACTCTTATCATCTATTGTGTTCTCGATTCATCTTTAAGGATGTCGTTCGTTTGCCTTGCGCGCCCCATCACTGACTCGTGCATGCTCTAGACGGCCCTTTGGCGAAATTGCACGATCTGGCTGCCCCAATCCTGAGAGCATCTGCATGTAATCATACCCGAGAAAATCAGCACTACACATCACGCCTCCCTTGCATAGTCGCGACACCACAACGCTCGGAGATCATACGACTCTCTACAGCATCAAAGCTAGTTTGAATTCAATTCACCTGGCGAAATTTCGCGATTCATGCATCTAGGCCAGACGCCATGGACGGCTCAGCTATCGCATACGCAACGTCCAAGGACTGGCTGGACATCATGAAGAATCGATCAAAAGTGCGTATGCACGAGCTGATCGAGCGTCTTGGACTGCGCGCAAAGTGGTCATCGAACAAACGCGGTAAAACAAACTTTGAATCCGCCCTCGTACGCGAGCTGGTTGCAGACATGGGCGATGTCGTCTCCACACTACCAAAAGAGCCGGATGAGCTAATGAAGTTTTTGAGCGACGAGGGAAGTTTGAAAGAGCAGGTGGATGGCTTACTTGAGAAGCATGGGGCCAAAGTCTGGGGAAGAGTGGGCGATCGTGAGCATCTAATCACCGCGAATGAACCCGGAGTCGAAGAAGGACTTTACCCGCGGGATCTTTACTTGGAGAACGAGGAAGACAGAGCATTGTAAGTACATAAGTTCTAGAGCACATCTGTCTTGAATTTGGACCCTCGCAATATTGCCGAATAGCTACTGACCCACCACGCAGAATTCACAAACTTCTCCACTGGTGGATCGGGCTGAAGGCATGCAACGTCATTCTTGCGCGCGAACGCCTGGATCGCGAGAGACGAAAGAAGGCAGAAAATCGCCAGGCGCGAGCTGATGCCGAGTTTTCTGGCCAGCAAGAGGGCGGCACGCCAGCATCGTTTGTTGCGCTTGCGCCAAATTCGGTGTTGCACGACGGCGATACAGCGTCACGTGGAAGCCCGATGTCGTCAAGTGCAATGCTCACACCTCCAGAATCGGGGGAAAGTCCCATTATGGGACCGCGGGAAGGAGGCGGATTTATAGCTGTCAACGGCGGTGGACACGCGACAAATGGGAATGCGGCCTTTACATCGGCGAAAACCCACGAACAGCAGGCTACACAACAGTCTAACATCGCTGAGGGTGTCTGGAATAAACTCACAGCTGAAGCAAACAAGTCTCGATATCTCAGTACGCTGTCAGGCCCTGCTCCAACCCACGCTGCACATCCTCCAGAGACCAAAGCAGCGGCACAACAGCAAATCACCGACGCGACCCAAGCGGCTGCTGATCGACAGGTCAGCGTACAAATGGCCGCGCTGGTAGCAAGCTTTCGGTCGGATGACGGTGTCCCAGAAGAGCTCCCACAGGCAAATAACAGTATACCCTACCGTGGTCTGGACTACGATGGCTTACGGGCGCTACGGCAGTACATATATGGAGAGGAGCGAGGTATTTCAATGGACGAAGAAGCTCTCCTCAACCAACTCGAAAGAACATGGCGAGAAGGCGTTCGCGCCGACTACAACAAGATGATCGAGAACATACCCGTCTTCATTGCGAGGGAACGAGCATTTCTGACATGGGTGGAACTTAAGCGCCACCTGGCAGCTCTATTACGAGCAAACGAACGTAGGTTCTACCAACTGCATTCGCATCTATTCTATCTATACTTATCTTACTGCAGGTTGGTCAGCCGAAGGCCACACAGCCGCCGAGATCGAGCGACGCATCCAACAGCACCGCACCCTCATGGGCTGCACACAAACCATCATCGCCAATTTTGAAGACGTGGGTCGAGGGTTTGGTCTCGGCCCCAACGTCGCTGTCGACCGCGATGAGCTACTGCGACAAGCGATTGTGGTATTGGCCGGAGAAAAGTATGCAGTAGAGATGCAGTGGAAGCCAGTAGATTTTACGCAGGTAATGGGTTGGCTGCACGACCACCTGGAAAGCTTCCGCAAAGAAGAAGAGGAAGACGGAAAGGGTATGCTCTGGTATATCGGCGAGTCACGACGCTAGTCGCGAACACCACGATGAAGATATGCACGTATCATGCGCGCGGAGCTGTAGTCGTAAAAAAACTGTGTACGAGGATCATACAGGCGTTCAGGTTTTCAGGGCGACGATCGATCGCCAGGGTCGAGGCCCCCACTAGTAGGTGTCCAGTTCGGGAAAATCAAGCTATTCGGGTAGGTCAGCCGTAAAGTGGTGGTTTCAGCTACTTGATCATGTTACAGGACCGTGTAGGATTAGACTAGCTCAGATGTGCCACACCTCATCACCATGCAGTACGGGACTCTGCGACGCGTGATTTGCTTTAGTTTTGCGATCGCCTGGAACGCGCGACTGTACGCAGCTTCAATAGTTCGGCAGCTAGTATCCGAATGAATACACGGCTCGGCAGCACTTCGCAGTATACCTTTTCGCTTAGTGTATTCCCTGCAGCCAAGGGGCGTGTCTTCAGGCTCCGCACTGCGCCGTAAATCTCCCTATTGCCACGTTCCTATTTTAGAGTGGAGTGACCGCGCCGCACATTCGTCACATTGCCTCACATTTTTTTCTTTCGAGCTGTGGCGTTAATATCAGATGTCGGTGTACCTCCCATCAATATTATGCGACGCGCAGTCTAGATAGGAACCGGGCGCACAGTTGAGTAATCGCAGCCCGGCAGTACAAATCTAAGGATGAGGGACGAGCGCGTCATAGATGCATGTGTAGTTGTAACTCCTGACCATGATACCAACGACATCTATCCCCGGCTATACGAAACGGTGATAGTGCCGCTTATTCGCTGATTGCATGTGGCGGCTAATGGAGGCTTTGAGTAAGAGGATCGGATGTTTTGGCCTATGCGAGTAAGAGTTGTGCTGCTAGCGACATATTCATTTGTACCTCGTGTATGATGGAGACCCCTGCGATAGATATGATTAGCATAATGCAGCAAATGAGCACCACGCTCATAGTGCAAGTGTCGTACAATGAACGAGCAAGGGCAAAGGGGACCCGCTGGGTGTGAACGAATGAGGACGGGGCGGTACTATGATTACACCTGATGGGGATTTATTGGCGTGCGAGTCATTAACTTCGGAGTGCGGACGCGTATTACCTCTGCACATGTTTTGTTGCGGCCCCTGCCGGGTCATTGTCTCGCTACTGGACACACCTCTTTTCTGGGTATCTTTTCGACGCAGCGTACCGTCGTTCGCCCTTCTACACGTCACCGGCATCAATCATCATCACCAATCCCTCTTTTCGCCGCCCAACGCCCCCCCCCCTTCAACCAGCGCCTGTCGGTCTCTACTCCAGAATACAATTGCTGCGCAGTTTGTTCTTCTTGTGTGTACAGGGGCTTTCAATTCTTTGTCTAGTTTGGTAGCACGATCGGCATCTGAGACTGGACAAAGTTTTTCTTGGGGTAGCAGCAGCTGGCAATAAGAAAACTTTGTTCCAAGACGGCCTAGTGGAACGTACTCCTTTTACCTTTGCCGAGCGAGCTACCATCAATCACCCCAACCTTGGAACGTCGAGCGGATCCATCACACTTTGGCGCACGCGCCATTGATTGTCATTCCCCATTCCATCCGCTTACTTTTCCATCGTCATTTTCCTACTTCCCATTTCAACTGTTGACGTGCCCGTCGTCACCCATGTGGCGCCATGAGCTCAAAGGATAACTTGGCCCTGGATCTGGAGCACGGCGTGCGACGCTGGGATCGTGCTCGCTGGATATCCGTCTTCAGCTCGCATAACCCGACTATACGCGAGGTGACGGAATGCTTGGGCCTGGGCTTATCGGCGTCTTCGTCCACGACCAACCGCGGCATTCCGAAGTTCGACAACCCAGACTACCGCAAGCTCTCGAGTGAGGTGACGAAGCTGTCAAAGGAATTGCCAAAAGAAAGAGATTTGTTGCTGGATTTCGCGGCGGATCCGAGTTCCCTGAACCAGGAGCTCGAGGACCTGCTAGCGAATTACGGACCCGCTATTTGGGGCAGGGATGCGGATCGCAGCTGTTTACTCACGCCGGATCCGACTAAGAAGACGTATAACAAAGATCTGTTTTACGAAGAGCCGGAGCATAAGGATATGTAAGTTGGGATGGTCAGGTGTCAGGTGTCAGAACGCGCGCTAATCCTGTTTTAGTCTCAAGATTCATCTGCATCGGTGGATCATCATCAAAGCTTGCTATTACATTCGCAACATGAAGCTGAAGAGGCCGTCGGGTGCGAATGAGTATGATCAGCTTGCCGATATTGATGCAGAAGGCCTTGTAAGTTTTCATGTCATGGTTGGTGTTGTCATGGCTAATACACGGTAGTCACCGCATGGGACGCCACAGTCACTCACCCCACCAGATCCGGATACTGTTGCAGGCGCTGACCTTGACGTTAAACCCATTAATCTGAAGAAGCGCAAGAGCAATGCTCACCTCACCATGTCTGACGATGAAGATCCTGAGGCTTCGCCTGTCAAAAGGCCATACAGCACCATGCCTGTGAGCCGTAAGGGCAGCCCAAGGAAGTCACTCAAGTCACTGTATCCTGCCGGCCCGGGCAGCATGGAGAACATACCTCCCATGCCGACGCACATGCATCGGTTCTCGCCAGCACCAGGAAGCGCATCCGAACCTGCACGGATACAGCTCAGTCCTCTGTCAAACAACGACTTGAACGGCGTGTCAAGACCTTCTGCTATCACCCAAAGCTCCGCACCCGCAGGCTTCACGGCTGTCAACAATGGAGGTTTCACTGCTGTTAACAACACGCCCCCACCCAGTGAGCCACCTCGAGAGCCAACACGGGAAGTATCCCGAGAACCGTCGAGAGAAGTGCATCGACCCCCTCCTGCTATTGGACATCGTCACAGCAACAGTTATACGAGCCCATATGAGCCGTCTTCACGCAGTGCTGCCATGGCTCGATCTGCTACAGAAACTCCTCGATCTGCACCGCCAGCTACTCCTACTCCAGCCTCGAATCAAGGGTTCCAAGCAGTGAACGCATCTTCAGCAGCTAATGGAGCAGGTGGACATATGAAGAGGGAGTCTCCTGCCGTTCAGCCTCCTCAGCATACGCATATCGCTCCACAGCCACAGCAATCGCAAGCGCAACCTCAAGCACAACCACAGCAGCAACAGACACCGTCTCACCCTTCACACCCACATCAGGCATCACCGCATGCACATCATCCTCAGCATACGCAGCTACCGTCACATCCGCACATCCAGGCTCAGCAACAGCCTCCCCAACCACCGAGTCGATCTAATACCCCGAGCCACCCCTTCGGCCGTTCTCTTGCACCACACCCTCGCAGTAGATCTAGTACACCACATGCGCAGGCCGCACCTAATCCGCCTTCCATGGCACCTAATAAGCAGGTTACCTCTGCACCCGCGATCCAAAGCGCACCCGCATACGGCATACAACTCGTCCCAACCCAAGACGCACCCCCTGCGCCCTCGAGCAAACCCCGAGCCCCCTCAAACCACAGCCAACCCGCCGCCGCTGTACCCCAACACACCTCACCGCACCAACCCGTGCTGAAAAGCCACCAACAACCGCCTCAACCCCCCGAAACCGCACACGTCGTCCAGCCCCCACAAACACAAACCTTCCCCCGCGGCTCCGTCTCAACCGCCGACCTCCGCCTCCTCCAATGCGAAGTCACCGCCGGCCTCTTCACCTTCTTCTACCCGCGCTCCACAATGCCGCCCGACGAAGCCAGCCTCCTCGTCCGCATGCACACACTCTGGTACCACGGAGAACCGCTCTTCCGCACCGAACTATCCACACACTACGATCTCGTGTCCAAGATCCTGACTGCATGGCTACACGAACGTCAAGCCATCGCTTCCCTGCGTCACAGCATGGCTGCCAACCCGGGCGTGTCTCACATTGGTCTTGTGGATCGGCTGCTTGCTATGAACGATCTCAGGGCTATGCGGTTGAAATGGAAGAATATGAGTAGTATTGATGGATTGAGTCCTGAGGATCTACTTTGCATGGCTTTTAGGGTCATGACGAATACAGAGGGGAGCGAGTATATGTTTAAAGATGGGTTGGCGAGGCTGGAGCTGGGTGTGTTTGAGTTCTTGAGGAGCGAGGATGCGAAGATTGTCATGCAGCGGAGGGATACGAGGGCGGGGTAATGTGAAGTTGGTGGGGTTTGAGGCAGTCTGGCGTTCTCTGGCGCTCTTCTCCTTGTGTTCCTTCTTTCATCTTCTCTCATCCTCTGTTTCTTTGCTTCTGCGATCTGCTTCGGTTCTCGTACCCGTTCGCATGCCATTTCTCTTCTCGATTCCGATCTTTCGTTACCTTGTACTAATGCCACTTAGCGTGGGTGGATGGGGTCCTTGCGCATGTTCCCTCGTTTTCTGGCGTTGCTTGCTTTTAAACGTATTAGCGATGGCGTTTGGGATTACCTCTTTCGTTCGACTATTACTTTTTCTTTTTCTGTGTTCAATACGAAAAGCGGGTGTGGGTTTCGATATAGCTTGTGTTACTAAATTGGTACGAATAGTCGTTGTAATCGGGTGGTGGGATCGAGATTGTGGTGCGTGGTAATGATTGTGCGATACGGAGGTGGTGTAGTCGGCTCCTATCGGGGAATGAAGCTTGCATCAATCACAGTATGCATGTACCGAAGTTGTGAAATTATATTTTGTTCAATGCTGCATGCTACGAGACCCCGTCTCCCACTCGCGCAATGACTAGACGTGATCGTCTATTGGCGGTCTGGACCTATGAGGTCGTCTGACCACACGTCCTCACGTGCGCTTCATGGAACCTAGCCAATACGCATCATCGCGAGTTCCGCCCACCCACCCCCAACGACGACACCATCTTTACGCGTCCTCGCCCCTTGCGCCCCCCCTCAGCCTTCTCATGCGAACTTAACAGGGATTAAACCTGTCCCGCTGCGATGCGCCTTCCCGGCGGCCGCCCGCCGTAGCTGCTTCCGGAACCTTGTTCCTTCCCATCTGCCTCATGACACCCTCGAGGCGCGCCCATCCGGGCACTCACCGGTAGTGCCCACGCACCCTTACTGCCATGAGCGGCCTCGTGGATGCCCCACGCGCTCGCTGTAGCCGCACACCAATTCATAGCTGTGTATCATGGACGGCATATGATCCCACCGTCTCTCGCTTGTCTTATACTACACGCGTAGTTTTGGCGCTATGGTGCTGAGACTCTTTGTGCCGCCTGGTATGTCTTACAGAACATGATGTAGAGAAGCAGTTGCTAATAAAGTGGTGCAGGTGAAGGGCAACATCGCCTTATTCCCAAACGCCCTGATCCCATCGGTGCGAATGCAACTCCTCAGTATGCCGTTATTTCCTCGACCGTCCTCGCCGCCGCGTATACGTCCTTCGCCTCGAGATATGCACAGAGTGTGACGCCTACGAGGCCGATGTCGAGGCCGGCGGTGTTCATACGGGCTTCGGCACGCCTGGGTGTTTGGGCAGGCGTGGCTGGAGCGACGCTGAACTGGTATTACTACTCTGCCTTTGCGGATGTGGTTGTGTCGAAGAACGTACCCGAGGTCAAACCCTGGAAGCTGTATGAGCGGACGGAGAAATATACCGTTGACGATGGTGCTCTGGCAGGTGTGGCTTTGGGGCTGGCTGTCTCGGTGCCTTCGCTGTTTATGCGCCGGCCTGCTATACCTAGGTGGACGCGCTGCTTAGGCATGACGAATATCGGCGCTTGCGCAGGTGTGCTGGGAGCGCATGCATATTTTCAGTACACTGGAGAGAGGCAGGAGGCTTATAAACACTTTGGTCGACATGTCAAGCGACGGTCACTCGAGTTCTGGAGCATTTTCTGGGACCCGGAGCTCATGGCGAGCCTCGACCCCATCATGCAGCAATACGTTCGACACAACAGCCTCTGGTACACACAGTGGCTGCCACAGGAGGCCTTTGAGCGAGCAGAACAGGACGTGGAACTCCGAGACAGCAGCGATGAGCACACGAAGGTTCTCGCAGCACGTATCGAGCAGCAGCCACCGTTTTACATCACGCCCGTCGACTATGCCGAAGACCTGCGACGCATCAACATAGAAAGCACGCTGGCTAGCATGGAAGCCATGGAAGCGGACAAGAGAGAACTACTCCAGGAAGCTGAGTACCTGATGCATATCAATGCACAGCAGAAATACGAGTACTGCCACATGAACCCCACGGACGATGATGAACGTCAAACCCGCCTCCAGCAAATCCACCTCGTCGACGTAGCATATAACCGTCTCCGCGCCACGGCCCACGAAATCGACGTCAAGCTCACACACTGGCGCATGTCCCTCAGACATAAAGCCATCTGGGAAGCAGGCCAAACCACCGCGACAGGGACGGATAGACCTGCCGACTGGGTACCCGAGCCCCAATACGTATCATCCGCGACCGGAGCCATGGCCCCCGCCACACACAAACCGACATACTCAATAGGCGAGATAGAAAAGATGCATTGGCAGATCTCCGCAGAGGTCAAGACGTTTGAGGATGGTTGGAAAGATGATAGACATCCGAGGGATAAGAGGGAGAGGTGGAAGAAGGATGCGGAGGATGGGAGGAAGATTTTGAGGGCGGCGGATGCTGTATTGTTTACGTTGCTGAGGGCGAGGGAGAGAGTTGATGGACGACGTGGTGGGATCGTGGAAGCGGGGGTGGATAAGGAGATGGTGGTGGAACAGAAAGAGGCAGAGGAGGGACGCGAGAGGAGAGATGGTATTGTTCCGGCAACGGCAGAAGTGGCGGAGTTACAAGAAGGTCCTCTGCTTACTAAAAAACAGGTTGAGAAGTCGAGCGTGCATGGAGTGCAAGCGACGAAAGTATCTGCTGGGGCTTTGGATAAAGATAAGTCGTGAGAGTGGACTTGGTGAGGGTGAGGGTGAGGGTGAGTTGAGTTTATTATTCAATGTCCAAGTCATTGTTGAAATGGCATCGAAGAAATCGTACCAGAAGTGAGGAATCGATCTAGTCCACACTCGTCGAATGTGGCTCTGTTGTCTGTGAATGTATAGAATGAATTTGACTTTCCTTCTAAAGATGAATTGGGCGGGCGTTGAGAGTTTCGTTGGGCGGATGTGTGGGTTATGTGGTGTAGGGCACTACTACTCAGCTTTCTACTTCTTTGGCACGGTACTTGTCTGTCTCGAGGTTATTTTCTCGTCTTCAGCATCCGCTGATTGTTGCCTTTTCTATATGTCTTCTCACCATATCTTTCTCTGTGAGTCCTTGTCCACATTCACATTCACGACTACATTCCCTACCTCCCTCTCGAACCTCAAGTCACCAGATTCCCTAGAGTCTACATTCCTCTCCACGATCTCGGCCGCGCTCGCGCAAGTGTACACATCGATGTCCGGCTCGCCGGAGAGTAACGCTTCCGCTCCATATATCGCCACTGTAGTTGCCAAGTGGATGGCATGAGGAGGGCTGTTTCGGGGGTGACTACTTGGATATATCCCTAGGTAGGGTGGCGATGTTCGGAGATCAAGATTGTAATACAGAAGACACCTGCACTGCGCGTTATGCTTTTACTTGAGCATTTCAATGTTCATGAAAGCAATGCATCACTTCAGCCTCGTCTTCGGCCCTTCACCTTAGCCACTGGGAATTTACCACAAAAGTCTACATATTAGTACCGGTTCTAACTACGTTTGAACCTAGTGCTAGCGTAAGCTGCACTGTTCAACTTATCTCCAGCCATGTCCCTACTACTATCGCGTTGCCGATCGAGATACCAGCCTTAATTGAACCGGCGATTTGGTTCGGAGCTTTGATTCACATCGCAATTTGATTCCCCATCACCACCACCGGCAGTTGCCTTCAGTACCGTGAGATCAGCGGAATGTCAGCTGAAACACAGACACTCGAACCTTCCATGGATGTCAGTATCAGCACCTCACGTTTCTCCTGTCAAATGTCTCTACTAGCCGCGTACCTGCGCTACCTCATGAGAGCAGGAATACGGAACCAGCTAGCTGTGTGGAGCTAGCACACGGTTCAACCGCGGCTTTACAACGAAAGTACGAACCACTGTTAATACCAAACACACGCACTAGACCTCGGGTTATTACTCATGCGATGCGTGCGTGCACCGCTTGTGGCCCTGAGTGGGAATCGTTTTGGCTGCAGACGACATATATACGCCTTCGTCCCGTCACACAATGCTGATCATCTTCGAAAACCAACTACACGTCAGTTAAAACAGCAATATGAAACTTTTCGCTCCTATCATTCTTGCCTTGGCCGCCGCGTCCGAAGCCGCGTTTTGTAATGGCGGTTGGGGATTACCGGGTGGTTCTACATGTCCTGGTGCCTACGTAAGTCTAGTCCAATTCCCTTCCACACCTGACATCTACGCCTATTCACCGAAAACAACCCAGCTAACCCATCTCTCAGCCAAACTCCTTCTGCGTGAGTCTCCAATAGAACCGCAAACGAAACAAGTTTCAACCTCTAACATGACATATGTGTAGTGCCAGAGCCCTGGAGCGCCTAGCAGGAACTTTCCTACCTTTAGGAATTGCGTTTACCCTGGTAGTGGGGGGAGGCCGAGTCTGAATGGGTGTGGTGCTGGTGGTGTAAGTGATCCAATCTTGTTTATCGTGGAAAGGAAGAGGCTAATGATTTTGTGGATAGACTATCAGCTGCGTGAGTAATAAAGCGAAGGTTTTGAGTGGTGGTGTGCTAATGATTGTAGTGCGGTTGATTCCGTCGCTCGTTATTGTGGATCTTTCGAGACGTTCTCGCTGTTGGTGTGACTTCCAACTTGCTGCTTGGGCAGAAAGGCTTCTAGACATTAGACTTCACCTTTTTAATAGATTGTGCTGTGTTACTTCGTTGCAATGTGTTTACATTCGGTTTCTCAGTGGAGTAAACTCATATGTGCGAAAAGGTTGTGGGTCGATGTACTGATCACAGCCAACGTCTTCTCCAAAATCATGTCGAGAGGGAACCATGTCCCTGTCGATGATCATACCATCTGGTCTCTCCATGACTAGCTCCGCATCCAGTGGGTATAAAAACCTCTTTACCGGCTGTTCACTTCTCTTTCCTACCCTGTCAACGTCCTGTCTCCAAAATCAAAAAACATAAACCAAGAGGACCATGTCTCCTCTGTTCTTTCCAAAGAACAGAAGTCTTGCACATGTCGTATTTTTTTTTAAGTATGAACCCAATGTCGTGGGTAGATCCAAAAAGAAAGCCGAAATGGCATACATGGTTGTGCGTGCGTTCAAGATGAGCTGGTCGGCAATCGATGCAACAAAACCCGTCTTCTCTGTTCTTAGAAGGTCTCTGCCGTTGATTGTACCGCTTCTCTTTTATCAACGAGCTTGATCTCCAGTGAGCATGAAAGACTCTCTTCTGGCTGCTCATTCCTCTTTCCTACACTTCCAGACTCTTACCCTAAAAACCAAAAGAAAATTTGCATCTATGCATGATTTTTTCGTCCTCTCGAAAGAAACAAAGATGGCTGTCATATCGTATCCTGTCATCTCTTAGCTCGATACGACTTGAGCACGAAAAAGGGCATCAATTTCATAAATGTCTGGGCGTACTTCCAATATGGCAAGACGAAAATTCTATGTTGGCAATTCTAAATTCTCCTCGCATAGTATTCCTATTACATTTACACTACTTCCGAAACACAAAGGCGACTCCTAACCCAATTACCAAAATTTATCATTCACTTTACACCCTGTCCCATGCACCACCTACCCATAACCACCTACTTCGCACAAACCTGTCCCTTAGCCGCAGCAAGGTTCTTCTGATTCTGCATCGTGCCATCCATAACCTCCTGGACCAACATAGCAATCGTCGGCGCATCAGCGGCCGTTCCCTTGAGACTCTGCACCTGTCCAATCTCCTTGGTCTGGGCTCCAGCTACAATAGCCAGGCCGTCAGCTGCGGGGCTCTTGATTTGAGCGGCAAGCTTCTGGTTGTTGGCTCGGATGTCGACGCCCCGCTTTTGAATAGCGAGCACGGAGGTTTGAGTTGTGTTGAAGCCCGCGGTGCCGGCTTGGAGCTTTAGGGCGTAGACGCTGTGGGGATGTTAGAGAGAGAGGAGTTGGAGGGAGAAGTGATGGCTTACCCTTTGAGTTCGGCGGCTTGGATGTCGAGGTTGGCTTGGATGCCCTTTGCGAGCTTGGACTGGATGTCGGCGCAGTTGCCGCCAGCTCCCTGGCCAGCTTGAGGCGCTTGGGGAGCCTGAGGTGCTTGAGGAGCCTGGGGAGCCTGGGGAGCCTGGGGAGCTTGAGGCATCTTGGGAGCCTGAGGAGCCGGTGCAGCGAGAGCGGCACCCAAGAGGCAGAGGATGGCGAAGGTCTTCATGTTGACGTATGTATAAAGCGATGGAGAACAATATAAAATATTAGAATAAAGATAGATGGTGTTGAAAGAGTGTAAATAAACTAAAGCTCAGCTCACACCAGGTGAGTAGGAAGCGATCGTAGAAGTAGGCGAAGTATTTGAGAGTGGATTTGGAATGAATATCTCCATCCTTCGACATCCCATCCCTCTCTTATACATCCCCATCTCCCTTCCCGTCCCTCTCCAAACTCACCCGCCCAACACGTCGGTACGTCAGCAAACTCGGACCGACACAACTCTCATCACCTCGCCGCGCAACCCTCTCACAACATGCACCTCAGCACCACCACCCGTCAACCTTATCACCTACCTCTACCTACTTGCCCGAAACGGGCCTTCTTCACATCTCTCTCCATCTCTCCATCTCAAGGAGAGCAATTAATGCGGAGTTCGTAGCTCTGTCGTTGGATTCGCGCGGTCAGAAAAAATTGGAGACGGCCGTGAGACGGGAAACGGGGGAGTCAGCGTCGCAGATCTGGAGTGGAAACAAATCGGGCCGTGGTGGGCCGGTGGATGCGGGTGCACGAGGCTTATGAAAGCTTGTCAGATGGCTGAGCGAAACGTTCGAGAAGGTGTTCGAGACGTGTTCGTGATGGGTTGACGTGTGCGGGATAGAGTTGGGGATGGTGAGGTGGAGTTTGAGGATGCGGGTTGGCGGCGAGAAAGGGTCTAGGACGCATTGGGATGGCGCGCGGAACCTGGGCACCAGGCGCTTACTTCGAGGCTGCTGCGTCTTCTGCATCACCACAACAACACCTGGGCGCTTTTCAAAATTATCAAAAGCTGGAGGAGCTAGCCTTATGGTGCGGCCGTCTGACTTGGGTTTACTGCTACCTTTCCCACGCGGAGGTTCTCTTTACAAAAACCTATCATCGTACTTTTCATGGAGCTGCTGAGCTACGTGTACCATAACATTGTGTATCCATTCAATGACATGACGCAAATCGAGATGATCTCAAGATCATTCCATGTTCTGTTTTCTCGTGTTCTAATTAAAAATCCATTCTTGCGCACGGCATGCACTCCTACCATACCCATGACGCTACTACCGCGAGATGTCTATAAATCCGTCCTTCCATCCTCTCCTCTTCATCCTCTTTATACCACATCTGCATGTTTATCTCCAAAATCTACGAACGGAAACCCCATGCTGAGTTTCGCCTATGGCGAGTTCCTCTCTTCCTCGAAAACTGCAGACATTCTCGAGCATGAGAGGGCTCGCTTAATCGACATTACCTACCAAATCCAAGAAATTGCCTACCGATGAGCGCGCTTGCGGACTCTGAGTAGGGTAAGGAAATCAGAAACTGTATCCGAACAGAAGAATGGCGACGTTCTCTCCTTTCTCCAAAACTATGCAAACCGACTGAATGAGAAGGCTCGTCCGCCATCATTGCATACCAAAACAACCGAATCATTGTCCCATGAGCGCGCTCGTCGACCGGAAAAATACCCCAACAACGCTCCATGTCGTCGCTTCTTCCTTACACCTCTCACACATAGGGTCCATCTAGCCAAAATATACCCTTGCTTATGGCCATGTCCGTCCAGCAGCCCGATCCACTAAAAGTCGTCGTACCCTACAGCCGATGTGCAAAGCAGCGACAACTCGAACTCATGTCTCAAAGACACCAAGCACTATGCGATGTCAAAGAAACCTAAGATCAAGACCGTCGACGATATGGAGAGTGTCACGACTAGTGTATGGGTATATAAACGCTCCCTTTGCCCCTCTTCCTCTGGGTATCTTCTCTACACTTATGTATCCGAAATACCAAAAACCCCATCTTCATGGCTGCGCTGTGTTGTCCAAAAAGCCAGAGAACTCGTAGCAATGGGTGCCTCTCATCCTCTTCTGCGCCGATGCATCAAAACATCCATGCCACCTTCGCATGAGGAGAACCTCCTTCTCTGGGGATACATCAAACACCGGCGAGAACTGCGACATGAAGAGAACGTTACCCGTCGAGCTGCAACCTGCAAGACACAAAAAGAGAACCTGGTCAAGTTTATGTGTCCGCGGTTCGGCGTGAGCCCCGAAACACCATAAAGTTCCGCCTCTACTCACATGTCTGCTTCCAAAGGTGAGGACCCACAGCTTCATGGCTTTGCCTGCGGTCGTCTCCGCATATTGATCTTCAAAACACGTCTTCATGACGGCACGTGGCTCGCGCTCTCGTGACAACGGCATACTATAAAAGATCCCGCGAGTCCAGTGTTACGATCTACTCGTTCAAACCACTTGGATCGAAGAGTTCGTGATCAAAAACCTTTGATTTCATGCTCATGACCCTGCTGGTGGTGTGCGAAATCCTTATACGAATCACAAATGTTGAGTACGACTTACGCCAAGTCCATAGACTGGATGTGATAAGGAATGATGATGATAACCACCATCATCATTCCCATAGTACCGACACTCCAACCCCGTCAGCAAGCGACACATGAATATCAATTCTTGTATCAATCACACATCACCGTCTGAACACCATTGCAATTATACTTTTTATTATCAAGCGCATACTAAGCTACGTGAGACGCCATCCATCCATCCCAATTCCGAAGGAATAAGAAAAACTACAAGACCCTCCTCAAGCCTACCAGGAGGTCGCAGAGGGGATATCGTCGTGATGCTAATGTTACAGGTTTCCATTTTCCGCCTATCCGTACGCAGATCGTAAGGTCGTGAAGTGATGCGTATGGCAGTCATATCGAGAGAAGATATGACTGAACGCTGCTTATCGGAATGTTGTGAGATGCTTACAACTCCTGCTTAGCAGAGCTGGCGCTAGCGGCGGCAGCATCGTATCCGCTCTGAGCAGACTTGGAGGCAACCGACGAGGCGCTGGAAGCGGAGGAGGAGGCAGCGGCGTTAGCGCTGGCAGCAGACTTGGAGATGGAGGAAGAGGATGAGGACGCGGCCTTGGCAGCAGCACCGCTAAGGGAGCTGGCGCTGGAAGCGGCGCGGACGGAAGCAGAGCTGGCGCTGGATCCAGCAGCGTCAGTAGCAGAGGTAACGCTGGCCTGAGCGAGACCGATCTGCTGCTTGACCAAGTCGGTGTAGTAGGCAAAGCCACCAGTGGCAGCAGCGTACTGTTGACCGACGTTGGAGGTAGCGGCACCGTAAGCGGAAGCACCAGAGGCAGAGACGGAGCCGGCAGAGGCAGAGGCGCTGTCACCGTAAAGACGGGCACGGTGCTTGCGGGCGAGAGCCATGAGCTCGTTGCGCTTGGAGCCCTGGGGAACCTTGATACCGTTCTTGTCAGCCCACTCCTTGATCTGGCTGTCAGACCAGGAGTCGAGAAGAGCGTCGCTGAGGCTCTGCTGAGCGTTGGCAGCAGCGGAAGAGACGGAAGCGTAGGCGCCCTGGGACTGCTGGCTGGCAAGACGAGACTGGCGGCGGAGAGCAGCGATCATCGAGTCGCGGGTGTTGGGCTGGGGGACGTTGTAGCCGCGCTCATCGAACCAAGATTTGAGGTCAGAGTCAGACCAGGAAGCGTAGAGCCAGTCACCGGGGTAGTTGGCAGTCTCCTTGGCCTTCTCGGCTACAGACTGGTAGTTGTCACGGACGGCAGCGAGGAGAGAGTCACGCTGGCGGGGCTGGGGAACGGGAATGCCGTGCTTATCGGCGAAAGCCTTGAGCTGAGAGTCCGACCAACTGCAGATTGTTAGTATCTGTGTTGAAGATAGGTTTCTGGGTACTCACGAGTCGAAGATCCAGTCCTTGACACTACCATAGGCCTGGTTCGCGGAGTCCTCGGTCTCGGTCCAGTACACCTTGACCTGCTCAGCGAGGCTCTTGGCGTCCTTCTCGGTGCCCTTCTTCGCCTGCTGGCCCTTGAGGGTCAGGTAGTTCTGAAGGGTCTGCGCATCCCAGCTTGTGTAGGGAGTGACAACCTTGTCGTTCCAGTTGGCCTTGACAGTCGACTGGAGGTTCTTGCGGTCAGAGGGGCTGGGGTGGGGAATGCCGTTGTCGCTGAGCCAGCGCTCAAGCTCGGTCTCGTGCCACTTGTCGTAGACTGCTTCCTGGCGTCAGTATCCTGCTGCATGACGCTATGGGCTAATCAAAACAAACGGGAGGGGTTCTGTACTATACGCACCGGCGCTTCCAAACCAGCTGTTGGCCGTTGCCGAGGCAGCAAGGGACACCACGAAGGTGGATGTAAGGGAGAACCTCATGATATGTGGCTGCCGATGTGAGGATGTGCTTGATATCGATTAATGAAGCAAAGACGAGGGTTTGAAGGGTAGGCAAACTCGGTAGAAGGGTGAGGGTCAGAGGGTAGTGGTGAGCTGCGAGTTTATGAGGGGAGGGAACAGACAATGGCGGCTAGATTGTGTGCGTGGGAGTGACGTAGTGCTGCACGTATGGAGCTTGGGCAAACAAGATCCCCAACGCGCCTGCCTCCCAGAGCAGCCAATGAGGAGCTATGGCCACATGCAACCGCGTCTTTTGGCTGTGCGCAATTGTGAGATCGCCTTTCAGGAGCTCGGTCTAGGCCCTGCATATGTTGAACGTTTTCGCAGTAAGAGAACTCCGAGGCCTGTCATTCTTGTTTGGAAAGATAGAAAGCATCATCGTGGCACAAGTAGTGCAAAATAGCGCCCCTCTGTTGGGCGTTGTGTCGCAATGGCATTTCAAAAAATTCCCATCACGACGACAAATGCGGGGGCGATCCACACGCTAGCCCCCTACGTCATGCCTAAACATGCACAAAACTTATGAAGCCAAGCCTACTTCCAGCGTTCTAGCGACGAATACATGGTACAAAAACACGTTTATGTCGCAGCCTAGGTTTGATGAATGTTGTACATTTCACGAGACTTCGGCGAGTCAATTCCAGCTAACTGTACACTATCCTAATGTCCGAACATTCACCCGCCCCTTGCTTATCCTCGTACGCCTTCGGAGCCGCTTCGTCCACCTTCGCCTGTAGATGTATTAGCAACATGCATAATGCCCTTGGTAAAGCTATGTCATACCTTTCCAGAAGCCACCGGGGACTTTGTCTTTCTCTGCCTCCTCATTGCTGACCTTTTCATGCGCCTGTTCCGCCCTGTTATCCATGTCCTTGTTGTGTTGCTTGACGTCCTCGCTCTCTTCTCCAGGAGCGGGAGGGTTTTCGTTGAGTATTTTGGGTTTCGCACCTTTGACTTCGCTGGGTGAGGGTTTGTTGTCCTGGGCCTGCTTGACGGCTGGCTCTTTGCTGTCCTTCATTTGGCGGGCCGATGTCGAGAATTCGCGCTTGCCCTTGTTCGAGGAAGGAGCTGGTGACTCTGATGTAGGCTTGGGAGAGTCATTCTGGCTCGAGTTGCTGTCCTTGTTCGGCGACGACGAAGATTTGCCTTGGGCGACCTTGGGGGGTGCGGGGCCGGGGTGCTCGAGGTTCTCGCTGGGGTTGGCGCCCTGCTTCTCGGGGTTCTCTCCAGCTGGGTTGCCCTTACCAGAGCCGTAATCTGAAGTCGCGAAACGAACTTGGACGCGGGCACGGGGAGCCGCCGAGAGGGCTGCGGGCCGTAGTGCTGCCGAGCGCAGCATTGACATGGGTCGTAGGAAGCTCATGATGTGAATTGGTAGGATGCAATTGAAATCGACGAAGATTCTTGTATTGTGAGATGTGTAGTTTAAAGTTGAGGTTGCCCGCCAAACGTAGTGTTCTAGAGCTGCAATAAGTCCAAGCTCGTTGTTGACGTCATGGTTTCCTCAAGTGCTAAGCTTCCAGCGGCAACGCACGTCACAGGAGGCTCGCATAACCACATCTGCAGTGCCGCAGCGACGATCGACTAGCCTCTCAAGCATCAGCCATTCACACGATACTGCACTTCAGCCGCCACTTAGTGTAGATAAGACCTTGTTTGTGGGATTTTGAAGCCTGTTATGGTGACGGAGAGGTGCATTGCATCTCAAGCTTCTCTTCTGCAGTAGCCAAACACATGCCAATGACCATCGAGGAATATCATAGCAAACTCTCCGTCTTCGAGCTCACTGAATTAAGTCTACCGCAGGCGTAGACTATCCATGGGGCGTGCGATGCCATGCTGTGATAAGCGTGCACTAGTACTGCGATGACGCGGAGCGAACAGCGAGCCACTTACGATGTCTGCAATACATACGTTTCTATGAACAAAGTTGCTCTAAGAGAAAGGATCACACAATGACCGGAGATCAATAATGAGACGACGGTCGCCGGCATGTGCAAGATATACTCGAACACTCTTAGGATGGGACTACCCTACCACTCACAGTAAACAACACGATGAACCTTCCTCTCAAGACCCGGATAATGACAATCCGTGATATCACCAGGATCCTTCTTCTCTTCAGCCTCTTCACATCCCACATTCTTCCCTTCACCCATACTAGGACAGTAAAGCACACCCTGATTAGTCCCATCGCTCAGGTATTCGCAGTCCTCTTCTCCAAATAGTGGCATGGTGAAGGTGCCATACGGCCACGGCGGGTCTGACAGGTGAGATGGCTCTGACCATTGTCGCGAGACATCGTTGAGGATGGGTACACTGCAGCCGTCAGCCTGAGTGTTGGGCTTGGTTTCGAAGAATGTCCAGTTGTTGTAGTCTTCGCCACGACCCTTCGTGTTCCGGAATATCACCGATAAAGCTTTAGTCGCAGGCTTGGGTTGAGGTGGCGGCGGAGGTTGCGATGTAGAGGGTGGCTCGAGCGCTGCTGAAGATGATTTCGTCGTGCTAGGCTGGGCTGGTGCCCACGTAAGAGACGGAGTCTCCGACTTTATAGAAGACTTTGAAGATGGTGATGATGTGACTATCGACGACGGCGGTAGGCTTGAGCTTCCACCAATGAAGCTGATCATTGATGGCTTGACTGTTGTCTGGAGGGTGGACGGAGTAGGCACAGTCGAAGCTGGTGATGGGATGGATGGTACCGGTGATACCGACAAGCTGTTACTGGGTCGAGCACAAGTGTCGTCATCTTGACGTCCCATCAAAGACTCGTACTCTTTCCACTCTACTTCGTCCCCATCCGTCACCTCCCTCCCTCTGAGCAAGCGCGTGTCTTTACCACTGGATGCGACGGACCGTTTCTTTGCCTGCACGACCTGATGCTGGAATGGCTGCCATGTGTCTCTGTAACGGTAGGTAAGAGCATCCTCAAACCAAAGCTCTATCGCCGCAGCTTGCTGCTGATTGCAGTCGCCTTCTGCTGATACGAGAGCTGCTGCCGCTGGGTCATACTGAATGTAAATTTTGCCTTTGGGGGTTCTATTATCGTCATCTCTCCCAGCCGGAAAGTAGGGAATGGTAAGTGTGTCACTTCGCCCAAGAATGCTGGTCAACAAATCTTTGATCTTAGTGACTTCGGATGGAAATTGAACATCGTCTCTGGCCGGATTTAAGGCATGATCCCGATACGGCGTGATGATGAACGCACGTACTTTGTTCGCTTGGATGTTTTCAAAGTCACCGCCGGGTCCAGTGAATGTTGTGAGACCTTCGGGGAACTCTGGACTTCCATCTCGTAGAACGTTCAAGACATCACCTTGAAAATTCTGTGGGTATTTCATGGAAGGTATTTCCCAGATGTGGGTAAGATACATCCGTTTGCGTGAGATGACCACAACGGATGTGCAACCATATAAGTTTACCAGGTGCCAATCGTCCGCTGTACTGCCCAATGGGAACGTTAAGCCAGTCGTTCCGACTCCGAGTGGAAGAGAGCCTTTAGGACTTGTGGCGATCTGGACGACAAGCCAAGTCCCAACAGCACCTAAACAAGTTAATAAACCCTCAGTGCATATGGTATTCAGATATATTTGGCTGGATGTAGTCATCCCAAGTAGTACTTGGGCTTGAGTACATACCTTCGTCACCCCCTTGGGGAGGGCTTGAAAGAGTTCGCTTCGATATGTGGCTGGTAGACTGACTTGTCTCCACGGGTGCGAGCTCACGTGTAATCGATTGTGGCTTACTGAAATACGATGCAACGATCATCGAAGTTGAGAAAAGGGCAGTGTTCTCAAAAGCTATGGGTAATTCGGTCGTATCAGGTGCATTAGTCGCCAATCTTCGTACATTACCATTACAGTTGTCGCAATCGCGGGCGCATACCTGTCGACTAGCTGTTGTTGTAGTCGTCACTGTGGATGAAGAAGTGACACCAGTAACATCGCATTTCGTGACAAGCACCCCGCAGACTGTGGTACAAACGTGGCCTTGCGCCCGCCTGTTTGGCCCTTCTATAGTTGTAGTTGCAGTCGCTGTACATGTGATGTCGCAGTTGCTAACTGTCGTTAGGGTACAGGTAGAGGAGGAAGTCTGCGTAGGTTCTTCTGTCTCTGATGCCGAGTCAGAGGGATCGGAATTTTCATTCGGCACGACGTCGTTGAGAGCATCGAGCAATGGCTTGAGGTCGTCTTGCAGGCCCTTGATAGTATTTACTGCAGCAGTCGTTCCGCCGACAACTGCATCTTTCACCTTGTTGGTCGTGTTGATGACACAGTTCACGAGCGAGAATGCTGTCTTGAACAAGCCACCAAGCAAATCGCGCTCGCCGAGTATATTGGGCATGTCACGATCTATTAAGTTGTTAGCAAGAACAGTAAGATGTGTTAGAACGGCTTGATCGCTGCGCAGCCAAAGCGTAGTAAGAGGGATGCATACTAGTAAGAAGTTAGCAAGATATCTCAAAAGCTATGCGTGGCGGCTACTTCACCCTTGTTCGCTTCTTCGGCGTTTCCCAGAAACACACAGCTCGACTCCGTCTGTTGGCTTTGGTAGTTTGGCCAAGAAGCCAACCGCTGCGGGTAGGATAACGTTCAGCTCGTCTGTCACACTAATAACATGAGCAGCAGGATCCTCTATCCAATTCTGAAGAATGGGAAAAATTTCTGCGATGGCTATGGGGAGATCCGACGCGCTTGACTGAACTTCAGTTCCAGTAGGTACCAGAGTAGTGACTGGCAACGGAGGATTGGTAATTCCAGGAGGTAGTACTAGGCTAGTTGACGTTACCGATAGCAGTGAGGAGACAACGTCGGATACTGAACTAACTGCAGTAGGTTGCGCAGTCGGATTGAGGCTTGTTGCGCTACTGGCCGTAGCTTCGGTATTGGAGCTTGATGCAGTCGTTACGTTGGTAGTACTGGTCCCTCCCGAATGAAAAGTGGCGGCACCCGACAGGACTGGAGATAGCGTGGAAGACGAGGCGATAGGCGCGACCGAAAGGAAGCCTGAAGAATTGGAAGAAGTAGTAGATGCCGTTGACAAATACGTGCCCGTGATGTTATCCACAACCGTATCATTCTTCTGTGTCACCAAAGGGAGAGTAGCCAACGAAAGGCCTGAGGATACTGTGGTAGTTGATCCAGTGAGCTGAGTGGAAGGTCTGGCAATAGCGATATTACTGCTATTTACCGAGACGGGGAATGGCGCCCGACTTTGAGAGCCCACATTGCTGCCTCCGGTACCCGTACTGATCTGTGCCGTGATGATTGCGGGATAGATGAAAAGCAAAACCAGTGTATTACCGCTGCGTAGCAATTGCATAGTGACGGGATACGAATGGAATGATGGGGAAGCGTTTTGAACTCTCCCAAGATCATGATCGATGTTCAGCTTTATGTGTCATCTGGATGGACAGTGTGCTTACGCTTTCATCCACCTACAGTTCAATTGAGACCTTCTCGCACTGCCCTGCGGCGTCATTGCATGCGTTTCGTCCAGAAGTTGCAAGAAATCCATAGCGGTTGTAAGAACTTGTCGCAGATGTTCTAAACTCGGGACTGATGACATGCATTCTGCCTTGCGTTGCGCTGTCGCTTTCTACGCCGCAAAACAGCGTTGCTGCAAGGTGACATCTTGTCAGACCGGTCACCGAATCCAAGCAAAGACAGAGGCGGATCCTCTGTATCCGAAGAGTTTTGGCCCGTGGCGTAGCGACAGAACATTTTTGGGATAGGCCTTAATGGTCATTGGGGGCTGCCCAAGTGATTTGACGATGTCATCCGTCATGCTTGTGGAATGTACAGCCTTACTGCACCCTGACTGGGCCCAAATTCGCCTTTGAGATCAAAAACACAAAATGGCGTCGCAAACTCATTAGACGAGGAGAAGTGGATGTCGGAAGGAAGGCAGCGGTTGAGAGGCAGGAAGGATGGCCGCTTACCAGCGGCACGGACCATAATTCCAGCGCTAACCCTATCGCGACCCCATTTGCCGTCCCTGGGTAGCATCTGGAATAAAACGCCGCATACGCCGCATGGAAGCGTAGATATCATAGGATTCGATTAAATGTATTTATACCACAGGGTGACGCAGACCGTCACTCGATCACACCACTTGACTTCATCCTCTGGGCTGCATACCTAGCTACCTGGGGACATTCCTCCAAGGCTGGATTCATTATGCCACCCCATCTCGCATACTATAAACTTGGAGATCAAAGTAACAATCCGTGTTGTGCAATCTTCTTGCGAGCGTGCGGGACCAATAATGCGGCCGTTGCGTTAATGCTGGCGTCTGGTAGAGAGCCTGAGCTGTTGACATACGGGCTCAATAAAGCTATTGAATGCGATTATCTCGATCTGGCCACACAACTCCACACCGCAGGTGCCAAGTGGGACACACGCACAGTACACTACGCATCAGACTCCCACGAAGGGGTGAAGTGGTTGTTAGAGTGGGGGTACGACGTCAATACCAGCATCGCCTACGGCGCTGTGCTGCTCCCGTAAGTCTGCGCGACGAAGCCACTACGACGCCGATTTTTACGAAGACTGCAACAACTAGCTTACCAAAGATAGATTAGTTGTCAAGCGTAACGACGAACCGAGCATTCGATTGCTCTTAAAACTAGGAGCGAACCCCAACCTCGGGCCATCGAACAAGACAACAGCGCCAGCTATGAACATGCGTCCCATATCCAACTGTGGCCACACACTCAACGAAGCAGCCGCACATTGTAGCCCAGAAATATTCGCTCTTTTGCTCGCTCACGGTGCTGTGCTATCCAACTCCGCACCGCTCCACCATGCAGCGGGCAGTAAAAGCGAGAACAGAATTCCGATGCTTGAGTACCTAGTTGGAGAGCTAGGCCTCGATATCCACGGTATGGACAGTGGACCACCTATTCCGGACGAGTGTTGCGGACGCGAAGGAACACCACTGCACTGTGCTCTCCACTGGAAGCGATACGAAACGGCTAAATGGCTACTGGAGCATGGCGCCGACCCTGATAAAGGTTGCAGCTTGTACGGAATGTCAGCAAGAATATGGATTAACCACCTCCCTGATGAGAACGAACTTGTGACCCTGCTTCGAAAGTATCGAAAGAACGCGGGGGCCATCGCTCGCTTCTGATGAACAGGTTGGACTGCTAGAGTCAGATGTATGTATCATTGAGTCAATGAGATTGTACCGTTAGCAATGTGGTTTTGTGGAAACATAGCAAAGAAAGTTACTAGTACCCAGCTCACCAAACGAAGACTGCTACACACGCTTAACACGCTTTCTGCTACCCTCAAGCAACACATTCTTCCCATCTTCATGCCCACCATCACACTCCTCGAACTTCCTCTTAACCTCCCTCAACACCATACTTCTCAACTCAGGCGCCACACCTCCATCTCCATCCACCGTCCTACCCGTTTCCCAAGCCCCCTCAAACCTCCAGCCCTCTTTAAACACTACCTTCCCCTCCCCTTTATTCCCCCTCCCACTAGGCCACCCCTCCTTCTCCCACCTCTCACTCGGCACCTCACACCCCTCCCTCAGCGCCCCTACAGCCCTCTCCCACCTCGTAACTGTAGCTGCATAAACCGCCGTACCCCTAGTTGTCATATCCCCAACAACCTCCCTATACTTCGCCTTATCAGCGACCAGCCGCCTCACCCACCCCCTATCCGCTTCCACCGCCCCGTAAAACGCACAACTGGAAGCAGAAGGACGTAGAAGGGGGCATGTGGGACCGCAAGACCCGCGGGTGGCAAGGGGTGTGCAGTGAAGACAGTAGGCGCCGAGGGTGCGGTAGAGGTGGTGCATGTGTGTGCGGGTTACGAGGGATGCTTTTATTATGGATAGGGAGTGGTGGAGGGCGGTAATGCGGAGTAGCATTTGGGGAGTTGCGCGGGGTTGGCGCTTAGGCTTGGGTGGGGAAGGAGGGAGTAGGTCGAGCCATGATGTGTGGGTTCCTGTTGGTAGGGCGACTAGGGCGCGTGGCATAGTTCGTTCTCTGGAAAGTGAGCTGTTGCTCTGTCTGAAGAGGAGGGGTTTGTAGGATATTAGTGTTATATGGCCTAGATAATACGTGTTACGCCAGGGAGTACTTCACTGCAGTGTGAAGGTATGGGTCAGAGGAACAATACATTGTGGTCACGCTACAATGGCTCACTTCGAGAAGAGGACAGTCTTATCTAGCTCTTGCGACAGTAATGAAGAAACATGAGGTGAGGATGTACATTGTAGCAAGCGATTGCGTTGTGAAATTGCGTTTGAATTCGAGCACGTGTTGATGGACAGCGTGCTCCTGATTTCGGGATGATGTGTCCGGCTCTGCGCGAGATGATGTTTGCCAGTACCGGACGATCTAGCTTTGGCATTCAATCTTGTTCCACGACACTTACAACAGTGCGGTAGGAGTCTTCTTCTCTCCCAATATCTGATTAAATGTCGTCGGGACCCGGCGTTGCTCTTTCTTCATATCCCAAAGTTTCAACGGTTTTTCTCGTTCCTCACTAGTGGACTCTCGTATGTGCTGATGTGTATCCAGAACCGATGTCGCGCTGTGTCCCAGCTCACGACCGGCCACAGGAGTTAGCGGAACATCTTCGAAATCTGGCGAATTTGAGAGTTTGGCGAGGTTAAACGAAAGCTCATTGGGTGTTTGATCAAAGATAAAGCGGCGTAAAACTGGTGGCGTGCTCGCAGTGATTCGGATAACTAGAGCGTTCGAAGAAGTCTTCGCACGGACATGGGTGCTCTGCACCGTGCCGTCGTGTCTCTCAGCCTCTTTCTTCTTCTCTTTCGTGCTATTCCGCTTCACGGCAGCTTTGCGACTCACTCTGACGGGGTTGCTGCGAGGACCAAGAACGGAGTCATGGTTCTCAATGCTGTCGATTGTGGCGTCCATGCTGGTGTCCGTAGTTTTATCGATGCTAAAGCCCTCATGTGTTTTCTCCAGCCGTGCAGGGGCACTTCGATGCTTTTCAGCTTCCACATGTGAAGACCCTTTTTGTTGGCTGCCCGAACTTGACGGTAGATTGGCAATGCGCTGCTCATACCCATTATCATTCACGAACCAATCATATCGCACTTCAATATCGCGGTCACTATTCCCCCTCAGAAAATCTGCAACCGGCGACACGTTCCTCTGAAGTGGTGTTTCTCTCGATGCCATGTCGATATGATACGAATGTTCGTCGATCGTAGTAAGGGGAATATATCGCAATGCTCCGTATGATCGCCTTGCTCTTCGAATCGACACGTTGTTTGCGTACAAGAAACATCGTGAAGATATTATGTTTTCCAGAAGTTTGCGCAACATCGCGAACAGTTTATGATTCTGAGGTTCGTCACGCATGTTCAAGAGTCGTGTAGAGGATCGATGCGAGGTCTGTAATGTCATGGCGGAGATCTCATGAGGTCCAAGGTAAGAGCGAACGGTGCTGGGTCTTTCAAGTGTCAGCCTCCTCCTCCTTCCTCCACCTAACCTCCCTCTCCACTCCCTCTACACTCATCGGAACCCTTCGTCCCTCCCACCTCTTCCGCTCCTCATTCACCCAGCCCTCCAAACTCAACAGCCCCACGCACAGGAAACCCAGTACCTCTCTATCCGTATCAAACACCTCCCACCACTCACACTCCGGCATCTTAATCCCCGTCTCCCTTGCCGCAAGATATATACTCGCTGTCGCCAGCTCCGTCGGCTGGTGCGTCAGGTACAGGCATTGCGGACTCAACAATGCGGTATTGAGATGTGCAATCGCGCGTTTCGCTAATTCGGACGCGCGCGGGTGCGTGAAGATGTCGAGGGCTTGCATGTATGTTATACAAAGCGTGTATGGGTGTTGGACGTGCGTATTGAAGCCGAGGGTACGTAGGATGCGTTGTTCGGTTGTAAACAGCGTTGCGCGACGGCGCTCGTATGTCCCCTCGCTGACGTAGTATCCCTTTGTATCTTCGCCCGTTTTCTGAAGCTGTTCCATATCGAAGTATGTCACCGGCAGCGAATCCAGATACGCGTATACATTCACAAGACTCCGCGCAGACTTTGGATACGCAGAGAGCTTCGTGGTGAGGTACAGCGACGCGGCTGAGACTTGTTCTGCGCCGAATTCAGCGAGACTGCCGCCTTCGGGGCCGAGCCAGAAGCGCATGAAGACTACGATGGCTTGTGCGATTACTTCTTGCGGGAGGCGCAGCAGGATGCCTGCTGCTTGGGTGAGGCGCGCGCCGGCGAAGCGGACGGAGTCTTCGAGAGCGGGTGGGATGCCATCGAGTTGGGAGCCGGAGGTTTCGAGCTGGGCGACGGTTGCCAATGGGTTTGCGAGGGGTGAGAGTTGCATTTTGGAGGGTTGGAGTGGGGTAGGAGCGAACGCGACGGCGGTTTGATGGTGTGGGAGGTTTCGCGCGGAAAGAATTTGGGTTGATGCTATGGAGTTGCTGGAGATGGATGAGCCTCGGTACACTAACGGTCATCTTTCTTAGTCAACGACATCAACTCCACACACGGCAGAGACATATTACAGTTCCAGTTTGCGTTCTTCGTAAAACGAGGCCCTTCAGCAGCCATATTTGTTTGTATTATAATGGTTATGATCTGGCAAGCTTCCATCAAGAAACCGTCTCCTTAGCTCAATTGGGAGAGCGCCAGACTGAAGTCATCAGTCACTAAATCTGGAGGTATCGTGTTCGATCCACGAAGGGGACATCACCGTGCTTGAGCTTGCTCAAGATCTTTCGAACCAATCTTTTTGCTCAACTTTTGCAAATCCAACGGGCTTCACCGCCAGTAGACGATCAGGGTACAGGGTTGAGGGGGCTGGGGCAGTAGGTCCGTTACCCCTCTCTGCTCACTGCCTCATTTTTTTGTACATATCAAGCGAGAGTCACTCAGCCATTGCGCTGGTGCCACGTACTCTGCATACGCCTCACGATGACGAGGTGGATCTAAGGATCTCCTTTGGCTTACTCGCTCGGGGAGGTGGTTACGATTAGGATGTGGAGTCAAAAGGACGATTGCCTAAGCACTCCTATCAAGGGAAAGGATGAAGACTTTGAAGCTTACAACGACGCTACGCTTTCCAATCTGCACGTTTTGCCCTGTTGTAGGCAGCAGAAGTGCCCAGTCTCTTCTTAGTGTGAGGTGTATGTAGCCTTCTGCATGTCTTGGCTTCGCACACATAGTTCGGCTGATATTCAAACACGATGTCTAAAATCATCAAACATGTTTGACAAGTATTTGATAGAAAGGTTTCAAATCACTGCGCTGCTATGGGCTTGATATCAATTAGTAATACAGGATTTGGAATAAGACTGGTGTATACACTGTGAAACAATTTACAGCGACAGTAGGACGTGGATAACGATATTATTACTGTTCCTGGACTCTGCGACAGATGACTTTTTGACCTCTCCCTGACTCCCGCTAAACTACATCACATTACATCACCAATAGCAGGACAATCTGAAATACTTTTCTGAAATCGAACAAAGTTACAATAGCATTAACGCAATAAAATAACTGATTAAACGAGGGCGTAAAGGGTGGGTATCTTGCCGGCTAAATGCTATCCAAAAACCGCTAATCAACACGACTAATACACACAAAAGAAAAAGAACCTTTCGCGGTTTTTCGCTCGCGAAAGATAAAGGAGGGAGAAGGGTAACTCTAAACATTCCCAAAACTTCAAAAGATGACCAACCCAATAACCGAGAGAAAAGGAAAACAATCCGATGTATAATCCCAAAAACGCAAAGCCCAGAAAGTAGATGCTGAGTGAAGAAGAGGAACGTGTAGAGGACTGGAAGGAGATGTAAAACCCAGATGTAGCAAAAACGCCGGTCGTTATGTGTGCAACAGAATGCGATATGATCTAGTCGATACCAATCATGGTACCATCGCACCTCCATTCGTCCACCTCGACGTCCCGGGCTGCCGTGTTGGTAGCTTCGGGGTCGATTTGGACGTGAGTGAGCCAGGTGCCTACACGGTTCTGACCGACCTTGCGGCCGTCGCGAGAGAGACCGGCCATGGTGGATGAGGTGACGACAGGTGTGGATGCGGGTCGGACGCGAGGGGCGGCAACGGGGGCAGGCGCGGGCGCAGCACGGCGTGTGCTACTGCTGGTAAAGAAGGCACCACGTGGGGTTGACGTGCGTGGAGTGGAAGTGCGGGCTGCGGTGCGCGCAACGGATGCGGGCATGGAGCGGATGGCGTACGAGTCGTTCATGTGGTGGCCACCTGCGTTGCCGACGCCGTACATTTGCACCTCGGGCTCGGTGCGGCGGATGGAAGAGACGGTGGGCGTGGGGTTGAGGTGCAGTGAGTCGCGGAGGTGAGCGGACAGGCGGCGGGATTCCGGTCGGGGGAGGTCGCGTTCGCTGCGGTTGCGTGGGGTGCGGATGCTGGAGCGGCGGGCGAGGGGTGGCGAGGGCTGGTCGGGGATTTCGATGACTTCAACATCGGCGTAGCGGGCTTGTTGCGGGTAAGGGACGCGCATGTCGTTGAGCTGGTCGCCGTCGGGGATGTGTTGGTAGTTGAACCAGGGGCAGTTGCAGGTCTTCCATGGGGCGGCGCAGACCATGCAGAATTGTGCTGTGCAGCGGCTGGGATGTTGTTAGATATTGTTGTATGTGAGTGATATAATGAACGTACCAGGTCATGTGATTACAACCTTCTTTCAGCTCAACTACAGCCTTGCAGCTGTAGCATCGTTGCCAGCCCTTCTCCTTGGCCATCTCTACCAGGCGGTTGGTCTCCTCGTCCTTGGGACATTCGCGCTTCGTGTGGAACTTGCTGTTGCAGAGTACGCAGACCTTGGTGTTGCACGTGCTGCAGCGTGCGTACTTGCGACCGTATGTCGGGTCCATCTTGATCTTGGAAGGTTTGATCCACTGGCCACACCCTTTCTGGGGGCAGTATAGGCGGTTGGCAGTCGTGTACTCCTGGAACTTCCGGTTCCATTGGACCTTGAACTTGTCATCGAAGAGACGGTCGGCATACTTCAATGGGATGTGCTCTGAGGTGCAGCATCTTGGTGGCATGTGAGCAGGGTCCTTTACGGAAAGGGTGAATTGGCGTTTGAGGCACGAGTAGCACATGCGATGGCCACATGCGAGCTTGACGGTCTTGGTGATGGGTAGGTCATCGTTCATGCACACGAGACAGTCGACCCTAATCGAGGTTAGCTTTGTAGGGGTAACGTGACAGAAATACTAACCGTTTCTCTTCATCCTTGCGCGAAGGCGTTCGCGAGATTGGAGGCGCCTTGGAGAAGAAGCTTGACAATATGCCCCCGGTGCTCCGACGGGCAGCATCCTTGACCGACTGCGTCCTGGTGAGTGGCGTCGGGGGAGGCGACTTGACAGTGTTGCTGCGTCGTACTGTCGGCCTGGGCTCTCGTTCTCTGGCTGAAGTATGTGCTTTTGGCTCGCGTGTAGATGAATTCCTGGCCCTCATTAGCTGAGCTACGTGTACAAGTGGAGACGGGACTAACCTGGTCAATGGCGGAACTTCGACCCTGCGGACTGACGCAGATCCAGAACCTGAATGCGGAGTGTAGGCAGTCCTGCTAGAAGAGCCGCCTTCCTCGCTTCTCTTGCGCCCAGATGATCGTCGCACAGTGACTTCTTCAACGTGACCCATGGACTTGGGGCGGCCAAAGACGAAGTCATCGTGGTCATCAGGTATCACAGCTCTCTTTGGCTTCCGCGTGCTGTCCCGTCGCACCTCCTTCTCGCGGCTGCTCCGTGGCTTTTCCTTGGCCGGTGTGCGTTTGCTGTCTGATGCCATGCGATCGCGGTCGCGCCTCTTCTCAGCCTCGTTGCGTGAGTAGTAGGACTCTCTGCGCGCCCGGATGTCCTCGATGTCGACCTCGGCCTGCCGTCTTGCCTCCTCTGCCCGTCGGCGCTCTCTCCTTTCGCGTGTGGAAGCTGTGGGTTCGTCGTCGTGGTCGCGAGATTTGTGGCGGCGCCGGTGCCTCCGCTCTCTGTCGTCGAGATATTCGCCGTCGTCACGGTGTCGTGTGGCCCGGTCATCGCGTCCTCTCGCCATGCCCAGCCAGGGCATGCGGGCGGTATTTTATCTGCCTTCTGCCAGCCGCGCAGGTCACAGGCTCTCGCAGGCTCTCGCAAAACTTCAGGACGCTGTGCAGGCGACGCACAAAAGCGAACGGGTGTGTGGAGAGTTGCGGTGGGCGTGACGAGCGAACAGCAAGCACCTGCAGGCAGCCCAAGCCGGATCAGACCAAAGTCGGCCAGTCGCACGGGGCAAGCCGCCAGCGGTGTGCGCGCACTGGGTGCCTGTTGATCGAAAGCGTCGGCAGGGCTTTCGCTAAGACTTTTAGTCGGCCCAGGGGTATTCGTCAGGCGTCAGTGCCAGCTGTCTCGCAGGCGCAGATGATGTCGTTTTTCCGCAGCAAACCTGCCATCGGAACCAGCGGGTGCACAGTTATCATGCAGCGTTGCGTTGCCGCAAAAGTATGTTCGTAGCCGACCAACTTTCTGGCGTCGCACTGCTTTTTGGGGCAACGTTCGGGCTGCGGTTGAGTCTTAGTGAGATGATCCCGCCACAGGGGTTCGAAGATTTATTGCAGAATCTAATCGCGGATATGCAACGGCGCCCAGCGTCCTCAGTCCTTCTCGAGTGTAATTTGGGTCGAAATTTCCCATCTGTGCCCGCCGCTCCCGTATCCGCCGCCCAAGCGGTTCCGCACCATACTGCCAATGCGATCGCGCAGGCGCCCGATTTCTTCCAAATTCCGCACTCGTAGTTTGAGGTTCGCCTGGCAGAGGCCGTAGTGTACCTGCCAAAACTTTGCCTCGTCGACCGCCCTGATGGCTGGGTCCGTCTCGAGGTCGTACATAATGTCCGAAACGCCGGGACCCGAGTAGGACATGAGCAGCATCTTCCCCAGCGTCCATCCCTGAATCCACCCCAGTGCTACCATGGAGAACGCTACTGAAAATGAAAGGGTCCGATCAAGCCACACATACATCTGAATGCTCAGCAGTGGCAGCAGAAGGAGCAGTGTCGAGCACGATAATGTCAGAAAATGCGAAGGGTTGCTCAGCACCGAGGGTAGGTTAGCGATGGCGCTCAGCCTCATGACCTTGCCTATGCGCGCATGGTTCTTCAGCAGGATCGCGGAGACGAGTGTCGAGACAATGCCACACAAAGCAGCAAGATCAATGCTGCCAGGCGATACTCGTTCATGCGAGTCTGCATGATGCGCCTCGTGTCCTCCACTGTTCTCGAGCGCGTGCGTCAAGCCATGCGATATGAGGTCCAGTCCCATGAACAGTAGCCCAACAGACATGCCCAGTCCTGCAATAACCTCCAGACGCTCAAAGCCAAACGGGTGTCGTATGCTTGATCGCTTCCATACCTCAAAGTTGGATCCAACGTCAACGGCCACACATAGAAATGCGCCGAGCGCATCGTAGAAGATCAGCCGTGACAACACCGTGAGAGCAAGGGATTCGTGCGCGCCCCACTGTACGAGACCAGCGACTACCAAATGGCAGAAACACCATGCCAGCCTCAGCTTCTGATCCTTGGACATGGACGAGCGATACTCTTTGAAAGTCGGGATCGGGAGCGAGGCGGGAAGCTGGAGCGGGGCGCGCGGTGCGGGTTCTAGGAAGATCTGATGCGATACACTACTGTGCTTGTACTTGTGTCCTCGTCGTCGGCCGATGTCCTGCGAAAGTCAGTATAAGCGCATCGGGTCATATAGAAGGACGCACATTGGCCTTGACCTGCGGTCGACCAGGTTGGTAGGCGACAGATTGAAAGTTGAAGGGACCGGGGTTCTCGGACCCGCTCATAGAGGGCGCGTCGAGATCCATGGTTCCACTGGCAGCACTCGCGGGTGTCTGTGGAAAGGTCGCGCTCGCGGGTGTATACAGAGTCGCCGGCGACGCCCTCTGCGAGACTGAGTCACTGGGTCCGAGAGTCGCATACTGCTTGGAGGGAAACGTGGCCGACATGGGCGACAGCAGCGCATTATTGTTAGGCCCCATATCGTCCACAGCCAGATCGCTTCGGAATCCTAGTCCTACGGGCTGGGGCGCGTTCTCGTCAGGAGGCGGCGTAGGGGTCCGTGGTGGAGCAGGCAGAGGCATTTTCGCGGCCATGACGGTGGTAAATGAGTGACGGTAATGAGTGACGGTTAGCGAATGCGCAATCCAGGCTTAACGAGATAACCAGCGCAGTTGAACCCCGGACGGGAGGTGGAGGGGAAATTGAGGGAGGCCTTCTGTATGCGGCGGCCCATACTCGGTGAATCGACCAATCCGGCCCCGACTAGCCCGCATGCAAGGGAACGCTACCCTTGGTACCCTAGAGCGCAACATGACACTGACGTTGACAGTCTGGCTCCGAAACATGACACTTGATTCACCACCTCGGTCCTCCATGGTTGTTGGCGCACGTGGGAACCATGCCAGACGGAAACGGTGCGCGCAATGAGGGTCGTGCTGAGGGAGCGGATGTGAAGCACGACGCGGACGGCTCGTCTAGCCATAGACGCAGCAAGTCGGGAGGCATACTGGGCGCCTTCCTCAGGTCCTCCATGGATGCCATGGGGAAGGCGCCATCGACACAACTAGGCAACGACGAGGAGTACGATCAGGATACGGAAGGTGCGAAGAGGGCGTCCTCCATCGCGACTGCCCTGCGCCAGAGCCAAGGGAGGCAGAGAAAGGGATCTCTTAGGAAAGCCGCCATGGCCAAGATGCGTGAACGGAGCAGCTCTCTGCGCAAGGCCAAAACACCCACAATCACCACCAGCACAAGCTTAGACCCCTCGGACGAAGCCACAGCCCCAGGACGCTTCAGCTACGAGAACGCTCCCCTCAACTCTTCGTCTGACAGTGGATGGCTACCCGCCGCGCACCTGTCCCCGTCGTCACCCGCGCTTATTTACACCCCACCCGATGGTCCTGAACGGGCTGCTCCTTCACTTCTTGCATCACCCATGACGAGCCCGGTCGCGCCTTACGCTTCGACTACCGACGAAGACGACACCATGTCCTTCTACCGCCCCTCTCCCGCCGGCAATGACTTCTCCTTCAGTGGTGCCAACCAGGGCTCTGCGACATCTCTTGCACACCGCCGTTCAACTCGGAGCAACCGACGCACTTCCATCTCGGCCGTCCTGACACCTGCCGAGGCTGACCCTGATGATGAGTGGGATTACAGCGAGACAGAGTGGTGGGGCTGGGTCGTGCTCATAGCAACGTGGATTGTTTTCGTCGTCGGCATGGGCTCTTGCCTCGGAATCTGGAGCTGGGCTTGGGACGTGGGCGAGACACCGTATGCTCCACCCGATTTGGAAGACGACGCAACCCTGCCCATTACGGGCTACTATCCTGCATTGATTGTCTGCACGGCAGTTACGAGCTGGGTGTGGGTTGTCGTGGCCTGGGTGGGCATGAAATATTTCCGCCACGCCAAAGTAGGCGTGGACGGCTAGCAGCCACCAGAAGCAAAGCACCAAAATAACCACCCACCACCGATCGCATGAACGTACCAAGGTCCTGGGAACGACTTATTCTACTCTAGTGCTTTCGCTTAAGCGTTCCGCCATGCGCAATATCTTCTTGGGCTGAAACACTAAGCTATAATACCTCTGTTAAGACACATCATAGCCTCGCTATACCGCACTCTACGGTAATACAATTACTTCTTCTGCTATTGTTTCTTCGACACTCGCCCTAATAAATGCAGCTACCATCTCAGATATTGGAATGGCTGACAGAACGGCAGACAGTTTTGGCAGAATAAAAGCTGAGGATGCCGCATCTTTCCCGCATTGCTCGTCGTGATTCAGCGGCTTGGACCACAATCTCCGCGCCCGGCTCCTCCTCTCCACCACAATCCTTCGACCCCGTCACTCGGTAACCAGGGCCGTACTGAACATGGTGCGAACACCTCGACGACACGGTATCACCCTGCAACCTCCGATCCTGCAGGACCTGCAGCGCGGGAGCCAGGGTCCCACATGTTGGTGCAATTTTGACAGTAGTGTAAGATGAAGGCAATTTCCCCGTCCAGGCGACTTCATAAACAAAATGGTCGCCAACATGTGGCTGATAGGAGCAGATTGTATCATGCAATTGGTCTGTGATGGCCGCACCACAACGTCGTCGGGGAGGTTCCATGCTGGAGGAGCTACTACCAAGTTTACTCATCCTCAAGGGCCTGGAGTCTGGGGATATCTCGAAGAAAGACGCCGAGCTCAGTCGCACGCTTCACGGGGTACAGCATGAACGACGGCCGAGAACGATACCGCCCCGGAGGCCTCGTCGCGTATCCAACGCAGTGGTGACGCAACGCATCACCAACGGCAGGCCCTTTCGCTTCTTCGAACTACCGCAGGAAATCAGGGATGAAGTCTACTCACACCTCGTGGTGCGCAGGACATCGCGCTCTTTACCCATACTCGACGCAACGACCATACTCAATGACCGGAAGAAACGCTTAGCCGCACTCAAGTCACGAGAACGACTGAACCAACGGCGACTTTCGACAGGAAAACGCCCAGTATGTCCCCGGACAGCCGAACCAGAGCCGCTTCTTCACCTAGAACTCCTCAGAGCATCTCAAAGACTAGCCGGCGAAGCAACAGACTGCATGTACACCAACAACTGGTTTGCCATCTCCCTCAATAAACTCCCAGTTCCGACCTACGAGATCCCACACGGCTGGGACCTTTCACGCGTCAAACGCCTACAAGTGGAACTTCAGCTGAAAGACGCTATACGAATGAACCGATACGTCGACTGGGCTTCTTTCTTCTCCGCGCTCCCCTCATTACAATTTCTCCGCATCGTCCCCACGCTCCATACCCGGTACTACGAATGGTCGCATCCAGAATTCCATGAATGGTCAACCACCCCATTTGTCCACAAGGCCTTTTTTCGGGAACTACTAGCCGCTATACCGGCCTATGTAGATCTGAAGATCGGCCGAGCGATGGGAGATGCGAGCGATGACGTACAGATGCAAGGAGAAGTCTTTCTGCATCGAAAGTATCTTTGGGACATGTATGCGGAGTTGGGGAGTAGGACGGATGGCGCGGGTAGGCGGATCGGAGTGGAGAGGATTGTATCATAGCATGATGACGGAGTTATTCTGCATTTACGAAAAGCGTATGTATATTATGGGTCTTATCTATTTCTGCGCGGGAGCCTATAGTTTTGTTTTTATTTTGGACAGACGCATGCATTCTTCCGGTGTTTCCTTTTGTGCGTCATTGAGCCGTTGTTGAACGTTGTTCTGAGTGCCAACGAGAAGCTAGACACATGGCTCATGTTGATCGGATTTTTGTTGCAGAATAAGGGCGTATGTACTCCGCCACCTCATAGCCTTGCTCGTGCGTTGTTTTTGGAAATAATCTCGAGCCATTGAAAGTATCCCTTTAGCTTTTGGAGACAAGAGGAAAGAAGGTACTGAGAGGATGCATCGTACAAAGATGCGCGGCGAAGACTTTATAGCCACATTTCGCGACCGATGCGCTAGCGTCTCGTTGTGGCAGTCCACTCCCAGAGTTTTGGACTTTGATGTGGAGAAAGCTCGACTCTTCCACTCCATGTACAGTTCATTCGATCCTTTTTGATGTCTCTCATCACGAAATCGGGCATCGTTTTTGAAGTACTCGTACCAAGGTACAGGTTTTGCGGCGACAGACAGAACCGACATTTCAAGTGTCTTGGTAATTTTGAGTCTCAGCGCCGCAGTCATGGCGAGAGTTCATAGTGCATCTGGAAAAGAAGAGAAATGTGGTGGTATTGAGAAAAAAAAAGTGCTGGAAGACTAGGGCTATTTATACACCTTGACCCAGGATATCGAGCTCTCTATCCCATCACTTGAATGACGCTGCACGACAAACACGTAGCCATTAGGCATTCGAATTTTGGATGTTCCCCCATGGCTCTCCACGTAGTGTCGTTGTTTGTCTGTACTCCTCGTGGTCGACCTTCACATGCGCAAAATGTAACCTCTTTTGCTCCGCGCGATCATTACATCGTTCACAATGATCTTTGTTTTGGTGTAAGTCGGAAAACAGTAGCATCACTTGTTGACAAATAGCTTTTGGATGAAAGACTCTACATCACATGTTCAATAAGCTCTTTCGGAGAATAAGAGGGAAGTGTACTAAAGAAGAAGTGGAGGGTGAGTGGGTGTTGGAGACTTTATAGCTGGTTCATTGTACGCATGGGTCTACAAACCTTATAAATTGTGAGTGGCTCGCTGCTTTTGCAAAGTATCAGCCAAGAGTGACTTTCTATAGTACACATTCATCTCTTTTCCTCCTCCTGACCTCAAACTTCATCATCGGATCTACAACCTTGTAGACTCCCATCTCCAATGGCTTCGAGACATAACCCTCCTTCACTCTGATATCATACTTTTCCAGCACATGTGCCATCGCCATCTTCAATTCATTCCCTGCAAAAAATCTTCCCGGACAAATATGTCTTCCACCTCCAAAAACACTATAATCAGGACCTGATTGCACGAATTGGCTAGACTTGTCGCCCGCTTCACGCTTCCGAAGGAAGCGATCTGCAACGAAAGAGTCGGGGTCGGAGTAGTGCGCGGGAGAAAAGAGCGAGGTGGAGTCGACCATTATGTGTGTGCCTCGCTGGAGTGTATGTCCGGTTGGGAGTTTGACGTCTCTCAAAGCGACGCGCTCCAGGGCGACTATTCGACGTATGAGCTCTTGTTTCCTTTCCATATTATCCAGAGAGTCGCATGGAGGTATGAATGGAACGAGGGGAATACATACCTGCGGCCGCACTCCTTCTCTGACTTTCTTTCAAGACACTGTCCATAAACACCATTCCATTTGTCGCAGCGACCGAGATGCCGTGCTTAGCAATCTGCTGCTGCGACTCTTCCCGCAACGGCGCGATGATGTCCGGATGCGATGCCACATCAATCAGAACCTGTCTGAACAGCTCGCTCGTAGTGAACATGGCCGCCATAGCAAGCGACAGCTGCAAGTCGCCCGCCTCCGCTTCTTTCCCTCCTGGAGCAGCCTGCGTCCACGCAAGTGCATCGTTCCAAACGGGTATATCTCTACCTTCTGCCTTCGCTTCTTCAACTCGGCGTTCCCTATCCGCGAGGACGTCTCTCATGATTTCCCTCGCGCGGGCGACATGTCTCCGGCAAGCAGATGCATTGGGTGAGAAGAATCGCTGGATAATGCGTCGCGACCATGCTGGATACGCATGCAATTCGCCCACCGCAGAGAAATATACCATGACATATTCCTGCACAAGCTTCAACCACTCCTCGTCCTCACACTTCTCCGGTCCAACAAAAACCGACGAAGCAGCGCATGCAATTATAACCGTTGTATCAGCATGCCAGTTCAGCATCCGCCACTCACTCTCTTCACCCCAGTGCACACGCAATGCACTATCCAAATTCATGCTCAGAACAGGCATAACACTATCGTTCTGCCCTAGCTTCGTCTTGATGATGTCTAGCAACATATCCCCAGACGCGTGCAACACATCCTGAGCTTCGAAACCGGGGTATCCTGCGTAGAAGTCTTGACGTACTAGCTCCCTGTGATCTAGGTCTCGATTCGATTTGACGAAATTGGATAGGGAAGCTGGGAGGACAACTTTGTAGGCGTTGGGGAGGGTGAGGGCGAAGGGGAGGGTGGGGTGGGCGGTGAGGGCGTTGGTTATTAGGGCGGAGGCATTGGTGGCGTAGTCTTGGTTGGCTTTTCGGCCGAGGAAATCGTTTGCGTGCGTGTTTATCACAGGGAAGGGTGGGCGGCGCCGGTGATTTTGGATGTAGACGTAGACGCCGCTGAGGATGGCAAATAAGGTCCAGATGCGGATGTCGTGGAGGATATCTACTATCATTTTTTGAAAGTTGCGAGTGTTGGAATAGTTGAACTTGAAGTCGACTATTTGCTTATTGGATCCTTTCGATCTTGGACATTCACTTTTGTGTTTGGATATGGCCGGATCTTAGCTGGTTAGCGCGAAATGACTCATTATGTGTCATCCTGAGCTTGTAAATATTTACGCATATACAGTGCGACTGAAGTCTGGTATCTATTCATAACATTTATTGACGTAATTTGAGTGACTCGCGGCTCTTGCGAAGTATCAGCCAAGAATGATTTTTGCGGGCTCCGTGCAATTTGCCTCCCAGATGACTTTTGGTACACGCCCAGCTGCCTTCCGATACACGATTTCGCCCTTACGTTCAATCCAAAGAACATTGTAGAAGTGATATTCCCAGCCAGATGTACTTTGCACACCGTATCTCTCCACTTCGCTTCTCAGTTCTAGGAATTGTCAGCACTGGATTCCTTCCGTTGTGCTTGTGGGGCTATATCAATATTCTCAGCCCATATCCTACTTACCCAGATATTCAGAAGAGCATTTCCCATCAATGTTTGATACCATCTCCTGTTTGAACAAAGGCCCGCTATTACCTCCAACGTTCCGAAGGTGTTCCGACCGTATAGTCCCGGTGGACAAAGCGATCAGCTCAATCGCGTCGCCTGGCTCGGCTCTATCACGATTCATATGGCGTAGTACGCCTGCTTGATTCCCTCGTTTGTCTTCCAGGCATATGAGATGACACATGCCAGAATTTGCTGGCTCACCAGCAAATCGACGAAGTTCGAATACCGATGGACCCATATAGCAGGGATTAATATATTGGCGTTTCTTGAGGACAGCTTTGAGACGGAGTGAAGCCGTACGTGTTTTGCATGAGAGGAATGGCCAATCTTTTCGAAGTTGCAACGCAGAACTTGAATCGTGGTGGGAAGTTACGGACAAACGGTGCGAGCTCGAAGCCATGGTTGTATCTACGGATCCAGCATCTTTGCCTTCTCTCAATGATTCGTATTTACTTTGATGATGAGATGTTTGTGTGCCAGGTGATACAGAACTTCTATGGAGAGCAGGTTCTGGGCGCGTCAAGAGAGAATCAAATTCGTCAATGCGCGACGTGTGCTGCATATCTTCAGACAAAGCATACCACTGCACAAGTCTGTGTGTTTGCCAAGTTGATGGAGTAGGGTTGATCGTATGTTCCCCGGAAGAGTCTTCCTCAAAGTAGTCAAACCTCGAACGGAGGTTGTGGGGATCCACGGGGCATTGCCAACCGCACCAGGACCATGATGGTAGACTTTTTGTTGACGCGATATTGCCTCCATCCCTAGCAACCCTACGACTCGCTATACTGTAGGGCTGCCATAATAGTGCGAGGTCTAGGAATGTACAGGGGAGGCCACTGACGAAACCAGAAGTGAAGGTACGCTTCAGTGTACTTAATACTCCAGATATCGCCGGTAGCGCGTCCTGCGGGTAAGTCAGATCGCGACTGTTGTACAAGCTAATCATCTCGATGTACATATCGAGATCTGGCTGAGACATGGTGGATATTCGCCGAGCGGTCTCATAGTACGGTCTGGTCAATGTAGTACCCGGAGCAGATTCTGGGGTAAGGTCGTCCCTATTCCAGACGCATCTCTGGCAATCCCAGAATACTTCTCTGTCAAGGAAGATAATTACTCTCTTAGAGAGCATTTGTTCCTGAAAGGTCCACCCACGAGTGGCCCACTTGGTCTTGAAAAGCTTCTCATAAAGTTGGGTAGTAGAGTCCAGGCTATGACATCTTGTGGATTTCCGGGTATTTAGACGTCCCGCAGTGGTCGCAGCAATTATGGTAAGGTACGCGCCAGCGTATATTTCACCCATGTTGTCGACCTGATCGCGTGTTCTGTCATTGTCCTGCACAATACATAGGCAATCAACCCACAGGTATCTTTCCCCGTACTTCTGCACAAGAACAATCGCGTCTTTCACCGTACATGGAAGACGTGCGAGTGCATCCCCTTGCAGATAGCCCCGCTCTTGAAACTGGTTCAGACTTTTCTGTGTTAGCATTAGCCTCTCCGCTGTGGACACGTCGGTACTCGTATCTGGGGCGACCCACACATAGCTCAAAGCTATGTATCTTGATGCGGTACGACCGGATACTAGACAACCTTCCGCTGTGTCAATGACCCAATCAGGAATCTGGCGAGGCAGTCGGTGCTCGATCGGTGATGATGCACAGTACTTGCCATGGTCTTGGTTGCATGAATTTTGCCAGTGCGCGAGATATCGAGCATCGATCTCGAGACCGCTATCATCTGTAGAGCGCTCGAGAAGCCTCCCATCGCCCAGTAGCAAGTCCACAATATGGAGATTTTTGCGCTCAACCGCCCACATGAGCGGCGTGATTCCCCGGTTATCTTTCGAATTCACATTCACGCTATTGGTGCCTAGTAACGCCTTCACGATTGGTTCGTTTCCGACTCGTACCGCATGGGACAGTGGAGATCGACCGGTCGACTTTTCCTTTGCCTCTACATCCACTTGCCCTGTTTCAAGTAACAGTGTAACGAGTTCTTCGCATCCACCCCCAATAGCCCACCAAAGGGCTGTGTAGCCTTGCTCATCCCGAGAGGCAGGATTTACCTTCCCAGTTTGCAGCAAACCCAGCGGTATCGTAAGATCTCGAGTCTCTCTTCGTACAGCCCATAACAGCGGGGTACGGCCACTTGCATCCCTCGAATCTGGGTCAACCTTTTCGTTGTCAAGCAACATTCTCACGACCGTGTTGCACCACTTGCCTGCAGCGTACGACAGAGGCGTTCGACCGTTGTCGTCTCGAGAGTCGGGATCTACCCTGTTACTTGAGAGAAGCTTTTCAACGATCGTATTGGCCCCCGCATCCGCAGCGTACGACAGAGGTGTTCGACCTTTGTTATCTCGAGAGTCTGGATCCACTCTGTCGGTCTCGAGAAGCATCTTTGCAATTGCTTCGGTCCAACAGTTCTTCTCATCCATAGCGTACGACAGAGGCGTTCGACCTTTGTTATCTCGAGAGTCTGGATCCACCCGCTCACTCTCGAGAAGTATTCTTAAAGTTGCTCCACGATCGTCCTTTGCGGCATACGATAGAGGCGTACGTCCTTTCGTATCACGCAAATCTGGATCCACCTTGCCACTATCCAGAAAAGTCTTGACGACCGCTGCGGATGCATTGCTTACGGCGAACGATAGCAAGGTTCGGCTTGATTCATCTTCATCTCGTTCGTCCGGTCTCACATAATTGCTTTCAAGCAGTTTCCGCAACACAACCTTATCTTCACACCGACCATGCGCTATATCCTTTAATGTTTGCTGGGGATCGCGATTTGTTTTGCTGTTTATAACCCCCATCTTTGCTGTTGATCGCTCTTCTCTTGCATTTCTTTCGCACAGGTTAGTCGCGCGACCGCCCAGTAATCTCGATTCAGTCTTCTCCGTATCATGCGGTTTATCGTAGATCTGGTGACGGTATTCTTCAACCCCGGTCAAAGTTGTCGGTTGTGAAATGGGAACAAGGCTGGTGATAGCGCCAGACAAGCATGGCAGAATCAGGATGGGCCCGCTTAACGCTTATGTTCCTGTCACGAGCTGTCAGCGGGAAGTGCTTACATGGGTTGACACAGCCGGCATCTTGTTATTGGCTTGTTCATAAACGTGCCAAGCTATGCGCATCGCACGCGCCTCAGGCCTTGTACCTACCGTCAGTATACAATGATCTCTCTGAGTTCGCGCGACCGTTCGCGCCTGGGATCTGCATTTTACGGCTACCATGTAGTGCCACTTGCTCCTGCTTCAGCTGCAAAAGACCGTGCCCGGAAGCGAAATGACCAGTCGACTTGCAGACGCTCTCCAGTAGAATCGGAATTGTCGTGATCTCCTGTCGTGATCCTGAGCTCGGAGGCTGAGTATCAGCCCCGGTGCTAGATAGCAGCTGCAGCTAACCTCGGGATAGTCCCCAACGCGCCCGTTAGGTAAATGCCAATTAGGTGGATCTCAACGCCGACAGAAGCAGAAATACTGCTGAACAACCAGACAGCATATATAATGTTACGCGCAGCCGCAAGGATTCCCAAGCTGTACGACCCGAAAAATAAAGGACGCCTGAAACCCGATACACCTGGAGATACGCCAACCCACTCATCTCATCCTAATCATGGCTAGCTCGCTACCTATGGGCAATGCCCTCGTTGCAATCGGCAACACCCCATGCGTACAGATATCAAGGTTGACACGGCAAATCTACTCATCGATACTCCAGGAGATCGCAAAACTCCAAGCAAAACTACCGGATCAAGGCCGCAATGGTACTCATTTTATTCTGCAAAGATATCTCGACAGCCTTACTAGCTAAGTAGAAAGCTCATTTGGTCGTGGATCTACTCAGAATCTTGAGGATGAATCCTCAAAACCATCGCCCCTGGAAGAAAAACTCGCTCTGATTGACGACGACCCTCCACTACATTTTGCAACATCTTCTTCTGCTGAAAAAAGTTCTTATCCTTCCGTGTCGACTTACGGGTCGGGGCCATTTCGTCAACCTGTGACCTATCATAAGTCACACCATGAAGAACCTTCACTACAAGCTCTCTCAAACGACACTGAACCAACTCTCGAACCCGCTTTTGCACCTTCAGATGTATCATGGTGCAAGGGTCGCGCGAATCCCATTTCCGTTCCTCCTTCTCAGCATGCATCAGAAGGGCACACCGACCTGGTGTACGCGTTATGTCAGACAAGAAACTTCATAATAAGCGGCAGTAGGGATGGCTCAATTCGAGTCTGGAACGCATCGACGCGGCGCTTGGCCTACTCACCTTTATTGGGCCACAATTCGTCCGTCTTCGGCATGGTCGCGGATCACGAGACTGACATGTTGTTCAGTTGCGTAGGGAATGGCAGTCTTATCGTGTGGCAACTCTCAACAGGGGACATGAAGAATAACATCAAGCAAGCGCACGGAGACAGTATTTTGAGCATCAAGATTAACTCACAATATGTTGTGACGACTTCGGAAGATTGCACAGCGAAATTGTGGGCTCGCAGCTTCCTGGAGAGCCTCGGGGAACGGCGAGGTAGCGAGCCGTTTCCTCATAGCGTACTCCGTGGACATACAGGAGCTGCTGATGCAGCGGTTCTCACAGAAACCGAAACCATTACCGCTAGTGGAGACAGGATAATTCGCGTCTTTAACATCGAAAGTGGCACCTGCATCAAACAGATTTCTTTCCCCCCCGAAAAAAGATTGTGTCTCTAGTGCTTTCTCAGGATGGTCAATAAATTATTTCGGCAGGAGGCGATTTAGATATTCTCATCCGTCACAAGCAGTCAGGGCGTCCAATTTCACGATGGAAAAGCCACAATGACCTCGTCCGCGCCCTGATGTTCATACACAAGGAGAACTTGATCGTCACCGGATCATATGATGAGTCAGTAGCGATATGGGCCTATGGCGATGAAGGAACAAGGAGAAAAGAGCGCTGCCTGGATATTAAAGAAACTCAGAGAGTTCTGGGCCTGGACCTCAAGCAGCAGCAACAAAGTCACGATCTCACCGAAAGTGTTCGGAATGCAGTCGTAACAGGCATAGAAATCGCAGCGCTATCTAGCGGAGTAGTGTTTTGTATGTTCTCAACGGAGAGGCAAATTCTGTGTGGTGCAGGATGCACCATTGTCGGTTGGAAATTTGAGGATTCAGTTGAAGAGGACGAAGAACAACACGTGTCACGCACAGAATCCTCTAAGTCGCGAAGAAAGTTGAAAGGGATGCGACAACTACTGCTCCAGCACATCAAAGATCGTTTCTAATAGTCATCAATTCTAGAACGTTCCAGGTGTGTAGCGTGTTGCACTCTTTCGTTGCATATGCCACGGTACTGGCCTTACACTGAAAAAAAAAAGGTGATATGGACTTCCTTGAGCGTCAATCTTCCATCTTCTGAGCTATGTGGGGGGTTGCGACACGAAATCGTTGGGACGCTGGTGCGTGCACGAAAGTGAGCAAACAAGGCGACAGGCTGGCTTCATTGCAGAGCCGTGTTGACGTTACACGACACACAGGAGCCTGCCAGTTCACACCGCGCTTCTATCCATGCCGAGTAGGAAAGAAGGCAATCATGCAGTCCGGAGTGGGGTGCAAGCCACTCAGGTAGCAGACCCCTAGGCCGGCTCGATAACAACCTTGCGTTTCGCAGCGTTGCACAACGTGGGGGCCATGCATACGATATAATGTGTGTGGTCGCTTTTTAAGTTGCATACCTAGGTACATATATGGTGCTATCTTTCAGGGATTCCACGGTAAGCTCTCCTGCCCTTCGGGCTGGGACCAGATAAACCCCTCAGGTATCTCGACTACCCTGCTCTTCAGCCAGTCCTGGACGCCATCCCAATCAACGCACTTGTGCATAGCGTTTGAGTTTGGAGTGGGATTTTGATGGTCAAGCACCCAGTCGTATGTTACGAGCGTAGCATCGAAGTTGCACATGAGACTCTGCCTAATGTAGTCGACGCAGTGTTCATAGTGACGCTCGTACATGTCAGGGATATCCTTGATCTTTTGCTGCACTTCCTTGAAATATGATTGATGGTGGTCCTGCCAGATGTAATGCAGGCAGTGCAGCTGATGCGTCCCCACAGCCACCGCAATATATCCTCCTCCGACTGCATTTGTGAAGCGAGATGCAGTACTGAGATTGTGGCCGACGGCCTCAATCTGGGAGGCTTCCACCCCGATCATGCCGTATTCCATGACTGAATGCCAGGCTGCCTTGGTATCCGGGCTTGGGGGGCCTTTGAAGGGAGACAAGTGCCAAAGAGAGCCATTGAAGCGCGTTTCGATGTAGGGAATGGCAGCCACACCTTCATCAATGGGAGCTGTGGAGTTCAGTCAGTAGATCTATGTTCCGATCAGATATGGTGAGCGTACAGTAGTAGTTGTGTAAATTCCAGCATGAAGTCCAGGAGACTTGGCCGACTTGGTTCCGAAGCGCAAGAAGCACAAGTATCATGCTTAAACTTACGCCGTGCGCAAGCCAATGATATTTTGTGAGACTTTTGGCTGGTCTCGAATACATGTAACTGGCTTCATCATTTTCAGACCGAGAGATGCTCGACAAAGGTAGATAGGTGATGGTGGGCTTTGGAAACATCTTGATGCTTCGTAAAGAGCAGGCGTATTGTTGTGATCAAGGGAATGATTTCGGATGTGACGTGAGATTCCAGCATCCGTCGAAAAGTTCTGAGCTCTTGAAACTCGGGGTCTTGAATGTTGACTTATCAGATGATGCTATCGTCACTGACTGCACTGTTAATACATTTGATTGCGCTTACTCTAGCTACTGGTTCACCCACCGACTCGAGGTATTGGCACGCTTTTCATGAGCCAATGAGCATGGTGCCCGCATTTCGATGCCATGTGGGCTTATCAAAGATGTTTAGGCTGACTGTTCTCGTCGTCAATTCAAGATAAGGACCATGTGATGGTGCAAAAGTGGGCAATGCGTTGAGGCTTAGGAAAAGATACAAAAGGATGATGAGAAGCCACCGGTCTTCATTTCAACCATCTTACTATACTGTACTGAGTCATTATTTGCTACACGATTCCATTCACAACATACCCCACGTAAGGAATCGCAGACATGAAGTTACTTGTCTTCGCACCAGTCTTACTCGCTCTTGCACATGCTGCGCCCGTAGCTCAGCCAGCCAGTGAGTCAGCAGCCTTTATCACAGCACCACCTGGGCTAATTTGACACCCTAGATTTTGAGGCTGATGCTATGCTGGCCGTTGCGCGATCCCCAGAGTCATCTTACGCCAACAAGCGTGGCGAGCGTGCTCATTTCGAAGCTGATGCAATGCTTGCTGTGGCAAGAGCCCCAAAATCGTCCTATGCAGAGAAACGCGCCAAGTTCGAGGCTGATGCGATGCTAGCTGTTGCGAGGGACCCGGAATCTTCGTACGCAGAGTGAGCAGGGTAGAACTGGATGCTCGTTAGTTCAACGTTATTAGCTGCCTAATCAACAATAACATGCTGCCGATCACTACCACCGTTGAAACAGCCCTGTCTTTCATGATTGTGACCGTCGTATAGTTGCGTTTCTATATTACTGTACCTGTGAGCCCAATCGAGTGGCACGAAGTGCAGTATGATCGTCGAATGGCCGTGCCCATTCAGCCGTGTCTTATCGCTCGCTGTCGAGACCCGAGCCGATAAGTCGTTGGCAGGGTTGTGAGCAAGCAAGCAAGCATTTCTCCATGCCTCGGACGTTGATCCTGTTTGGAAAACAGAGGAGGAAGTGTGGAACAAAAAAAGTCAAGTCCAGAAGACAGAAGAGGGGTTTATATACCCGTAGATCCAGTGTCAACTCACGTGCGCAACTCCGTAGCTCCGCAGACTCGACCGGCGATAGTTACTCACATGACAAACACTTCAATGCGAGATGAGGATGAGACGAAGTGTTAAACAGTAATAATTGATATTGCGCTCATCTCGTGAGCACACCTACTAAGCAATATAAAACGCCACAGTGAGGTAAGCGTCTTCAAGACATCATCACCACCACCAATGCCATGCTAAGATTTCCATCTAAATAGATATAAAGAAAAAGATATTACACGAATTTTGAACCTCAATCTGGTTGAAGATCACAAGTGTACCATATACTATGATCAGATACATCCATCAGGAAGTTCTACTCCCTCTTAAACTGCTGAAACCCACCCTGCTGCGGCGACCCCGGACTGCGATAAGGGTTATTATTCGACGGGGCGCGTTGTGGCGCATTGGCATTGATATCCCATCGCCTCTCGCCCTCATCCTCTTCTACTTGTGGTGCACGAGGTCGACTGCGTGAGCGAGGCGGTGGGGCCATCGTCTGATACGAGTACTCCTCTACCTGTCCTGTAGAAATAGAACTAGGCGATCCGGGTGCGGTGCTGCGAGGCATGGATGGCGGTGGCAGGGGACCGCCTGGTGGAGGCGCATACGTGCTTTGGCTGCCGGAGGGTACTACGTGGAGCGGTAGAGGTGGAGGCGGGTTCTGGCGAGGTGTATCGACGAAGACGCGCGAGCCGAATGGTGAGAGTGTGGTTCCGCCCTTTCGCTTTCCGGCGGAACTGGCCTTGCGGAGTAGACCGCGGACTTCGTCGAGGTCGGGTCTTTGGTCTGTGCTGGGACGGCCAATGGTACTGGAGTCGTCGCCGCGAGCTTCCCAGGTGTCGTCGCGAATAGTGTCCAGACCGGGCTTCCTGTTGTTGAGCGCACTGATTGCGTTGCCTTCCGTGCCGACGCCCAAGTAGTCAACACCAGAAGTCCTGCCAGTATCCTCCTCCTTGGGGTTGAGTGGGCGCAGACGGCCGGCATCAGCGCTGGCCTTGTATTTCTCGTACGCGGCGACGGCCTCAGCGGGTGGGACTGCGACGGACCATGTAGGCTTGTCTTGCGAGCCCAGAGCAGCGTCGCCTCCAGCCGGACCATTGATCGGGACCTTGCGCAAAGCGACGACGAGCGCGCACATGAACTTGGATCGGCGAGAAGCGCGAAGTGACTCGTTAGACCAGTTGCTCTTGTGGCGGATCTCGACGCGGAGCTCCAGCTTGTTCATCTCGGCAATGCTAACCACTTCGATGTCGATATCAGAGTGGAACTCGCGGGCGTTGGCAGGGTCGCGAACGAAGCTCATCATCTCCATCTTGAGCAGATTGATATCCTCGAACGAGGTACCGAAGTCGCAGAATACCGATACTTGCTCTCGCATGGCCTTGCTTCGTGTAATGTTCTCCACCCACAGCGAGTTCAGGACAATATTGGGAATCTGAACAGTCTTTCCGTTGGTAACGCGCTTGAACACGGTGTAGAGCAGGGCAATGTGTTCTACAGTGAGCTGTTCGGTGGTAATGTCGACACGATCGCCGATATCGTACGGGTGCTTGACGAAGAGGAAGATACAGGAACCGAGGACTTCTTGGGCAGTGGTCGCGAATACGAAGGAAAGCGATAGAAGAGCAGTCGCGGATGTAGCGAGGGTGGTGCGGAAAGCCGGGGCGAGGAAAGCGACAAAAACGAAGATGCAGACAATGACGGCGATAGTCATGATGAGACCGTCGAGGGCGTTGATAGCTTGGTCGACATCGTGCATGCTGGAGTTGATGGACTTGCGCTGTCTAGCGTAGTCAGTCACAGTCAAGATCATTTCTTCCAAACTGATGTCGCCGTTTCCGTCGCGGTCGATTGCAGCGAAGCACTCTTCCGCCTCTTCCTGGCGACCAGGGCCCATGACTTCAACGAGATCCTCTAGGTAAAGCTCGTTCTTGCCTTCGACGACCATAGACATCCAGATACGCCTAGCCAGAGCCTCGGCGCTCTTGTTCCTCTCCAAAGCAGTCAAGACGACGGAGTGAGCAGAGTTGGGGTCGAAGACCTTCTTGCCGGTAATCTCAGAAGCGATGGTACCAAAGACGGATGTGATTTTATCACCAATGCGACCAGCATCTCGCCCAACTTCTTGGATGAGACGCATGGGAGTGCGACTGCCTGAGCGACCATGCTTAGCCGTACCCTTGGACTTGCTGCCAAACCCGAGATCCAGAATTGTGTCCTGGATGATGTAATCCTCTTCGGCGAACTCGTTGCAGTATGCGGGGAATAACGCTCGCGAAGTGTCGTAGAGGATACCGAGGAGGTAGATGTTGCGCTTCGACTCCTTAATCTTGTCGTCAAACTGCTTGCGGTGGTAGCTGATACTGATGAGCTGGATCAGGACGCGCTCGGCGAGGATGATGATGGTGCAGACGAGAAGGGCAAGCAGAACGGACTGCATCGTGCCAATCCATCCTGGATAGTTCTCGCCAGTTCTTCCAGCAACAGGTCTGATAAGCTAAACGGCATTAGTGGCGGTTCGTCTCAGGAGCGATTCTCTCATCTTACTGCAGGGAATGTGGCCTGGTTAACAATCATCCAGAAAACGAAAGACAGAGGCTTCTCGAGAGCTCTCAGGAGCAGCGCATATTTCTTGACACCAGGACTGACGACACCGATGAGGAATTCGAAAATGTTGGGGAGGAAGTGTGCCACAATCTTCATGACCCAGAAACTAAGCCAGATGATCTCGATCCAGATCCAGAACTTCTTCTGGCCTGTGCCGCCGATTGAGCCTGTGATGGTACCTGTCTGCGAGAGGATAATGGGAATGGCCAGTAGCAACGCAACTGGAGCGACGTAGATCATGTAGCGCGTGACGATGCTCCAGTTCAGAATCTTGGTGTAGATCCTGCCCATGCGGTTGAGAGCCGTCTTCTCCTCATGGGGGCGTGGAGGCAATGGCGCTCCTGTCCTGGAGTCCACCGGCGCCAATGCCACCTTCCTGCGCCCCCGCGAGAACATGTGTGACTTCTCCGATTTCTCATTGCCAGATGTAGGGGACGATTGCGTGGGGGTGTGACTGACGACAGTCTGGAGGGGTATATCGCCGCGGTTCTCCATGTTTCCGTTGTCGAGAGGCTGGAAACCGTGGTTGGAGAGTCGAAAGGACCTCTGAGAAGAGGCTCGTTTGCTTGTCATGTAAAGGAAATCTAGTAGTTGTTCGTAGGAGCCGATTCGTCACTGCGAATGCGCAGGCGGGGTATTGTGGGTATTGTGAAATTGTGAATGGGAATGCAGATCCCGGAGTGTTTTGCCAAAACGAAGCTGGCGGAAGAGTGTGCGTCGAGCACTTCCTTTTTGAGAGCCGTTTGAACGAGTAGTACAATAGAGACGTGTAACGACAGCGATTGAACGAAGGCCTGCCGTCGGTTCTCTGTGCAAGGTAAGGAAACAATGAGATAGAGGAACGAGCGAAGAGGCTCTCGGGACACAATAGCAGCAAAGTCAGGGTGGGAGAGCGAGTGAAGAAAAGGTAGCAGTGCAAGGAGTTACTTTGACGAACAACGCCGCGCGCCGGTCCCCAGACCATGCCTAGCTGTATGCAGGGAGGGGTTAGCGGGAAAGCCACATGCCACTGAAACCGCTAGCTACTCGCCACAACGAATCACCGAGAGGAAATATCGTCACCGCTGGCTGCACATAAAACTGAGGCCAATGCCTTAATTACCGTATTTCTGCACATGTCGGACAGGCCGTTGGGGAGCAACTCATGTATAGTCGTTTGTGAGGATGTGGTTTTCGTTGAGCCTCATGCAGCGATGAGCATGATGGACCCGATCCGCCATCCTTGCCGTTGATCGGTTCTGGCCAAAATACCCGGTGCAGATGCAGGTACACGCGTATCGATACGCCCCAACAGAGGGAAAATTTGTGTCCAGCTCGTACAATCGCGATCGTGTAGCAGCATCGCCGGCTGTTCATTCGGGACGGCCGTCCAGACTTTCAGCCGATGAAAAAGCAACTAATCCCTTTGTTGCAGGGCAGCCAGGCCGCGGAAACCACAAACGCGATGTCGCATGACTACCATAGGTCCACAGCTCGCCTATTTCCGAGCATCCTGGTGGAGATACCCCAAATCGAGATACTGTCCACGTAATCCCTTACCCCCTGTTGAGGCTTGCATCGTGCCTGCCCAGAGTTGTTTCAGCCACACGCATCAAGCATGTCAGGTACATTTGGCCGTTAAATGGCTGCGAACCCTGTGGCGGTGAAATGAGCCCTTCTTCTCAGGAGTCGACGACATTTGCACCAGCGTGTTTGCTGCGATACTGACAGCTGTCCGGCAAACGCGAGACGGAATGGGGCTATTCTTAGCTTTTGCGGATCCGAGGCGAAGCTTCTTATGATCAACCACTAGATGTCCCCACAGCCAGGGTCCAAACAGAACCGTCGTTGTTCCTAAGATACTAGGGCTCCAGAGTTCGTGTCTAAAACCACGATTGATACGGTAAACGGGGAGTTTGAAGATGACGTAGATTGTGTGGGTGGGATAGGCACTGTATGGAGCCGCACGTAACCCGAGTTTCAGCCATTGATCAACATGGCCATGACGTTGTGCTGATCGCGGCAAACAGCACTGAGCATCGCAAGAACCGACACAAACGAGCCAGCCAACACTTGGACATTGGATGAGCATAGCATTGCACAAGCATCCCGGATGCTCTTCAGAGATCTTCAAACTATACACGGACCTATTTATGAGCTGCATCAATGATGCAAGCATAACGACAGACTTATCTAGCTATTCCCACAGAGCGCAATACCAGCCACAACACAAAACCCCCAATTCCACATTGTCGCACTGGCCAAATCATCTACATTCAGCACCCCAATACCCAGTCCAATCAACACCTCCCAAACCTTATCCCTCCTTCCAATCGGCCAGTTCGGAGTACCCCAGTACCGACCCTCCAACCCCTTCGCACCCGCTGCTTCAACTTGCTGCTGAACTGTTCCAACCTGTTTTGACGACATACTTGCGAACCAGAGCTTGCCTACTGCGTCGCTCATGGCAGCAGACGCGTAGTAAGAATTTGTGGTGTTGTACTTTGCATCTGAGACGGAGAGGAGTGGTGCGTCGAAGAAGATGTACCGGTTTGTCATAGACTGAATGAAATTGAAAGGAGCATTCCCCGTGCCGACGATGGTGAGGGGGCCTTTGCGGATGGTTGATCCGTTGTAGTATGTTAGCCAGTTCTTGGAGCGGAGGAGAGCGAGTTGTGAGAGGAGGATTGGCCATGTTGCTTCCGGGTCGGATTTGAAGTCTATGAGCAGGACGGTGGTTGCGCTTGGGTCCATGTCGAAAACACCTGTTTTCTTGTCTGGTTCGTCTGCTGTTGTTGCATTTCGCTGGGAGAGGATGTTGAGCAGTGGGTCAATGTATAAGCTCCTCAACGTTCGGTCGCTGGTCGTAGACTCCCATGAGTGACTGACTCGCAGTTCGCCATCTTCTGTTAGCCAGATATCGGCTTCGATGCTGGTACATCCCGCGGCGAGGGCAGCATAGAGGGGAACAGAGCGCCAGTAGTCGTTGTGGGAGTGGCAGCTTTTCGGTACGATATCACGGCTGAAGTCATCTCTCCAGTCGAATTGGAATGCTTTACCGGAATCTGGCTCTTTCCAGGTATCGACAATGTGCTGTAGGCCACTGTTCCTGGGGGAAGGAGCGAGTCGCTTTAGCAGAATGGAGACAAAGGTGATGTAAACACTGATGTATGTTAGTTTCTCTTTTCATCTTGACTGTATATCCTTACCCTCCAGCAATAGCACCGAAGATCGTCAAAGTAACAGCAACGATTCCGAACCAAAGACAACAGCGTCTCTTGCGTTGTCTTCGATGGGCTTCAGTCTCTCCAGGTCGTCGAGATAGCAAACCGCAGCAGTTTAGTCTGTTCCACCAGCGCTGCGATGTAGTACGTCGATGTGCTTGCCTTTGAAGCTCTAGTTCCTCAAGACTCATCGGACTAGACATTTGACTGACAGCATCGCTTTCATCATCGCGATACGTTCGTGTAGTGGTATCTCCGCGAGCCATGTCTGTATAAAAAGGCTGTAGTTCTATTGCAGTGTGTGCCCTCGACATGAAATGACTGTGTCACTGTTAGATACGACAGCGCTCGATCTGAAGGTAGTACTTGTGCCCGTAGCAAACAAGCACAGTGTAGAGTTGCACCAGGCAAACCAGCGCTAGCCAAATGAGGTAAACCACGATAGGATATCTCACTTTATCCAGTGTCCGTTGTTTTGACCGTGAAACACGAAGGAACCAATTTTCACATACCTTTTGCTGTTCTTCTTCACTTCAAGCTCGTTGTCTTCCGCTGTGGCATTGCATCTTCACCCCGAACACGCACTCTTTCATATACACTCCCACCTACACCCCGGCCCGACTCAACACCACCCCATTGTGTCTGCCTGATCGTGAGAAGTCGAATTAACATCGCACAGCATAGCACTTACGTCCAAGGCTCTCCGCAAGGCACGCGTTTTCGCAGCTTACTCCTCGACCAAAACCACATCATCGTGACCCAGATTAGCACGTCCCTATTACCGCCTTAGGAAAGCGGACCATCGCCTCGGGAGGGAGCAGCATCATCTTCAATTACGCCCGTAAAGGTATCCGTAAGCCGTCACATCTTCTCATACACTTACAATGAGATAACGCCTTGACGATGGGCTCACGACGCGCGGCACTCTCTATTGCAGACGCACTGAACTTTCTGGTGCAGGTGCCTCGAACGGAGGTCCCGTTCCGTTACACAACCGCGCGTATGCTTCGTCCGGATACGAATGCCAAAGCCTTAAGGGATGTACGAAGGAATATAGATTGCGTCGTCATGGCATGAACTCAGGTTCACTCTGCTAGGTATCCTCGGCGACTAAGCGCGTATACGACCAAACGCGGATAGTGGGAATATGGTGAAGTTTGTGTCATCCATCTAAGCCTTCAGCACGGTTCCTTGCAGAAAGCTTCGCGTATAATACCCGTGTTTTATGCCTATACTGTAAATAGCTGCCGTAGGCAGCTGTGATGGGTTGTTTACCGAACTCGGTGCTGATATGTGATTTGCTCCAGTGGTTATATCTTGATGTTCCTTCAGTACGCCTTGTAAAGGCTTGACCTCTCCCTCGTCCGTAGATTGTATATTACGACGACGATGGTCTGGTCTGGTGTTGCCTGGCTACATCATCTCGCAGACCGATGGTGGTGTTGTCGGGACGGTTTCGTTGTTGCCTTGGCGGCGTGGTTGCCCGGCCGCGCGGTCCTATCTGCATCCTCCATCGAAACATCAAAGATGACGTCTCAGAAAAAAGAATAGAGGGGCGGGAATGCGGGAAAGGCGCACTCAAAGTGCGTTGCGCGACTACCTAACGCCCTACACGATCTTCGCATGTGAAAGTCCGCAAGTTCCGCAAAACAATCCGAGGCGCCCAGCAAAGAAAAAAGATGCTGCACATACGCGCGCCTACAAACCTCCGGCCCGCCCACAAACCCTCAACACCTACCACCTATCACCAACCACCAACCCACACCCAACCATCCCTTGCAACCCGGATAAACACCCGCAGCCCGCGCACAACCTTGCGCGAAGGGTCTTAGAGCCCCACGCGTATTGTTGCCAGCGAGGCTGCGGACGGCTCACATGCACCTGTCTCCTCTCAGTCTTAACCCCTTGCAGGCTAGTTTTTATGGGGTTCTGCATGTTGACAGGAGGCCCGATGGGAAGGAAGTGGGCTACTACAAACCGAGCAGATCACGGCTACACACCGACATTCACGGACGATTTTCACGAAATGGTCTCCCGTCGGTGCTTCGAGGGCTGGAGGTTATGGGGAGAGATGGTGGGTGATGTGATTGCGTGACGCGTGACGGTAAGGTGGGAAGACGTGATGGACAGACCACTTTGTCGCTTGTTCTTCATCGCTGTGTCGATTGTTGACTTTATCGTCGACGTCTTTCCACAATTTCGTTTTGTTCTAGACTAAGATTGGGGATGGTTGTATGCATGCGGTATGCCAACTCACCACACCGACTCTTTTTCCACCCGCCGTTAGTTATGGGGTCAACAGATCAACAATAACACAGGCCCAGCCTCGTTTAATTTTCGCTTTGGCTTAAAACATCACGGCGTTGCACGAATTTCGCACGGCACAACTTTTGTCATTTTGAACATTCTTTCTTTGATTGAGTATTTCGGCGAGAAGAGTGAGAGAGCATCCGAGCTTCACGATAATAAACGATCACGAAACGAACGGACGTCACGAATTAATACAACAAGGAAATTGGGAACCCCACACTCCACTATCTACTACCTCCCGTCACTACGCAAATCACCAACACTCTACCACAACACCTCACAAAACCACCAAACAACCCACACACAATGGGCAAAGACTCGTCCTTCCGCCTCTGCATAGCCTCCCTCCTCATAATCCAAATCGCCTGCTGGGCCCTCACCCTCCTCGACCTCTACCACCCCGGCAAGCCCACAGCCCTTTTACGCACAACCATGGATCTAGCATCACTTTACTTCACAAGGCTAGGAGGCCAGAGTAGCGCCGCGTTGCAGCATCTGAGTGTGAGGGATATCACGGCGTTGGTTTATTGAGTGGACGGGGACGAGGGTGCACTTGTGCCCATCGCAATATCAACGACGCGAACGATGCCGGAATTTCTTTCATAAATCACAGGTGGGAGCAAGAAAGACTAGGGAGAGAAGAGGGCTTTCCACGACTTGACGACTTTTCACGACACGACACGGATGGATACTATGGCATGGCATGATACCAACGGCGTTTATCGGTTATTGGAGTACAGTTCGGCGCATGGCTTCATCATATCCCATTCAACCCGGTTATCGCGCCGTCGGAACAAGGGAAATCGCACACGCAGGTCGTATGCAGGAATGAGTTTGATCTTTGCTGTCTTTATATTGATATGAATACCCCATACCCATCAAACTACATGCATCACTCCACAGTACATGCTCACTTCCAAAGACTCCACATGAAAGATGATGTTGTGATAAAATGCATTCTCTTTCCATGAAATCTAGCTCAACAGACAGGCTTTCACTGCCCGTCCGCTTAATCCCAGCAATTTCATCCCAGAAAAGTAATAGACCTTCCCACGCCCCGATGAAGCCACAGAGCCCGAGATGACGGAAACAGAGAGTAGACACTAGAAACCTGTAGCGATTGTTTAACTCCCTTTCCACCGTTTGCGCCGTTTGATTGATTGATTTGATAAACACCGATTCGAATGCATGTTGATATGAAGTCCTGACAAAGGAAAATTGGTCATGTTGTTGTGATCCTTCACTGGCAAAAAAGATTTCACTGCGTGGCTTGGTGGTTCAACTCGTGCATCATGCTTACTTCGCCAAGGTGCTTCTGGTCGAAATGGGAGTGGTCATCTGAAACGAGTTGGATGGGTGGCGCGGGGCTGATTTCGTCGTCGTCGTTGGAGTGTGTGTCTTGCGTCTTTGGTGTTTCTTCGCTTGGCTTCAGCGTCATCGTGCTCTCAGCTAGCGGATCTGAAGTCTGGCTCTCTGCGGCTGTTGGGGCTTCAGGCGCCTTGCCGTTGGCAGCTGTTGATTTCTCTTCGGTATGCGTCTCGCCCACGTCCTCGATATATTGAGGTTTATTCTCGTTCTTGTTGTCGTCTTCGGGGGTGATGGCCTTGGTAAGACTTTGGAAGTTGAACATGGGCTCCGTGCTATTCGAGTCCTGTGGAGGAGTGTCGGTGTCACCCTGGGCTAAGCTGATACCTGATGCGTTTGAACTAGGTACGTAAGAAGACCCGGGCGCGAGGGTATGCTGGGTTTCTTGCTGTTGTAATGAGTTTTGGAATGACTCGGCGAACGACGAGGAGGAGGAGGAGGCGTTGGATTTATTGCGCTCGGGATGAGAAGGAGCTGGATTGCTGGTGTCAGACGTCTCCCGCTGAATCTGGGCGCGACTAGCTTCGAGATGTTTCTGCGGGTCTTCCTTGGTAGATGGCGTGTTCAAAGTCGACGTCGGTTCTGACATGGGATTGAAGCCACCGGCGCCACCAGATCGATCAACTCCCTTGCCTTTCCCAGCCGCAGAAGAGCTCCCCGCTTCCGTTTCGTCGATGCCATCAATCTCTATGGGGTGGAAGCCACTGGTAATATTCCGCTGGGCTTTGGCGACTTTCTTGATCTCCTTGGCCTTCTTCTTGCCCTCTTTCTTGGCTTCCTTGGCGGCGTCCTTCTCTTCCCTCTTCTTGCGGTCTTCTTCGGCTGCCAGACTAAGACGTATTGCTTCCATCATCATGAGCTCCTCGAGGTCATCAATCCTGTTGCCCCTCCTTGAGCTGATTCGGCTGGGATATAGGTCGCCTGAGTTTCCTGGCTGACCAGACGAACTTTCACCCTCGCGTCGGGGTGTTCCGTGCCCACTGCTACCAGCACTGTCGGTTGTGAATATCCGCCTTCGTCTTCCAAGACCGAATCGACTCTCGCCTTGTGGAAGGTTTCCCATCATGTATGCAGCGTTGTGTAGGGCAGTGGCCGCAGCAGCCCTTCGCAAAGCGTGGGATTTCGCGTCTGCCAGCTTCTTGGCCCAATCAGGCCGCACCATGTCGGTTGTTATCACAGTCTTGTCCGTGACTGCCAATGACGTCGCCCTTCTTCTACCAGGGCCGGCCGCAGTAGGCGAGTTCAGAGACGAGGTGGATGACATTGCAGACGTGGCGCTACCCATACCATTATGACCCTGACCATTGTAGACGAGCCCTCTCCTAAAAGGCGGTGGCTCGTAGGTCACTCCAAACTCGGTCTGTGTGCAGTAGGGGCAAGCAGCTGCTTCCGAGACTAGCTGGACCTCTTCCTCCGGTTCAGCAGATGACGCACCCTCAGCGCCCGGCTCTCCGTGATGTTCTGGTGGATGCGGATCGGGTCTCTTGATCTGGACGAAGCACTCTGAGCAGATGGGCTGATCGCAGCAACGCGTCTTGTTCAGATGTGGCGGGTAGTACATGAAGCAGATGGGGCACTCAGAGGCATTCTTGTAGAGAAAAGCCTCGACCCGTTGGCCATTAACGTACGGGTCTTTGGGGAGGTGTAGTTCTTGTGGGGCCATGTCAGCCTGCGAAGCGTTACGGGAACCGGTCGCGAGAGAAGCGAGTGTTTTGGCACGGCCACGGAAGAATGGGGAGGACGAGGAGTTGTTCGCGATCGGAGACCCAGGCGAAGGGAGAGAGAAGGTGGGATTCGACGGCGAGAGACCACCTCCGCGCTCTGGCTCTTGAGACATTGAGCGCGCGCCCATGGGCACCGTGAGCTTGTTGAGGCTCGGCTCTGAGCTGCGCGGGTTCCATGCTGTGCTGAGGTGGTTGCTCGTGTTCGTTCGAGGCGGCTCTTCGGGAGGAATGTCGTCTGCGGCGGGCAGCGGGCGGCCGTTGACGACCTCGACAAGCTGGTGCTCAGTCCAAGTATCTTCGTGGTCATCGAGACCCCGCCAGAAGGGAGCGAGTCGTCGCTCAATCTAGCACGTGTGAGTTCAGTTGTTATATCACGAGTGAGAGGCATACCTGTAGCTGCCGCACCGTGGGCTTGCTAAAGTCCTCTGGTCCCGTGTACACCCCGAGCGTGACCAGGTATCCTCCGTCGACGCCTTCCTCTTTCAGACTCCTCTCGCGCTCCTGGGCCCTCAGTATGCGGTCCTTCTCCAGCTTGCGGGCCTCGCGCTCCGCCTTTGTCTCCCGGCGCGGTTCGAGGGCGGGGTCGCGTTCGGCATTGTCGCCGGTGCGGATGCCGAGGAAAGAGAGATCCGGTCTGCTGCCTCTGTCTCTCCGCGAGTTGCCATAGGGACTGTTCCCCGGCCTGTCGTGTGTGGAAGCGGCGGGCCCGGCAGTCGAGGGCGAGGTGGGCTGGTGGGCACTGGAGCGGCGGGCGTGGCCTCTCCGCTCTGGGGCGGCCTCTTTGCCCTGCGAGTTGCCCATGGTGCGGGTGGAAGGATGGATGGAGGAATTGGATTATCGATGGTGAAAGCGGATCGCGCCGGGCTCGTAGCAGGGCGGGCCGTGGATGCCCAAGTGCCAGTGACGCAGTCTGTGCGGGCAGGGATCAGGTCGTTATCGCGACGGCTAGCGAGGGAGAGGTGGTGGGCGTGTCCGGTGCAAGATAGCCGGTGTCACAAGGACATCGATGCTGGGGACTGGCCGTGGGTGGCCCTTTCCAACGCGCCTCACGAGATGCGATTAGATAGACAGAGTAGTCGCGATCGACAAAAGGGGCGCATGGGCGAGGCAGGCAGAGGCAAGTGCAGTTGGGCGTGGGTGTGGGCGAGCAACCCTGGAGTGATGGAGCCCTGGAGTCGACGATTCCGGAATGATGTCGTTGCTTGGCAGCTACGCAGCGGACTGTCGATCGCAAATGAATGTTGCGTATGTAGGAAGGTTAGGGCCGAATGGGCGGGGCGATGGAAAAGGCAATCAGGCGTCAGGAGCAGTCGTCGATCATGTCAGCTCAGCATGCCTTCACGATCATTCACAAAGTCGAGTAGTGACGAGGGTGCACGATTGAAGAGCAAACAGGCTGCGTGCTGGCGACATCTGGGCCTATGTATATGCAGCCATGGCATGCAGCTAGGTCCTGGAGCTTGTGCCGCTTAGCCCGCGCCGCCACGATACCAATACCAGGAACCAACCTTGGGCCTTGTCCCAGTGCTATTCCCGCCCGCAATCGGCGACCACCAACATTGTCGCTTCATTATCAACATACACGCGAAATTCTTCCTCCATCACTGTGCTGTTCGCTACCAAGTAGACGTCGGGCGACACGCGAGCATCACACCCCGCCCAAATGCGGGGCTCCAGATATTGACACTTGGTCAATGGGGTTGCATAACATGTTGCTTACTACATCCCGTCCTACGCAGTGCCCACTTCTAGCCTCACCACCCTCTTGCCCCTTCAAAGGCCGCTACCGTCTCATGTCAGATCGTTCCAAATTCCCACGACGACTCCCAGTGGTATTTGTCTCCAGGGCCCGAGATCTGCTTGCCCAGCCGACCCCACTCCGGACTGTTCAACAATATTAGCTTGTGCCTGAAACGACGTCATCATCGACTTACTGGTTGATGCCATCAACATAGTCTTGGGCCTCAATAGCAATGCACCCGTCGCGCGGGATAAATTTGTCTTGGTCCACAACACCCTGCGTACTCTTGAACTCGCTCTTTCCGTCGTTCCAGTTGCACGTGTAGAGGACAACGGCGTCTTGGTTCGTCGTCAGCTTGGCCTCGATGCCACTGTATGCGCTCGATAGCGTGAGCACCGCTGCGCTCTTGTTCCTGGCCTCGTTGAACGCCCACGCGCCGTTGTAGCCGTGGCATCCGTTGCCGCAGTGGTTCTCGAATTCCTCGTTGCCTGACGCGAACCCAAGTTCATGCGGTGCAGACCAGACTGGACAATCAGCATGTGCCTCGGGTATATCTGGTAGTATAAGATTACTCACAATCATCAATGGCTCCGGCGGGGATTTGCGCAATCTCGCCGGTGGGAAGAGCGTTCGCATCGGCGACGAGCGCACGCTTAGCCTCTGGCATGTACACAGTGTGGTTCCAGACCGTGCGGTTGTCAGGGCGTTTGAAGGCATCAAGCTGGAAGTAAGTATGCTGCGTTAGCATGAGAGGCGTCTTGGCCTCGGGGGATGTGGCATCCATAGAGATGTGCCACTTGTTCTTCGAGACCGAGTACGTGACGCTCGCATCCACACGCCCGATCATACCGAGCGAAGAGTTGGAGGCATCGCTGATGGAGAAGGTGATGGACGAGTTTGTCACGGCGCTGACGTTCCACATCCTGTAGGACCAGTTGTTTGTACCGCTGTGGAGGGTGTTTGGGCCATCGTTCTTCTCAGTGTGGTAGGTTACGTTGTCAATGGAGTATTCGCCGTTGCCAATGCGGTTGACATATCGTCCTGGGATGGCATTGTAGACGGGGTGTCCAGGGTCGACGGCTGAAGATCGTTAGTTGGTGTGAGATGAACGCGCGATAGTAGCTTACCGTAGTAAGACGTGTTGTCGTAACCTAGAACGATATCTAGCTCCTGGCCTGCCGGGTCTACATTCTATTAGTAGATACTATCTAGTATTGTAGGCGTATTCTACCTTTGACGAAAAGGTTGGTGAGTGTAGCAGCATAGGGAATGAATTGCGCCCTAATCCCCTCGGCCTCAATCGTGTACCTTCCTTGCGCATCTGGATGTGGGGAACCTGGGTGCGCAAGCACACTTCGTGCAGCAGCAGCGGCGAGAGCAATTGGAAGATACCTCATTGTAAAGTAGGCTAAGAAGTACTGTAGTGGGAAAGAGCAACCGCGCCAACAAACATTCAACCTACAGCACCCACATCTTTATACATTGCAATTCAAAGGCGCCCCTCCAAACCGCATGCACCTTCATTTCTAGAAGTTCGCTTTGATATTAATCCTCACTGGTGTCATGGGTGTATCCGGGGTTAAGCGGGGGCTTGGCCATATAAAGCAATCTGTCTGAAGTATTACTCCGGCACCTCCTGCAGGTACTAGGTGCCTTAGCCGGGCGTCTCCATGCTCTAAGTAGACACTTGAGTGCATTGTGTCTTGTCAACTAGATCAAATCTGTAGTTGGTCTTTGATAGGGTGTGGAGGACAAGACGCGCAGGCGGTTCTGCGGCACGCTACTTGCCATGTGGGGCGACGAGCCGGATGTGATGAGGCTTGCTCCGGGGATGCATTTGTTCCGCCTGCAGCGAGCCTTCGACGTCACCACGGTTCATAGCAGCTGAATCTTTGGCATCTGTGGAATACAATCGACTCGCCCTTCGACATTCTTTTTCCTGGAGAATTGGTGTTGTCACCTTGCTCTTCCGCATAACAAAGCTTCGGTTCTGTGCCTGCTCGATTGGAGTTGCACTTACGCTCAGCAACAATCAAAAGATTATAGGCTATGTCTTGACATGTTACACCAAATCGCGGCACTCCTGGTGGGCATTGCGATTGTAGGACGTACGCAAAGGTGGGATTCGTCCCTTGTCATCCAATAGCACCTACAGCATCCTGCCGCGTGTCTGGTTGCCTGACATACCCATGCTTGGCAGCTGATGGGCTGGAGGTACACTGGAAGGATCGAACTTACTCCTCGCAACCATCCCTACCAACAAACTACTCTTCTTGTCCCGCAACCATGGGCGCAATTGAATTCATCTGCGACCGAAGGTTCCACCGCAGTTTTGTGCTTCCCGCCAACCCTGACGCCGACCGACCCAAACCCTATCATGTATCCTACTCCGACTTTGGCGACGCCGACAGCAACGCAGTCGTTTTATTCTGTGGAGCTATGTTTGGGCAGCGCCTGTCTTACTCCCCTTTGGATCAATTAGCAAAAAGGCATCATGTCCGAATCATCCATCCGGATCGTCCGGGTGTTGGTGGTAGTGATGCTGTGAAGCCTGAGAAGCGGATTCAGACCTGGCTCGGTTAGTGAACGTGTTCTCTTATCAAGGCGGCTAACTCATCCACGTAGAAATGGTTCCCCAACTCCTGGCGCATTTGAATATCGAGCATGTTTCGGTTGCTAGTCACAGTGGAGGCGACATCTACCTCATGAACCTTATCCTCGCCTATCCACATTTGCTGAATCCCAACCATCCATACATCTGTTTCTTCGCTCCGTGGGTACACTACTCGCACACGAAGATGACGCATCTGCAGGCTACTGGGCTTCTTCCCGCGTCTCTAATAGGGAGAATGGGCCCCGTCGCCAGATTCATTAATCAGAATGTCGTTCCTCTGGTTGGCTTGAGCGGCACCCTCGTTCAGGGAATATCCACTTCATTGTCGCGCTCAAGCTCTACTGCAGGCCCAGTTGCTCTTGCAGCGTCTGAAACAACTGAACCTAGAGAGCCAAATGATGGCCCTCGCGACACTCTCTACACTCTCGCACTTGACGATCCAAAAGTCGTGGATGACCTGCGAAACCACATCACCAAGTTCGTTTTCGCAGAGTCCGTAGACGGCGTCTCAGCAGACACACAGATGTTCTTGAGACGCTCTGTTCCATGGAGTACTCCCATAGTCAAATGGGAAGATCTTGACGACGCAGTACAGCTCCTGTCCAAGACCATTGGCGAAGATGATCGACTGGCAGGAAACAGACGGGTCTGGGATATCGACTGCATGCACGCAGAACAGGACCAACTGGTCGGCGATAAAGGCAGGGATTGGTTCAACGCGATATGGGTACCAAGCCAAAGCTATGAGTACAAAAATGAAGTGCTCCCACGTACCGATCACGACTTGTTGGTGGACCCTGCCTTTGGTGGGAGCGAGAAATGGTTGCAGCGGGTCAGCGAATCCTGGCAGACTTCGCAGCCTGTCGTAGCGCCTCCTTAGCATCAAATCTACCTTTGCACCGTCGCACAGAAGTACGTTAATCGATATTCAAGCCTTTGGTTTTCCTATTCTAGCATGCAAAAGTGATGACTCGTGCATGCAACGGAGATAACACGGCACCATGTCGTAACACCGATCTGACGTCTTCATCCAAGCGAGTCGCAGGGCTGAACACGCGAACACCATCATAGCCCTGCATCAGCCATGGCCGAAGACATGCACATAAACCCCCAACGCGCGAAGCAGCTCACCGAGAACATTGCGAGCATAACCTCGCGCATCAACGCCGCCCGCCAAGGCAGCAAAGAAGTAAACACCCTCCCCACCTCTCCAATTCCCCCAAAACCCACCTGCTAACAACGCGACACTCCAGGTCCGCCTCATCGCCGTCTCCAAACTCAAACCCGCAAACGACATCCTCGCACTACATAAACCCTCTTCCTCTTCCTCCTCTTCTCCCTCCTCCAACCAACCACTGCAAACCCACTTCGGCGAGAACTACGTCCAAGAACTCCTCGAGAAGCACAAAATCCTGCCCCGCTCCATAAAATGGCACATGATCGGCGGGTTGCAATCGAACAAGTGCAAGCAGCTTGCTGAGCAGGTGCCGAATCTGTGGTGTGTGAGTAGTGTGGATAGTGAGAAGAAGGCGAATGAGCTGGAGAAGGGGAGGAGAGGGTTGGTTGAGAAAGAAGGAGATGATAAAGTGGAGGGGAAATTGCGCGTGAAGGTGCAGGTTAATACATCGGGCGAGGAGAATAAATCCGGCGTCGAGCCCTCAGAGACACTCGCTCTCTGCAAACACATTATAGAAAAATGTCCGCATCTCCTCCTCCACGGCCTCATGACTATCGGTGCGATTGCGCGAAGTCAAGCCACGACCCCCGAGACCGAAAACGAGGATTTCGTCAAGTTGAAGGAGGTTAGGGATCAGGTGGTCAAGGAACTGGGATGGGAAGAGGGGCAGTTGGAGTTGAGTATGGGCATGAGTGCGGATTTTGAGGGGGCGATCAAAATGGGGAGTGATGAGGTTAGGGTGGGGAGTCAGATTTTTGGGGAGAGGCCGCAGAAGAAGGATGCGGTCGTTATGGAGAAGGAGATGCAGGGGGAGAGCTGAGGGGCGTGATTGTCAAGAGTGGGATGTACGTAAACAAGTACGTGTATGATCTGAGTGGGGAGTGAAGTATGATCACCGCGATGAGCCACCTTCCTCATCTCGTGCCAAACATCGACGCATCGCCGACGAGCGAACCACACCCATGCATAGAGGTCTTTTCGAATCAGAAGTGTTGCGACTGCAAAAAAAATCGTGAATTAAGCTGATGAAATACAATTACCGGCGCAAGGTAGCTGTGAGACGAGAGACCTATGTTGGCTTTCCTGACCAGACATCTCATTGAATCGTGTTCATGTCTGTTTCTGAGCGTACTACTACTACTCATCACCAGAGTTACAACCACTCTGCCACCTTTTCCGAAATACCAAGCAAGGAAGACTTCGAACACGGGCAGTTGGACGCGTGCTCTCGTTTCGTCGCGAAGAGCCGGAGGTAGCTACTCCAAGTATCTACCTTCTAAAGATTTTTACAGAAATGTCTGACTTACCTTTTGCAAAGAATTATTTCAAACTTCTGACAGCCTAGGACTTGGATAGTAAAGTGCGAGACCGCTAGGGCTACATCTAGCTCTCATTGTGATACTAGCGTGCATGCCCTGGTTAGGGATCTAGCGTGGAGCATATCTGTGAGATGATAGGAAGTGTGTTCGTGTATCATGTGAGGGAAAGATATGAGCGGCCGGGTCTCTTTCAGAATACACGAAAGTGGAGGATCTGAATGTTCGTTCTAATGATATGCCTGTGACTATAATACGTGTAATCGCGCGTTCAAACTATTTTCACGTCCGTCTCCACTGCCTTCTCGTTCATTGCGTCGAATACTCTTGTGTATAAGTCTGCGGGCTGATGCTGAGTACGACTCATCAAAAGCATACCAATACGCATATATTCGCCTTGTTCTCCTTCTACGGCCTCTAGAATCAACCAAATTTGCTTTATCGTTATAATCTTACCAGCAGTCACGGGGTCAAATGTTGTCTCAAGGAGCTTGAACGCGAAGACCCGCTTGCCAACCTCGTGATGAAAAATCGCATCCCAATGGACTTCGCAGTCATGGACTCGATCGCCAACATGCTCCCCTTCTAGTACAAGGCCACTAAGATCGGAAATACAATCCAGGTTTTGTATCTCCCCAGCTAGAAGTTTTCCCCGTAAGGAAACGAACCCATTCGATAATTGTCCCATAGGATCCTTTCCTTTAGGTATCGTTACGGCGCTGAGAACAGTAGCAGATGTCCACGTTGGGTGATTGTAAAACGGCAGGATCTAGTACACTTTCCCTTGGATTGCAGCCCATGACCAAGACGGAGCGTGCCATTCCCTGTGTTCTTTCCGTACTGGTACTGGCATGAAAGCACACCAGCCGAGGCTCGAGATCAAAGTACTCTCCCAGTGTCCCGCCAGGTATCTACCCATCTTTGAGGGAACAAGCTTAGCCAGTGCTTGTATGGCGGGGAAAACGTCGCTTAGATATGTGAGTGATTTTGATGAGTATGTCGTCACCAACTCCTTCCATCTGGTTTCGATCATTCCGAGCGAGGAAAATTCACTCATCTCAGCTGCTGAGTTCTTGTTCAATCCGAAAACATTTCCGTTGTGCTCAAGACTGCCGCATTCGCAATGGAAAGATTCTCGACACTCCCACCATATTTCTTCGTCCATAAAGTGAACTATCCTCCTAGATAGCATCCGCTCTTGGAACACCCAACCCCTCGCGTAAAGAGGTGCTTTCCATTGAGGGAGCGATTCGCGGCAGTGAATCTCATATTCCTCGTCGTCGTGATTCATGAACGTCTTCTGACGAGATATGAACCGTTCATCAGTCCCAGGAAAGCAACCTTGGTGAGAGTCAACGAACCCTGTTGCTGACAGAGTAATTGCCGCGTTCTCGTATATTTTCGACATTTTGCTCCCTTCATGACGCCAATCATCGATGGAATCCTGGACGATGCCTAGTTGTAGTCAGCGTGCTGATCGAAAAGGGCGCGAGTTCCTTAACCAGCAGCTAGACACGCGAAGCTTACAGAGGGAATCTATCCATAGGTAACGGATTTCAAGATAGTAAGCAAACTCAATGGCATGCTGGAAAGCTGCAGGTAGATCCTCGCAGGGAATGCTGGTTGAGTATTGTTTGAAGTTTTCCGTAGTTGTAAATCGAATGGGATTTCTGCCCCAACAGTGGCTGAGACAGGCGTATGTAGCCACTTCATCCTTTGTGGTATACAGCTCGACATCCGCGGGCCCTTCGATCTTGATTACCCTTGTGGGCAGCTGCGTGCTTGAAGCCTGCTCACACCGACTGTGTTTAGAAAGACACCGGGATAACCATTTCTTCACCTTTGCAACGGAAGCTAGGGAGCCCAGAGGGCCTGTGATTACCAGATCAGGCTCTATGTACTTCCAGGGACATGAAGGATCTGCAGACGTTAACATCGATTTGGGATGGAAGTTTCCGAGTAAACAACAAGTGAGACGTACTTCTCCAAGGTAAGAGGATATTTTTCTCCGATGCTAAGGGTGTACTCTGAACGATGATATTCGTGAGAATATGTTCTTTCGGTACAATGTTCCCATAGAAGTTCAATTCGCGGAAAAAGGTTCCACCAGAAAAGGCACAATAGCCGTCACCGAACTTAAGACGTATCACGTTCCCACGTCCTTCAATATACGTCATGTAAGGCTCTAGTATCCAAGAGACGATCTCGCAACCAGAGCAGCCTCGCTCAACAGCACGGCTGATCTCTTTCGCGTCTGCCAGGTGTTTCGGTACCCATGAGAGACCATGCTCAACGCGATATCTAGGATCCCAGACCTCGTTTCCGAGGTTGAGACACACCTGACATATCGACTTGGAAAGATTTTCAACTGCATCGGCTGCAAGCTCTCCTGAAACAGGTGAAGGCCTCCGCTTCCTTTTACGACTCGATGGTGTGGCAAGGCTGAAGGCTTCGAGCTCTCGAGCGCCCGCTTCGTCAGCCATCTTGTACGTTTGTGCGGACCCAATGCCGCGAAAAGGACTAAAAAGGAGTGGCGGCCAGACACGCAAGGATTATAAGGGTTATTTTGGGGAGAAGGTGGGAACTCTGAAGCTGACTTACTGAGGGAAAGATAAGGAAGCCACCACCTGGGCACTCAGCCTTATCACGTGTATGCGGGGTGCAGGCGCGAGGCCACCAAGGACGCTCGCACGTGTTATGCGGACTTGCGAGTAAACCGAACGATGCGTGGTGCCGTTGTTCTGACTATTATGACAGGGTAGGCCAAGAGAACGCGAGCGCCTTTATAGAGCAAGTGCTGAACAAAAGGGCGCAACAGCAATCGAGCCATGGTACAACATCCCGCTTAGCGCCTAAATCATCAATGGTACCTAGGAAGACCGTACTGTCCTTGAGTCACATATCAACGTGGAACGATAGTTAATAACGCTGTTCTCAAGTTCTTCGCACAGTATTTCTTCCGCAAAACCTACGACTTCTGGATATTCACCACACACATCTCGCTGGAGTCATCTCAGTTCTCTCGATAACCCTAGAATACGCCATACCATTTTCTATCTCCAAAAGCATTACCATACATCAAAGATGCCTGTAACAACGACCCCGCACCCCTCCACATCATCCTCTACCTTTCTCACACCCTCCGCCAAACCAGTCTTCTTCTGGAAGCCGCGCGACGGCCACGGCTACCTCTGCCAATGGTACTGGTCCAAGTTCACGATCAATGACGAAACCTACGCGACTGCCGAAATGTGGATGATGGTGCACAAAGCGCGTTGTTTCAGCGATGAAGAGATTGCGAAACAAATGCTGGAGACTACCAGCCCAAAAGAGCACAAAGATCTGGGACGGAAGGTCAAGGGGTTTGATGAGAAGGTTTGGGACGAGCGTATGTACTCCAAGTTCTTCGCGGTACTTCTAGAAGAGGACGCTGACTAGATGATAGAAAAGCTGGAGATTGTGAAGCAGGGCACATATCACAAGTTTACGATTAGTGAGGACGCGGAGAATTTGAGGAAGATGCTTTTGGCTACTGGTGACCGCGAGTTGGTCGAGGCTAGTCCGCATGATAGGATCTGGGGGGTGGGTTTTGCGGAGAGAGATGCGGAGAAGAATCGGTATCGGTGGGGACAGAATCTTCTGGGGAGGGCGTTGATGGATGTCAGGAAGAGGTTGAGGGAGGAGGGATATTGATCGCTTGTGAAGGGCCCTGAGAGACTTCACAGAGTGGTTTCGCTGATCTGTAGAGGGATTAGATCGTTATTAATAGGCCAAAGCACATCAGATACTTGACAGTATGCTCTTCCTGCCGAGCAAGGAACGCATAAGCTCAACGGGGATGCAATGTGTCTCTACTCAATTAAGCCCGTGTTCCATGCGAAGACCATGTCCTCGAAGCACTCTTCCATCTCTTGTCTCACTGCATTCGTCCATGGGGGTCCAAAGACTACGCCGGCCTCTCGGTACCTTTCCAATACAAAGTTGTTCCAATGTAGTTCCAATTGAACCTTGCGTAATTTGCCCACCCCATTGAATATGAGCAGAGCTCTAAGCAGATGGTGGCTTGCGGGGTCTACTCCACTCGTACCTTGACTGACCTGTTCAAGAAGACCAGCGAGGTTAGAAGAGCGTTCCCTTGGATCGCGACGGATACTACAGGCTATGAACTCAATGACGTCGACACCAAGTTTGACGCTCTTGAGACCTGACATTTGGTTTAGTAGCTGGATTGCATATTCAAGATCCCTTAGCAAGACCCATGTTGTCTGAGCGAGGTCATTGCCAAAGTCTGAACCTAGCTTTGAGAGTACGTATGAGTTGGATTCGGCGCTAGGAATGGTGCCTCCATGATGCCTCTGGTCGGATTCGAGGACGAATGGATGCGTGAAGTGTGCCAGATCGAGGAGGCCGCGAATGGTATGGCACTCTTCTTAGCGCGAATCTTCGCATCGGGCTTGAATGCATGGAAGAAAGCTTGGACGATGGGGCTGCAGGTACGCAGACTGTCTGTCAATGTGAAGGTGATGTATTGAAACAGATAGGATAAAACCTCCTTTGCAAAGATCTTGGCCGTCAGGACAAGGTCAAAGATCGTGTTGCCATTCTCGAATCGGAGCTTGTCGTGCTGGTCTAGCGTCACCTTGATAGTCTGATCTCCGGCGTCGTTGGAAACAAAATCGTAAATTCTCTGGCGTGTCTCGCGTGCAAGGTCCGTAAGACCTATTTCCGTCTTGACCATTCTAGGAGTGCTTTGGGTGCATCAGTAGCTCTTATGTGGATCTACTTATACTGGGGAGTCTAAACAGTTTGTGACCTTCCTTGTCACGTCAAACGAAGAAGCAAACCTAGCGAGCGCCAAACAGCTTGGTATGTGCAGTATTGAATCGAGCTGAGAATGCGATGAGGGCACCTTCAGACAAATACATGCCGGTTGCGCCGAGCACATGAACTTGTTCAGGTGTAGCGAAGATATCCAGACTCTAACATTGCGAGTTCGACAAGCCATGAAACGTTCGTAAGTCCCTCCCGGATGTCCTGTTTTTGAATTGGCTTGTTGGTGTATTTATTCATTTCGCACGCTGTGGAACGCGCGCTGGTAATTGGAGGCCTGCCATGTCATCCAACTCATATCGATCAAGCGTGCGGTAAGGGCTGTCAGATACTACTAACATGTCTTCTCTAGGCACGTGGTCCGCGCATTGTATACGAAGGCCCGAGAAAGGTACGTAAGATTGGAACAGGTGCGGGACGCCCTCCAGGGCTGCTTCATTCGCCATCCACAGATACTGCGATGTCGCATTGTAACGAGCTATCCATAGCTTTTGCGAATGATATTGAAAGGAACCCTCGGATGCAATTGTGAAACAAGGTGAGAGACGGGAGTACTCGTGTCTCTCGGTGCGGGGATACGTCAAGTCGACTAGAGCGACTCTGATTAGCAGCACTATCGGTGATAGGAGGCGCAACCGTATCGGTGATAGAGCGAGACGGGACGGACGGAAGGGGAGCGACGCAGTGAGAGACCGTATCGAGATGAGCTCCGCAAAAGCTCGTTATCGACGAAAGCGCATTATGAGGGCTACATCGGCTTCTGCCTGTTAGCACATAAACAATAAAACACAGCGTATGCTTCAGGATATGGGTTGGTGTAAGCCACGTTGACGAGCCGGGCTGCTCCGCAACGTGCGAACGGTAGAGAGCAGGTTTCGTAATACCTGCGGTTTCACGGTTTTGGCGGCCAAACCATCGCCTCGGCTCCACAAGCGCCAGCAAATGCGGAGGCGGCAGGCGCGCGACCGTCATCACGTGTACGAAACACCACCTTGGCAACGTCAACCTCGTGTTGTCTTACGGAGAACAAGCAACTCTTACTTGCGATACACGACCTGCTGCGCTGTCGGAACGAAGCGCGCTCACAGGCCACCGACATGTCGACAATGATAACATTTGCCGCGAACAACGAGTTTTTCCGAAAGCGCAAAAGTGCGTATAGGCCGTGCGCAGCACACAACAAGCAGCAGCTAACAGCGTCGCGTAGGAGTCCATCGCGCATGCGAATCATGCAAGAAGCGCAGAGTAAGCTACAGTAGTACCGTAAACCTATCAAGGTATTCATCTAACGCTATACTAGAAAAGGTGCTCGCACACCTTTGATGATGACGAAGGAGCAACGGGCGGTGGCGGTAGCGTTCCCCAAAGTGGTGGCGGAAGCAATCCATCCTCAGACAGCCCTTCAACGAACGGACATTATCATCCCCATGATCCCAGGGGGGCGCGTGGAGACTACGGCCATGCTCAATCCACAATGCCGCCGCCGCAAAGCCCGGCCTCGGACCATACAGTCCAAACACCACCCAACTTTTTGGGCTATCTCAACCCTGAAGCCGTCTTGCGGGAGCAAGTTCATTCCGAGCGTGGAAAGACTGCTCAGTCGCCCAGTCACCCTCCCATTGGACAATGGATCGAAGAACGAGATCAGAGACAGACATCGTCGCAAGTGGGCTCAGGCGCTTCGCGGATAGTAGAAACAGGTCCGCATTCCAACCAGGAGGCTCAGGTATCTAGGGCTCTCCTAACCTACCTAGACGCGGTCGGAGTTGATATACTCCCTTCTCGTATGAACCAAACTGCGCTTCTCGAGATCTACTTCAGCTACGTCCATCCACTGCTCCCGCTTGTGGACAAGGAGTTGTTCTACGAGCAGTACAACTATGGTCGGGAACCTCGAATTCTGATGCAAGCGATTTGTATCGTCGCTTCAAAACACGCAACAGCCGCCAAGCACCTTTACTTGGGTAACGAAACGCAGCCACTCAATCCACGCGAGTTCTCTCAAAGGCTCTACAATGCCGTCATTGTTGGGATCGAAGCAAAGCTAGAGAAGAATCGCGTCGTGCTCATCCAAGTGCTTGCTCTGATATCACTTCATTGCGAAGGTCCAGATGGCGCTGAGCAAGCTTCTATGCATCTAGCACAAGCAATTCATCACGCACATACCTTTGGCCTCCAATTTGGACATCAGTGGAAGAACCAGAGTTCAGAATCTCAAGGCAACTTGGAAGATGTCTTTTGGTGCCTCTGGAGTCTGGACAAGATCAATGCTTGTATGAACGGGAGACCTTTACTGATGCACGACCGCGACAACAGCTTGAGACAGCTCCCCCAAGATCCAGAGAAAAGGTCAAGCCCATTCGGTATTTGGCTTCAAATCTCCGAGATGTTGGACAAGGTCATCGACTACTATAGGCCTGGCAGAGCCGCTGAAGAGACAGGCTGGGAAGGTGATGACTTCTTAGGGTTTGAAGAGATGGTTGGAGACGGCGAAGATAAGCTCGATGGCCCTATCATGAGTAAGCTGCTCCAAATACTGAAGTTCCAGTTTTGCTAATTTCCTCAGGTCTTCTATCGCTCTTCCATCATACCATGTGCATGGCCTCCCACAAATCCCTCTCCATCAACGCGCCGGTCAAGTCAACACCCTCTTACGTCCGACAGAGTCTCTCGGCTACACGAGTGATCCATCTTCTCAACGCTGAATCCCCCGAGCTACTCCCACCGCTTCCGATAGTACCCTACGCACTCGGTGTAGCCCTCAGCGTGGTATATCGTCACTTCCGCTCTCGCCGCCTAAAGGTCCACGTCAACCGCGCCACCGAAGAGCTCAAGCAATGCGTCCGCCTCCTCGACCGTTTGCGAAACGCATGGTGGTCTGCAGGCACGACAGCTGATCTGGGACGAGCTGTGCTTAGCAATGCGGCAGGACGTAATACCAACGCTGTCAACACGCCTGTACCTGTGCCAGCCGAACCCCGTCCGACCGAGCCGAAGACGGAGCCGCCAGCACCGCAAAACACACACAACAACCAGCTGCCACCACAGAACCAGTCGCAGCCATGGTCGCAAAATATGGGAGAAACGCCCATCGACCCTCGGCTACAACAACAACATCAAAACCATACTCACGCCAACTCGCCTATGACCAGTCTCCTCAACCCCATACCCGCTCCGACACCCGGTCAACACCCCACAAGCAGCGAACGCGCAGATCGCGCGCCTATGACGGGCCCTCCCGCCGGTTTCGGTTTCGCAGAACAGTCACCGGACTGGTTGAATTTCGACGCAGCATTCGAGAACTTCGAAGGCTTGCTGGGAAGTAGCGGCGCGGATTTGAGTAACGAGTTGTTCAAGCCGTTGAACTATGAGACGTTGGAGGGATTCTTGGATCCTGCTGCTTAGGTATTGTTTGTATTATACTGGTTGTATGCGAGTAACTAGGGGCTACGTAATAATGAAATGTAGGCATGTTGATTGACTTTGGTGGCGTTGCATGTGGCGCGCCTGTGTATTGTCTCCGCCGCGCTCCGATGTGTGGGCATGAAAGCTTCCATTTTACAGTGATGTATTTGCCACGCTGCTTTCTGCTACAACTTCACGTTCCAGTCTTTTGCTCATTCTTCCACGACGTCCTCATCTGATATGGACGTGCAGCTCGTTTGCGACGCTGATTGAGTAGACCCGTGGTCAGTTTCTGAAGACAGTCGGTAACCAGTGTTCATGACTAATGTTCCTGTGAGTGAAGGGGATTGCGGCGTTTGCAAGTCTACCAGAGGTGTCTCATGATATGAACCTGCGTCAACCGATGGCTGTCGTCTTCTTCGTGGTCTTCGCTTTCCTATCAGCAGGTGTGAAGACTTGAACATTTCCGTGTTGGGGGGCGGAGGAGGAGGAGGGGGTAGAGGACCACCAGGCGGTAGAGATGGCAGTTCAGGCATCGGCCACATATGCATGGTGATAGCCCAGTCGGGCTGTATCATTTCTTCCCACACTTGTGGAAGGATAATCTCACCATCAGGGCCGACGAGATCATAGTGTCCTTCGTGTACGTGTGGTCCAATCACATCGACATGTAAGAAAGCTTGATTAATCAATTCTTCCATCCCCTTGGCTTCAAGTCAGTAAGATGATCAATTGATGGCGAACATACTGAGTATTACCTTCCATGTCTTGCATGAGTTCCATGGGAAGCTAAACTTTCGGCCGACCGCATCCTTGAACTTGATGGGTGCTTTTGACAAGACTACTGCAGGTCGGTTGTAAAGGGGTATATCTTTCTCACAGATTTGATCCACTAGCGAGGTAAATTCGTTGGAATCGACTAGGTCTAGTTGACACTCTCCCATTCGCATCAATGTACGCAATAGCATTGCGATCTCTTTTATTCTCGTCGAGCGCCGGGAAGAGTCGGTGACCAATGATACTATCTCTGTAGGCGAGAACGTCGTCAGAGAGATAGGTGCATAGGACATGCTTACAGCATCCCGTGCCGATTGAGCTTCCGTTGATGAGATAGGCGATTGGACATCGACATCCAACACCGTTGCCGCGTTGTCAATGCCTGAAATAATAGGCTGTGGTATTGTAGCGGGAGCCGGCTCCATGATACTCGATGCGGCCAGCACGTGCGGAATATCTGGCTGCAATGAGTCGTTTCGGGTGGTCGACGCGCGGTGCTCTTCCGGAACTGATTGCTCGTCACTTGCTACGTACGTTGTGATGTCGCCAGTACCGATGGGCTCACTTCAATCTAAGTCAATGAATGCACGAAGCATGCTGACGTCTTCACTTACAGATTAGCGGCCACCAGCAATAGGTTCAACGAATTTAACCTTGCGTGCAATGTTTCTCTCAGCTTCTTCATATCATCTGCCTTATACAAGGCCCACCCAACTTTCCTGCAATTTTGCGCCATACCAGGACTCCCTAGTCCACCAAGTCTTTTGTCGTACTTCTTCGTTTTGTCTAGAAATAATTCAATAATCTTCATAGTCTCCATGGCTATCCACGAAGCCGATTTAAACGTAGCTTGGGCGACATGTCGACTTTCGCCTAAACAGCTGACTCGGATGAATGCTTCCTGCATACATCTTAGCTCACGGAGTGCTCCTCGATAATCTTCGCCTGCGTCATGGCTACCATTGATCGCTTGGATCAAACGCTGTGTTAAGGCGGCTGCACCGATGAAGTCACCAACAGAGAAGCCAAAAGACATGGTGAAAGAGTGAACAGAAACGGACGGAGAACTACAATGCAAACATCGGCACAAGAAATCTTAAGAAAGCAGCGTAGGGCGGAGTCGCACCTGAGCCAAGCCGTACTCAGCCTTGGTGGGGTAAGCACCCGCACGCATGCACTGCCCAATGCTGCAACACTGGCTAACGAGCCACCGTTCGCTACGAATGAGCGATCACTATGAGCAAATAATCAATAAAAACCAGATTACATCTTTGGCTCGGGCTCGGGCCTGTTTCTGATGAGTGACTAAGTCAAGTGGTCATCCAACCAAGGTCAAAGGAAGCTGCAACCTTCCTCCGCGAAGAACCTCAAGCTCACTCAAGCATTAACATCATCTACGAGCATTCAGATCACCTATCAGCATCAGCAAAGTACTATCATCACTTCACACCAAACCCAAGTTACCACGAAACAAAAAACGCTCCAATATATATGTAATCATGCTACATGAGCCAGAAACAAGGGTATGCGCCATATCTCAATGTTTTCCTCCTTCTCCTCAAGAATGAACGCTACACATGCAGCCTAGCTCAGACTCTTTCGCTCTATCTCAACAGCCCAAAGTTCCCAGACAAAAACATTAGTATATGAACAAAAGGTTCCAAGTGTGTACACATCAGTGAGGTGATGGTGTAAGAATAAGTGGTGTTGGTGATGGCGGTGATCGAGATGAGAGCTGGTATCTAAGCCATGCCCTCAATACCCTGCGAAAGGCGGTCTTGCATAGCCTTGACCAAAACAGGCGGAACCGACTCATCAGTCGCACGAATCGTAATCCGGTACATCTGTTTCTCGTTAGCTTTCTCTTTTCCCTTGTCAACGCACACCAACATACCTGTGTTTCGAAGTTCGGTTCCAGCCTCAACAAGCACCCAAACTTGCCCTCACTCGAATGCAACACCGTCGCACCGACGATATTCTTAACATTAGGATCCACACCAGTCACAATACCCCACTTGAAGCCCTTGACCACCTTTTGCACGAACTCAGAGTCCATCGTTCGGTTCTTGTTGATCAGGCCGAAAATACTCTGATGTTCGCGGGGGGCACCGCCGATCTGCTTCCAGCGTTTGAAAAAGTCTTCTGCGCTGAGTTCAGCGCCTTCCATGTACTTGTGTAGGAGGACTGGTAGTTGGAGGGTCAGACCCTGTAGTGCTCCGGCGAGGTAGGATATACGGATGGTTGGCGGGTCGATGAAGACGTTCTTGCATTCGAACATGATGGTTTGCTGCGTTTGGCCTTCGGGCGCAATGGAGGTGTCGGGTAGACCCTTGATGTCTGTTTTCAAGGTTTCCGATGACCTATTGTCGAGCGTCGTTGTGAAAGATCCCATGGAGAACTGTGACTTGTTCGTGAAGTAGAAGATAAGAGCGCCCAATTGTCCGCGATATTCTGTTCGTAGGCCGATCTGTATTTGCTGGTCTTCGTAGAGGACACCTTCCGGTCGTAGTAAGAGACGAGTGTACCCAACCTCCCAGTCGGGACTGAGATGAGCCGCGCTTGCGAGGTTTGGTGCTTTGGAAGCCTTGCTCAAATCCATGTTGAGATCCAGCCCCTCCAAATCGCTTGATATCGCTGTGACACCGTTGGCGCCATTTGCCGCGCCGGTCTTGGCATCCTTTGGTACGGGTTCGGTGAAGCTTCGCTTCACACCAGCAGACGTATTTTGCCTCGCAAGACCAAATTCTTTGAGGTCTGCATTCGCATCCTTGCCACCAATCACCCACGTTCGCTTATCGCTAGTAGTGGCATGCTTCTGGTGTAACCGCGAAAGCAGTGCTGATGTCCGTTCTGGGTAAGGAGGCATCTCGTCGCATACGGTGCGCAATAGATCGTCCGTCGGCATGGTGGCGAGTGTAAGGTACTCGCATGCTCTTTGCTGGAGTTCAGAGTCGAGCGAGTGGCTGTAGGCGCGGAAAGCCTGAAGAAGCTGAGGCTTGATCTCAGGGAACAAGTTCACGTACTTGACGTAACATGACAAAAGTATCGCCCGTGTCGTTGACGAGCAGCCTCGCATCTTCGCACTCAACGCCATGAACTGCTCAATTGGGCTGCATCCTTTGCTATCCGCGATCAAGTGGCCAAACTCTCCAAGCAGGTAACCGCCAATCTTCACAAGCGTCTCATGGCAGTCCGACTTGATGTACTGCAGGATCGTTTGCGCGGCGTACACTTGTAGCTCTTCGTTGTTCGTCGTGATCTGGATAACTCGTTGCCAGACTTCGTCGCTAACGTGGTCTCCAGCCATGGCGATCAGTCGTAGCGATATATCCACATACCACTGAACATCCGTAGCGTACTTCTCTGTAAGGATCGCAATTTTCAGTACCATCTCTTCTCGTATCGCGTAGTCGGCGGATTGTAGGTATCGGAGGAGTTCGTTCACGATGGCTTGCGCATTCGTCGGATCACACATGCTGTAGAGCAAGTCCAGACCTTGCCTTCGCACACTGATATCCCTGTCTCTTAACGATCCGATGATGATTGCTTGGTGCTTCTTGATGGGGTCCAGATTCTCCGATCGAGCAGCCAGATGTGTCATGGCCTCCAATCCAAGATAACGCACGTTGGTTTCCCGAGATGCAATGAATTTGCCCAGCCGTTGCGATATTTGTACCATCAAATCTTGCTCTGTGTCGAGGTGTATTACGAGGTTGATCGCTTCGAAGAGGACGGCATTTTGCGCGTTGTTCTGCTGTACGTTCTTGGGCATTTCGAGGGCGGAGTCCATGATCTTCTGGAGCGCTTCGCGAATCAGTTTCCGGATATGTGAGTCCTCTGTTTCAGTCAGCATGAGCTCGCAGTAGCTAGTGACGATACGAACCGGGAGGTGGGTAGTACTGCAGCAACTTGAGCAGCTTGACCAGTATCCACGGACATGGCACCTTGTAGTAGAAGTAGCCTTCGGCACACTCGTTGTCCACGACTATGCGCTTCAGCCTATTCGCGGCTTTGTTGTAGCTTCCCTTGTACTGTTCGGTGTTGTCCTGAACGAGTGCTGTGACCAAGGATGTGACCGAGAGCGCCACGCCCATGTCGGGATCGTCCATAAGAGATATTATCCGTTCCGCCCATTCGTGCTGTACGATCGCAGGGTGTTTCCGGTATAGTCGCAGGAGGGTAAGGGCGGCCTTCTTCTTCACGAATGCCTTGGAGGCCCTGTCCGACGTCAGCTTGGCCACGGAATCCAGCTCATGCCACTCACGGTGATATAAGAAGCCTATGGACCTCGGCGCTTAGTGCCTCTCCCAACTCTTTTCCACCCACGTTCGCAATCGCATGCAGTGCCAGACAGTTGTTGAGCTCATTGTGGTCCAGCAAGTCCTTCCTGATGCTGTTAACGACCAGGTGTAGCAGTTCGTGCTCCTCGTGCAGGAATAGGGTAACGGCGAGATATCCGATCTGCTTCTCCGAGTATTTGGTCGCGGAGATGAGGTTGACCGCTTCGAGATGTCCGAAATCGACGTTCCAACCGAGGATGTATATGTAGAGGAGCTGCGAGGGTCAGCAATAGGCCAGGAGAGTCGGTGAGTGGCGTATGTACCTTGCAGACGTATTTCTTCTTCTGGTAGCCATTTAGGCCGGCATCTGGGGGGAGTTCTGTCAGAGCAGGTCATTGGGAAGGTGTATCCATGGAGAGGTACCTCTGAACTTTTGCCTGCAGCACTGTTAGCCTTCCGGATATGCTTAGAACTCGGCAGCGTGTACCCACCGTATGTTGGCCAATTCCTTGTTGATGCGCTTCTCTTCCAGTTCTCTCGCGCGAGCATTCCTGAGGTCTGCGATGAATGAAACCAATCCTGTCCGCGTGTGAGCTTCGGTCCGTTGTCTGTGGGCATGCCGTCATGTACCTCGCATCGTGGGCACGTTGCCCGACTGCTCCCGGCTGAAGAGGCCTCCACCAGCCCTCGCTGCCATCTTGGAAGTGACCGAGGCCGCCATGCTGGTGGTAGTAGACGACGTGGTGGGTGGGCGGTTCCCACCTGGTAAGTAGCCCGACAATGCGGCGGCGGTAGTGGTGGTGCGCTATGGAATGGTGCGGTACGGGCCTCGAGGCAGGGTTTATGCCGGCGTGCGCGCTGCGGAGCGGAGGTCGATAGTTCGCGAAAGGGGCGCCTGTCAGCGCTTTCTAGACGCTGGCTGCAGGCTTATGGCGCAATCGAGAGCAGGACATGGAATTGGAACAAGCAAGGAAGACGCACAACACCCCGGCAAGCTATCTAGTTGTTTCTCTGGATGCACAACTGACGGTGGGAAGAAGTGGATGTTCTACACATGGATGCCAAGCAAACAGGGTCTAGCGTGGTAGCTCCTGCCCGTGCGAGTCAAAGTAGGATCAAGACATCGCGATCTTGACCCTTATGGCAAGTGCAGCTCCATGCACTCGACCTTGGGCAGTACTGAATCAGGCACCTTTCAGCAATGCCGTAGCAGCCTTGAGATCTACTGTGTATCCAGCTCCGACCGTCCCATCGCTCTCCCCCGAGCTCCGCAAGCTATCGATGAGATGCCACACGCAACACGATTAGGTGCACAGGGACCAAGAAGGCAGCGGCTACATCCACTATACAATGTTTCTCAAACACGCGAAAGCTTCCAACACAGCTCCTAAGACATATCGTACGGTCAATACCTAGGGCAAGGAACTCAGTGGAGATGAACACGCGCATCCGTAGCAAGACGCGTCAACGCGCCCATCACGAACAGTATGAGACATCATAGGCATAGGACAGCTTTGAACTTTCAAATCATCATTCACTGATATCAGGTATACCCTCGATCCTTCGATCGTCCCATATAAACGCCGAAAACTCCCTTCCATGCCACCCTCACGCCACGATCCAGAGGCTCCATCCTTGTCACACCACACAATCACACCATCTACTTGCTAGTAGTGAAGTCGGTCTCGAGGTTCGACGATCCGTTGTCAGCGCGACCGCAGTTGCACGCATCCTCTGTCCGCTTTCCGCACGCGCAAGCTGAGGAGTCGGCGGGAAGCTTGTTCTCGGTGGCGGCCTTGTCGCAGGCTGTTGATACGTTAGTATACATGTATCGGTTATATGATGGTGAGTAGTAGGCGGTAGGTGGTGGATATTGGGTATACGGACTGGGGAGAGAGGGCATAAGGTGAAGGAAAGAAGGGAGCGACATACTGCATTGAAGCGCTGGCTGCTTTCCACACGAGCACTTTGCCTCTTGAGCGCACACGCAGGTGCCGTTGTTACGTCCGCAGCAGACCATCTTGGATGTTGTGGTGGTTGGTTGGTAGAGTTGAGGATGTAGTTGTAGTTGTAGTTGTAGGTTTGCGAGATCGAGAAGTAGTGTATAGTAGGTTGGTAGAGTTTGTCTTGTGAATAGCTGTATTCAATCGACAGACAGCTCTTCTTTATACCCCAACTCTCCTCTGCATACTATGTCATGGACCCTGGATTGCTAGCGGGAGAAAGCACGTGAGTGGCTCGTCTGGCCAATCAGAGCGCTCTTGATTACGCTGATGCTGCGGAGTGAGGCTGAGGATAGGCAGACGCCACTGCGCTGATTATTCACTGCTTTTCGCTTGTCTTCCATTTGTTGGAGATCGTTTGAGGGTTTATCTGATTGATATGGTGGTTTGGACGTGGCGTGATGTGGTGTTAAGTGAGGGTTTCCACCCAGCACACATGGTTTAGTTGAAGTGGCGACTACAATATTCGAGTACGGCTCTCAGCAAAAGCGATGCCAGTGTTATAGTATTCATAAGTGGAGAGTGCATTATTAAGAAGAAGTAGAGTAGATACTAAAAACATAAGACATAACCCATCATCAAAATCATTGTGGTGCCGTGTTCGTCCGCTTCATGCCTTTACCCTTTAACCGTTCCCTCGCCGGTGACTCCTTAACCATCGTCTTCGGAGAAACCTCTTCAATTTCGCCAATAACCTCCCGAACCCTCACAGGGGTCCGTGGCCGCTCATCTGAGTTGGTCTCACTCGCAAGCGTAGACCCCCTAGCCCTCCCCGGAGACATGCCAGGAGAATCAGTAGTAGCTCTGCGAGCCAACTCTCTAACTCTCCCCGGCGAGGCGCCTCCAGGGCTACCTAGTGTGCTGACGTCGCCAGAAGAGCGACGCCCTTGGTGTTTAGACAGAGACTGTCTAATGCGAGAGTATTGCGTCCATTTGGTCAGTCTGGAAGTCCTTAGTACTTCCCCGACGGCTTCTTGGAGTTCTCTTACCGCATTGTTCTGCAGCGCCTGGAGCAGCACAATCGCGTTTTGGTGGTCTCGGCTAGCTGTTGATGGGGATTGCTGCGCGAGACCAACTTCCGTTGCGTTGGCGTGCTCTTTGATTGTTTCGAGGAGGCCGCTGTCCTCTTTTATCTCTTCGGCGATGGCTGCGGCGCCTTCGAGAGTTTGGGCCAGCAGGCCTAGGCCGAGTAGTCCTTCGGATCGGGCTTCGGGGTAGAAGCGCTGCCGTACAAGTTGGGCAATTGGTTTGGCTATCTGGGGTACTTGTAAGATCTGTATTTGCACTGCTTCAACGTCTTTTTCGGCGTTTGGCCGTCCAAGATATCGCAGCATGGCGACGATGGTACGGCCAAGCTCGATCATTGGGTTCTTCATCGTAGTACTTGGGAGTGGTGCGGACGGAGCGAGGGCTTGCTCGACAATGTGTGAGAAGATTACGGTATCGGCTGAGATGTCTGGGTCGATGGCTTCTGTGTCAGGACCGACGGTCTCGTACATGACTTTCTCGATGTTGTAGAAGTTGCCGGTAACGAGCTTGCACAGCATAGCTGCCGCCTCGCCTCGAACTGAAGGGTCGTCTAGTACGAGCATGCGACAACACGCTTCCATGAGTCCGGCATCTGCAAGCAAAGCCCTGTTAGCCTCTGGAAACGTAAGATGCCGCATAAAACCAGCGGCAGCATAAAGAAGCGCAGGCTTAGTGCTCTTCTTAAGAATCACAATCAATCGAACGTGAAGTTCCATGATCTTAACCATATCTATGCAAACCTCATCAGACATGGCCAGGTTTCCGACCATGACACAAGCGCATATCGTAGATGGGTATGCGCTCTCCCAAGGTGCGCGGAGCTTTGCTTCCAGCCTTTCGATAACAGGACTTCTGACGTTGAAGCTTCGTGCAAACACATCTGTTGCTGAAGCGGCAGATAGCAGCCCAATGAGTTGAGCCATTAGAAGAACCTGCGCTTCGTCTGATGTGGTGGTATCCGCGTTTTTGCTTGTTGCGAGTTCCTGGAAGACGGCTTCGATGTCCTCTGGCTCCAATCGAGCCTCAAACTCCAGCATCAGGGTCACAAGGTCGTCGAGAAGTTTCGGTGTTGCTATCCTTTGCTGGAACTCTGGATCTTGGAGATAATGTACCAGGATGGCCACGTACTCCAGATGATGGTCTTCATCGTATTGCAGTGCTACATTCAGCAGACTCTTGAATGTTTCCAGCGAAACTTCGTCTTTGAACTGGGCGTCGCTCAGGTTGCTCGTAGTCCAGCTCAGTAGGTCCGTGGCGTAATCTAGCGCTGCTTCCGGAATTCTGTCCAGTACTAGGAAGGTGCATATTGTGGCATCCAGTCTGAGAGCGGCCGCCGCAGCTTTGGCGGGTTCTATCTGCATGAGCTGCATGTCTGGAGGATCCTGTGGCATTGCTCACCAAAGTCATTACAAAGGTTGAAAAGTACGGCCAAAGTGGTCAAGCGTAGTTCTGGCGAGGGAAGGCAGCCAGCGATGGCACCGAGCTCTCTCACGGCGAGCTCTCTGTTGGTATCTTGACTCCAGTCAGACTGTTTGCGTCGTACAAGGATCTCATCAGGTTACAGTACCGTTATCAGCAACCGAGTTGCCGATGACTCTCAGATATTGCTTTGCCACGGGATCTTCATGGCGAACGGCAGACAAGCCACGAAGAGCGTAAGCAAGGATGCCGCTGTCGCGGAACGGGGCCTGCCATCTTTCTATACAGTGTCAGCAGGGTTGACTTTGGACAGAGGCATAACGTACTACGACCGCCAACAGCCGTCCCAAACAGCTGCAAGGTCTTCTCTATGGCCTCATTGTCCCCACTTGCTGCAAACGCATCGAGCTTATGCACGTAACCTGTGAGGGCAGCGGTCTGGCCTGCAGGGTTCCCTTGGAGTAGGCGCTCTAAAGACGCTATATAGTCGCCAAGCTCCTCATTGGATAATGGCATATCGCAAAAGTGTGAAGATGAAGAAACGCAATCGCTCAAAGTCGTGGCAAAGCTCAAGTGTGCATAGTGGCGGTAGAGATTGCGCAAGGATGAAACGGCTACTCGCAGTCGTCCGGAGCCGCCGTACAGGTGATAGCTACTAGTCGGATTGGTTTCAGGAGAACTCCAGAAAAAGTGCAATCAATAGTTCAGCCACTTGTTTTTTCAGATGCGGAAAGAAACGGGGTGAGTTCCTGCGGCAGCGTCGACCCACCGTGCGGTTGGCCTTGCCTTTGGCCGGTTCCGTTGGACCCCTGGACACAGATCCCTTGGCGGCAATTGAGCGATCTGGCACCGAACATTCACCACCACAGACGTCAAGCATCACGCCCTCACCCGCACTTCTTCCGACCACCGACCCTCGTTTAACTCGTTTACAACAACCAATTCGCCAACATGACGCGCGCTACGCAGACCATCAGCATTGGCATGCTCCTCACCTCCGTATGCAGCCCCTTACCTCTACATATTGAGATTGGATGCTGACATGTGAAAGATCTACCTCTCACTGTTCCTCCAAGTCGTCCCGCTACCTCAGAAGATCCAAGAGGAGGTTGTGCCTTTCGTAAGTCTTACCTTTACCATCTCCATGATTATTGTACTGGGCTTCCGCTGACAAAACTCTAGCTCCCCTTCTGGGCTCTCATCTCCTTCGGCGCGTACCTTCTCTTCAAGCTCGGCTGGGGAGTCTTCACCTTCAACGACGTACCCGACGCGCACAAGGAGCTCATGCAGCAAATAGCAGAGGCGCGGAAAGACCTTCAGGCAAAGGGTGTGGATGTCGGCGAAGATTAGACGAGATGGAAGATTGCGGTGCAGCATAATTGGTGTCGTTTTTGGGCATAGGATGGAATATCGCAAGATTTGTAATGGATGGGTATTTGAATGGCAAGATAGATCTATGGGTATTGCCAGATTCCAAGCTCACGCTGCCGCAGCAGCTTCGGCCTTCTTCTGCGCCTGCTTCAACTTCTTCTCCGTCCTCATAAACTCCCGAATGCCTACGGGTATATCGTCAAACAACTTGTCCTTCTCCGCATCATCGAAACCAGTGTCCCAATTCGTCTCACTTCCACCGCCATCGTCGTCCATACTTGTAGCAACATGACTCGGTGATGTTTCTCCTGCCACCATGCTCCCTGTCCCCTTTCCTTCCTGCCGTTGTGCCTGCATCGCCGCTCTTGCTTGAGCGCTCTTCTCGGCCCACTCTTCCATTTCGTCTCGATACATGTCCCATACACAGTTCACACATCCAGACATGCAGCAGTTGTCTGGTTCTTCGGGTCGCGGAGGGACTAGTACGCCGGCAATATTCTGGGACGAATTCATGATCTCCTGTTTGCGTTCCTCCAATGCAGTTGTAGATCCGAAGATTATACGGGCTTTTGCGAATGTCTCTTCCTTCTGCGTCTTCGGTGGCTCGTGTGGAGGTTCTGGCGTTGTGTGGGATAGTGGCTGAACCTCGGATAGTGGTTTCTTCATCATGTCTGGATCTTGTTAGTTGTAGTTTCGCAGACAATGTGGGTGAGGGTCCAACCTGCATAGAAGCCGGTGATGGGTCTGGCTTGTTCGCCTTCTGGGGCAATATAGCCCTTGAAGCGGTGCTGTACCCGATTATTATTCTGCAGTCCTATTCGCCCTGCCTCGGTCGAAGCACGCGACCTGCGCCACGTCCTCCAGCATGAAGCGCAAAGCCTCTGGCGCAATGCCAGCGGACCTGAGTATGCGATGCGTTCCATTGGTCCCAAGAGATTGTCAAGAGTTACAGCAGCCACACAAATCGCTTCGTTATGACATGTCGAAGTTGGCTACTGTCGTCGATAGCTAATTCGCAGCTGATTGAAAGTAGCGATTGACGGTTCGACGTCATTTTGCGCCGCCTTTCCGAACGTCGGCAAAAGCTGCAGCGAACGCCGACAGGGCAACAACACGCGCCGACGCGTCGCATTCACTGTTATCGTCGCATACCCCACCAGCACATCTATCCCAATTCCGGACATATTACTACCACGAGAGCGCCTCAGATACGCGTCGAAAATTGCGATTCTTGCGAAAGCATCATATGCGAACAGCATGAATGAGCCACCGGCGAAGCGGAGGAGGACCAGCTCGCCAAACGAACAAGCGTCCAGTCCTCTGAGGAAACCTCCACGACGACCGTCTTTTGCGTCACCTACCAAAGCCAGTCTTGCGCGTAACTACCCGAACCTTCTCTCAGCATCTCCAAAGCGCAACCCAAACCGGCCTGTATCAGCCAGAAATGGCTCCAGAGGAAGGGAAGAGACCGAAGTGGAACTACCCAGCGAGAGCGACCTGCCAGAACTCCCAGGGACACCATCACAGAACAACCGCGCAACTTCAAAGCAACCGCGCAGAACAATATTATTCTCCTCACCAAGCAAGCGTCCCCCGCGCGTCAAAGATCCTATCAAGCAACCTCCACCGAGTTCGAGAGCGCCAGCAGTACAATCAGACGATTTCGCAGGGACGGTAGAAGATGGCCCTATAGAAGACATAGCTGAAGATGTAACCCAAGAAGTGGTACAGAAAAGACAGCCTCCAGACCCAGAAGTTGAGAGAAGGAAGCAGGAAAAGGCACGTCTCCAGCGTGAAGTAGAAGAGTTGGAGTCTCAGGTGTCAAGATGCATTGAAGAGGTCGTCAAGGAGCAGCGCCGCGGTCCGGAGGACTCTCTGCGGTCCACAGAGCGCGATAGTCTGAAGTGAGTCTAAACCCCTCCTATGATAGCCAAATTGTGACTGACACAATACCAGGAAGTTCATATCGGAGATCAGCGGCATCGATACAGAGCCAGAGAAGCTAGCACCAGTATCAAGTCTGCTGTGTTCATTCCTACCATTCGCCGCCCTCGCCGTCCCTCCACCACGCGCGAAACAAGAGGAAAAGCCCGTGCCATCACATCGCCCGGTCGAAGTCGCGGATCCCTTGCCATACCTCCAGATGTTTACTTCACTCAATTTCTCCACACAACTCAGCCTGCCCAGCGGCAAGATATTCTCGACCTCACGGCGGGTTCACCAGAAGCATACCATCGACATCGCGGGCCCACAGAAGCTGCTGACAGCCCAAGTCTCCATAACCATCGATGCTCTAGCAAACGAGATTATCGAAATGCAACTTCTAAGAATCTCACCGTGGGCTGAGCGTGAACTGGGCACCTTCATTCGCACGAAAGCGCAAGAAAGAGATCTTGGCAATGCGTCCTGGGCTATGGACTCGTACTGGGAGATTGCGAAGAAACGAGCACAGCACTGGCATAAGTGCGAGACTGCGTTTGCGCATCTACTCGTAGGCCGTACTGCAGAGGATACAGAAAACGCCCAACCACTACAAACAGGCAAGCCCACAAACAGCATCACGCGCAAAGACTTGAGCAGGAACTTGGGTCGTGATACATTGATCCTGCAAGACAAACACGTCCTACTGAAACTCAACTGGCATATCAACTTTGACTGGACAGGCGAGGCGGAGTCGGACGTCAACGTAGAAGCCGCCTTTCCCCAGGTATGGTCCGAAACAGACGGCGGTGGCGCAGCATTTAAGAAGATACCCCAAACTTTCGCTTCTCTACTCCGTACCAAGGGTGCTTTCCAGGCTACTAGCGTTATGGTGGCTCTGTTGTTTTCTCAATAGAATGCATTATTTTGATGAGGCCTGAAGGTACTCGCTATGCTCTACGTTGATGTACTGAAAATGTGGGTGTAATGTATACTTCTAGGTGCGTTATCCCAGACATAACTTGGAGAACGGCATTCTTTGTATTCATCAACTGCCATCAAAATACGGGTGACGTATGAGCATTGCTATGCTGTCGCTGGCAGCAAGTCGAGCGCATGTAACTTTGTCCTTGTCATTCGGTAGAACAAGTTGTTCGCCCATGGTACCGTCAACGCCTACGTACTCATACCCTTTATGTGCAAACTTTAGCCTTCTTATCCCCCTACCCTTCCCAACCTTCTACAGCAAGACACACCGCGAATACCTCCCCGCTCCGTCTTCACACAATGTCTGCCGCCGCAACCACCCACGTATTCCCCAACCCCACGATCTACCCTCCACCTTACTACAATGGCCGAGCGCAAAACCTTCCAAAAAACGACCCATCCGACTTTGACCCATCAAAAATCACCCGCTCAAGAAAGTCCTCAAAACCTCCCACCCGAACCGTCGTAAACTTCGCCTGCCCCTTCCGCAGCATGCGCTGCCTCACCTGCAACCACTACACCGCCCGCGGCAAAGTCTTCCGCAACAGCCCCAAACATATCTCGCCTAAAAGCTACCTCGGTGTAAAGAAAGTTATGCTGCACTGCAAGTGTCCTGGCTGCGCCGCGGCAATCGTTATCGAGACCGATCCTAAGAATATGGATTATAGGATTGTGAATGGGGCGCAGAGGGAGTTTGAAGTTTGGAGGGATGAGGAGCGCGCTGGGGATATTGAGGAGCAGCGTTTGGAGAGGCTTGAGAGGGAAGGGGGTAGAGAGGGTGATGGTAAAGCGACGCTGGAGACGCTGGAACGGAAGACTGAGGATGCGAGGGTTGGGATTGCTGTTGCTGATGCTAATGCGTTGGATGAGATTATAGCGGCGAATGCACGGAGGGAGGGCATAGACGCGAAGGGTAACGTGGTCACTCGTTCGTCGTCGAGAGAGGTTGAGGATGCGGAAGATGCGGAGATCGCGCGCGCTGTTTTTAGGGGGACGAAGAGGCGTTCACCGGATTTGGTATCAGCTGGAGAGTCGACGGATGTGAAGTTCTCGGTGTCTAGGCCGGCGAAGACGGTTAAGAAGGATTTTGCGAGACCGTTGGGGATTAGGAGGAAGATGAATGTTTAGTGTTTTGTGTAGTTGATCAATAAAAGATGACCGTTCCATATACCTCCGCTACCCATATATTTCCCTCTAAGTATCGTGTATCAAAAGGTGAGCGATCGCACCTCAGGAAATACCAAGAGGTACTTCTACAAGCTTGACGCTAACAATTACCCGCAAATACTATATGAGTCTGCAAACTGCCAATCATGGCCAGCAAGGCCGTACTTCGCTTTAGGCTTGATGCGGTCTAATACATGTGCAAGCCGCACGACGCCTGCTCTTGAAAGCTGCCACCGCATGCTCCGCTCGTTGGGAATTTTGTACCACAGATAAGACTTTAATTGCCATGTTCGTCCAAACCTGTAGTTGAGCGCAGGCGGATCCAAGGGTAGAATCTTGAGGAAATGACGCCGGACAGATTTTGAACTGATCCTGTTCTTATCGTCCTCGAGTTGCGGAAGCCAACACGCTGCTAGATCAACACAGTCTTGTCTGAAGGCCGGAACATGAAGATGCGCGGAGTCCCCCTCGTCAAAATCATCTACCCGGCTTTCCGTTCCCATGATTTCGGCATACGTGACTTCTACATGCTTGGTGAGAAGCATCAGCAACACATCCTGCGGCTGCATCGAATAGTCGGGAAATACTCGAAGCGAAGGGTGGACCATACCCATGGCACCGAACACTCGATCTCGCAGATCTGAACATTCTGCTCCCCAAACCAATCTCCCAATAGAGTCCCACTGATGATCCGTGCGACCTCGGCTGAACTCAATCCTCCATATTCGGGTACCTCCAGCTTCATAGTTATACCCCAGAGCTTCAACTGTTTCCGCAATGCCCAAAATTTGACATGCTGACCTCAATTTCTGTAAAATCGAGAAGAATGTATACCATGAAATGGTCTTTGAGCCGATGCGTATATCAACAACTCTACTCAGTATCACCTCCTGGATTACCCATAGTCTCGACCAATATGGCAGACTTACGAAGCGGTCTAAAGATGGGACGAGCTCAAGTATCTCCTGCTTACTCATGACGAGCTCTGGGTTGGAGATCTGAATCGAGTCAACACTTTCGCGGAGGATCAAATCCATAAATTCGTCGCTTCCTTCAAATCCAGAACCAAGCCAGACTTCGACGGCGGCTACGCTGTATATGTCTGCCATTTGGTTGACCTGGTGAGCTTTTTCGTCGTTTTGTCCTTGATTAATGCATATCTGATCGATCCAGAACCAAGCCGAGTCACAGCCTCGCCTTGTCTTCAAAAAGTCGTAGAGGTTCTGCCGAACAGAAAGCCAGCCGCGGCACTCTGGGCTTGTAACAAATATGTCTTGTACTGGCAACTCAGAGCCCCAAGTGTAAGATAACGCGATGAAGTCGAAAGTTCCGTGGAACATCTTATCATATATAGCCTCTCTCCGCGCTTTTTTGGCCCATCCAATAGATTCAAGTCTTGCTACCTCCTCACGGTAGCGGGTAAGAGCATTGATATGCCCATTAAGTTCGACGTGCTTTAGGGTGATCTGAATTGGGCTCGACGGTTCGGAACTCCGTTCGATCGTGAGAAGGCGTATCTCGCGACTTTTGAGATTCAGCGGAGTGTGGGTGAACCGCACGTTTCGAGGCGTTATCTCCATCGTTGTAATAAGTTTGCGTGTGGGTTTTCAGTGGCCTGTTGGGATGGACTGATGTGCGATGTCTGCATCGTGGACGCTGTTATGCTGCAGGAACGACGAAGGCAGTTGTAGGGTCAGGCAGCGTCGAGGCGGAGCAAAGAAAAGAGGCGGAGTAATTTCAGGAGAGCTGAAGCACGTGTACGGCTGATTGAGATAGTTGTTAGGTTATAGGCAATGTGAGCTGAATTGGACATCGTGTGCGGCTGATGTTCAGGCTCGCATCCAATGACGCCACAAGTATATACATCGCGGGCTGTGTTGAACTATCCTGATGATTAACAGGCAATGCAAGTGCATTCTGTGCATACAGCCACATTAGAAGCTCACAGATTCTCTTGTATGATGCAGACGTCGAAACATAGACACGCAGAGAATTGATGCAGCTTGCACAAGGAAACTGCCCAGGTGGTGATCTCCTAATACGCGCACTACGCCAAATCGGGTCTGGTCCTTATCAGCGAACCCGAGGTTCCCTACGTCGTCGTACACGCCTGGGCGGTCTCCAGCTCACAACGGCACCGACAAGATAGACAAGCGCGTATGGACAGAGAGGTTTCGTCTCGTTGCCTGAGAAGTACATGATGCTAACATTGCTTACCACCGTAATGTATACGCTACCTCTTGCAATAGTAGCAACTTAAGGCAGACGAACCACACCAAACTTCCGCAAAAAGACACCTTCCAATGCGAAAAGTGTTGAAGTCGAGATATTCCAGGGGCTGGCTTAAAGCGAGTCCCCACAATCTCAGCTATCAGCTTAACACTCAATGAACCACCTCCTACATCACCCCACAGTCTGATGTCGCACAACATCGACCCTCACCTCTCAAGCTCCCTAGCACAACATAACTCTCCGATGCAAGCACTGAAAGCATCCCCACCGCATCCCTCGCGTCGTGCAACCAAAGACTCGACAGCAAAAGCCTGGTTTGAGCCGGGTACTTGCACCGTGAGCTGCATGGCCGGTGGATGCCTGGTGCTTGTGGGGCGAAGAGAACGCATGGGTGTAAGGTGCAAAGTGCCGATGCAGGAAAGAACTGGGCTTTGGCGGGCTTGGGCTTTGGCCTTTGCGATGATTTACTTTTGTGGGGGATGGGATGCTGGATGTAGATACGGACGCGATGACATAATGTTGGAGCAAGACCTTTCGGCGTGTTCAGACTCACGATACGATGACGAGGCTGAGCTGGGTACTCCGGGTCCTGGCCCGTATAGCAGTACCATAAGAGTCATACTCCACCGACAAACCTTCGAGCTCTTGCTGCCCAAGACAGGATCTCCGCCCAAACGTTTCTTCTTCCTCTCCTTCGTCCGCTGCAGACGCAGGAAGCCGACCGTAAAATATACTCGGATAGATGCCTGCGAGCGCCCACAGTCATGATTCCACCTCGCTAGCCCACCTTAGATCCATGTTTCCTCGCTGCATCCTCGTTTTGCCTTCGTACGAGCTCGCGAGTCCTGTAGCTAGCTTCCTATGCCATGCCATGCGGCAATCCCAGCGTCGGGCATCGCCTACGTGCGTTCTGCCTAGGAGGCGAAGTCGACGATAATAGCGTTCCGAAGACTGGATATCGCGCTACCTGGTTCATGCATGTTCGCAGCAAGGTTTGGAGTGGAAAGACATCGTAGCGTATGACGCGTGAAGAGAACCGTGGGAAGGAAAAGAATACAAGCCGTCGTCTAAAGCGCTGGGCACCTACCACCCAGTGGGCTGTCCCGGACGCTCTTCTCGTATGCCCAATGACCTGTGCTCATGGGCTGATCATGCAGCTTCGCGTGGGATGCCGGCAACATGGCACCCTAATGATAAACCTTGCTATTTGGAGGTGTGCAAAAGGCAACCATGGTCGATCGTGGACGTTCGCCTTGGTTAGTACAACGCCAAAATGGGAAAAGCATAGACAGAGGCTCAGCTGTCACGCCGTTGGAACTGGTACAGCGCAAGGAGAGGCTGAGCAGCGAAACGCTCTGGGTGACTGTCGGAGACCGCCTAGTTGCATATGCGCCCTTCGGAACGCCTACCCGCTGTCAGTCTTACGCCTGTCCTTCTTATGTACACGGCCGGGTGTCAGTGTGCTGTGGTAGCTTGCCGTGAGGAATGTGTTACTGTGAACACCTTTTCTCAGGCCAGTCGTACGTGTACGGGAAGCCGCTTGTGTCTTGGACGGGAAGACGGAACGAAAGGCATGTCGAGTTGCTCGTATGGAGGATGCAGCAAACTTAGACGCGGTGATACGCTCGTAAATGGCGGGTTTCTACAGCAGGCTAGACGGGGACCATTACTGTGTTACTCGCGTTGTCAAAGGGGCCCTTTACAGTAAGGGGCGTTCCGAAGCACAGGAACGGGCGAACACATGTCGAGAAGCGGCGCAATGCTGTACCGCTTGTGGGGATATCGTGCTAGCATTGAGCAACGATCGGATCATGTTGTGGAAGGTTTCTCGCAAGTGGCTGATGAAGCAGACTTGGGTGGCTACCGTGTAACGATGCAGCGCCATTGCATGTTCTTTGTGCGACTGACAAAGTTTGGCATCGCATTAGGAGGAGAAGGAATTATGCGGAGATGCTCGCCGGTACGGAGATGTTGGGTATTAGTGACTTAGATATGTATTTCCGGTGTCCACGAACGGAAGCGCACTGACGATGGAGGGTTTTGGGTTCATGGCTTGGAGCGACACTTTTGCTGGTCTGGAGCGATAGACACTCAAAGTACCATTGATATGCAGCGCCACGGATTACCACATTGCTATGGAAGCGTGCTTTTGAGATGACTGCCTAGAAGAAGGGTCGATCACGTCGAGATGGACGTGCTCAGCTAAAGGAACAAAGAGATTCCAAACATCGGGTTCCAACAGCACAGCACAGACTGGTACCCGCAAGGTGGATGTCAGTCGACACACCCGACAGTTTGTCGTGAGACGGAATGGTGACACCGACAAACAACAAGCCACGAAGCTTACTGCGCAAGGTCCGCTCCTTACTGTGAGGTCTCAAGATCGACAATCCCTACGCAGAAGTAAGTATCCGGTGTGCTGTTTACCGAACCCGTTCGTCTATCTGTCACGCCGAACCTCGCACGTCACATGCTCACAAAACGAAAGCGAGCAAAGCCTCTGCAGATTTCGCCTAAGCAGAAGCCAGTTCGAGGTACTTCCGGAGCGCACGAAAAAGCATACTTCTGGGGTGCGTACGGGTGTCGGAAGAAAGAAAGAACTGGATGCAAGTCCGGTATACGGTAGCAAGGAATGCCTCAGGCAAGTATTGGCGAACAGCCACAATATCCAAGAGCCGAGGGACGATGTCATCCCGTACTGAAGCGAGATTCAACGTCTTCCAGGGTGGGTTTCGTCGATATAGCCCCCATATGAGCTGATAGCAGATCGTTGATGCCGTTGAGCGACCAGGGCACTTCTCCCCATCGCCTGAGACGGTGCCCAAGACCGTTTTTGCTGCTCAATGTCGACTAGCTCTGAACGAAATTAGGGTGGCTATGGAAGCATGCACTTCACCCAGCGAATGGGGCAAGTACATCTTCATCGCATCAATAAGTCTGGACCAGGTTTTTCGGTAAGACGTTGAGTGCCCAGGTCCTTCATCGCCACACTTGCGCATGCTGGATCAATAACGAACGGAAAGCTTGTCGCATGCACAAATCTGACGAGAGGGCCGCGGGGTGGGATGCGTATGATGCAAAAGGATGGGGTTGAGGGATTTCTTCCTGGAGCGTGGCTAGCGGCAGAAGGAAACGACGCCCGTGGGCTGGGTGATGATTGTTGCCACACACCAGCCGCTGGCCTTGGCAGGATGTCATCCTTACACCAGTCTTGCTCCGTCAGCCATTCTGCACGTCACTCGACGCCATTACCCGCGCGGTGCTTCTGCGAAATGAATGCGTATTTGCTGATTGCTGAAATGGCTTCGGTAGCGACGACATTTTCCTTTTTCGATCGCCTCGTCACGCTCGTCAGATGACGAAGGATTGGCGGCCGCAAAAACAAAATCTCTGCAACGGTGCCCTTCCATGCTTGCTTGGGTGTCGCGATTGGTTCCGTTGAATGATTCCGGTGACGCCTCACTGCAAGTGTAGGCGGATGTACACTGTACGCGACGTGCTAATGTGTCTTGGGAGCATCGGTAGCCGATACGACACAAGGGCAACGGAAGCTGGAGGACGTTTGGTGGTTGACTGGAGAAAATCAGCCCTCCATGGAGGCCAGCTGACCGGCCACGAAGCGAGACAGGGACCTCGAAATGGCGTTCGTATGGCCGAGACATGTTTACTGCTGCCTGCGTGTCATTTCGTGGTATGCCTCTTGTGGTAGCAAGATCCGATCCAGGAGGACGACTGCCGCGCAGGTCCAACAACATGTCAATAACAACACTACACCATCTCAGCCACGAGTAGCTTAGCACAGCCTTCGCCTCGCCTACCTCCATGTAGTGAATACATCGCGTGGCCTGAGGAATCCGTTTAGGCGGCCACCTGTCTCCCAACAAAGATCTGCGCTAAGGGAATGACAGAAAGCGCAGAGATGAGTCTCGATCCTGCATTCAGGTCATCAACCGGCCACGACCTGCATCCGGTATCCGCTCTTCTCCATCCATAATTCCCCTTGGAAGTGCGCCTAGCAATCTTACACATCGGCTTAGCCTTTTAACAGTTAGGTTGTGGAGGCAGGGCGCAATCCCGGCGTGATAGTCCCCGCCGAGTCAAGGCAGGCTACTGCACACTTGCACGCTCAGCACGCAGAAGGCCATGCACACATCGGTCTTGGTGGAACCTGTGATTTGCTGGTGGCGGTGGGCTTACAGCGACCATCGCCATGGAGACTTTGCGGGTGCATATGGATGATGCCCAGGCCGTGGAGCCTAGGTGGGGTGGCTAGGCAGGTGGTTGGTTGCGAGATGGATTTCTCGCGCAAGTGTATGCATGTTTTGGGCTGGGTGCAGAACTGCGGCAGGGTGGCTGCAGGTTGATGCGTTGTGTGAGTGGGTCAACAACGTTGATGTGGTCGATGCGCACATTCGGTGGGAGCATCGTGGACAAAGGCAAGACCTAAGGGCAGTGTCAATAGAGCGTATTCAGTCAAGTGATGAGGTGCGAAGATGTGGCTTGTTTAGTCTGCTGTACGACTGTCGTCGCAGCGACCATATGGTATGTTTTTGCATTTGTTTGAGTTTGCTGATGGCAAAAATTTGTGTCCTTCTTTTTGGGACCTGCTACCGTACATTGTTGAGCTAGTGCTCTGGTATCTCTTGATGGTGGGAAATTTGAACGAACGTGATGGCGATGAATCTCTACCGATCCAATGCCTAACAAGAACAACTCCGGGAAAATGCCTGATGACCCCACTCCTACTATACGTGGCAAAAACCGTTGAGATAGCCACGCCAGAATCAAACGCCGTGCCATCAAGGCGCCGAGTTAAACGTAGTAACCAGATAGTTCTAAAATCCAAGACCGGAGTATCGTCCGGACTGGTCTAGTTTTGAAACGCCGAAGAAAACAAACCGCACCAACACCGAACGAGAAATCAATCGCTGTTCGTGTCATCGTGACTTTTTCGAAAATTGTATAAACACATCGTGAAGAAGCATATCGTAATAGAAAGGGCCCGAAGGTCCAGAAGAGAAGGTGGCTTAGTAGACATGAACCGGAGCCATCATCGATGGCTGGAAAGACACATGCTTAACCAGGTTGGCTGCATGGATGAATGGCTGGAACCACGTATTGGCAGGTGGTTGGGAAACGTATTGTTGTTGAGGCTGCGGTACTCGGGAAGAAAACTTGGGAACCTGAGAAGAAGAAACGTGTTGGTACGATGATGTTGAGGATGCGGAGGAGGCTGATGAACAAGCGGAGAAGACCGAGTCGTTGTCCGAGTTTGAGCTTCCAGAGGAGGTGGAGTGCTGGAAGGGCGATGGTGCGTATGCGGAGCCAGGGAGAGGAGCGAACTGGGGAACTGCGGGAGCCTGGTAGTAGGCGTTGTACGCAGCATCGCGGCTGTAGTCCACGGGGCTGAAGGGAGGAGAAGATAGAGGCGTTGTGACAGCTGACTTGGTGGCTGTGAAGGCTGAGCATCGGAGGATCATCTCACGAATCTCAGGAATGGTCGCCCTGTTGGCGGGGTTGAACTCGAACATGCGCCTAAGAATGGCGTCGAGCTCTGTGGAGACGGGAAGAATGGTCCTCAAGAACTTGGGGTCCTTCATGAAGGCACGGAAGGTGCTGTCCTCGAAGGATGCTCGCTTCCATGGGTTGCGTCCGCAAGTGAGGTTGACAAGCATGACTCCCAGACTCCAGACATCGTTGGGCGCTGAGGCGTAGCATGAGTAGGCCTTGGGTGCCGATGTCTGACATTCTGCCAAAAGTTAGCACGTGACTTCAGCTGAGTCGGATTAGATCGGACGTACCTGGGGACATGTAGAAAGTCGAGCCACATCCAAAGTCGGAGGTGACATGGTCGGTAGTGGCAAGTCCAAAGTCGGCCAGTTTGCAGGTCATTCCTTGGTCAGTGACGAGAACGTTTTCTGGCTTCAAGTCCCGGTGGTAGATTCCAATAGAGTGGCAGTATTCCACGGCATCCAAGACCTGGAGGAAAGCGCGCTTGGCCATGGCATCGTTACCAACGTACTTGCCCTGCTCGGTGATGTTGGAGAACAGGTCACCTTCTGGGCAGTATTCAATGACAACGTATGTGCAGTCAGGGGCGTCCATGATTTTGACTAGAGAGACAACGTTGGGATGAGCGCTGGCCTGGTGGTGGAGCTGGATTTCTCTTTGTTGGAACTTCCTCTGGCGAGGCTCAAGACCAACCTTGTTGAGTGCCTTTACGGCATATGGGACGTTGGTTTGGATGTCCACGGCTGTGTACACCACGCCGTAAGCTCCTACACCAAGGATGCCGGTCAATTGAAGTCGTCCAGCAAGAAGTTGACCTAGGCGGTCTTCCGGCGCGCAGAATCCATTTTGAGTTGGGGAAGCAGGGGGCGTCGGGTACATATTGTGAGTGGGAAGGGTAAGAAGTCCTCGTAGGTCCAATGAAGGCCTCAAGGACGATGTTAGATGATCCGGAAGATGGAGGTTGACCTGGTCCGTGTGGAAACAGCAAACAGTCCCGGATGGAAGAGTCAGAAAGAGAAGGTATTAGAGAGTAACCGGATCCGGCAAGTCAGGTGACTTGGAGGGTGCGACGGTAAAGTGAGTAGCAAGCAGTCGAGTGAGGAGTGCTTGTCAAAGACTGAAGAGGCTGTTGTAGTTGACGAAGGAATGTGTTGGGAGGAGAGTAGAGTAGTATGAGGAGGTAGTGGTGATTGTTGTGGTGGTGGTAGAGGGTGAGGCGGGATATGATGTATGTGTATGAGGACGGCTGGGCAGCAGTGATAAAGAGAGGCTTCCTAGGAGGGCCCAGGTGGCTATTGGCTGACCTGGAGGCCCCGGTTTTTCGTAAATATAGGGAAGGAGCGGCGCTATGACGAAGAAGGATGGGGCTACAGAGCGAGTGCAGGCCATCAGCGATGTGTGCCATGGCCTCCGGCACGCACATTCAGACGCTAACGTGTGGTTCCACTCGCGCAACCCACCCTGGCTCCATGGCTCGTCTCAACGCGCGCAGGGAGGCGAGAGTGAAAGCGGCCGGGGGGTGCAGTGGTGTGAGCCGTCTTTACCCAGTTGGACGCTAGGCCGTGTCCAACAAAGACAGTCATGCAGCTACCGAGCGGCCGGGGCGTGTCCTTGATTCACCTGAATCATGCCGCCTGCGACTCCGCTGCTCACCGGGCGGCTGTGACTTGGGGCGAATCAGACGCCTGTCAGCGCAGAGAGGGTGACACACAGGCCTGCTCTCGACGCGACAAGTGCAGCAGCCTCGAGGCACCAGAGGGAGCCATGCAGCGCGCGATGTGCACGATGGTGCAAGCGGACCCGCGCGCTGTGTGTGTGGCGCGAAGGGTGCCCGGCCAGTCGTGTCCATTCACTGCTACCCTCACTGCTCGCTCCACAAGCGCTCGTCAGCTCGCAGAGAGGACACATGTCCAGGGCGCAATACGGGCCCCCCGTCTGATTCGCTGCCTCCCCCAGCCTCTGTCCTCGCGCGGCCCCCTGATCGCAGCATCTTGTCACCGGCCGATTAGACGGCCCACCCAGGCTCCAAAACGCCCGCGCCTCGCCCCAAGCAGATGCAGCTATGCAGTTCCTTGCCTAGTGCTGCTTAGCCTCCTCTGCAAAGCCTGTCCAGGCTTACGACGTCTCGAAAAGACGCGAGCGCACGGGCGGCGTTCGATAGACTCTTCGCTGGCTCCGAGGCCCATGACGAATGCAGCGCGCCCAAACGACGATCTCGCAACGCTGCGGCACTGCTCTGCATCTCTGACTGTCATGCCGCCAGTCGACCTTTCGTCCCGTCTGCCTGAACCCGGTGCTGTGTCTAGAGGACGGCACAGTGCTTGTCAGCAACCCGCGGTCACGTTTCGGGTTTCGTGTTGGTGGACTTGTTTTTCTTTTCCGGCGCTTCTGATCATCGTTCTTTGTCCTTCAATCTGAAGCCCATGGCCATAGCCTTTGCTGCGATGTGCAAGGGCGAGCTGCTTCCAACTTTGGGGACCGCCAAAGAGCGTTGGCGATGACACATGGCACTTGATGCCCGATCGGGCCCAGTCGATCCCACGACCGCCAACCTTGTTGCGCCGGACTTCGCCCTGTTTGTGTAGCCATCTGTCATTGGCCTCTCCAATATATTGCTTCTCGACGATGACTAACCGAACCGTTCGCCATGAGCAGCGAGGTGTGCTCCCTGTCGCTCTGCTCCGTGGGCAATTTTGTCTGGACGAGCTGGGCCCGCCAGTGGCACGCTATTGTCCACCAGAATTTTCCAGACTGCTCCGCCTGGCCAATTAATGCGGAGATTATTCTGTGTTTTCGTGCCAATCATCATTCACGCCCTGCTAGACCTACGTGTTGTTGCAATCCAGTCATGGCCTTGTGACCTGGCAGTCACCGCCTAACGTTGTCTCGCTGTTCTACTCACACCGGCCATTCGCTCAGCTGTCGCTGTCGTGGCTTATTGCGCAATATGTTGGGGCGAACTTTTGTTCATCTATGGTTTGCCGGTCGTAGCAGCTCCCAACGAGTAGGAACGGTAAAACGTCTTCCAAGGCTTCCAGATCGAGGAAGCAGAGCATTCTACCGGTTCGTATCTCATCCCGTATCCATGCCCGTTGAAGGGATAACGACTCGACTTGTCCGCATATGAGTCGTAGGAGCTGGGATGTGCGCCAGATTGCGATGCTAACCCCAGCGCAAGCGAGATAGCCGTGCAAGCACCTGCAGCTCTCAATTCTTTTTCTGCTCTCCGGCGTCATCCGTGCATGAGCACAGAGTCAAGCCAAGTCCGCTTCCCGTAGGCTAAACTTACGAGCGGGAGTCTGTGAGTGTAAGGGACCGAAGATCATGTCCTGAGCGAAATTGTTCCTTTGCGGGTCAATATCATGGCTGAAAACTTTGTTGGTATTCGAGATGAAGGAGCCGTTCCCAAGAGCATGGCCGCGGGTGAGAGCTGAGCCGTTCGATGCGCGTGGTAATTTGTCCAAGACGCTAGCAATCTCTTCATAGAGGGCACATCTTGTGTCTTGGTAAATTGTGAGCGCGCTGCATAGTAACATGCAGTTTGCAATAGTGTAACCCGCAACAGCCTCCAACTGTCGTTTCCAAGCATCGTGCTGTCTGCCTTGATTCGTCCGACCCGCCGTAGGCTGCTCTATGTGCGTTTTCGATCCTGCTGATTCAGAATCGTGCATGCTTTCCTTGCCGGACAGGCGTTCTCCACAAAGCTCGAGCGTTTCAGTGGAGGTGGTCGAGAGTCGCAGCCTCCAAGTGCATTCACCGCCAAATCCTGACCAGCGCGAATTTCAGGATAAGCCCGTTATCGATAGTCATCGATAAGACACCCGCCAAAACTAAAATGCCCCGACATCTCAACCTCCTGCGCTCTCAAACTCTAACGGCGGCAGTGTGATCAAGGGAACATCCAATCGACATGCGGTGCCCACCACAAGTGTCTCCATGGCTTACAGATCCTGCGACGTGGCGTCTGCGGCTGGAGGCAACATCAGGCGACGCCAACGACGATACTACCAGATGAACCACCCACTTGCAGGCCCAGTCAAATCCAGACTTTGTGGCCACCTAAAAACTTTTGTGTTTGTGGCCAACGAATGACAGCACATCAGCCTTGTCTTACTCGTGCCTACTCAGATCTTGTTTGGTCACGCCGAAATTGGTAGGCTGTGGCAATTAAGAATGCTGGCAAGACATGCTTTGCGGCTGTGTACACTTTCATTGGCCGAGCAGAAGGCATGCCAAAATATAGTACACACCGCTCTGAGTCGGTCCGAAGCTTTTCGCGTCGATCTCCAGGCCGCGCGCAGGCAGCAAACGTTTCGCGGTTACTAAGGAAGGACCAGACTCCGCAAGTCTTGCAGCGCCATGTCGTTATATCATTATGCATTGCGGGAACTTCACCCTGGCGGCGTTCTGTTCTGACATAACAAGTTTGGCTACGAAGCGGATATCTGTCTATCCTACGTTGCTCTGTAAGGTTTACGGAGGCCGTCGTTGTTAGCTGATGATCTCTCGGGTTAGCTTGCGCGGCTTCATTGCTGATGCCTGCTCAGACGTCATCATCGGCGGTCGGTGATGCAAGACCCTGTTCATCACTTTATTCTGATACAGCACGCTGAGGTCAGATCTCTCATCGTGCTTCCGAAGAAACCGCTTTCCCAGGGTCCGATCAGCAACCGCATGCATACGTAGGTAGTAACTACGTAGGAGAGCCCACTTCCACGAAGATTCAGGGTCAGGCTCGCCGTTCTAGAAATGTTCTTCACACATCGACAAACATCATCAACAAGATGTTTGTTCCCGGCTGGTGCCTCAGCAACCGGAGTTCATTCCACATGTCTCACGTCTTTAGATCACCCGCCTACAAACCCCCTTCACATGTCAGTCCCAACAGTATATGCAGCAATAACGACGCTTCGGAAACTTCGTCAAGCGGCTTCATCCAAAGCTTTGAATTCAAGCCACCCGTGTGCTCCACCATGGTTCATGGAAAGGAAACTGGAGTCTCCGTCTGGGGCCCGGCTCGTTGGCGCAGCGTGAACTCTAACGCGTCGCTTGCAAGACCCTATACTGGTCGCACGCGTGCGTTGCGAGTAATCGATATGGATGATGAAACACTCAGCTCTAGCAGCCCTCTAGTCGGCGGTAACTATCCACCGAACCAAACTCTACACTCTAGCATCCCAGAAGAGATTGGATTGGCAGGGGTGTCGGACCTTCTGCGGTTCTGTTGTGTTGTTCCATGGCTTTTCTGAACGAGTACTGCCGCTCGCGTTGAGCTTAGTCGTGGCTATGGGGTGATTCGATCTGAGGGTCCCGCAGATCACAGCGGCCACGAGTAATCTGCGAAGTTTCTTCCACAGTAAGGTCCGACTACAGGGCAGAACTCCGGCGTCGAGACACCGTACACCGGTATGCATGGTGAAGTGGTCAAAGGCGTTGGGCATGTTCGACGCATAGCCCGAGAATTCTCGCGCACTCGGGTTTTGCACTTGGCGTACACAGCTCTTCGTCTGCGTAAAGACATGCACAGTCACGTGTATGTGAACATCACAATCAGCACGAAGATGTCGCAGTCGCATAGGAACCATGCCATTTCCCGTAGAGAGGAGAAAAACTTCTTCTGAATACGACGGCAGTCATGTGAGCTGCTCACACCATGTGCCACATCACGAAGCAAAGACAGCCTCGTCAGCACAAATCTTACAACCTTCAATGTTTCGCCTTCCGTATCTCAGTAATCATCTGATGGGCATCTTTACACAATGCCATCTACTCTTGGCTCTTAACCTTACCAGCTCCATCAAGCCCAATACCCGCGCCAGCCCGCCGTTACTCACATGTTTCGCCATCTACCATGCATTGACAGCCTCATACCCAGCTCACACACAAGGACAACCCTCGCGCCTCAGAACACTGGGCGACTATCCCATGTCTACATACATAGCCACGGGATCCTCGTCTGCCGCCTCGCACAGATGGGTCTGCCAAATGCCGTGTCTCCACTGCCTCACCAACTCACTCGCCTCTTCCCTCGCTGCAGCTCCACCTACCCGTGGGCCAGCAGCGCAAAACATAAGATGAAACAAGCCTCACCTTTACAAAATGTTCTCGCGCACTCGGCAGTGCAGAAATAATCTGCTACATCTTACAGCCGCAACGCATTTCCGACTGCATCCTATCAGCTGACGACATGATGTTGGTGCTTGCGTCGTGAGGCCTGATAGACTGACTGCCTTGCCTTGCCTTGCCTTGCCTTGCCTTGCGCTGCGTTGCGTGTTCAGCGGAGAAACAAAACGAACATGCACCGCGCTGTGCTGACGAAGAAGATTACGCCGCCAACACGACGTCGCATGCGCGTTACGCCCGGAAGCTGATCAACACATTGCCTCACCACCACTAACATTCACCTTTACAATCCATCATCAATCCAGCCTTGATCTATTTTGTTCGTTCGTTCGTTCGTTCGTTCGAAAGATCCAAGGAGCGGCACGGGTAGCAAACTACTGCAGGTCATCGATGCGGTTGCGCGGCGCTGCGGGCGGGGATTAGGCCTAAGAAAAGGTCCAGTCGCTCTCGCCTCATCCTTTGGGGGCGACCCAGCGCTTGCGTAATGCGCTTTCGGGCAACTTGGGCCACTCGATCTCTCAACGCCATGAATAGAGGCGCGCGTATGTGGGTTGGGGTAAGTAAAGTAGGTGGGTGAGCGAGTTTCGTGGCCTGGCCGCCGCCGCCTTGCTGATGCGGATGCGGATGCGGAGGGAGGCGGTTTGGACAAGTGGGTGGTCGGGAAGTAGGCGCTGGTGGCAGATGCGTGGATGCGGCGAGGTGGCGGGCGACCAGTTTAGCAACCACCATCTTTCCTGTGGTCCTGAGACGGTGGTCTTAGGAGTGGTTGAGGATGGGCTGACTCAACCTTCACGGAGGACTGGGTTAGATTGGAGTGATGTCCGTAGACGCTCATGGCAGATGTGTGTTTGTGGCGAGGCTTTTGCTGTTGCCGCTGCTAGATGCATGTATTAGGTGTTGATCACATTGACAAAGCCGTAGGACCTAACACGAGGATCAGAACGCCCGATTATGTGTGAAGTCATGCATCCACAAGGCAAACTGATGCCTTGACGCTGATGGCAGCCTCGCGGGCGCCGATGCTTCATCGCCGGAAGGTCATGATGCGGATCCGCGGTATTACTACCTGACTGCGTTAATATCTTGTGAAAACAGAGTCTCCTCCTTCATGAGCATAGCAATCAGGAAAACACACAAGTAGAGTTGTATGTTTCATAAAACCCACACGAGCGATAGCAGCAAGTAGCTGTACGCCTTATACAAGGGAAAAACCAAACACCTACCTACATAATACTGAAGAAGCTGTCAAACTAGGCGCCTAAATTACGTTAAGAATTCGCAAATTTTCGTTTTAATACTAAGGTAGACTGTAGTGTGTTTAATTCTTCCATTGTATGTTGTGCACATACGAGAGAGTTGGCAACATTCAAGCCACAACATGATATAATTCACACGAGTGTTTGAAAAGACGTCGCCAGAGTACTCGTACATGCTGAGAGTAAACGAGTGCGAGGCCAGCTCATAAGTCAAAGAGTGCGTCCAAGACCTCGAGCACAAAGTTGTTCACCACCTCCATCATGAACGCCTTAACGGCATACTAAAGCCGGCTAGAATCTCCTCGTCAATCCCGGCGTCCATACCCTCCGTAGTCTCCTGGGTCGCATTTTCTTCAGCGGTGTCGTCAACGGCGTCCTCTCCATCCGCGCTCTCCTCAAGCCCAAGACGCTCCCCGTACTCTTCCCTGACGTTCCTCAACCCCTCCTCTCCGAACACCCTACTGTTACTCCGCCTCAGACCCTTCAGTTTGAGCGTGAGTTTTGGGCGTGGTGTCTCGTCTTCCATGAGGTCATCAACCTCCTCTCTCTGGACCACCGTGGCACTGCTGCGACTGCTGCTGTGACTTCCACGATCTTCTTCATCTTCTGGGCCGGCTTGGTGCTCAACTGGAGAATTGAGGTAGACTTCGACGTCCCTCAGTATACTGCCCCGATACCGGTTTTGCCTATTGCTAGTGTTGGCCATATGAGCGTTGAAGTCCGGGTTTGTCTCACATAGCTCTCGCCACGTGGTGCTATCGCCCGGGACATCATTTTTGTTGAATCCGCCACCACGCGGTGAGTCTTGCGCGCCGATATAGATGATGTCGTGCTGTGACCAGTGAGAGGCTAGTGCGTCGAAGAAGAGCCTTTGGAGTCTATCCATGAAGTCGAAGGCTTGACTGTGGCGATCTTGTCTTGGGGGAGGCGAGGCGACTACGGACGGGTTTGACGTGACAGGGCCGATGATCACGATACGACGTAGACTCCCGGCGGTGGTGTTAGCGCAGATATACGCAATATCACTCGCTCGAATGAAAGATTGTTTCGCGTCGGATCTTGTCGACCGGGCGAGTGGTTCGACGAGACGGTACAGTTGCCGCATACCGGCTTCCCAGTATCCATCCGCTTCGAGCTTAGCCCCAAGGAGGCAGGCATCAGCATGTGCTCGTAGGCTACGGTAACCGGTAACATTTGTGTTCGGACTGTATGTGCTCGATTTCATATACAAGTCGAAATCGGCAAAGGCGTTGGCAGCGATGGTTGGGAGATGGATCTCGGATATCGTTTCGTCTGCGGCGATTATCTCGTCGAACGCGGCTGAATGTCGTAATAGAAGTGCTTTGTGAATTTGCCAGATTCGTTGATGTGACTCTGGTCCAACGATGATCTTCATTGTACCTGGAATTTCTGAAGCACTTTTGGCGTATGGATCGCCGGATTGGTACGGACGCGTGGTTTCGGGCTTCAGATTGAACATTTCGCCCGTCGTGTTAGTGACGGTGCTGATGTAGCGTTTATTGTACATGTTCGTACTTCTAGCAGGCAATGCCATATTCGCTGTCTTGGCTTGTGCGTGTCTTCGTTGGCCGATCACTGGCGAGGTGGGGTGGGATGCGGTGTAGTATGTGTGATGTACCGGGTGTGGAACATTCTCATGATATGTGAGAGTTTCGAGTGCAAGTGACGGTGCGCAAACGAACGCGATATCGCGTGGGCTCTCTAGGTGACTAGCGATAGTGAAAGTGACCCCATTATAAGCGTTCCGTTGCTAATCAAAGTTAACGAGTATGTGTGCGTGTTGCAGTAAGTATGTAATTGTAACGGAATGTGGTTGGATGAATGTGTAGAGCATGGTAGATGTGTGGCGATGATAGAGAAGTTGACTTATGAGGGCGGCGCTGGTCCAGGCAACATGGGCGACAACGACCGCATTTCATGGTACTGCGACCGAGCGATGGCCACTCGCGATTGCCGAAAGAAGTACGATACCCAGTCCGAACACAACAACTTCCATAATCATCATCACGCAAGCGCCTTCCTATCTACCTCCATCACCACAACCCTTGATCTCACCTGCTCTGTCCCCAACCCACCCTCCTCGCCCCTCCCCCCATAAAGCTCGCTAGCACACCATTTCTCACCGAACGTATAAAACACCCACGGTACCGGCGCGAAAGCAAGGGCAATGAACGCAAGTAACGAGAAGGACCAACCCACATCAAGCTTCTGATACATTTTATGCGAGAAGAGAGGCGCGAGACCACCGACGAGCGAGCGCATGACTGAGCAGGCGGCCATGCCGGATGCGGAGTGGAGTGGGTAGGCATCGAGGATGTATGTGCCTGTGAAGAACTAGATGGTAAGTTAGCGGTTGGATTTCTCAACTTGTAGACCAGCTGAAGACGAGGGATTAGTACGAAGGATAAACTCACGATAGTGCTCATAGCTCCAGCACAGAACACCGCCGTCCCGACCAACGGCGCAATCCAATGCACACCATACTGAGCTGTCCAAGCATAGATAAACAACCCAACACTCACAAGCGGCCACCAGAAGATCATTGGTAGTAATCTGTTCTCTGGTCTCGTGTCGCCCTCAAGTGCCCGCCGCTTGACGAGACCGTCGCTAATCGCACCGCCGCCAAGCATGCCAATGAGATTACCAACCGCAGTACCCAGATAAGCCAGACCCAAATTTTTTGGTGCCCATTTGTACGTCTCGACGAAGGTGGTGGGGATGGTCATATACAGGATGTACATGTATCCGTACCCGATAGCCGTGAGGAGCGAGGTAAAGAAAACCGGCCGAGACAGGAAAAGCATACGAAGCGGTATAACCATTGCCGTACGAAACGCGACTATTTTGCTCGTTCCAGCGTCCAGATCAGATCTAGCACGTAGCTCCTGATTCCCCGTCTGTTTCCGCAGTCTCGCAGCTTTTCGCCGAAGCAGAACAGGCTCATACGTCTCTGACAAAAAAAGAACGCTGAGCGTCGTGCCTACCCCGCCCAGAATGCTTGTCAGATAGAAGATACATCGCCAACCTCTTGCAGCATTGAGGTAGCTGCCCGCTGTAGGACTAATCGCAGGACCGAGATTATACGCCAAGCCAATCAACGCCATGACACCCCCGCGCTTTTCTTTCACCCAGAAATCGCCGATGCTGGATGGCGCGAGAGCGAATACGCTACTACCGCCCACGCCAGCGAGGAAGCGGAAGACGGCTAGGGTGCTCAGGGAGCTGGCTCGGCCGCATACGAAGGTACATATGGTGAAGAGGACATTACATCCGTGGTACAGAGGGAGGCGACCGTATTGCTCCGAAAGAGGACTTATGAGAAGAGGGCCGAAGGCGTAGCCTAGGACGTAGATGCTTAGGACGAAGGCGGAGAGATAGGCATCGGTTGATGCGAAGTGTCTCATTATATCTGACATTGCTGGTGCGACGACAGAGGATGTGAATGGACTACTGAAAGTTAGTGGATTGTGATTGTAGTATGGATGAAGCAGGTTACTCACGATACAAAACACATGATGAATATGCAACCGAGGTTGACCATCTTCTTCCGTAAAGGGAAATTTCTGGGGTTCACCGCATCGTCGTTGCCGTGCCAGTCGACGACGTTCGACTGCCTTTCTTTGCTATGCACAAGCGTGGTGGGTGTGTCTAGCATGTCGAAGCCCGGACTTTTATCGTAGCCGTTGTAAATGCTCGGTAGCTCCTCACCGGTATATAGCTCCAGGGCTTCTTTCCGTGCCGTCGTGTAACTCATGACGTTCAACCAAGGGTGGGAGTGGCTTCGAGTAACAAAGAGTTTCAGATTTACCGATCATGGGTTAGTGGGAGCAAGGAGTGGAAAGGAAAGCCAAATTAGTCTGCGTTTGAGTAACGTCCCTGATGCGAGGGTTTTTGAACAACCCTGTGATGGAGTTATTCAATATGGTGAGTACGTCATTTAGTCAAGATCAATGTGTGTTTGAAGAGTTGCCCTTGCCACATAGTGGAGCCTAGTACCCAGGGCTTTCCATCTGCATGCTTCACGGGAAGGAGCAACTCGGGTTGTTCCGGGTTTACATCGGGAAGGAGATGGAAAGCGTTGCGAACAGCTGGTATTGCGGAGCCACATGAATGGGAAAATCGGTGCGATACCGGCTTTCTCTCTTACTCCCAACAACCACACTACATTGTACATTAGCGTGGGGCTGAAACCATCTAGGATCGGCCACCAAGTACTACCTGGCACTCTCAACTTGCACAGGATACTTTTCCAGACTCTCATACCACTGAAGTGTACTTCCAATCATAAACGCCCAACTACCCCAGAAGGTACTGAGCGACGCCTGGTATTGCGCCCAGCTCCTAGTATCATATCCGAACGCCGGACACAGCGTGAAGCCGATGCCACCTATGAGGTTCCAGGCCCCAACCCACCATCCCAGCGTTCGAGGAGCTGGTTTCCACCATTTGGACTGAGTCTCGATCATGAAGAGGGCTCCGGAAATGATGAATCCTATACCGCCAACAACTTGAGTAGTCCAGTAGAGGATAATGGTAATGGTCTGCGACATCTGATCGTATATGCCTGGAAGTGCTGTCAGGCCCGCGACCCAAAAGATTGTTGCGCCGAGCAGCTGGGACACGGACGCTATAAACCCGAGGTTGTGAATGTAGTGGGTCCGTAGTTCTTCATTTGACGGCCACCAGACCCAGGAACGCTCTTGCGGCTCCAAATTGGGCTTTGGTTCAGCGATTTGTCGAGTCCCGACAGCATTCCGTTTGTTGTGATGGTGCGTGCAATGTGACTTGGACGGCCGCAGCTCTACGCGTACGTCCCCCTCCTCTTCATGCAAAAGAATCTGCTCCACCGCCCATCCAAAGCACCCCGATCGGCCCTCGTTCACAGCTTCTGCCACGAGGAGGAATGACCCCACCTCGAAGATGCAGACCCCGACAAACGCTGTTATGCCCCCACCATACAATTCCTCGTTCGCGAATTCCGAATCGGGTTGTACCAGCGGCAGGAACACGAAGAAGGCATTGAATAGCCATACTACGCTGCCCAGTGTGAAGACAAAGGCAACGTCGAAGGATATATCCCATACGGGAAAATATGTGAACATACGCCAGATATTGCGTGCGACGCTGCGAGAGGAGGAAGTCGGGCGTGGGGTGTCGTGCTTCGTCGAAACGACGGCCTGATCATGTTCAATGTCTACGGCATGCCGTCCCTTGCGGTCATTGCGCGAAGTCCACTTGTAGCGGATATCGGGACGGTCGTCGTGGCGGTAGTGGGCTCGGGTAGGGTTGAGGAAAGGAATCGGGCCGGTGACGCGATCGTCTTCGAGGCGTAGGCCGGTGCCGTGTCTCACGGGTTCGCGGGCTGGATGGAAGGTTTTGTTGCGTTGTGTTCTGCGCGTGGCTGGGCCGTCGCGACTTGTCATGTCAGCTAGCTGTCGTCAATTTGCGTGAGTGTTGCTGTGTCGTTAACATCGATAAAAGCTGTCCACATTTTCGCGAGATGACTAGCGAAAGAATACTGTGAACCCATGTTTGGACGCGAAGATGCTGCCCGCCTGCGTCATAGCCCCAGAGCATTGAAGTTGTTAGCGTTCCCCAGCCGCGCTGAGTCAGCACTCCGCCTGATCCTCCGCTTTACTATGGGTCAACTAGTAGTACTCTCGAACTACGCAGCACCCCTAGATACGCATCACGGACAACTACGTAACTTTACGAAGTGCTGCTGAATATAGAATACTCATAGAGCCTTCGAGAACATCTTGGAAAGCTTTTGGTAAGTACATGGGTACCTAGGTAGCCTCAGATAGGGCACGCCCGCCATTCGGTGTGACTGAGGATCGGTGTATCGCATCTTCGTCCAGGAGCTAGTGGTTGTCTCGTCTGCAACTTCCGTATTACTGTAGAACTCTTTGCTATGGCCATTTCCTACTGAATTCTCGATGGCCTATAGAACTGGACTCACACTAACTCAAAAGACTACAGCAAGCACGGTAACAGCCAGTCAGCGCGAAGTAACTTCAAAACAACATGTTCGCGGGTACGTCACTCGTACTGATCATGACTCTCCAGGTTGCTGACCCCGGATTAGAGCGATGCCATCTCATCACGATGGATACGCGCATTCCATCCAAAGCAGACGCGCCCGAGTACACCTTTGCTCTTGCCTATCGAAGGCCCGTACGTACACACCTGGACCAAATCCAGTGTCGATTAGACCTAACAAGAGGCAGCGACCTATACCCAAAACCTGGGAGGCGATGGCAGGTGACAATGGCGTCGGGTTTCTCGATCTACCGCGAGAGTTGAGAGACATGATCTACAACTACATCTGCATCGATCTGCCGCAAATCGGAGACGGATGGCGTGATAAGCACGACGAGGGAAAATACGGCATCCCCGCGGCCACTGAGGCTCAGGCCGATGCATTGCAGGACTGCAATATCATGAGGACGTGCCGCCAGGTGCATTGGGAATTCGCCGAAACGCTCTACGCGCAGCTTCTCCAGATTTGCAGCCCCATATACGAATTTCAGACTCAGTTCGTCCGACCGGGCTCGCACATCTTGCCCTTGTCGCCAACATACGCACATCTCGTCAAGAAAGTGGCAGTTCTTCATCACACGGGTATTCCCGACCATAGGAGTAGACTCGAGCAATCCACATCAGGCGACGAGCAATGGCGTCATGTTGTCACAGTCGCGACGCAGTTAGCAAAGCTATTCCCGAAGATACAGACCGTACGCGTGCTTCATCGCATCTGCCCAAGTGATTACCTAGACCACACTTGGGCGACTGCGTGCGGGTTACGCGGCAATACCAGAAAAGAGCAAGTTAAGGAATCTCAAAAGTTCATCAGAGGTTCGTGTTGGAGTGATGGGAGGAAGGTCAAGATGCCGCGGCAACTGGAGCTGGTGCATTTGGACTTTGACACCATTGTCGAAACACCTTTGGTTGAAGCCATGAGAAACATTCGAGCAGCAGAGCTGAACTAGAGATAGCAACGGAAACTGTCTGCATAAATCGGGCTTCGCTAGTGAGCGATCTGACATGTGGTTCCAGAGCAACACAACAAGACTTCGGGGAGGAACAAGTCGAAGAGTTCAATTTGAACTAGTGGTATCATAGCCGAAGGCCTGTTGCACACTCCAAGGCGCTGCAATAGCATCACTGAACGCCACCGCTGTGCTAATAATACAGAATCGTGCTAATCATACAAACAAAACCAATAACAGGAACCAGCCGAACCGTCATGTCAACACCACACCACGTATCCCATCCATCCCTCGCACCCCCTCACCTTGCCTTATCCCCCTTTCTCCCCTTCTCCCTCTCATCAATCTTCAACCCCCTAACCAACTGCCGTCCCATCATCCGTGAAATCTCCTTCGCATAATCCGTCATGCGCATGCTATTCCTCTCGTCGTCGCTCTTGCCCTCATACGCCTTCTCGCTGTACGGCGGCGGCGCATCCGTATACCGCGCGTACTCTGCTTCGATGCGCTGGACGTTTGAGTTGGACGACGAGCTCGAGTCGCTGCGGTGGGTGGAGTGGTTTGATGAGTGCGTTGATGGCGAGGGGAAGGAGTGGTATGAGGAGTTACGCGCTGTGGAGTCGTCTGTAGTGGAGGCTCCTGAGGGTCTTTGACCAGCGGCGGCGGCTTTGGCGATAGAGGAGGCGGAGTCGTGGCGGGAAGAGAGCATCGAGGATGGGGTTTCCCGTTCGTTGACGCTGACTTCGGGGTAGTGATCCATTTTCGTGTTTGAAAATGACTCGATCTCGTAATAGCGGTAGTAACAGTAGCAGTAGTGTAGAATCTAGAAAGCAAGATCTGAGATCTTTTGTATGACTTGAAATGTGGTGTGACTACTAGCGTCCTTTGATGATGAAGGTGTTATTGGTTGCGCGTGTTCTGCTGCTGCGGTCGATGGCTGGGATATTTAAACAGCTGCCTACTCATAACCACGCACATGATGTACCTGACACAGACCCATTGACAATCCTGTAAGTCATACTACGACGTCATTGCAGCGCCATCGTGCCCAGCCACGCTTTGTCTATCGCTGTCCAGAAGGGGAAATGATGTGTGGCTCATCAGAAGACCATGCCTCGAGGGCAGGAGTGCAAACAGTGCTCAGCTTGCCTTACAGACTGGCTAAATTATTCTACAGCTGGCAAACTCAGTCATGAGCTGCTTAACGGCCCGCGGCGAATTCGCGGAGACGATGTTGGGGATGAACGTTATCGGGGAGGCGGACACGGAGCAAAGCGAGGCGCAAGCGAAGCGAAGGACGTGTGGCGTTGCGAAATGGATGGGTCCTATGATGTCACTCATCACCATCAGCCGTGCCGTGTCGCACAGGAAAGACCAGAAAGCTGAGCATGCAGATCACAGGACATGATGAAACGATAATTGGCATACGAAACGATGGGGTATCTTGGGTCCACGCAGCGGACAATGCGTACAACGTGACATAAGTAGGAGATGTGTGGGTAGGACGAAAAGCAGGTACTGAGTCCCAACCAACAAACCTCATGCCCTGACTAGACCCCTGACGGCGTTCTTGAGCTTCCCCAACCCCCGCGAACTTCGTTTGTAGGATTTGTGTCGCTCTAGCTCCATGGCCGTTGGCGCGTTGAAGTTGCCGCTTATTCTGCGGATCTCGCGAGGCGGGTTGTGGTGCGCTGGTGATGGCGAATAGTAGGGCTCAGCTGATGAGAATCTCCTCGGACGTCCCGTGTCGTCGTCAGAATACGACGACCTCAAATATGCTGAAATGACGGCTTGTTGAGACAGTTGCTCCTGGTCGGATGACCGTGGTGTATGGTGTGCAGTTGTCCGCGGTTGATGCGAGTCTGCACGCTTCCGGGATGATGGCATGAACGATGCACTGCGCTGGTTTGGGTCTTCAGGTATATCGCTCATAGAGTATCTCGCTAGTACGAAGTTAAGGAAGGGATTGGTGGAGAGGGGGTCCATCGCTTACGGTGTCGCTGCTGAGACCTCTCTTGCTGCTCTGATCTCTTCTGTTTTTCCATGCTCGCTTTCTCGTATAGAACAGTCCGCAGCGTATGAAGATGCGCAGTCTGTAAATCCTGCGCAAACACTTTCGTGGGTAGCGAAGACGAGATGCGCAACGCTTGAACGCAATGAAACACAACAAGAACCTCGAATTCTCAGGAAAACACCCACCTTTTCATACTTATCAACATAGCCATCAAGTAACTTCGCCCAATGCACGTGGTACCATGGTAAAATACCATAATCCCACGTCATCGACTGTACCTCCCAATCAAGTCGATCCCGCGAGAAACTACAGAACTCAAACCGCGGATCGGAAACAAGACGGGTAACCGGTCAACCTAAGCCTCGAGCGCCCCGCATACTGCCAACTTGGCGGTCGTTGATGTCCACTTAAGGTTGCCTCGCATGGCATAGCACTTGTAGTGTTGGTGTCATCCGGGAACCGAGTCCGCGGCTGAAGTGAGCGCTGGGTGATGTGAATGGCGGGGTTGGATGCAGGGCAGCCTTAGCCATGTCGCGAGCGATACACGGTGTAGATACGAGGAGATCGGCACATGGCTGTGAGTGATCGTGAGATGGACATTTTGACGAGTAAAGTGTTGCGAAGGCGGAGCGATGGATTATCATGACGGTATTGGGGTAAAAATGCGACTGGTCGACGGACACTCATACTCGGGGTATGTAAGGGAGGTGGCGCATGCAGCAGCCAAGACGCAATTCAGATGCCATCACAATGCACCGGTAGAGACTATACGGGACTGTTCAGTATCGTAACGCGAAACTCATGTAGTGCAAACATTTTTCCAGAAAGCGTTCGTGAAGGTGGAAAAGGATTGACATTGCAGGTGGACAGCTCGACATTAGACTGTGGGGGTAGGACCGAATAGCATCTGCCGAATCCCCATCGAACAATTTACCCTCATCTCTCCAAAGTGCGATCTTCGAAATTCGTCTTCATCTCGCGAGCAAGAAAGAAGCTCTCAAACAAGTTCCGTCGTCCTGATGTGCAGGGGCTCATCTCATCTTCCCCTCTGCCCTCGCTTCGCACCCTCGCACAGCCCAAAGTGGCAATAATTCCTTCCACACACCCCCGTCGCTTCTCCTAACGAGCACAGCCAACGTCCTCCGCCCTTCCCTAATTCTCCCACACAGCAAAGATGCGCGCACCATCGCGCGCCTGACTTTTCCTTCTCGAACAATGGAACAACTCACAACCTAAACATAGTAACACACGTGCAGCCACCTCACGTTTTCCCTCAAGGCATGCTATGGCGATCTGTTAGGGCCGAGGCGCAGCACAGCAGGCCGGCGGTCGGCCTCGGATGCCTGACCGCAACGCGTCCCACAAGTGGGCCTCCGAGATGATGATGGAAGGGCGCTGACGCGGTGTTTTTCGAGCGCTCGACCGTCGCACTCAGCCCATGTGGGTTCTTTTCGATAAATAGGAGGAGGGTTTCACCATGGAATGTGGGTGAGCTGTTGACTTTTTTGGTGGGCTTTGTTATTACTATTATCAAGAACCTATATATCGATTCGAATACTTCTATTACTATACAATATATTTGCGCAACTATCAACGGGTCATTCCTTCTTCTCTCGCATACATCACGGATTAACAGAGGAAGAGAAGTTGTTCGTAGCACTTCCAAGTTTTCTCGTACGTACCACCTCCACATCCTGTCATCCCGCAGCGGAACGCCGGCCGAGCAACAGAAAAGCCCTCAACAAGCATCATCCCTAACGCGCTTCCAGGGGTCTACGCAACATCTTCCCTGATCCACCTTCAAAAGGCCATCTAGAACCTGTCCACACACCAGTACTCCGGCCAGCCACCCCGACAACCAAACCTGTTCTTGGCCCTCTACAGACCCGTAAACAAAACGTTACGGAACGAAAGGCATCTACCACCTGCCACCTGCATCCGAGCACATACGAATATATTATTAGCCAGGACACGAGCATCAATATTGTTGTTGTAGCTTTCCCTTCGTATTCAGAACAGACTCGGTACACTACTACTGTTGTCTATTCTTAAACTCTCGGCCCTACCGCATCGTACCGTACCGCAACCACTACCACCAAAAGCACGATACGATCGACACAAACCCTCGAAAAACCTAAAAATGGATTCGTCGGCGCAAACTACGACGATCAATACGCAAACATCATCTGCATCGTCATCACGAGACTCGTCGCCTAACACACCCATCACACCTTCGTCGCCCGCATCATCGGCAGGCAGCGGCTACTTCCAACGATCATCATCGTCTGCGCCGAACTCGCCACAGGTCCCGTACCACATCATTGTCACATTCGATGGCAAGGTGCGCGAGATGCTAAGGATAGAGAGGCAGAGTGAGGATATGGGTGAGGAGCGGAGGTCGAGGAGGACGACGCCTCGACCGAGGTATTATGCGAGGAGCACAGAAGAATAAATAAAGATGGGGTTATAAGTTGTTATTTGGATGGGTTGGCGAAAATGGCGTTTACGATCTTAATGACTTGAGATACTGGAAAAGACGGTTCGCGATGTTGCGACTGTCGGCGGCGATAGGGATAAGAGAAGGGATACAGAACCTGCGAATATAGCTGGATATATTGTCAGTAATTGTAAATATAATCGAGAAGAAGGGTCTTGTTGCACCTACTGTCTCCAGAATCCGATGGGAAGGAATTTCGCCACTTACAATCCCTTCCGCATCATTCCACCCTCGCTTTCTTAGGCGCAATCTCGCGATACACTCTTGGCGACGCTGATACCTCTCTCTTCCCCCAAACTCGAAAGCGTCTCGAGCTAAATGCCTATATGCGCTTTGGAGTAGCCGGGTAACGGGCTCGTTGTTCCGAAGCTCTTGGAAGTGGCACGTGTATGCAATTCGGCCGAGAGCCAAGAGCTTTTCTTCAAGAGTATTGTATTAGGGACAGTTGCTAAGTAATGATGCATCTGAATCATCCCACCCGAGAAAAGAAATTAGCTCATCAGACAACGCCATGATTGTTTGGTGCGCAGGTGATGTGATGAAGCTTTGTTGGCGACGAGTGCGTAAGTGAAGACTCAGACTGGAGTTGTTTTCCAGTGATGGCCGCCTACACAGTTCCTGAAGATACTATCGTTAGCAAGCCTGGAAAAAGCCGCCATGGGTTTCAGAGAGTTACTTACCCGTATCGAGTAGCCACGACGCAAGCGGTGTCAGTGGCGGTCAATGTTTTCCGCAACCGTGATCGAGGTGAACCTCAAATTTACGCGTGTGTTCGAAGTAGACCGGGCACATTGATGTCGTACACTTGCGGAATTTATGGGATGAAGATGAAGAATTAAAGAATTGAGGGAATTAGATGGAAAGCGTGTGGTTGCAGCTGCTGTTGCTCAGGAAGAGAGAACGAACGCCCCCCTCTCTGCGCACATGCTGAGGTCAGCAACGAGGAGACGGCGATAGCAGGTGCACTATGAATACTGATGTAAGAGTCGATATCGATATCTCTAGCAGCCGCTCAATGGGCGTTCACTTCGGTCCATAACGCTCCACTTCTGTGTGGAGGCCGGAACGGGCAGGTGGCCTCCGAAGCGATGGCCCGGCTTGACCGCATGCCATCTGGTATGCTTATTTGAGTCTCAGCCAGTGTATTATCGTATACCAGGCCGGGTGTCTTGGTTTGGGAAGGTTGTCACGGTGTCAAGCGCGAAGCTCGTGAACTTCAGCGTTTTGCCACTCTGCCATCGCCTGATATGCCCATTTCGCTGCTCGTGATACTGTTCGCACTGCTTGACTTTGTTTGACACTCATGATTGCCGTTTTATATGCTCGTATGCTTTCTATAAACCGCTGAATCTCTCGGCATGAGCATACAAAGGCCTCAGGACAGCCAAAGTGATGCAACACCCACGGAGGACGAACACGCAGCAGGAGATCATCCTAAGCCTATAAAGCCACAAAGCTTAATCTATCTATGCCGGTAATACGACCAAGCTTTTGATCTTGAGGAGTGCGCGTTCAAGCTCATGGTCCCAGAGATAAACTTGAAAATGGTTTAATTGCCACCTGCATTTCTGACAGCACCCATCAGTTGTCAATTTAAGTAGCACGCAGGTCTACTGCGAGATTCTCGTGCCAATGTAACCAGTCTCGGTGTGTGGGCGACTCTTGTTGGTAGCGACCGTGGAGAGGAACTTAGACCCAATCATCACTTCAGATGTGTAATCATTCGCAAAGGTTGATTAAGGACGTACCAGAGACATGGAAGGGTCTAAAGTGTGGGTCAAGCGGGGCGTCGACCAGCTTAACCATCGCATGAAGGGTCCAGAGGAAGCAGAGCAGCACACGAGCAGGGTGTGATATGAAGCAAGCAAGTACATTCTCCCCCATCATGCGTCATGCATCAGTATCTCATGAGCCCAAGGCCAACAGGCAACCGTAGAAGCAAGCACGTCAGCAAGCATTCAAGCAAGCAATCAAGCAAATGTACACGTGATAATGCCATAGAGATACAAGTAAGACCCCGAAACCCTCCTTGCTGAGTAGACACACAAAGTCTCTCGTATACCTCTCCTACACATCCAGAAGCTGTATATAACCTTTCCTTTCCTTCCAAAGAAACTTTTGTTTCAAATAGCGTAGCAGTGCCGATAGGTGCTTTTTCCTGGTGCTTTTGTACAGTGCGCGAAGTTTTCGCGTCACCTAGACGCCTTTGTCGGTGTCCTTTCTGGCGTCCTTGATGGGGCCGTCCTTGATAGAGCTGTTCTTGATGGAGCCGTCCTTGGTCGAGCCGTCCTGGACAGATCCCTCCTTGCTGAACCCATCCTTGGTAGGTGTACTCATCGGCGACAAGTTCTCGAAGTGATCGACGAGCGACTTGATGCTGTCGCTGGTCTTGCGTCTCCTAGTCTCAGTACCGCTGAACTGGCTCGGGGCGCGTACGATATGACTGCGGACAGGTTCGAACGCGGACTCTTTGCGCCAGGGAACGGTTGGTTGCCAAGGGGAGGAGGGTAATGCACGTCCGGATTCTGCTCCGAGGAACCTCTGAAAGTCTGATGGTCTTAAAGACTTAGTGTCGTCCATGGAGTTCGTCTCAGTCTTGTCTTGGGCTCCCTCAACCTCGTCGGTCTCTTGAGTGTCTTCAGTCCCCTGATCGTCTTCGTCTGACTCCTCGGTCTCCTCGGACACTTGAACTTGGTAGCTCTCTGTAGTCGCTACGGTCTCGGTTATCTCGACGTCTTGAACTTGCTCAGGCTCTTCGATCCAGTTGACGTCCGTGGACCCAACCTGTCTTGTAGCCACCCAATCGGTAGTTTCAATCATCGGGTCGACTGGGTGCTCATCGACAGCAGGAAGCGGAAGGTCATCAAGGGACCGGTGCGGAATGTCCGCGTCGTTGAGGGTCGAGATCGAAGGTGAGATTCGCGGAGTCGGGTGACCCTCGACGGTGGCCTGCGAGCTGGTCTCAGAGAAGTCGTCATCGCTGAATTCGTCGATGTAATCTTCGTTGCGATCCTCCGCACTGCGATTACTGTCTTCACTTCCAACAAGTGTATCGCCATCGCCCTATACACATTAGCAACTTACCAGCCAGCCTCCACCCCTTCCCCAAAGAAAAGAAAAGAAAAAAACTCGACGTACCTCCGGAACAAAGATCCTCCCAAACACCGTCTCCATCTTCCCCACTAGGCCTAGCACACTCGAACAAGCAACCTCCATGACCACCTGCTTCACCTCGCCAGAACCACCCGCATACTCAATCACACGACGCTCCTCTTCCAAATTCAATGCATAGAAAGCAACGCCTTTGACGACTTCCTCGCCACTCCACTCACCGAAGTTAACGGCATCGAATGCGAGCGTGTTGGGTCCATCGCCGGAGCGCACGGAACGTCGGTATCCTGCTATACGTGCTTTGCGTAGCTTGGGCACACGGGGCAGCATGAGCGAGGTCTGTTGGAGTGGGGAGTTGGAATTAGCGTGTAGCTTGTATGTGGTGATTGCGGTTGGGACTTACTTTCAACATCTTCTCAGTGGAACCATCACAGAGGAAGTATGCGACAGGGTAGCCGGACGGGACGTGAGCCTTCGGATCAGCTTGCGATGCCATCGCGTTGTTGTCATGCTGGGTGCCTGGAGTTGGTTCCATTGCGACCGCGGTTGCGATCGCGCGTGAGTCTTGAGTAATTTTGAAGTAAAGGTAAAAGGTGTGTGGGTGAGAATAAGGGGAACGAGGTAAAGACAAGCTGGAGGTGAGAGAGCGCGTGGGGGGCTCGGGCCCTTTGTGCGACGAGGAATAGTGAGTAGTGAGAGTGAAGATATCCGTTTGTTGCTGTCAAGGCATGCGTTTGTCGCGCCGTGTATCGGCGAAGAGGTCGATAACGCGCTCCCTAAGACCAACAGAGAAAGATAAGAAGAACGCAATTGCGGTGCGTGGGGAATCATCTCATCTTACCTTCCCTAAGCATCCTTTCACGCCCACATCACCATGACAACATATTTCCAACACTCATACCAATAAAGACAGAAAACACCATTCATGAATATCCTACAGTGTATGCACTTTGACGATGACGGCTAAAGTAAAGAGCATTCGCGCCTCGAAACCACACCCAGTTACGTCCATCCCGTCCCCAGTACAAGTTTCGCCGAGCAATGCTTATTCTACATGAAATGCGCAGCAAAGACATACATGAACGGATATTACATATACCCAAAAGACGATTTCCGAAGAACTCCCTTGCTTTTTCTGTATCATGGAAACCAAAAGACTGAGAAAACGATACCAAGGAGACCCTGAACGTCGTTCACCTTTCCGTGCCCACCATTATTCATCTCAGTCTCCCAAGCCACCCTACGTGTATCGTAGACCCGTTGTTTTGCCAGCCAGCCCAATGAGTCGTGATCCCGTAAGCGGTTGAGAAGTAGCCGAGTGATGCGTATAGAAAAGGTATTACATCGAGAAGGAAAGAGATAGACAGTCGTATGGCTGATCCTAGTGGAGATACACCCATCGTCCGACTACGCTGGGCGTACGAATAACGGTGGAAGGTTGTTGGTGCCTTGCAGATACACTCGTGCTGTAAACGTCGAGATCTTACCACCAGCTGCCTAAGCTAGCGGTCGTGGGCTCGACTGTGCATGCGTGAAGAGTGCATTGAGAAGTCGCTCAACCTTCAAGAGAAGACGAGTCAGTATGATTGGACAGAAGAGTAATAAGAAGATTACGTACTTCAGGAGCCGCTTTGACAAACGGCAAGTCCCAGAACGTGTATGTTGGGTTCTTCAGAATTTCCAACAAGGTGATGATAAGTCCCCATGGGTGAGGACGGTGGACCAACAGGCGCTCCAACAACACTCGGGTGATCGTCTCTTGGATCTCCAACGCCAACGAATCGTCGTTCGGGGGTCCGAAAAGGTGTAGCAGCGTGTAGCTGTAGAAGTGAGTATGCGTGTTCGGGAAGCGGAGCTGGTTCGCGATGGCGCTGATAAAGTGGAACCTGGCTTCAGGATGGAAGTCCTTGACGAGCCTCTCAATGACCTTGGTGGCTGGGCTCTCCGCGTCAAAGATCGGTACGCTGGCTGGGCCGGTACCTAGAGATGAAATACCGATGTACAGAGTGATCGCGTGGATCAACGTGGGGTTTGCGGTGGTTGAAACGAGCTCAAAAGCTGGCGACTGAGCCTCTGCGTAGTAAACAGCTTGACACACTTTGTCCACATCCTGGTTCTTCAGATCCGAGCCTTTGAGGAGATTGTCTATGGCACCCTTGATACCCGCATCGGAAAGTACCTGCGCGATATCGGCACGGATGACTGGTGCTTGAAGGTCGTGCTCCAGTCGGTCGGCCTTGAGCCCAGCCGTGAACGGGTCTGGCATCTCGAGGATGGTGGAAGGGTAGGCACTGACGATTAGATTGCGCAATTGCGTGCAGTGCATAGGGATGCTGTTGCAGAATCGGAAGTGATTCTCGACTAGGAACTCGGGGAAGTCATGGTGGATCACCAGTAGAACTCGCAAAACACCTCGGTAGAACTGTTCAGCCATGACAGTTTCTCCAGTTGGCTTGATGAGTTTTCCGGTAAAAATCAAAAGTGTCTCCACAAGCTGAGCGTAGACGTCCCATCGCTTGTCTCCCTGACCCTCTTCCAACATGGCAGGCACAAAGATGCGATGAGCAACTAGTGCCAGCCAAGAGAACGTAAACCGTTGGATGTGCGAGGGTTGGATGACCAGGAGAGCCCTAGCAACTGCAAGGAAGACATCGGCCTTCTGGTCTGCTAAAGCTTCTTCCTTTACCGCATCGTTCAGGTGGAAAAGGATGGCAGAGAACAGGCGGAAGAAGACCTTCTGGTTGAAGGCATCGCCTCGTGTGCTGTGATGGTTGCAAAGAACGAGCACTACCACGACGAGTATCTGATCCAGGTACCTTGCTTTGCTTTCTTTGACAGCTCCGTCCTGCTCGCCTTGGTAGACGACGAGATCGACGACCAACCGACCAAGCGCATCGATCTTGACTGTTGCAATGTCTTCGTTACCGTTACCGAACGGCACTGAGTGTTCCTGTTCGTATGCGGACACTGAAGAGTCAATGCAGGTGCGGATGAAAGCAACTGAGGACTCTTGAGTCTCCATCACTCTCTGTTGATGGAGCTGGTAGATGAAAGCGCCGACTGTCTTCTTCGGCATGGGTTCCATCTGGAGATGTACCCACTCATCGAACACATACTCAAGCTGATCCTTGTGCCCAGACGGCGGCGGTGTAAGCATTGACTCGTTGGAGGATGGCTGCAGGTTGGCGATGACGCGTTTTCCAAGCTCAAAGGATGGGTCCTCTGCTAGCCAGGTAGTAAGAGCGTCGATTGACATGGCGAAGTCGGCACGGAACGCACTCGGGTGGTCGTTGAGTAGGAGTTCCTCCATCAAACTGGACAGCATCTCTACTGCAGCGACGCGTCGTTCTTGAATGGCTTTGGCGATAGTCGTGTTCAGACGGTGCATGTCCATCAGGCTGACCTCCATCAGAGCGATCATGACCGTGGACTTGAAGATTCTGTCATCGTCGTGCAGAGTCGCCAGCCACATGAGTACCTGCCGCGAAGTCTGGACGGACAACTGGCAGAGATGGCTCAGCAGATGCGCCATGACCTCAACCTCCAAACGACTCAAAGAGTCGGAGAAGAGGTGGTTCGTGACCTGGCCTGCAATGCGGAAAGCCCACGTCTCTTTGTTGGGTCCTGCATACTCAACGCTTGTGATGAGCTGATCGAAGACTTGGTGAACAGTGCTGTTACCAGGCTGAAGTTCACTGATGCGTTCCTCTGGTGCCTCCTTGATGACACGAGTGAGCTCAAGCAGGAGGTCCTCAACACCACGCTGGCCGCGCTCTAGACCTGGAGCCTCCATATAGCCGTTGGGTTGTTGTTGCGCCAAGGGTGCATGGGGTGTCTGGAGGCTCTGTAGCCGGGGTTGCTGTGTGGGTTGACGCGGCTCTGCCGGCGCAGCACCCGGAGTTGGGAGGTTCGGTACCGCCGCGAATTGGTCTTGGAGAACGTCTGGGAGCTGACGTCCACCGTCTTGAGAGGCGTTGTTAACGTGACTAGCACCTCGCGATTGTCTACCAAACTCCTCGTAGATGGCCAGTTGTTCGCGATTCAGACCACCAGGCATCTGCTTGTACGGTTCAGGGATATAGAACGCCCACGGACTGATGTTCGCATCCTTGAAAGGCTCATTCGGGCGGGAACTGCGGAACATTCGGCGCACGCGGACGGCATCCTCAATCTGCATGTCAATCTCTGCGAGAGACGACATCTCAGCAGCTTGTTCTACCGTGTTGCAGACTAGATCAAGGTTGTCGTTGACAAACATAAGGATATGCCCCTCTGGCAGAGCTTGGTCGGGGAGGTCTCGGGCGGTCACGCGAATGTTGTTCTGGATACTCATGCGTAATGGCTCTTTGCAGGTAACGAGAGCCAACGCGCCGGAGAGAGCCTTCACGACAGTGTGTGCTGCGTTGCGGAGCTTCTCCTCATCTGGTTCCATGGCAAAGTCTTTGTTGATCAACTGCGATGTCGAGATGGCGGCGATGGTAACGGAGCGCTCTACTACAGGTGCAATGATCTCCTGGATGGCTTGATTGACAGCAGTGAGGAAGATCTTCTTCAGTGCCGCTGGAGGGACCGCACTGTTTCCAGACGGTGGGTACTGGAGCTGGTTCGTGAAGTCGGGCAGAGCTGCGGTGATTGCCGCTGACGAGAAGCGCTCGTTGGGACCTCGGGTGCCACGGTTCAGGCTCATAATGGAAAGATCGCCAAACGCTTCCATTCCGTCAGTAACCATAGATCCAAGGAATTCCTCATCCGCTGGTGGTCGTCCTCGGATACTGTTTGTAGGATCAATGTCCTTGTGATCAAGTTCCAAGCCTTTGCAAAGAACTTCGATCTCGAATTTCTGGTTAAGTTTCAGATCGGCGAAGTGGTAGAGTTCCATAAGCACTCCCAACATTTCCATAAGCCAAGGATTGGGGGGCTTGAAGATTGTAGACTTTTGAGCCTGTACAAGTACCTTGCAGGTAAAGGGAATCACAAGCAGAAGACGGTCGGTGTCATAGCCCTCGTGCAACAGATCCTTGAACGAAATGTTACGGAACTTGATCGGCTGGTCGCGGGCGATTGTCAGTGAACCAAGCCAAGAGCCCAAATTCTTAAGATGGCCACGCTCTGTAGAGCCCAGCGTTGAGTCGGTATTGAGCATGCGAATGACGCTTGAGTACGTCTCACGGAGCACCTCGGCCCAGAGTGTCTTGTCGTTGAAGAGGTCGAGCATATCGAGGTACAGCTGCTGGAAGTTGGGCTGCATCTTAGCACGCTCCTCGACGAGATAGTTTGCGAACCATTGGTGATGCCTTTCTTCGACGGCTTCAGTGAGGTCGTTGATCTTATCGCGCAGATTACGCTCGGAAACGTTGTTCAATACGAACAAAACCTTGTCCTGCACATCCTCGTCTGGATCCTCGTAGAGCTCAGGGCGGAGAGGGGGGTCGACGTAGAGGCAGGAGAACTTGGGTACAGCCGGCTCCTGGTGCAGAGCTTCATCGATGCCGTTACCGTTCGTCATGCCTATGCCGTTGTGGCCCTCACCGTTCACTTCACCGAGCTGCTGACCTACGACTTCTTCAGCTTTGATAAAAATCTCAGTTCCTTGGAGCCCGGGGACAATGAGAAGCTGATCGCAGTAGTTAGGCCATTCAGAAAGTCGGTTCGAGAAATGAATCAGAGCTTGGAGACCAAACTTGTACATACTGTCTTCGGGTCTGTATTCCTGAACAGCTTCTAGAACCATAGCCAATCCAACCTGGAGTGCAATTCGGGACAAGAGGTTGAAGTTGATGATACCTCCGAAAAGCACAGCAGTCGTGGCTAAGGCTTCTAGAGGATATTCCCCGAAGCAGTTGTACTCGTCGAAAAGGCCATGAATCATGCATGCGAACAGTTCCTGGTCCGCGGGGGTCGCGCGATTCTTTGTACTTCTTGAGTGCCGAGATGATGTCTCTGACGTCGCTATCGCCGCTGTACATGTTCTTGAAATGCTCCTGCATCTTCTTGTCGGCATCGTCTGGAAGCGAGTTTCCATTCTGCCCGTTGGCGTCGATGATGTCATCCACGCCTTCGCCATAGTTAATTAATCGCGGGTACGCCTGAATGCAGTTCCTTTGGAGGGGCAGCAGCTCAGGCTCGGGCAGACCGCAGTCTGAGAGGAATCCAAGCAATGGGTATACTGTCTTCACTGCGAGTGGCAGATTGAGAGGTAGATGGTCGTCTCGTGCTCGTTGCATTTCTTCCGCAGCCCGCGCACTCAGAAAGTTAGTCAGGATGCGACGGAAAAGTGGTCCTGCCTGGTCGAATGTCTGCTCCAGCCAGGGCTGGAGGTCAAACTTGCCGCGCGCATGAGCTTGTGCAGCCAGGTCCAAGCTGATGTCAGTATTACTGCGAATCAGTTGCTCTAACCAGTTGTTCGTCTCGGCGTGTTCGAGCACCAGGGTAAGGGTCATCGAATCGGCGTTGTATGCGTCAACAAAGCGATCTGTAAGCCATTGGAAATCCTGCTTCCAAAGACCATAGAGGACAAAGTTGTATATGGGCAGCTTCTTCTGGAAGTAGGGATCAAACAGCTGTTTCAGTGCTTGTTCCTGCAAGGCACCCCAGGGTTTTGGTACTGCCGCTGCCGCTACCAGGAACTCCGCTGTGTGTGGATTAATCACCAAGTCGGGTATGCCCATGAGCTGTGCGGTGTGATACGTCTCGGATGTCTGGAAAATCATGTTGAATAGCGCGGCGGTCGCGTCGAGCGAAACAAAGGGGTGCTTGACGGCTTCTTCTGCGAACGACTTGGCGTCGTCGGAGGCGTTTTCAAACGTCTTCATCGAGTACGAAGTGCGCAACCTGGGAATCTGGGTAACGTCCAGCTCTTGTCGTGTAGAAGACAGGAAGGCGACTACAAAGTACAGCTGCGTCAAGTCGTGTTGCCATTGTCCTCCCCATAGTGCCTGTATGTCAAACTTCTCGCTGTCTTGGGCCACGGGGAGCAGCGCGTTGTATATGGCCAGAAACTGGTGGCGCTCGATGCGCAGGTGATCGCGGTCGAATGCCAAAACAACGTCCTGCCAGTCTATTCGCTGTCCGGTCCGATGTTCGCGCAGTGCGGCTACAAAGTTCTTGGCGTTGTATCCGGTGGAGAGGGCGAGGTAGAGGAGCACCGCCGCGACTTGCTGGTAGCTAATGTCGCGCGTTTCAGCCGACGCGAGCACCTCTTTGCATGCCTCCACCGTAGCTGTGCCTTGCGGACCTGCCTGTCTTACAAGCTTGACCAGCGGGTTCCGCGAGCCGTCCGTGAGCTCGACGAGTATCAGCTTCGATTCGACGATGCCGGGGATCTGTTGATGTGTCTGCTGGTATCGCATCTGGACGGCGTACGCGAGGCTCATCTTCTTCTCTTCGTCCCACCCCTGTGGCGGGTCTTGTAGTAGGCGTTCGACGAGGGCGGCGAGGTATTCGTGGCTCATGTCCTCTGGTTGAGTGGGTTGCGCAACGGCCATTAGCAGGTCGTCGCCTACGGTGGAGAGGACGGCATCGGCTGATGAGAGTTAGCGCAAGGGTCAATAGGGAAGTGAGGGAGCCCACCTTTGGTCCGGAGATCTGTCTTCCTGCAAGCGAGGGCTAGCATCGTCTTTGCGACAGAGTCGAGCTTGAAGTGGGCTATGAAGGCGGCGAGATCGAAGTCGCGGAACAGGTCACCCTCACTGGAGCTAATTGACTCTGCAATCTTGTCTGCCTGCTCGGGCTCCTTCCGTATCTTGTGCACCTCGGTGAGGAGGATCTGGTAGCTGCCGTTGGAGTCGGCGTTGCGGGCGCCGGTGCCGAAGATGGTGGCTGCATTGTTCTGCAGCACGCGGCGGAAGTATTTGGAAAAGACCTCCATGCCGTTGGAGTCGACCAGCTGGCGACGCGTCAGTAAAGGACCAATGGGGCAGGTGCAATGGGGCGGGTGCGCAAACGGGGTCACAACGAACCTTCCTGATCTGCTCGGTTTGCGTGTCCCACTTGGCGCGGTCTTTGTCGTCCTTTACGGGGCCGAACTGACTGAGCAGCAGGAATATCTGGGCGATGACAATGCGGGAGAGGTTCTGCGAGGACGCGCCGGACGGGTTGCTGGCGGTGCTAGGCGAGCCCGTGGTGCTCGAGGTGGAGAGCGAGGGCGAGGCGCGGACAAGCTTGGAGGCTCCTCCGCCGCTACTTGACTGTGCACCGGCGCCGTTGGTAGCGGCTGCGGCGGAGGAAGCCAGTTGCGAGGCAGCGTGGGGCGCTATGGTCCTGGATCCTCGAGAGGACAGCAGCTGGCTGGCGGGGAGCTGCTGTCCTGCGGCGGGCGGGAAGGGCGACGAAGTTATCGAGGCGGCCGACGACTTGCGGGACCTGGCCAGGCGCGATGACACCGAGGCGGGCGGAAGGGAGGGGAAGTTGGACGTGGCGGGCGACTGGCTGGGCCGCGAGCTGGTGGGCGAGGGCGTGCTGGTGTTGCGCTGCTCGTGGGCAATTGCGGTCGAGATGGGCGTGGGACGTGTGCTTGTGTTTGGTCTCGGGCCCCAGGGGTGTTGCTGGCTCATCGAAAGCGTCTTTCCATGAGTAGCGCGTGGCAGGCGGGGGAGAGGTGGTGGTGATGGGGTGGGAGTGGTGATAGACTGGATGGATGTTCACGCTCGCCCATGTAGGAAAGCGATGTTCTTGGCAGAGTTTAGTAGAGGACCTGCCACGTTTGATAGAGCAACTCAACACCACGAATTCTTGGAAGGGCATGTGTATAAATTGGCTAACAACATTCTGTTTACTAATGACATTGATCTCCCGTGCCACCACTATTGCGCTGCAATCTGACGATGAAGCTGTTCATGAGGCTCCAGGGCTACCTGCTGCTGATACCCCACACTCCGCCTAACGACATGACTGTGTCCCATCCTGTCCAATTCCCATGCCACATTCATAACTCATCTGCGAGGGTCCCCTGACCTCGACGACTTGTTATCACATGATCTGAAGTTTGTCAATGGTTCTTCCAAGTTGTCAGCGATGCAGTCTAGTGCATCCTCAGCGAACTGCAGCTGCACGACTTCCAGCCCACGACAGTAGGGACGACACAGGCACGATGCATATTATGCATGCAGCACCCAAGGGCTTGACACTGCTGACCATGCACTCTGCTAAAGTATGTTTCTCGGAGAGATTGAGCTGATGCCCGACGCAGCCCTTTGCGCCGGCTTGCTTATTTGTAGTATGACGATGGTTCTGCACACGGCCACGCGATGCATTGGTCCGCGCGAACACATTCAGAGACGCAGCACAAGAAAAGAATATTCCCAATAACAGGCTGAAGTATCAATAGGGGTGATAGGCTGACCTGTAGGCGGAGGTTCGTCATAGTGCTGAGGTTAGCGCTCCCTAGGTACCCCTCGGCGCTCGCGTCGCCTAGGTGATGTTGCTGGCCGTCAACACAGCTGTACACCGCCAGCACATCCTGGTTTACCGTCAACACCTGGCTCAGTCGCTCGACTGCATATCCGATATCCCCATATTCCTCCCCAACCCACATGCGAGCATTCGCTTTCTCGCTCAATCTCCCCGCCCCCTCCATTTCCCCTCGCTGAAGCAGTAAACACACGCGCCATGGGTGGTGCAGCGACGGAGCCGCCTTCGGTCTCCCTATCGTGTATGTTGACTTCTATACTTTCCCATAAGAGTTGACCTAACACCTCCAGTCGCCAACAATTTCTGGGGCAAAGATGACGCCGGCGTCGGTCCCATGCTCGACCGCATGCATGCGGCCAAGGTCACCAACGACGAACTCAAGAACTTCTACGCAGCCCGCTCAGCAATTGAAGAGGAATACTCGCGGAAACTCCTCAACCTATCGCGCAAGCCCCTGGGATCCTGCGAAACCGGCACCCTACGACTGTCGTGCGATGTCATCCGAGCCGAGGTCGAATCCATGGGCAAGGCGCACCAGAGCATAGCACAGCAGATGAAGACGGAGCTAGAAGAACCACTAGCCGCTTTCGCTGGTGGAATGAAGGAGCGCAGGAAGATCGTGCAGAACGGCATCGAGAAGCTCCTCAAGCTGAAGATGCAGCAGACGTCGACTGTCAACAAGGCACGCGACCGATACGAGCAGGACTGTCTCAAGATCAAGGGTTTCCTAGCGCAGGCGCACATGGTCATGGGACATGAGGAGCGGAAGAACAAGGCAAAGCTCGAGAAGACACAAATCAATCTGGCGACAACGAGCAGCGAATACGAAGCCGCGGTCAAGGTGCTCGAAGAGACCACTGGCAGATGGAACAGGGACTGGAAAGCCGCCTGCGACAAGTTCCAGGATCTCGAAGAGGAGCGCATCGACTACACAAAGAGCAGTCTATGGAACTTTGCCAACATTGCCTCCACAGTATGCGTCAGCGACGATGCCTCATGCGAGAAGATGCGCTTGTCCCTCGAGGACTGCGACGTAGAGAAGGACATCAGCGGCTTCATCAAGGAGTCCGGTACTGGCCAGGAGATCCCCGACCCTCCCAAGTTCATCAACTTCTGCAGAGGAGACGCCGAGACCTCATCGCAAGTTGACGAGGACGAGAACTACTCAGTCGCCCAGTTTGCTAGGACCTTGAACCCATCCTATCGCGCTTCATCACCAGCGCCATCTACATTCTCCTCGCATCACGATCCAAACAACCCACTAGTACGAGAGCTAGGTCTCCCACAAGAAACACGCCCGATCGCTCCTGACGATATACTACCGCGACAGTCCTTAGACCGTCCACCACAACGTCAGTCTATAGATATGCCTCGACAATCTGTAGAATCATTCAGACAGCCAGTGGAACCACCGCCTCCACTCATGGATGAACCCCGCAGGCGTGGAGAGTCTCCCCATCAACAGGCAGAATCTCCCCGACAGTATGCACAATCGACCCGGTCGCGTGCACAATCCCGATCAAATGGGGACTACCAGCATCAGCAGGTCGAACCGCTGAGGCAACGTGCAGAACAGCCACAACAGCACGTACAGCCTTTGAGGCAACATACAGACCCACCAAGACAGCAGCAGCAGCACCACATCGAGCCTCTGAGACAACAACACCACATTGAACCCCTGCGACAACATGTGGAGCCACCAAGGCAACCAGAGCCACAACAAGCCCCTCCATCCCCGCAAGTCGCTCGCGCAGTACAACCAGATCCTCGATTGGTACAAGCACAGCAACAAGCCCGGCAACAATACCAGCAAAGTCAGGTCCCACAGAACGACTATCCTGCGGATGGTATGACACAGTTCTGCCGCATCGATGCGCCGTCTGATCGCAGCTCGATCCCAAGTCCCGCTCGACCTGCCAGCAGGGATTCACAGAGCGATTACTCCAACCCCACGTCTTTCTCCAGCATTGAGCCTCCAAGTGGTTCAGCTTCTCCTGGCAAGCCAATGCCACAGTCACCGTTGCCTGAACCCAGCCCAATCGAGGAGGGCTCAGTGGCAAAGAAGAGGGGCTTCTTCAACAGCCCCTTCGCACGGAGAAAGAGCAAGCACGAGGTCGAGACTCCAGCAGCTCTTACTCCTGCCAATCGCAACCGCAACACATGGGCAGCTCCCGCTCGCAGGAACACAGAGGAGAATGCCAGTCCAACCAAGAGTTTTGCTACTAGAGCTGCTCCTCGCAATGCTATACAGAGCCGCGCTCCCTCGCCCAGCCCTGAACCAGCTGATCCTCGTGCCAACTTCCAGCTCAACGTTGGTAACAACGTTTTCGACGTGGCCTCGCCGGACAAGAAGAAGCAACAAGAGCAGGAAGAGTCGCAAGAGGATCTTGATCCAATTGCGCAGGCCCTTGAGGAGCTGAGAGGTGTCACTAAGCAGACGTCTGTTCGTCAGCAGCCAGATGATCGCAAACAGGCTTCTTCTCGCCAGACTGCCGATCGTTACCATGGTCTCGCAACGCCTGCTCCGGGTACACCTGCTGTCGGGTCAAAGTTGGCAGGCGGTGCACCTACTCCCCTTTCTAATGTCGACCTGAGCGCTGCAAAGCGAGGCACGCCTCCACCAACATACGAGCAGCCAAAACGCGAGCAGCCGCCTCCCCAGCCTCGTGAGCAGCCGCGCGAACAACCACCCATGTCTCACCTGGGCGCTCCCAAGCCAGCGCATACTTCGCGCGCTATGCAGAAGACAACGCAGATGTATGTCAATCAGAAGGTGAACATGTTCAACGGAAGTCAGGCGTCTCGATCCTCCAGTCGCAGCCCAACAAAGCAAGAGCCCCCACGTGTTGCGTCTCCTGCACAACCTCCTCGTGCAATCAGTCCTCGACCAACCCTCAATACTTCTCAGAACTCATACCGCTCATCTGGAGGGCAATCACAGCCATCATCGCCTTCGACATACCAACCTGCGCAACGACAGCAACCACCAGCATCGCAGCCTGCACCAAGAGCGCAACCACAAGCACAGCCTGCTCCACGCCAACAACCTGTAGCTCAGCCTGCACAACGACCACAACAGGCACAACAACCAACGCCACGGCCGGCATCGAGGCTACAGCAGCAGCAACAACAGCAGCAGCAGCAGCAGCAGCAAAGGCCTCAACAACAAGCCCCTCCCGCAAATTCGTTCAGCCGTACAGCATCGCCAAATCCATATGCGGCATCCAATGCTGGTGGAAGACCCAGAGCACAGACAGCTACGGCCGCTGCTCAAGCGTACGGTACACCTGTAGGACGTAACTCGTACTCCTCGAACCGTGGCCCATCCCCCAGCGTCAACCCCACTCCACGAACTGCCTCACCCCTTCCTCCACAACAGCCCCCTCAACCAGCTTACGCGCAATCGCAATCCCGCCCAGCATCCCGAGCAGCCCCCGTCTCCCGAGCCGCAAGCCCCAACCCACAATTCCGCCAATCCCAAGAACGGCCCAGCAGCTCCCACAGCGGCATGGCTCTCGCCCTCTCCACCGCAGGCAGCGAGCGCGGTGACGGTAGTGTCTACGGCGGAAGCCAGTACGGAGGCAGCGTACGTGGTAGACCTGGAACAGCTTCCTCTGCCCGGCCCACAACCGCCAGTTCAGCTCGTCCAGGCACCGCTAGTACCGCCCGCCCGCAAAGCTCGTATATGGGCGGCGGCAGCGCAGGAAGCGAATTCGGCTTCAGCGGCGGGTCTGGCGTTGGTTCCGTGAGAGCGGAATCGAGGGCCAGGAGCAAGAGTTTGGCGGAGCCGAAGAACTATAATAGCCAGGGCAGGGTGATTTTGAACTACTGTAAGTTTGACCGTTTTATATATACTGATGTTGATGAAGAGGAACGTTGGCTAATGATCATGACAGCACGTGCAATGTACTCGTACGCAGCGCAGATCCCAGAGGAACTGGGCTTCCAAAAGGGCGATATCTTGGCTGTGCTTAGGTTGCAGGATGATGGATGGTGGGAAGCTGAACCTGTGGGTAATACTGGTCGACCTGGCCTTGTGCCGTCGAACTACTTGCAGCCTTGCTAAGCTATGCGACTATCTGGATTCACGAGGGATGGAAGGAAGGAATGTTCTTGATGGTTTCGGTCGATGTTTCTTGTTGATCTAGCGACTTCGTTTGCACATACCCTCGTTCTGTTGTTTGGCGTTCGGATTGTATGTTTTGAACGAAAGGATGCACGAATGGGGACGCGAGATGAATTGGAGAAGAATGAGATGAGATGAGATGGAATGGAATGGTATAGGGCTTAGATAGCCAAACGTACATAGCACCTAAGCGTACAACGAACAGAATGGAAACTTGTACATGCCACTCTTGACATACATTTCCATTGCTTCAAGAGGAAATATGAGCTACGGCGAGTTTGTGATCACTACACGGTTATAAAAGATATGGCTTAGAGTCAAGTTGAATGCTGGCTGTGTAAAAATAAAGTTTGGGTATCTACTCAACTGAACGCCTGTCATGCTCGCTTGCTTGTTTCCCGCAATATGCCATCCATCCATACGCCAAATCTCATGCCTATATTTTTTGCATATCCTCTCTCCTCCCACTGACATCCCCCTACTCATATGTATTCTCATACGGATCCGCATCATCAATATCCTCATCCTCACCATTATCAAAATACTGCTCCGCATTATAATCGTCATCGCTCTCCTCCGAGTCCGTGCTCGCCGCTGACCAGTTATCCTCCTCATCAACCGCATCTGGTTTCTCCTCGTCAATCTCGTCGTCTTCGGCTTCGGCGTCATCGTCGTCTTCTTCGGCGCGCGCCTCGGCTTCGTTGGTGCGCTCTTGTTCGGATTTTATGAGCCGCTCGATTTGAGAGACGCTGCTTACTTTTGTTACGGCGAGAGTGCGGCGGGGCGGCTTTTTGGTATTGGAGGTGCTGGTGCTGGTTGTGCCGGTGAGGGTTGTGCGGAGTTCGGTGGGGAAGAGGTCGACGACTGCGTGGGGTGTTAGTTCTATATGAACGGTCTTGTGATGGTTCATGGAGACTTGCCGTATGGTCGCGCGTCTAGCTTTGGGAGCCGCCGGCGAACTTTTAGGTATTTTGCAGAGTAGGTTTGGTTGCCGGTGAAGGGGTCGAAGAGCGAGGCTTCGGTGGGGGCTGGCTCGTTGGCCTTGCGCTTTAGCCCGTTCTTCATGCCGTCGTTGAGGATAGTGTAGAAGGGGCCTTCGTGGATGCGGTCTCGGACTGCGAGGTGGTGCTTTACCATGGCTAGCTCATCGTCGGTTGGTGGAGGCGCTTGGGGAGGTGGTGCTTCCTGTGTGTGACTTAGTGGGTGGATCAAAGATGCGCTCTTCAGTGTTGTGCTGGTAGATTGCTGCGACTGCGACTGTGACTGCGACTGTGACTGCGACTGTGACTGCGACTGTGACTGCGACTGGCGAGGCATGGTGGTTGCGACAACATTATATGGACATGCGCAGTGCTACAAAACGTGCGCAAAGCAGTCGCGACTCGGCTGATGGGTATGCGACGAAGAAAGGGAAATGCTCACTGGAAAGCGCTCGGCAGGCCCCTTCTGAATGTCGAGGCCAGTAAGATCCCAGTTGAGCTCCGTTCCCGCAATCGTCACGGTTCCTCGCGCGGGATTGAAGGCACCTCCGCGCGAACCTCCGCGGCCACCACCTCGTCCTCCTCTTGCTGGCGGCATGTCAAATTTCTTGTATTATACGAGTCGCTGTGTCTAGTGTAGTGTTTCTGCGCGGCACAGTCGATCCGGCGTCGTCGAAGGAGAGTTTGGGGAGAGTTGTGGAGTCAGAAATTATTTCGGTGCAGTTGCGACCGGCTTGCTAGGCTGAGCTCGAGGGTGGGGTCCCAATAGCGAACTTGCACCCGCAGCCCCGCCACCTCTACACTAGACCCCCGTACTCTAGTAGACGACAATAGGAACATCCGAAGCGATACCAAGGCATCTACAAACCCGGATTGGATTGATATCGAGGGGTAATCCAGGTCGAAGTACAGTCGCAATCCAAGCAGTCAGCATCGACGCCATCACCGTGCATCAGGCTACAAGGAACGCGTGCATTCGATTCGCCCTATACGCGCAATCACATGAGCGGCCTAGAACCTTCTCTTACACTATAACCGCCACGCTCGAGCCAGGACTACCATCGAGAACGTCGACAGTCCAACTTCTTCAAGCTTGCTCAAGAAACACTACAACCAAACATCCAAAATGGCCGCATCGACTGCTACGCTCAGCGAGCTGTCAGAGCATCTACAAAAGGTCGACCAGGATCCTACCACTCCGCTCGACACAGATCTACTTGAGCGATGCGAGCTCTCCACCAACACCCCAGAATACCGTAGCCAGATATGGAAAGAGACGAGACCTCTCTTTCTGCAGATGGCGGCGTTACTGCCAACCCTTCAACAAGACCCTACGCCACTCACCCACTTCATCATCAAGTTGGCAGAACCATATCGATTTGACGATATCAAAGATATTGATTTCGAGATCGGACTGGATTTAAAGGCTTCTCCATTTCACAGTCTCATCCTGACACTGTTGGAGAAGGCCACCACAAGTAGCACCGATGCCCAAGCACTTGCGAATCGGCCAGCGGTCATGTTGGCCATCGTCCGTCTGTGGCTGTGCACCCAAGATGCTGGAGTTGCTACTCAGGCCGAAGAGCTTCTTATCTCATTACTGGAAGTGTCGAAGAATGAGCCCGTATCGATAGATGGCAAGTCTTCGCTACATACATATGGCACTGGTCCTATGTGGAGGCGCCTGTTCAGTGACAGGGACATCAGTTCGCTGTACTACCATTACACATCTCTCAAGAACCTCACATCGCCACCTCAACCACTTCTGAACAAACGTGACAAAACCATTTCACAGGCTAGACTACTGTCATGGCTACCCCGCGTCGCCGCTATGGACTGGAATGCCGTCACGTCCCCGTACGGTCTTGATACTGAAAAGGATGTCGGACTGAAGGAAGGCCAGGGCTTGCTTCACTACGCTGCACTGAAGATGGTCGACAAAGAAGATGATATGCTCATGCACATGACTCTACTTCAGTTCTACAGCACATTGATCACCACGGTCAAAGCAAAGCCTCATCTCTCTCACTATGACTCGAGTCTTGCTCTAGACTTCCTCATAGAAGAAGGCGTACACAAAGGCATCGTCGACTTCCATACCTCAAACAACCCCAGCCTTGACCACTCTTTCTTGAGCAGTCGGACAGCCCAGTACATCAGCGACTACGCATTGCATTATCCAGAGAACTTCGAGAAAAGCAGCGAGATGCCTACAATCCGAAACTACGTCCACCGCAACATCCGCAAATGCGAAGCAAGCGACCTGAACATCATTGCTTCAATGCCTCGATCAACGCTCATACCGCGAAAAGCTTCAGGACCAGCCTGGGATGACTGTGTCATTACCGACATGCCAATAACGCGGACGAACCAGGATGCGCTCAAAACACTTGCAACGATCTTCCACGGTCCGCCAAAAGAAGAAATCACATTTCCCCAAACCGAAACCATAGGTTCAGACAACAAACGCACACAGACCGAAGCAGCATACGCCCGCCTCCTCACCGCCCTCTTTTACAGCAAGAAACCAAGCATGTTCGCCGATATAACCACACATATGGAAACCATCGCCATGAAAGAAAACGCCCTCGCAGCCCTGACCCTCGTCGGCGCCCTTATCACCTCGACTTGGTCCACCGAGCCACTCCCCAACATCCCCGCCAGCGACCCGACCTATGCCCGTCTAAACTCCTTCCCCGAATCCGGTGTCGATCTCATCTTAGATCCCACTATCAGCGGCGGCGTCCTCCCTTCACTGCTCAAGCCAGCGACAACCTTTTCCAACCTCGTGGGCGGACGTGGCGATGCGGAGAACGCGGCGTATATCGTTGCGACAGCGAAGTTTGAGGTGTTGAAGACGCTGGGGAGGAAGCTGGAGCAGGATGGTGGGAGGCAGGATGTGCTAGCTATGGTGAGGAGGAGGGTTGGTGATGGAGTCTGGGGTGACAGTGGGAACGTGGGGAGTCGGATTGGGACGTTGGAGATGTGAGGGTGGGGTGTTTGTAGTAGAGAGGATAGAGTATGTGATGAGTGTGGTACGTTCGCCTGGCAACTGGCTCAATAACAATAGACGTATACATCATGTGTGCTATCAAGCAAGTACTCCCTCTACGACAAGACCAAGAACGTGTGCAGACGAATATAATTGAGCACCCTTATCACGTCGCCGCACCACGTCCTCTCTCCTCCTCTACCCCTATCATCTTGGCCCCTCCTATAAGATATATGTGTACTTCGAATGTATTATAATAACTAAGTAGGGTGAACCTATGGCCAAAAAAAAGTAGTCACATGACCCGATCCCTCACCCAAAAAAAATCACCAAAAAAGAATACCTGGGGTATCTGACTATAGCCAGACGAATGCTGAACAGAGTGGGACTCGAACCCACGCCACTTTCGTGACCAGGAATATATGTTAAGAGTAACCTTAACCTGGCGCCATAACCAGCTCTGTGATTTTTGTCAGATACTTGTGAGGGAGAGAGGAGTGTTGTTGAGCTTACCGGCCATCTGTCCGGGGGTATTTGATTGGTTGATGGAGGGCGTGAGAATTGTAATGATTATGTTGTTTGCTTGTGGTTGGAGATGGTGGAGTTGGTGCGGTGAGAATTTTTGTGGTGGGGTGTGGGCCGCGGAAGAGCTGGGAAGCTAGGGCGACGGCGACGGCGAGAATGTGGGGAGGGGACTCATAGTGGAACGACTTTAGTATTTCTTTGCGTGAATAAGAATTTGAAGGTTGCTTGCGAAATATGACCGTGGGTTGGTGCATATCTTCATTGGACCTGATTCTTGTCAGCGGGATAGGATAATGCAACATCAATCCTAATGTCTTGAATAGAATGGAAGCGATTTCTTTGTAACGCAGATTCATTGAAACTCTTCAAGTGAGCAAAGTAAAGTGCAGGACGTGAGTTAGTACCTATGAGCCCACGCCAAGTTGAGGGTGTCGAAGTTGTCCGTAGCAGAGCTGACGGCGGCGGAAAATGAAAACGATCCGGTTAAGTACAACGAATAGCAGCACAGAAAGAGCTGTACAGAAAGTAGCGATCGAAACATGCCCGCGAATGAGAGCTCAACGGTCAATAGTATCCCATGAGTCGCGAGAGTCGATCGTTTATAACGGAGGCGACAGCTTTGATAGAGTGCGACTGGTCATGTATGCTTTTTGCTGAAGTGCTTGAGCATGTTGTCCTTCCTTGGATAGAGTTTCTTACAGCCCGGCTCGGGGCACCGAAAGCGACTTCGGGTGCGTGGTGACTCGTGAATTTGACGGTGTCGCTCCAGATCTGCACGCAGACCGAAGGCGCTGTAGCATCTTGGATAGGTACAGCCGTGTCGCTTTTCGTGTTTGCGACGAATGTGATTGCTGTAAAAGAGATGGTCAGCTCTCTAGTCATAAGGTGTCCAGAATTGAATTCTTACTTGAAATCGCATGTGCGTTTGAAGATGAGATCGCAGCAGCCATGCTGAACAGGCTTATCGTCAACTTCACTTTGCCTTTTAGATACATCTTGATTTCCTAGAGAAGGGGCCAAAAAGTATAAGACTTGCTCTGGGCTTTGCGAAGTGGCGACGGAGTCGATGTTTCGTGTAGTTGACGTGTAGTCGCTTGAGTCAGTGTTGGCGGTACCACCATTTGAGGATAATTCCCAGATATTTGTAGTAGGGGTGCTTCCCACATCGATCGAATTTTCGGGCGAGGGCGTTCCTTTCAGAAGCGTGATGGAAGAGAAGAGATGGGTACGATCCTTAGAGTTGATTCCCGGTCGAGCGTGGGAACGAGCTTGTGATGGCTGGTCCCATTGCGCTCTGGATATTAGTTCTTCCGAATGTGCTAAAGAACAACAAATAGCAGACGTTGGATAGGAAATGACCTCAGATTCCTCCTTTGCTTCCGTACTTGCGAGTTGCTTGTTTGGCGCTGCGCTTGGAGGCAAATATGGACCATGAATGACGGGATTGACGTTGTACTCGACCTCATGCGGTGAAACAAAAGATGAGATGTAGAGCCCTAATCGCGGCGCTCGCGTGTGCTCAATTGGATTTGTTGTGATGAAGAAGACAGACGGCGAAGGCTATGAGACCCTTGCCAAACAGTCAGCAGCAGGACATCAGGCCTGGAATTAAGGTGTGTATTGGCGTTTAAACAATAGGGTGAAAGTCTGAGATCATCTTTCGGTTAAGCCGTTTGTGACTGCAGTTGCTTGTGTTTGCAATATTTCTCCTTCTCCCTTAGGGGTATCGCTTCATATAGGGCTGATAGATTGTAGATATGCGATAGTAAGCAGGCGATGTTCTGCCGAGTCCAAAGGGTATAGTCGTGGAAGCAGTGTGCTTCAAGATCAGAGGGCAGGATGATGGTCGACGAACGTGGAGAAGGCGCCCCCAGCACCCGACGCCCAATGGCGTGGTGATAGGGCCTCAAGAGCCTCGACGAACCGAAAAGTGTTCTCAGCTCAGGTTGGTTCTTGGCTGTCCTTCGCGCTTGCTGTTTAATTTGAAGGAGGTTGAGAGGTGTGAAGGTTTTGCTGGTATAGGTAACTGAAGTTTAACTATTTGTCTTTGAGGGTTCCTTCGAAAGTCAAGTTGCAATAGGAGGTTATTGCAGGAAGCTAACTGGTTTATACCCAATCTTGGAAAATGTGGAGGCGTACTATGCCTTCTGCTGAGCGACAGGAGTGAGGCAGTGATCAGCCACAATAAAGCCGCAACGCTCGTCGCGCATGTACGCGTTGCATAGCCTGGCCAACTAGCGTCATCATATGAGAGTCAGCCTGGTTGTATGCCTCCATCTTGTGGCGTGGAAGTAATGAGGAGGACGCAGGCTGAGCGGGACCACCTTGGGCAGACGCACGGCGGGGATGTCTGTGCTTTCGCGGCCCTTGTCCGCCTCAAGTCTAGTTCCCGAGCAGACAGCTCCTGCGCGCGCGCACGCGTCGCTTACCACATCACTCATCATCCACAATATCTCTCAATAGCGCCTATTAGGGTAAGCATTCTTCATTGATGGTGGCTCTACCAGAACCGCCACCCGCACATTGCTTTACCGAAGTGTACATGATGCTGGAAGTCACAGCAACCGACAAACACGAACGCGAGTCTTGATCGACGGGACATTTCCACGATAAAACGCTATCATTATTGATTACATCGACTAGATCATTACTACAACGCTCTACTTCCTCGCGGCACCGGTACCCTCTGGCCAGAACTCCTCCAGCCACTCGTACGGGTTCTCAGGAACATACTGGTTCAAGATCTCACCCTCAAAGTCGGTAAGGTGGTCGCGTGTGAGGTTGTACAGCGCGTACTTCTCATCCGGGCCTGTTCCAACAGTGTATGGGACGGTCTGAACGTTGTTTCCGATCTCCTTGTCAACCCAGCGCTCGACGTCGGCAACCTGGGCGTTCTTGATGCGGTACTCGTCGCCGTAGTTGGGTGAAATCTACCAACGTGTTAGCAAAATGACGATAAAAGAGGAGGACCTTAGAGAACTTACTATCCCCATCCTGGTACCATTTATGGCAATGACGTTCTGGATGGTGACATTGCGCTTCGCCTGGTTCAAGCAGTTGCCGCACGACTGGTAGAAGGTGCCGAAAGTCTCAGCGTAGAACCCGGTGATGTTGAACTTTCCGCCCAGTGAATTATCCTGGAAGATCTTGTCAGTTGCGGATCGAGCACCGCCTCCGATAACGCGAAGCTGGGTGTTGAGGCCCTTGGACGTAAGGGCATCCTCGCAGACGTCCTCCCACCAGACTATAGTAAGAAGTTAGTATACTGGTCAGATCAACTGCGATCTCGAAGCTTACCATTCTCGACCCATGCATCGCCTAACGCGTGGATGCCCTCGCTCTGGTGCTTTCCAATGACCACATTTCTAATCGTAGCACCAGGCAGAAGATTGAAGACAGCATCGGCATCTGTTCCTTCCGCCTGTTCGTTGCACGAGCCTTCCACACGCTCATAACGCTTCATCTGCCCATCGAAGACCTGACCTGGCTGGATATACATTGTCTCGTTGAGAACGACAGTCTCGGTCGGTACCGGGAATTTGGTAACCGGGAAAGGAAATCGTGGAAGAGGTCGTGCACCGAGATCGCCCTGGGTTGAGTCTGCACCTCCTTGCGGTCCATCGCCATTCTGACGACGAATCACTGCTGCCGATGAAAGCGCAGGAAGTAGAGGGAGGATGACAGAGGTAGCGAGCTTCATCGTGACGGCTGATTGTGGAAGACGAGGGGATTTGAGCTCTTCTGACCGAGATTCTAGGTCAATTGAAGACTGTCAAGATGCAGGAGAGATACTTTGCATTGCTCGCAGGCGCCCTAGCTTTTATATCTCCCACAAGACCTCCTCGCCCAGCTCTCCATTCGTCCAGAAGCCTCATCACGCGCATTCTTCTCGCACGATTCCATTTACAATCCTGGCGCGACCATTTTCCATATGCTCGTGTAGCTGCACAAGGTCATAGCTTCCACAAAGCTACCCCGGCATCACAGCCTCCAAGCCAGCGGAAGAACTGGCATCCAGGTCGTTTCCGTGAATGAAGATGCGAGGATGGTGGTGTAGCAAACTTGGCGCAGATTTAACCGATGTATCCCCAGACTATGAGATGCGTCGCCAAGTGAACGCCTCGTCTTGGATGCAGCCGGTGACATTTCTCCACGAATAGCCTCACGACTTGGCGACCTGCTTTCGCCAACCCCAACTTGCCTCCCCGCGTATCGTAGGCTACTTTTGCGGGGGACAAGGGTTTAATTTTCCTGCGCCCTGAGCGGTCGTGGGTTGTAGTGGCTTGACGTACGGGATTGGGTTACCGCGGCCGCGCTTCAAAATCTTCCATCCTCTGTTACACAAAGAATCTCACGATACGGAAGGGTTGAACTCGAAAGAGAAGAGGAAAGACTCGCAGGCTGACTGTGAGAGATTTGAGTAGGGTTTGTTCGAGGAACTGACATGACTCCATTGGTAACATGGTACGTCCAGCTAAACAATCACGCAGCTGATGAAAGCCGAACACAAAGCAAGATACAGAACAATAGGACCTCAAACCCAGTTTTCAGTCATCTCTCGCAAGCCCTTCTCAAGACTATCCCATCTCGAGCCCGGACCCTTCAGCCAGCTCATGACTTCCTCAGCTCTGGCATTTGGTAAACTCATTCGGTCAACACCCATGCCTTCAATATTATCCAGGAACTTCCTTTCAGGATACAGCTTACGCCATGTATCCATCATCTGGTTGTAGCTCCACGGTTCCGCGAAGCCAAAGAGACGCTCATTCTTAACATCGCTGTGGATCAACGCGGAGATGTGCAGGAGCGCACAGTCAACTGGATGGACATACCATTGTGGACCAACGGAAGTTGTCCAAAAGTCGAGCTGTTTGCCTTCCCATGCCGCACGGGCCCAACCAATGGTTGAAGGAAAGCCTTGATGCTCAGGGATCACGACAGGGCCAAAATTGGCGTTTGGCAACTATCTGGGGTCAGTGATGTTCTTTCCGGGGCATTCGACTTTCCGCTTACAACGCGGTTGAACACAAAGCCTGGCTGATTCTCTTCCATCCATTTCATCATCGCCTTCTCGGTCTCGGTCTTCATGGCGGCGTAGACGAACAGCCCTGGTTTACCTGGCTCTTTCTCCAGAATTTTCAACGCTTCGTCATTGTATGTGTTCTCATCGATTGAGAATTCAACATTGGGATGAGGAAACGTCGCGGCAAGGGATGACGAGGTGAAGACGAAGCCTTTGCATGAGGGTACCTTCGCACAAGCCTTGAGGCCGTTTAGACCCGCCTTAACGGTAATCGAGATCGCTTCATTGACGTCGGAGATGCCTCCGATTGGAGAAGCGACGTGGATGAAGCCTTCGATACCTATACAATAGTAACTTAGTATCTGGAGTCAAGACATCACTGATGACTTTAGGTTCGACGTACCATCAACGACGCCATCGTAGCATCCTTCGACTGTCATATCCGGCACCTCGGCCAACTCAAACTTCGCCTTCTTGTACTTGTCGTCGAAGTATTTGATCATGTATTTGTGTTTCTCGGCATCTCTCACCGCACCGCGGACATTGTATTCTCGCTTTAGGAGCTGATCGACGACATGGCTTCCGACGAGCCCATTGACGCCGGTCACAAACACTGTCGCACCAGGTTTGATAGCGACCGTAGGCATGGTGTCAAGTAAGCTCGATCGATGGTTGCAGCGGGTGAGGCTTGCGACTATAGCTTTGGATTTGAATATCTTGAATGTGCCTTAGGACCTGCTCGTCGATCCCACAATTCAATCTGATCTGAGAGCAACGAGAAGGAGACGAGATAACAGTCACAAGGCTAGGAAGCACTTCATATACACTGTACCGATGGCTGCGAAGTTACACAAGCTAACTGTTCTGGGAAAGGCGGGGTCGACATGCAGATTACAATACTGGATGAAAAGAACTCACCGCACATGCAAAGTATTGGATAATGTTGCGACAGACTTATCGAGACTTTTCCGAGCTACCGATCAGTTGACGAGACGGTAGATGATTTTACGGAGAAGGCTGTCGCCTCTAATCGTCGCCCACAGCATCTTGGCATGATAACTATCGAGTTCTTTGCAACCTCGCTACTCGAGTGGAGAACAGTTTCTTCCAGGAGACCAAGCTCCGAATGGTGGACTGTAACAGATATAAGATATTCGGAAGACATGCTAACCGCGCTTGACTGGACTTGCCAACCTTGAGTAAATGATCCAATATCGGTATAAAGGAACGAGGAACGAGACGAATGCGATCATCGATGGACAATCAGCCATCCATTCCCACCGCGTGATGTGCAGGGCTAGAAAGAAACGGCGATGACCAGAGGAAACGGCACGTGGTTGATAAGGAGGCGAAACCTGATGCCTCTGCGGCTGAGTTCTTATCAACACAAGGATATGAGGGAATACACGACGTCAACAATGAAGAAAAAGAAGATAATGGCGCACGGGTGGTGATGTTACTTCCGACTGCATAGATGGTTTCGAAGATGGGCGGCAAGGCCAGCAGGTGAAAACAAGGCGCACCTGAGGAGTACAGACTTCACAAAGACATGCAAATCTGTCTGGATACTTCTTTGCGCATCGGGACGCTCTGAAGCCGAGGACGAAGATCGGTACAGAATGTCTCAGACTTCTAAGGCGATACCACAAAGATGAACAGAATGGCAGCCACGAAGCACGCGTAATTTCTCCGTACGGCATGATGACATGAGATCATCGCTGTCTAACCGTTACGAATGTGCACGTTTGTAAAACAAACTAAGCACTCCACGATGTCGACTTCTTCCACCGGTTGTAACCCGGCGGTACCTGGACCGCGGCTCACCCCACGACTTTGACGATCCAACTCCACGTCGCAAAGACGTACGACAGTCTAATCACTGAACCACAAGGACCAGATATTTCTCCCTTGCGCCTCTGAAAACAAGCCTTCCAGCACGATGATGCATCTTTGAACAAGCATACCAAGCTTCTCTTCTCCGTGAATCCTGAAGCTTGTCACACCCCTCTCATCTTGGCGAAATGAGGAAACATTACGCCGTTCCCCACAAAACCCAGCCTAGTCGTTTCACTCCAACACCACGAACGGGCTCGAAACCGCTCGCCGTGCTCGTGAGCAAGACGAAAAGCGGGTCGACCATCTCGCTTGGACTAGCCGCCGCATTCCGATGACAGCACTGACAGCTCCAGATGCCGGGAAACGTCGCACAGCAACCCAGTTCCCGTGTTTCTTGCTCACAGCCACTGAATACCACCGAGCTTCTCGGTAATGATCATGAAACGGTGGGAACAATGCGGAGACTACGTGCCGCCACACCGTCTTCTGGAATGTAGGTCTCGAACGGGTTGGAAACGCAAGGACGTGACCCTGGAGGTACTTACCTAGGTACTCTTACCATGAGATGATAAAAGCGCCAGCTGCCCACCCTCTCTATAGTTCTCTATCACATTTGTGAAGTTTCAATCCTTTACTTCTTCTTGTGCTAGACCGCATTGTCACTCCTTCATCTATTCAAGTCCTTAGTTCCTCCATCCAACCTTCGCTTCAATGGCTCGTTACTCCTTTGCATTCGCTGCTCTAGCAGCAAGCGGTGCTTACGCTGCGCAGAGCGCAGCATACACACAGTGTGGTGGAAAGGGGTTCACCGGTGCGACCGCATGTGTATCCGGCTACCACTGTGAGGTCCAGAACGACTGGTACTCGCAGTGTGTTCCTGGAGCTGGTGCCGGAGCGGCAAGCCCTGTTCCTACAACCATGATGACTGCGACCAAGGCACCCGCTGCGAAGACCTCTTCTCCAGCAGCTGCTGCCGCCGCCGCCCCCAGCAAGGCTGCCGTCGCCGCCAACGCAGCAGCCAGCTCCGGAAAGACCCAATACGCCGGTATGAACATCGCCGGTTTCGACTTCGGCTGCGACACATCTGGATCCTGCAGCGGAGCCTACGTCGACCCCGGCGCGAGTGGAATTGCTCAGATGCAGCATTTCACCAAGGACGACAAGCTCAACATCTACCGTCTGCCCATCGGCTGGCAGCATCTGACCGGCAACACCCTCGGCGGTAACCTCGACGCGACTGTCAGCGCTGCCTACGACAAGCTCGTTAAAGGCTGCCTGGCCACCGGCGCAGTCTGCCTCCTCGATCTCCACAACTACGCCCGCTGGAACGGCCAGATCGTCGGCCAGGGCGGACCCACAAACGCACAGTTCGCGGATGTCTGGACCAAGATCGCAACCAAGTACGCATCCGAGAAGAACGTTGCCTTCGGCCTGATGAACGAGCCCCACGACCTTACAATGTCCACCTGGGCCGACTCATGCCAGGCCGCCGTAACCGCCATCCGCAAGGCAGGTGCCAAGTCGCAAATGATCCTCCTCCCCGGAACCGACTACACATCCGCGGGTACCTTCCCCACCGCCAGCGGCCCCTCCCTCCTCAAGGTCAAGGACGCCGACGGCACAACCGACAAGCTCATCTTCGACGTCCACCGTTACCTCGACAGCGACAACTCCGGCACCCACGCTGAGTGCACCAGCGACCACGTCGAGGACTCTTTCGTCCCGCTTGCTACCTGGCTCCGTGACAACAAGCGTCAGGCTATCTTGTCTGAGGTCGGTGGCGGTAACACTGCTTCGTGCGAGAAGGATGTTTGCGCTGCGCTTGATAGCCTGAACAAGAACAGCGATGTTTACCTTGGTTACATTGGCTGGTCGGCTGGTGCGTTTGATCAGAGCTATGTGCTTGGTTTGACGCCCAATGGCTCGACTGATCGCGAGTTGGTTACTAAGTGCTTCAGCCGCGCGTAGAGTGGAAGGCCTATCGGCTTGAGCTTTGGTGCAGGGTGGATCTCATCGTCTCTGGTGGGTGTCACTTTCGGTAGTCGTCTTCTCTTCTTCTGTAGATCTTTTACAATCAAACTTTCCTCGATATCTTCCATGGTATCAAAACCCGCGCAACAAATCTCATATCTTTGTGCATTCCTCCATTTTAGATAAAGTGATCGAAATCACCCGACGAATACATGAATTTTACTTTCATAATTATTTGCGTAGGCGAGCTGCACTTTGCTTTCAAGCTGACCGATAGGAGCGCTCTCACAATCAACGGCAACACATGAAGTTAGAGCCTGCAAGATCTAACAGAAGACTTTTCAGCACAGCTCCGATCATTGAAGTCCAGAATCCATATTTTAATCAAGCTCCGATAGCCCGCCAGGACTTTGGTCACAATAGGCAAAGAACATGAATGTTTCGCTTTCGCATTTTTGAACAGCGAACCCAGTCGACACATTGAGATCATGTTTGCGACTTTGGACTAAGCCTCAGCTCAGTCGAGAACGAGGACATCGCAGAGCGCACTGTGGTTTTGAGCAGATAGAGGATGGGGATGAGAGCGCTCTGATGACTTGATCATGGTATGTTCTGGAGGAGGACGGAAGGCGCCAGCGACATTTGCACGTCATTGGATCGTTTTTGAAGAAAATGAGTACTTGTTGGAACGAAGGAGAGAAGGAGGAGTATGATGGTAGGGATTTAAGTGCAGAGAGTCAGAACAGAATCCAAGGACGGGATGTGGCGTTGGTACGGAGAAGAGACCATTCGTTGGAAGTGCCCGTTTTTGAGTTGAGTCGCAATTCTTTGTGGGAAGAGAGTCGCGCAACTAAAATGAACCAAAAGCCTTCGTCTTTTAGAAAGACAGTGAAGTGTTGTTGTGATGAAGAAGAATACGAGGCGTCCAATTAGTGGATATTCATATGCAAGAAGACGCATAGGACATGTAAGTCTCCGTCATAGCGTTAATTCTCATTAGCGGAAGACCTCGTGTTTTTGAAAGTCATTCGTAATTTTGGTGTAGTTCTATCAATCGCAGGCGAAAGACATACGTTCTGCGCTTAAAATCATTTTTGCTGCAGAAGATGACCGAGATATCGCTCATTTCAAAGAAGTTTGCGGCCCGTCAGAGGAGACAGACATAAGCCTTAGCCATACTGTTTTTATATATAATAGCAGGTATAGCTCGGAGTGTCTGCATAGTGGTAAAACCAAGTGCTTTTGAGAGATGCAGAAGAATGGCTCAAACATGGTCCGTTAGAGTGTTGTTTTTGGGAAATCGAGTATAGAGCTGAGTACAGAGAAGAGCGTAAAAGATATGAGCGGTGGATATTTATACCGACACCAAGACCGCATGCGGTATCGCTTCTTGCGGAGACAGCGCCACTCATGTCGGAATCGTCAACTTCCCTTAACTATCGGTCGGACAATTGTGTTTTTATTGACGACCGGCGAAAGACATGAGCTTTTACGTCGGCTCTTTTGGACAAAGAGGACCATCGATGAGAGCTTCTCTGATCTTGGTATAAGTTGCAAATCGCAGCTGGTACATCAGGAGTGATGGAGACTGTATTTTGGAAGGTAGAAAATTTGCCGTGGAGTTTCCATACTCGATGACAGCCGCTCTTTTGGTGGACAAGGAACGTCCTCTCCACACATGGGTCCTGGTTGCCGGCATTTTGGAAATTCAAGGAACGGGTGTAGATGTGAGGTAGAGAGTCGAAAAGTTGAACAGGAGGCATTAATACGAGTGTGGAGATGCACGAGCTACCAGCTCCGTCGTGTAAACAGTAGGAAAGTGATGATGATGATTACCATCGCCTGAAGAAGCTGCACCTCTGCCGCTAAGAAGAGCTGAATCATCGTCTTCTTCTGAGTCGCAGTTCAAGAACGCTTGTTTCAAAGCGCATGAGAAAGCCGATGAAGACTGACGTGTGTAATACAAGTAGATCATACAAATCCCGCTCGACTGGTGGTCTTCTTGCAAAGAAACGATATCGTCTTTATCCTCTTCTGGAGATCCTGTTAGCTCCAGACAACAAACTTCTCACGTGGCATATTCTCAGACCAAAGTGAAGTGGCTTAAGATATTTTATCATTTGTTTTCCCTCTTTTCAATCTAAGTGAAGAACTTGTTACACTTCACCCCATCCCCTTCACATCCATCCATCCATTTCCATATACACATCTCCACTGCGTATGTAACTTTACCAGAACAATCCAAGTATTACATATCTTTATACTCTCGAGCCAAATGCAGAACATTGTCTTTCAATCGACGGTAACTCCCAAACACCAGATGCCCATGTTGTCCCAAAGAAGGAGTGTAAACACACATATGCTCCCGTGTATCTGCTCCCCCACCAGAAAGCGCCTGATCTTTTTGTAAATGAGTGGCAAAATATGGACAGATGTGAAGTGGCGTAAAAGGAATGTTTTGTGATATGCCGTAATCGTGAGCGGTGAAGCGTCGAGTTCTTGCGTTTTATCGGATTTGCGTTTCGTAGATCTACGTGTACGTGTATCGAAGAGGTGCTTCATCTACCAGACACCAAACTGGTAGGTGAAGTAGAGCATGGAGCCGATTGTTGTACCAGTGGTAAGCAGCATAGCAGCAAGTGTCTTCTTCTCGGTAAGAGAAAGCGCGCCATTGCAGTTGGGGCAAGTGTAGCCATCCTTGAGCGAAATGTACTCCTGCGGCAGGTACATGCCAAAGGTGAACCCAGTGAACGCTCCAAGATATCCGGGCCTGGGCGCAGCAGTAGCACTAAGATCCGAGTCGTAGATGAGCAACTTGTAGTTCTCGGTCAAGAACGGTGCCTGGCCATCCGGAGTACTCTTGGTATCCCAGAGAACCTCCGTCTGCTTCGCAGATATGTTGACGGCGATGGTGTAGGTAGCTTGGTTGGCGGTGCAGGAAGCGAGGACGTCGATGGCCGAGGGGGTCACGGAGAGGGAGGTGTAGTTCCAGGCGAAAGTTACCCAGTCGCCGACTTTGTAAAATTGCGTGCCGGCCAGGGCGTTGGGGGTCACCATTGTGAGGCCACCGGCGGGGAGACGGGCGTCGAAGCTGGTGGACTTTGAGCCTTTGCCGGTAGTCTTGGAGCCGCTGGGCTTTTGGGTGCCGCTGGCGGTTTCCTTTGCGGTGCCGGAGGACTTGTTGTCGTTGTTGTTATTATCGTTGTTATTGTTGTTGTCGCCCGTCTCGGTGGGTTTGTCCGCGGCGGATGTCTTTGCAGGCTGTGTGCTGGCGGGTGCGTCTGAGGTATTGTCGTTGTTGTTATTGTTGTCTGAATCATGGTATTAGTACCCAACCCATTCAACTTCAAAGATGCTCAAACTTACTGTTGTCCTGACGTCCCATGAGCACGTTCTTGACATCAGTCAACCCATGGATATTGTCGAATGCATGCTTGACGTTCATGGCCTGCGTAACCGACGACATGGCCACTACGGCAGCGAGGAGCTGAGACGGCCTCATATTGTCCGGATAGTGCCTGAAACAAGTCTCCTTTCGTCCTTTCGAAGCTCCAAAAACGTGTGTACCGGCTAAAGCTTCGTTTCGCAAGCGGGAAGAGTTCCTCGTGGAATCTCAGGAATGGTGCAACTCTCAGGCGTGACGGAACGGGAGAGAGAAGAGCTTCGGAGGCGACGCGACACAAGTATTACGCGGAGAAACGACGAATGGATATTACAATAACACCTCTCCGTCCGTTAAACGAGCGACTGGCGAAGGGTGAAGATAGGCGACGAGTCGAGGTAAGCGATAAAGCGATAAAGCGATTGATGGTTTTTGTCTCAACGGCGGAAGTGAAAGGAGAGGTTTGTTGGTCTCAGCGTCGTATCTGTTAGCTGCAAAGCCAAAGCCCAGCTCAGCACCAGCGGCGGGCGGCGAATGGGATACAAGCAGGGGGGCGCCCGAGAGACACTAGCGCTAGAGGGCAATGCAACCCTAAATATAACATGAGGGCTCCGCAACACGATATTGTTCCGAGCAAGGCATCAATGCGCTTTTCGTATTGATGTCTTGGACATTACGAGGACATGACTTTTCGAAAAGGTGATATCCCATGGACGGTCATCGCTATACCTCGTGAGAATATCGTCGTGTCCACGGGCTGCTTACACGGCCTTCTCATGCAGCGTTGCGCGTTCCACCCACGAAAACGATATTCCCGCACGTCCGTTTCCCGAGCGATGGGCGGGCGGCGCAGCCATCATCGACTTTGGGTCTAGCCACTCACATCCCGCCTCCTGCACCTCCGCCGCAAACATCACAACACAGTACATCATATCATGTCACCACATCTCCATCATCGCCATCATCGCAATTGTGGAAGAAATAGCACATTAATAGCAATCGGTCCGCGCATTACTCACTGAAACCGTTGACTGCAAAGACCGGGCCAGGATTCCCTTGGCAGATCGAAGCCTCACGAGCCAGGGTCTAGAAAGGAGATCTGTGGGTATGCCCGATGGGGTCGATCATCCAAGATTCCACGTCGATGGGTGGGATTATCGCCTTTCTTTTGTTTGCCCTTATCTCGTGATGAACTGATCGTGAGGATTGCGAGTTTGGATTTTAGGTGGGTGTTCGTTGTTTGGTCAGGCTGGGTTGCGGGTGACGGGTGAAGTGGTAACGTGGGCATTGCATGACCAACCGGTACCAAGGTACTTACCAACCGATATATATGCTTGTTGTGGCATTAGAGTAGGAGTGACATGCCAGCATCTTACTGAATATAAGAAAAGCACTGAGTTACTCGCGGCCATAGTAAACGGTATCGTGCACAGTCCACTCTCACAATCAAGTATTGAATCGTATTACATCTAAAAGGGTATCCGCATATATCCAACCCTCCATATGAAGTCAACCGAAAAAGAAGATAGTCTAAAGAAATATCACGCGCTGAATCCAACTTTTCATATCATCCCAGTAGGAAGTGCGTACTACCGCCGTCCCTCCCACCACGCCTTATCCTTCTCCCTCCGATGCGGCATACTCTCTCTGATATCCGTCTCACGATCACTCGCAAACTCAACACTGCGCGCGCGACTCCGACTCCTCGGCCGCTCAATCTTCGTCGTACTCCTCCGACTAGGCGGCGCGCGGTCCTCAGCGGGGAACGTCGACCGCGGAGAAAACGTATCCCTCCTCGCTTTGCGTGTGGAAGTAGGACTAGTAAGTCCGCCTCCCACTTTGCTGTTTGAAAAATCTGCAGAAAGAGGCCGTGCAGTGCGGCGTTTACTGCGCGTAGTGGCGGTGGCAGGCGGCTTTTTTATGTAGTCGTAAGTAGCTGGATCGCGTTTTGCGAGTTCGCGTTCTAGGCGCCAGAGAGGGGCTTCGGGGAGGACTTTGACGGCCATGGTGTCTCTCCATTTGATTTTCCAGTAGACTTCTGCGTCGCCGGCGCGTGAGTTGTTGGCGCCATAGTCGACGACGAGTTTGTAGCTGTCGGTTAGGGCGCGGGCTTCGTAGAGGCCGCGGTCTTGGATTCCGGGGCCTTCGAGACGGTAGCGCGTGCGAACTGAGGGGTGGATGTATTCGTTGGTTTGGCGGAGAGGTCGTTCTGTTGAGCGGCCTGAGAAGGGGTCTACTGAGGTGTATTGGCCTGGTTTGCGTTGCTGTCATTGCTGTTAGTACGCATGCGTGTACTTGCAAAAAATTGAAACTTACAGTACTACCACCGATTGCAAAAGCGCCCTTCAGCTCGCTGTAGATCTTGCCAAAACTCCATGGTCGGATCGCACCTTCCTCTTTCTTGTAGTACTTCTCATTTAGATCGTCCTGTTCAAACAGATACTCAGACCGTAGATCCAGGAATGGCTCGAGTTGACTCATCATCCACGCAAGACTGATATTCGCAATCTGCATGTCATCGTAGCCACCGCCAACATTCGCATGCGCACCCGGGAACCATACTTGGCGGAGCGTCGTTCGGTTGCCCTCAGGCTTCTCCCAAACGGCAGGTGAAAACGACGACCGATTCTCATCCAGAGCAAGCGCTTGGAAGGCGTTCTCAACGCAGTTGGACAACTTGGTGTCGTAGAAAGTTGTCGCCTTCGACTGCTTCATTTGAAGACCCAGGCGCTGCAGCTTCCCGATCCGCGGTATGCCGAGACTGCCAACGGTGTCCCACACCGCTATGCACTTGATTGGAATGTCGAGTCTGGTGAGTCCTCTACGCTCTAGTTCTTCTGCGTATCGCGGGTCATCTGCGCTTGGTTTCCGTGGGAAAGGTACGTCCTCGTGCTTTGGGCGGTAGTCGGGGTTCCGCCGATTTTGAACATCTTCATACACTTCTGGTAGCGTGTTCAAACCCTTCTTTGTGAGAAGACCAATCTCTCCAATCAAACCGCCGATGCTACGCGCGGTAAACGCGCCTCTCGAAAACCCTAGCAAGAAGATTTCGTCTCCTGGGTGATAGTTGTTGGCAAGAAACGAGTAGGCCTCTCGAACATCATCGCTCAGGCCCTTGCCCGTAGTACCCCCAACCAATCTCGAGAGCTTTCCGCCTTCCGTTCCAAGACCTTGGTGATAGTTGACGATTTGCTGGATACCATCCTGACTGACTGCCTTGATGGCTCTTGATATGCGAGTGATGTTGCTTGGGATAGAAAGAGTCCCGTTCTTGGTTCCATCGTCCGAGTTTAGCCAAGTTCCGTCACACGCAACAATCAACCTCTTGAACATCCCCCTTCCACCACTAAGCCCAGGTGCGTCGACCATGGGTTCGCGCATGCTACGCACGCTTCTGCTCCTTGCGCGGGGTGCTGGTGCTGGCACATCAATGATGAGTGGTGATTTAGCCCCACTTCGCGGAACATCCACAACGATGGGCTGTGATGTTAGAGGCGCTCTGGTGCTCGGCGCCCGACTTCTGCTCCGCGCTCGGGATAGTGCTACAGACATTCTTTTCTTGAGGTTCCTGGCTCTTTCTTGATGTGCCTTTGAAAAAGGTAGTTGCTGTCGTGGTGTAGACGCAGCCCAAGTCCAAGGGGAGTTAGAGCGGGCTACGTCGATATGCGTGAGCTTTTTACGCCCGCGGCGAGGTTTGGTGACTGGCAATGCGGCTAACCCGGTTGTTGCGTATCCACGTGTCGACTATCCACTCTGCTGGTGTTGTGTTGCTGGCAGCCTTGGGCTATGTCCGCGAATGGCCTTTCGTATACCACTGAAAAGACGCCGGAAAGACGCGCTTCGTTTCGTAGCTATCGCACGTCTGATGGGCAGTGGATGAGGGTGTCGCGGATCCCCAGCCTCCTCTTTTCACAAATTCCAGCTCTTCCGTTCCAACTCTTCAAACTTGATGGGCGGGAGTAAGCGAGGCAACGGGCTTCCTCATCAGCCTCGGGAACCTGCAGCAAGCACTTTGACGCAGGGCACAGGAATCCGTGAAACCGAGGGGGTCGGATGGTCAATATGGGAAAGGAAATAGGGCGGACGTGTCGCGCAGCGCACAGCGCACTCTTACGTCGAGTGGTTGGGCTTCGGCTTCAAAGCTTTGCTGTACAGGGCTGGGGGTGCCCAAGTCATTGGACTCGCTTACCCAGCCTCTTGTCTGCGAACATGCGATTACCCCTCGGGATTGTTGATTCTACCAGGCGGATGAGCAGAATCTGGAGCAGTATGCAAAGATTTCCTCATTGACCCCGCTGGTGTGCGCGTGTGCGGTCAAAAGTGAGGCTGTTCTCCAGCGCATCTCGCTCGACCGCAACTTCTTCAACAACGCAGCGCCAAGGTAGAGCTCACTTCCCTTCTGGGGCTAGGATACACCGCATCGTAGGAGCCGCATTGGGCGCAGATGGCCCTGCCGGTGAGGGCCCAATTTTCGCGCTGTTATGCGTTAGACCACTGCCAGGTGTAGTGTTAGGTGCAGCAAGTGCGCAACTCGGGCGGTGAGCGCAGAGTACGTGTTGGTAGGGGACAACCCGGCCTACCAACTCTGGTCGGCAACAATCGAGATTGCCGACATCACAGACACGTTCGTTCAAGACTTGTTTTGATCAGCTGTTTTGAAGGATATCAACTGTTTTTCAATTTCATGAACTTTTATCTAGTAGTTCCGTTCCTTTTACTTCATTCTTCGTCGCTATGAGCGACTGCAACATTCTGGAAAATGTTGGCCAACACCTAGTCGCAGGTTCGCGCATTCAGACGCCGAGTAACAATCCAGCGCCTCAGCCAGATCCCTTGGCTGGTAATCGCACAGCTACACTCTACAGTTATCTTACAGAATTCCTTCCTAGACACCCAGATCTCAAGAACTCCATGCGATAAATCAACATCCCTAGAGTGTGTAGTGCAGCGCGAGCGGCGAAATGGAATCCATCTAGGACATACGCTATGATGAAACGACAAGAGGAGAGAATACAATAGATAGAGGAGGAATAGATGAGAGACGTGCCCCGGGAGAATCGTAAATGTCGTATACAGAGAGAAATCGCGCAAAGAAAATAGCGACCTAGTAGCCGCCGAAAAGGTCATCAAGCTCGTCAAGATCAATAAGCTCCGGGCTCTTCATGATCCAGTCGTCGTCAAGCTCGAGTTTTATCGACTTGCGCTTGAGCGACGGCGGGGGCATTTCGATGTGGAGCACTGGTTTCAGCGCGGGGCTGCTGGGAGATAGAGCGCTCTGGAAGCTCATGAGCTGGTCCATCTGGCCGAAGAGGGCGGCTGCGGCTTCCGAGTCCTTTTGTGCCGCGCTTTCTACGGTCTCCTCGATGGAGACGGTGACTTCTTCCATTTTGACATCGCTCTGTTGTGTTGGCTCGGCAGATGCGCTGGCAGATCGCTCGCGCTCAGCTTCCTGGCTCATCCGGCGTTGCTGCAGGAACGACGCAGTCTGGGTGAACTCACGCTCATCCTTTTCTAAAGGCGGCGACTGAGCTCGGCGGTTGTGCGAGATGTTTGCTGTCGTGGGAGGATGGCTCTGATTGGAGAAGGGGTCGCTGTCGTGGCTGTCGTAGTCGGACAGGTCTAGCTCTGGCGACGGTGACATGCGACCTCTTGACCTCGCATCCGCGTCCTCTTCTTCCGAAGTTGCGGACGACAGCGATGGGGTGACGATACGCGGTGCCATGGCGGTGCTAGTTCCGTCGGCTGGGATGGGCTGATGCGGGCAAGTGGAGAGGAAGTAGTAGACACGCTTGGGGTGGGTACCAACGAGCTTCTTGTCGAGGGGACATCTCGACAGGGCTGTCCAATTGCGCTTGAGGTAGGTAGCTAAGCGTGACGAGATAATGGCAGCTGGGTTGGCGGAGCTAGAGTACGTCAGCATGAGTAACTGGTGGTCAGGGCGTGGATGGCTAAAGTTTGGCACGTACCTCTCAACAATGGGAATGATGGGCGATAGAACGAGGGCGAGTTCTTTCAGCAGGTGGGGACGGTTGCCTGTCTTCTGGAGCTGTTCGATAACGCCGACCACGATTTCGTCGTCGATGCCCTGGGTATCGATCTTTGTCGTGCCGGACTCGCCGCCTGGCGAAGGTGGCGGGGTGTCTGCCACCCGGCCTGAGCTTTTGGGTCGTTGCTCATCGAGGCGCAGTGCGGCGGGGCGTGATGGTGAGGGGAGTGCCGATGAGAGAGAGCCGGAGTGGGAGCGTTTCTGTTTCTTTGCGGCGTGCTGGCTGTCGCTTGTCGAAGGCGGTGAGCGGGCGGATCGCGGTCCTCCTGGCAGCTGGATGCCGAGTGACGGCAGCGACAGCGACTTCCGGCGTGTGTTGTAGGGCATCTTGGGAGCAGCGATGCAGTCGCAAACGTCGCGCAAGGAGAGAAGAAGGAAGAAGGGAGGCTTCTGGGGGGCAAGATAATTATTGAGGCTGGCAGAGGGTGTGCAGCCAAAAAGTGTTTTGTTACTGCGCGAATGCCAGGGTCGTCGATTGGTCCGGTAGGAATGCAATGCAGCCTATACCACCAACGCTGCCGCCGAGATGCAGGTAGCGTGCGCTTCTGTCTGCACTGCAGGCTTTGGCGTCGAAAAGAGCGCCGGATTATTGCGAGAGGATGTCTGGCGGTGTTGAAAGCTGAGTGGCACCCGTCCTGTCGCAGCTACGCGGCTCGCCTCCTGAAGAGTGAGTACGTAACTCGGCGATGGCGCCCGGTTGCCTGGAGCTCGAACCAACAACTTATGGCAACACAATCAAGTGCTGCAACACCACAGGAATCAGAGAGCAGAAACAGGAAGAGGCAAGAGGAAACGGAATGGGACAGGACAGTTGATGTCGGGCCCTGATGTAGTTCGAGGGGTGGTGAAGGAAGAGGGGATGCGACGAGGGAAAGAACGGAGGCGTAGTGGAGCACACAGTGAAGAAGGAGCGACTAGGCTCCGGTAAGAGACCGTGCGTTTAGTAGGGTGAATGTATCCAGGGATCGCCTCTTTGGTTATGACAGCATACTACTTTTAGAGCCCGTTTTTGCTTTGTTGGCCAGGGGCTAGAGCCTAACGCTCCTATCAACATGCCGTTGGCTGCCTGCATGTACCACACGGTAGAGGCCTCTAACGTAGGTACTTACTCGCCGCACACATCTAGGCATGACCTTCCGGCTGCCTGTCTAACGTCTTGTATGGGCTTCGTTGCCCTGACCAATCCCATCAATCTGGGCCGTCTGTGTTGCACCTCTGCCCGTGTCAAGCTTCGGGCATCATATGGTCTCTGCTGAGCCCGGAGCAGTGAACACCGCACTTGGATCTCTCTACATCATGCTCCGAGCGCGCAATAAGTGGCACATGCTAGAGGATGCTGGTAAGGATACTTCCTTGCCGGCAAACCTCCGCCAACGATTACGAACGTCTACTGCCCTGAGACGGCTTTCCCGCAAGTGATCTCATGCTCAACACGTCTGGTTCGAGCATCGCGCATCCTTCCCACCTGCAATTGGGCGGGTCATCACTGTTGTCCCGCACGCTGACCGCTATAATATCTTCCGGTTCTCCAAACACTCAAACGGCCACGATGCGAGTGGACGGGGCGCCGGCCATGATCTGATGCAGCGTGCATATCATCTTGTTCCAGAGCGGAGACATCCCTGTTCTGAGGTTTCGCCTAGCCGTCAAAGTGGATTTAGCCTCAACGACAGAACCGGGATGCCCCAGGGCGGTGAGCACACTTTTCTCGAATTTTTCTTTAACGGAAGTTTTCCTACTGGCATGCGGCCAACCCTCGGCAACGTTAATACGCGAACGACAAAAACCGTTCTCAGCACATGTGGCTTCATCGTTGCATGTTCATTGATGGCGAGGAAGCATTGAAGCCCGGAAAAAGCACAGTGATGATGAATGCCGAGCTGGATCTTCTGGCACATCAGTTTCATCAGCCTCCACTCCGCTTTGCGACCACACCCCCAAACATTGCGCACGCGAGTTGCCATCACTTCCGATGGCTGCGCAGGGATCATGCATATGTCTTTCCCCAATGGGGACAGGCGCATGGAACCAGGTCCGGTCTGCATGCGCAGCACAGCGTCACCTTTTGTGGGGAACTGGAAGGTATGGCGCCGCACTTGTCCTGTGGGCAGACAGATTTACGGATGCGCTACGTATCTTCCCCAGACGAAGTGTGGACTGCATGAGGAAGTTGGCAAGTCGTGAAAGACGGTGAAGATGCATTGTTTGTTTTCTTGTTCCCACACGCAACCTCGTCGACTCTGATAAAGATGCATGTCAGCGAGGACGTGTCGTTGGGTGTGTCGGCATGATGATTACGAGGTGTGAGCCCATCGTGCTCAACGGTATGGCATCAGATTCCATGCACATGCAAACGCATGGCGTGCCCGGACGATAAGACAGAACAAAGTTCGGGCGAGCCATGTCGCGTTCCAGTTTGCTGTGACGCGATTGTCCTTTGCCCATGATCCCGACCGCAGATCTCGCTTGACCTTCTGTTGGATCCCAGGTTATCGATGGTCGCGATCTGGAAATTGCCGCTTTGGGCCTTCCCCTCCTTCAACAGCAACGCGTAAAGTTGACGTCGTTTTAGACAAAACTAAGCTGGCTGATAGAGCGCAACAGCTTGGACAGTGTACTCGGCATAATTTTAGGCACACTGTCTACAACAGCGGCAGAGCTGCAACATTTCGGTCATTCTCGATCATGGTGAATGTGGGGAAGGTGCCACGGCGAGTTATCATCTCCACAGTGACCACCAGGACTTTTGTGTTACCGGGGATCCGGCTTGTGCAGCAAGCGGCTGCTCGACTGCGGTGGTCTCGGCCAATCTTTGCCGCATGCCCTTCCTGGGCCTCAATTGTAACCACCATGTCGTGCCGAAGTTGTAGCGCTTTATGTCGACAACTTCCAGCCCGCTTTCTTCGACAATCTTGCCGATGTCTTTATTCCACCAGCAACCATGTTCGTCGGCATGGGCTGGAGCCGACTTATCCAGTATGGTGTTGAGCCACTCGTAATGCGACTTGCCGTGCTCTAGAAGCAAGATCTGTCCATTCTCGTTGGTGCAAGACTCAAGATTCTGGAGCAGCTTCACCGGCTCAGGAGTGGAGCAGAGTCCCATTGTCTGTATCACCGTGTCGTATCCAACTTGGGCATCAAATGGGGGCGTAATCGGATCTAAGGCAGATTGCTGCTTGAAGAAGACACGGCTAAAGTACTCCTTGTGCGTGTCGTTCCACTTCCGCCTTGCAACAGCCAGCATGGGCCCGCTCGCATCGAGCAGCGTCACTGTCGCACATTGCTTAGTCTTGTAGTATGGTATGTTCCTGCCCGTACCAACGGCCACCTCTAGCACATGTCCCTTGGCCATAGCAGTGAGCTTCTTGCGCTTAGAAGTCAATAAGAGCAGCATCTCAGACGTGTCCACTTTCTCGTCATAACCCTCAGCCTCTTTGTCAAATCGATCCGACAGGTCTTCAGGCAAGTCCTTCAGATCCGTATCCTGCGTCAACGAAGCGTAGAGCATAGTTCCGTATGTGCCCAATCCAAATGCGATCAACCCAATACCGAACATTGGCCATTGTCTTGCTCTCCGCAGTTTTGCCTGGTGTTGCGCCGACTTCAGTTCCTCATCTGATAGTCGCTGTAGATCTGAGAGCCGCGGACGTGCTGCCAACACTCGCTTCAGTGCTTGTTCAGGTGTTTGGTTCGCTGGGGCATGTAGCGGTAGTTCGTTATCGTGTTGCGCTCGTTGTATTCGTCTATGCAGTGGTATCGCGGGCTTCGATGGTATCGTGTGCTTTACGGGGAACGCCTTCGGGGGCTTCGGTAACTTTGCCATTGCGATGCAGGCAGACCCCAAATAATTCAGCAGCGGATAACGTTGAGGTGCGATTGGTGAGGCTGTCGATATGGAATTGAAGCCTCAAATCTTTCCATGCATCGACCCAGGCGCTCGGTAGCGTCAAAGCTCCCTGCAGCGACGAGGTCCAACCGTGCCCAGCCGGCGCACGCCCTTCAAATCATCAGTCAGTCAACGATATCGGCCCACCAGCGGCACTTGCACGCCGTTCGGACGCATGTAGGTAGACTTTTCTTCATGACCTTCCTTTTTCTTTTTGTTCAGTTGCTATATTTCCATGCATCTTAATTCGCGCGCAATGGCATCTCCTGCATCTCTTAACAAACCCTCATCCATCTTAATCGTCGGCAGCGGTGCATTCGGACTTTCCACAGCTTATTCATTATGTCAAAACCCGCAGTACAAGAATACCTCAATTACTGTTGTAGACCGTCAGCCTTTCCCTACGCCTGATGGCTCGAGTGTAAGTAGAGCAATTCAATCTAAATTTTCTCGACGCCATACCCTGGAGCGATACACCCCCCAGTGATCGAAAGAAAAGAACGCATTCAATCAAGTCCAAACACTCAAACGAACGCATACAGATCGACGCCTCACGAATCATCCGTCCCGACTACGCTGCCGCCCGCTATACCCGTCTCGCGACCGTCGCACAGAACCGCTGGCGCGCCGACTTCGCGACCGAACACTACCATGAGGTCGGGTTATGTGTAACAGCATGGGGCCCAGAGCAAAAGTACGTTTCCAGCTCGCTCGAAAACGTTCGCACGATAGGGACAGACAAAGTCGAAGTGCTCAACTCGGCGGAAGACATACAGAAAGCATGTGGTCTGGAAGGCAAAGACCCCTGGGGTAATGGCTGCACTGGATACGTGAACTGGAGTTCAGGCTGGGCAGACGCAGAGGGTGCCATGATGTGGCTCAGGGAAAAGGTGGAGAAGCTGGGTAGGGTGAAGTTCATCACAAAGGGCGTGAAGAAGCTGTTGATCGACCACAAAACCAACACCGTCTCCGGTGTGCGGCTTGACGATTCGACCGAACTGAAGGCGGACCTTACAATGCTGGCGGCAGGCGCATGGACGGCATCGCTCATCGATCTCCGGGGCATCTGCAAAGCCACCGGGCAAGCGCTGTGCTACATGCCCATTTCCAAGGAGGAGGAAACGAAGATGGCTCCGCGACCAACTATCTTGAACCTCTCCCACGGCCTATTCATGATACCGCCTCATAAAGGCCTGCTCAAAGTAGCGCGCCACGGCCACGGCTACCTCAACCCAACCACAATTCCACACCCAGAATCCGAAGACCCCAGCGAGACAATCACCACCTCACTTCCCTACACACACGTCGACGACCCATCACAAGCCGTTCCTATAGAAGGCCAACGCCAATGCCGAGACTTCCTCACTGCAATCCACCCCTCGCTCGCCGTACCCTCGCGACCATTTACCAAATCGAAAATCTGCTGGTACACTGATACAAGGGATGGCGATTTCTTGATCTCGTATCATCCCAAATACAAAGGGCTGTTCGTGGCGACGGGTGGTTCAGGTCATGGCTTCAAGTTTCTGCCTGTTATTGGTGATAGCATTGTGGAGTGTATAGAGGGGAGGATACCGGAGGACTTCAAGGGCCGCTGGGAGTGGCCGGCTGAACGTATACCGGAGGAACAGTGGGCTGGTGATGGGAGTCGTGGTGGGCCTGTTGGTATGATCCTGGAAGAGGAGACGGCCAAGAGTCGGGGGAAGTTGTAGGTGGCGGCGTACGTAGGTACTGACCCAATGCTGGATACCTAGCTTATTAACCTTTCTTCGAAAACAAGGCCCTTTGATTTCAAGAGCAAATGTCTTTGGACTCGATAGGCAAGCGTGGTGAGATGGTGGCAAGACGCGCAAGAACGAAGGATGTGGTCCTAATGCTGATAAGCGCTTCACGCGCGTGCTGTCAGCTTCCTGCCCCGGCTGCATCTGTAGTCTCCCCTCACCTCAGAATGGAGGCATATACAAAGATAGGCACACCACATTGGTTGAACTGCATCCGATCAGTATTCGGTGGGAAACAGCGATTCGTTTATGGTGGGGGTTAGGCGCCGAGGCTGAGTTTCAGCCTTGTCCGTTCTATGCCTCCGCAGGTACGGCTTCAATATATAACTACACTTACAGTCGGGACGCAAATACTCTGCTTCTAAGACTAACCTCGACAATCAGTTCTAGTCATTACTCTTACCACAGTCAATTTCCCTCGAACGAACCTTGAACCACCTCCAATCTCTGTTTCACAAACCCTCCCTGTCGCGCCGTAAGGCGTTTGGACTCCGCATCCTTACGCTCTTAGAGCCCCCTAACACGCATAGCTTTGGGCGGAGGCCTGTGTAGTCTTCGCCTTTTTTCTCTTTTATTTCCGCTCGGCCTCATTGTACTTCGTCATTATCGAGATTTGGACTCTCTCGCGACGCCTCAACTTCCGTTTTTAGCCCATTTGCTTTTGAACTGGACATCAATCCAGTCATACACGCTCCGTATCTTACCATTAACTCGATCTCCGACGACGAGTTCACAAGCCCAAGCCTTCTCGACAATATCGAGTCGCCTGTACTCGAGGAACCATCCCGTTCGAATACTCCTGCTACTTCAGGTAGTAGTCTCAACGATAGCCGATCACCAGTCTCGCCAAAACTAGGACAGGCAAGAAGCCGCGACGAAAAGAACGAGAATAACAACGCAGACGACACAGTTGAGCTACTTTGCTGCTTCTGCGAAGCCAGCTTTACTCGGCGGTGCGACGTCAAGTACGATAACAACGTTCCCAGATGGTGCATTCTCTAACCTAATACACAGCGACCACATCAACCGAAAGCACCAACGACGCTACAAGTGCGACTTTGTTGGCTGCCCCAAATCTTTCCATCTTCGAGCTGATCTGACCCGCCACACCAAGACTCATCAACCATCCTCAGCACAAGCGCGCTTCCCCTGCCAGGTCCGAGGCTGCCAGAGGTCATTCACACGATACGATAATCTGCAGAAACACGTCAAAAAGCATTTTCGTTGAGCTTTTGAAGCTTATCCAAGAGGCGTCCTCGCTGAACCTTTGAGCGAGCACGCTCTCCCGATTCCGTCACCTTTACAACCAAAACCCCCCACAAAAAATTGAGAGATCCAAAAAAAAAAATCCAGATAATCAGAACATTCCCACCGAGGGAGAACAAAAAGAGTTTGAGTATTTTGTTCCTTGTATTCAGAGAGTCCCTGCAATTAATGCAACGCAATGTAGGGCACAGCTTGACAGTGGTGCTCAGCGCCATATTTCCTTAGGCGTTTCGGATCTGTAATTTTTTACTTCTATGTATCAGCTGCTTATCTCGAAATGGTCTTTTATCGCTCTCACACATGAACGGTCAATCTTCTCAGTTTTCACCCTTCAGAGTCCAAACGTGGCGCACACATTTTTTATCATGTAGCACACTTATCGATGGCATGCTTCTAACGATTTGTATCAAGGATTTCATGCTCGAAAGTGTATTTTGACAATTATATCTATGTAACTCACAGATTACGATCTTCTCCATCTACGATATGCCAGCACTTGGCAAGAAGAACTAAAACAGAAAACTACAAATGGTATCTCCCTATATCAAACGATATTAAACGCCGTAAAATGCCATGCTAATTCAACCCATCAAGCCCTCCTCCATCTCCTCATCTCCATCTCCTATCTACCTCCCCTACCCACTGCTCCCGCAGCAGGCGTCCTCCACTCATCCTTAAGCACCCACCTCCCCCTCTGCGCACTCCCACTCTTCTCAAGCGTAGCAATTAACTTAAGCATCTCCTTGAATTCCTCGTTCCTCCCCGGTTGCGCACGGCAATAATGATCGAAATGATCGACCAACATACGACTAGGTACCACACCACCATGGGTAAGCATAAAGTCGCGGATCATTTCGAGCATGCGGCGGCCACGGAAGGTCTGTGGTGTTGTGGGCGCAGAGGGTGTGGAGCCGCGGGATGAGCTGGCGGATGTGGGTGTGTTGAGGGTTGTGCCCGGGTTGAGGAGCGTGGGACGACCTTGTCGGGTGGCGAGGTTGTTGAGGATGGAGGTTGATGAGGGGGCGCCGCCGCGTCCACCACCTCGTCCACCTCTGCCGCCACGGCTGGATGACATACCGCGCGGTGCGTCTGGTCGGCCTGCTTCGCCGAATTGTCCGGTCCATGTCGGTGTGCCAGCGGGTACGTTTCGCGCTTCTTGCATGCTCTTCTTGAGTTGCTCGGCTGCTACGGCGGCTTGTCGCTTGGCTTCGCGTTGTATGTAGGCTGGGTCGGCTTGTACTTTGCGTTTTCGTCCGCCGGCTGTGGAGTTCATGATTGCGTCGTGTTCAAGGACGGAGTGGACGCCCGTTTTGGCGAAGATGGTTGACATCAGACGGGAGTCTGTTGGGGGCTTGTCGGGATTTGTTGTGCCGTCTTCGTTGGTGGTCGCAGCAGTGTCCTCATTGTCGGAGACGGGGGCTTGGAAGGCTTCGGATCGCGAGATGCCTTTCACTGCGGCAAGTTCTTCGGCTCCTGTGGCATCTGTCGAAGCCTCTGCAGTCTTGCCGTCCTCTTCGAACTTGACTTCCGAACCACGGAATAAGTTACCTGTCTCGGTTTCACCCTCAACATTCTCAACACCGAGCGTAAACAAATCGTGCAGGTCGCTCATCTGGAATGATTGTCGCTGCTTAGGGTCTTTCAACACCTTGTTTGTCAGGAACTGCTTGAAGATTTGACGATGATAGATCTTCTCTTCGATGGTGCCTGCGGACATGAGACGGTATATTTCAACCTCTCGCTTCTGCCCTAGACGCCACGAACGCTCTCGCGCCTGTATGTCGGTTGAAGGATTCCAGTCTGGGTCATAGATTATAACGCGATTGGCGCCTGTAAGGTTGACTCCCAGACCACCGACCTTCGTTGTGAGCAGAAAGACGTGCAGATTTGGGTCGTTGTTGAACTCGTCAACAAGATTCTGACGGTCCTTGATCGGCGTTTCGCCGTCCATGCGACGCCAGTTGATATCGGGTAACTGGCTGACGAACTTCTGCAAGATGTCCAACATGATTCGATGCTGAGCGAAGAGAAGGGTCTTGTGTCCGCCCTTCTTCCACAACGACAGTAGCTCCTTGACAACCTGCATCTTGCCAGATTTATTAGGGTTACCATAGTCAAATCCCAGCTTCTTCGAAAGGGTCTTATGCTCCGTCAGATCAGGATGATTACAGATCTTGCGCAGGAAGTCGACACCGTACAGCATCTGGCGCTTGCCGCTCGCAATCGACTTCATGTCTTCCGATGCCAGGAAACCCTCGTACGCTTGTCGCTGCTGACGCGTGAGCTTACAAAACAGTACCTGCTCTTTCTTCTGTGGCAAATCGGTTGCAACATCAACCTTGAACCGCTGTAGCAGGTAAGGGCTGATAGCATCCTTAAGGGTCTCGGCACACTGTACTGCTGTCTCAAACTCCAAATTTGACGCGTTTGCGTAGCCACCACGCTTGATCGGAAATTCAAACTGGTTGCGAAAGTTCACCAGCGTGCCCAAGCGCATTGGGAACACAAAGTCAAAGAGTGACCACAGCTCTGTCAAGTTGTTCTGCATCGGCGTGCCAGAGAGAATGATACGGTTAGGTGTCCGTAACTCCTTGCAGTGGATCGTGATGGCAGTATTGGGATTCCTAATTTTGTGGCCCTCGTCTAGAATGGCGCATTCCCAATCAGTAGGAATCAAAAACTCAGAGTATGTCTGTAGACCGGAGTAGGTGGTGACCAGCACATGACCGTCTCGCTTGACCTTCTCGAGGATCTTCTTAGCAGCCTTTCCAGCGCCAGTCAAGGTGTTGTCGTAATCGCCATAGTTTCGAAGCTCAAGTTCTCGCTCCATGCGATCTTCTCGGTGAGTGTCCAGCATCCCGCTGCCGGAAGTATGTAGGATAGAGACTCGTAGCGCAGGCCACCAGCGGTGAAACTCGTTAACCCATTGCTTCATGACCGTCGCGGGACAAACTACGATGACAGGCTTGGTAAGTTTCTTGGAATAATGAAGGCCGGCGACAAAGCCTATGGCTTGAATGGTTTTACCCAGACCCATCTCGTCGCCAATGATGCCACCAACGTTCTGCGAATACAACTCCCAGAGCCACTGCACACCGGTCTTTTGATAATCGAACAATGCCGGGTAGATATCTCCAGGAATGCGGAATCCGCCATCGAATTCAGTGTCAGCTTCTGTAGGGTGAGGTTGATAGCACTCTTCTTCTTCATCCTCATCAGCGGTTGCCTCACCACTATTGGCCTTGGCCTTTCTCCTGGCAGCTGCACGGCTCTTGGACCAAGTCTCTATACGTTTCCGATACAATCGCTCATTGCCATCGTCAACACCTGCTAGATCTTCGACGACAGCTTCTTGCGCAGGAGCAGCCTTTGACTTCTTTGTTGTCTTGCCCTTGGCTTTGCGCTTGCGACCAGTAGTATCTTCTGCGTATGAGTCGTCTTCATCCATGTCATCTGGAACCTCGTCCGACTCATCCAGGGTCGCAAGCTGGCGGTCCGACATACCAGGCTCAAAAGCATCGTCTGAATCAGGATCGGTAAATCCCGGGGCCGCGCTCGAATCGCGCGAACCTACAGTATCGCTGGCAGGAGTGACCTTTCGTCGCTTCTTCGAACGGACCGTAGGCTTGGGGCTTGGAGCCTCTGAACTGGATTCGACGTCTTGGAAGCCAGGCTTCATGAGGTTGCGATGTGATACTGGCTCTTTCGCAATGTCCGTCACCATATCCTCCGCCTCAGCATCTAGCATAACCTCGCCCAACGTCCCCGAATCTGGCTGGTTTTGCGCCAGCTTGGAGAAAGGTGTGATCTTGCCTGTGCGGATGAGCCATTCTCGCCGGCTCTCGTTGGGTAAAGGACCCTTGGAGCCTTCTTCTGCTGCTTCGTCCGCCTCAGGCGCCTTGTGCCGATCGTTGATACGCTGTTGTATACCATCCATCTCCTGATCTAGGCCATCGATCTTGTCCCGATATGCTGCGATCTCGCCACGAAGTTTGGCTTTTTGCGTATCCAAAGCTGGTAGAGCCAGACGGTTCTTCAGCTTCTGTATGGCAGCTTCCGCCCGCTTTGCTTCGCCCTCGAGCTTCTCTATGCGCTTCTTATCGCGTGCATCCGCCTGCTCGGTCATCATCTGGTCCGCCTGCCTGCCGATATCGCGTTCCAGGTCATCCTGCGCTCGTGTGCCGGTCGTGAGCATCTTCAACCGTGCCTCTTCGTCGGCATCTGACGGTATCTCCTCTCCTGATTCTTGCCCGCCATCGTGCATGGTTGCATCATTCGCGTTGTCTGGATTGGTGACGGTGATCTCCGGCGCGGTGGCGGGCGCAGCGTTCTCGGAGGGCGACGACATGACGACAGCCGTCGCAGTCTAAGAGGGCTTCGAAAGAGGTTCTATTGGGATCGTGGGTCTTGAGCGAAGTTTGAACCGCCGTACGTGGTGCGTGTCGGACTCCTCGTGGGTAGAAGAATTCGTGATAAGTTGCGCCGAAGGCAACAGCCGCCGGTCGAAGAACGTGAAGCGAGAAGAACAAGCACTAGAGGCGTGAGTAATCCATCACGAGACAGCAGACAGTTCGCGCATGAGCTGTGACACACAGCGTCGAGGTGAAAACGTCGTAGGCGACAGGCGCGACCGTGGTGGACACTTTCACTCGAGGCGATGATATCACTGAACGCGCTAGTCCGCGGGCAGCTTCCGCGATATCGCGTTGCTCCTACTCTAGCAACCTCACAAACCATCTGACAATACAACACAACTCCGGACACCTTTTCTGGAGCCCATATTACTGTAACCTGCAAACTGAACTCAACAATTTCACCGACATTCTCTGTCATGGGTAACTGCGTCGACCAGGTAGTCGTCGACGTCACTGGGCTAGTCTCCGTTGTTTCGCTTCATGTTACTTACTACACGCCGTGTTCATGACACCCATTCCGTCCCCTTCAAGGTTGCGAACTGATCGCGATCCTTTGATACTCGTCTATCGCGGTTCTGCCAACGGTGCTCTGGTTGCCCGGTGCCCCGGATTACTATTCCATCACAGCGGTGATGGAAGCCACAGCCCAAGAGGCGGGCAAGCGCAATCCTCTCAATCTTTTTTCACCGCCGCCTACGATCCATCTGACTCGCTCAACACCATCTCATCGCAATGCCTTGCTTCCAGAACATGTCTTCAGCAGATTCAGGTTCTGACCTTTCTCCTTGCGGTATTACTCGGGATCTCCTTCCATGTATATCATATTCGGACCTTCAACGACTCACGTTCATGCGGACGGCTTTCAGCCCTATGCAAGTCATGGCACCGGCGTCTTATCGAAGAAAGCCACCCTTATTTCGCGTGCGCACGCTGGATTCTGCGCCCAAGTCCCGGCCCTCAACATTCCAGACTGACTCTGATCTATCCCTGTTGACACGGTTAACGGTTTCCCTAGCATTTGCTCTTCACATCGCACATGCAAGTCTCTACAAGCTCGGTCTTCACGTGGCAATCGCTGAAGCCCGCGGTAAGTCGCCAAGGCCTGCGTCGCCCTCAAACTACCGCAGTAGCCGGTAAATATACAGTGGACACCCGTTTCAACCCCAAGTCACGAACATGGCACGCCTAGCAAACTGCGCCGAGTGCAAACTCGCCATCTAAACATCGGTCGAATTACGTCAAATCAGGACAGGGTCTGATCGATATAGAAGCGGTAAGAGTGCACAGAACATCAAGAGAGCTAAGATCAATATCTGAGCTGCTATTCTTTGGGCCAGTTGAGGCAGGATCAATTGAGTTGGCGGGTTGTCTGAGGCGGCGACGGCCCAAGCTTCACTTTGCAGATTTATCCATACCCTGCCCAACATCTGGTGTGTACACTGCTGCTGAGATGAACGTCGCGTGGTACAATGCGGGGAAGCAATGACGGTTTGACAGCCGTGCAGCACTACTCACATCGGTTGGTGTTGCATAACCCTTGGTCTAACATTGTATGCCGGCACTTCCCCGCCACACCGTTCGGTCAACCTGGGCGACGCGATTCATCACCCGCCCAAATTTGGACAGTCTGAACCTGACTCGGATCCTGATGTGGAGCTCCCGCCGATGCATGATTGCGTTAGAGAGCGCCGCTGTCTTGCGTGCGATTGGCATTGTGGATATTGCCGTTAGATGTTTGATAGCCAGTGGCTGCGGCACCCTTACACATCATGAGTGTCGCTTCCGTGGTTCCTTTTTCCTGCCAGCACCCCATTTTGTTCGTGTAAACACATTCAGTGTCAAGCTTCAAACCTGTCCGATGGCCCCTCATGGCCGACTTTCCATTATATTGGCTTTTGTGCTTACCTCTGCGTCGACTGTAGTTGTAGCTCTCAGGTGCGCCAGTCGTTTGCAAGTCTGATCGCATTGTTGGTTGACAGTTCAGATTCTACACTCGATATTTCTACGTTGGAAAGCTCACGTCCTCTGACTGGGTCATGCTTCTGGCCCTTGTGAGTGAACTCTCCCTTCATGTGATGCTACTGCTAACCAGACCCAGATCGCAACATGGTATGGACATCTCTGTGAAACCGAGAGGAGCTGAACTGACTCACCTCTTCCTATGTATAGGCCATCAGTGGTAGTTCATTGCTTCATGGTTCATTTCCTCGATTACAGCCACGTTGAGGTAAGCATTTACTAGTTATTGGACGACTATAGTCTAACAAGGCATAGAAGGACAGACCAGAAACGTTGAGACCAGTAATTACCGGATCACTACTGTCGATCTGGCTATACCGAGTCAACTTCATCCTCAATCTTTTTCTCATCAAGACATCGATATTACTATGTACGTTCTACGCGATATCTTCCCAGCGCGGGTCCTAGAAAACTTCGAGTACTGCACAAGTAGCGGCGATTGCGCGTCAAACCGCAACGTACGCATCTGCTTTTCACCCTGCTCGGAACGCCTAGCTCCGAAGAATATGTATAGCTAACAGGATCGACGTAGTTTACAATTCCATCGCTGCATCAAACAAACGCTTCCAAGTCGTCGTCCGTGTACTCCTCGCCATCATAGTCTTGGGAGGAATATCCATGATTATCGCCTCAATCCTCATGTGTATTCCCATCACCGATGCGTTCTCATGGGAAGTATGGGTTCGAGGGGTCTTCCAACACACCTTCGATGCTCATTGTTACAATCCGAACCCGTTCTGGCTTTTCAACGCCATCTACAATCTTGCAACGGATGTACTCATCTGGACGCTACCCATATTGTTCTTCCTGAACCTTCCCACAATGCCACTGAGACGCCGTCTCGAGCTGATTGGTATCTTCTCCGTCGGCATCATGGCCGTTATAGCTTCCGCCTTCCGACTCCACACTACAATCCTCTGGCTATCCGATTACACGCAGCAAGCACTAAGTACACCAGATCTCTTGTTGTGGAGCCAAGTGGAACAGCATGTCGGTCTCATCGCAGCCTCCATACCATTTCTGCGACCACTCTTCCGCAGAGCGATGGTCAAGGTGAGGAGCAGAGAGCAGCCTAGTCCAGGTCCCGGAAGGCGCTTGGTCGGAGACGGCACACCGGAGTGGACTCCCGGCATGTTTAGGACGCCGATCATCCCATCGCCTAGTCCGACATTCAGCAGGTGTAGCCGGGAGTTTAGGCCACCCAGGAGCGCACTTCCGCCTATCGAGCCTACGAGTACGTCGACATGGGGCTCGTCTATTTGGGATGGATCTCATGTTCGGCAGGTGCTTCCAAGCTGATCTATCGGTGATTGATAGACCCACAAACCTATCCAAGAGCTGAAGAGGCGGGGCAGACCACCGAATTCTCACGAGGAAACAGCGCTGCCGCGTGTGTATGGAGCTCTTTAGTCAGGGTGAAGGCAACGATTGTCCATTCACTGTCGGGACTAGCTTTACAGCAAGTTCTGGAATAGCCAATTTGCTTTCTCGGGCCACACCAACACCTCAACTTTAGAGACTACGACAATGACTGGAGACGACAGCGTGGCCGACGCCTGTGCTACGATGCCATGCGTACCTGTACCTCCGCCCAAACTAGCACTCGATCACCTTCCCGTGGAGCTCATCAGAAACATCGTGAAGTTTATACTCGGTTCGCCTGTACACGAGCTGCTTGCGTTACGTCGGACCTGTCGATTCTTTCGCGTAGTCGCCGCCGATTTCCTTCGCCCACGTATGAGGCGCAGACTCAGACACATTCGAGTGCTGATGAAAAAAGACGGCCTGAAAGCGTTTCTTGAGATCACGTCGGTAACTCATTGGCGAGATTGCATTCAACGCGTTGAGTTTATCGACCCTGGAATGGACGCCATAATGGAATTCAAAACAGGAGATCAAGGAATATACCACTGGCTCGGCTGTAGCGTTGGATCGGCCGAATTTCGGGAAATCCAGATCAAGGTACGTCGTACAGATAGAGCAGACTGTCGTCTTTGAGAGCGGGCTCTTCCCATTAGTTGCGTTGTTCGAAGTCACCATGTGCTAACGAAGTTCAGATTACACCTGTACAACAGCTATTCTGGGCTAAAGACGCCCCGGTTCTTCTCAAAGAGATCTTCCCCGCGTTCAAAACCATGAACGGCCTTGAGGAGATACATTTCGGGTCGAAGGGTAGCGCTCATAAACCATGACTTCTTTCAGAACGTTTCATCATGAGTATAGGGGTCGGCTTCGCCGATACTATTCTTGTTCATTGTCTTTTCCGACGTATCCACAACCGCGAGGTTGGCACCTATAGTTCTGCGGGACACATGCGCTTGCTGCATCGGATATTGTCAGACACTGGCTCCGACAAGGAAATTATTCACCTGTATGTACGCAACTTCACCGGGACTGAACGATTGTCTCTACCCGGAGTGTGGCCATACCTAGATCACCCAAGCTTTCAGAAACTCAACTTCGTAGATGTGGACCACGCGCATCCCGTGGACAACATCAGGGCGCTTTCGACAATGAGACTTGATGCGAAGTATAAGCGTCTCAATTCACGCCCGATATGTTGGAGCATCAATCTCACGTCTGGTAGTTGGAACACGGTTCTTCGAGAAATTCGCGCTTTCAAGCGACTGCGTGAGACTAAATTCAAGACTCTGTCGGAGGTGAAACAACAGTATTGGAATGGACGCTTTGCGAAACTTGTAGTAATCGCATGATGGTAGGGCCGATGATTGTTATGGGATTCCTTGTCTGGAGGGAGATGGCTTCGAAAACGTGTTGGACGTGTGTGGAAGGTGCTGGGCATAACCAAATAAATAGCTACACTGGATTACCTCATGACCATAACCACATGCCGATGTCAGATGTCGAGTGACAACGTGGACGTGGCTTAGTACATCGTCGTACTCGTGGTGATGTGATTCGTCGGGCCGATCGCGTCATGCTCTCGCCGTTAGTCAGCACTGCCGATACCGTCCAGTCATGCCGCAATTCTAGAAGCCTAGGGCGAGCGACTTTATCAGCCTGCGGTGGGCTCACCGTGACACGATCCACAGTCGCCTTGCAGGGCGGCGCTGGTGTGATGTGGAAGCCGGGGACACTCGAGCCGCTGCCGAACAGAAAGCTCAGCAGGCGGTGAACGACGAAAGAGGCATAGACGGCCCAGGGGCGAAGGGTCATTGGCCTGGCGCGTCTTCTCGGCAGGCACTAGTGCATTTGCGCCCACGCGTTGGCCGCTCGGAACTGAGTGAACCTTGGGTGGCAAAAGTGGTACGAACGTCGATCAGGGCCGCCAATCTCCAATTTAATCCGCCTCCTTTGCTGCTGCTTCTGCTCTTCTTCACTGCAGCACCACCGCCAATCGCTCCTTCACCACTCTGCAACCTGCAGTCGTTCCTTCGCTCTACATCTGCACATCGCATCTGCCCTCTGTTTTTACTGCTGGACATTGAGAGCAGCCACAATGTACGCCCACTCCCGAAGTACCCCGAACTCGCATAGCCCTAGATACTAACAGATGACAGGAACAACGCAACCTCTCTCCTGACGCCTATGGCGCAGGACACCTACTGGGGCTCCTTTGAGGAGATCTCCAAGTACAATGTGCAGCTCAACTACCTCGAGAAGATGTGGATGGCCTGGTACGCATGGATGGGCAACGATGTCCTGGCGACAGGAATCATGTCTTTTGTCTTCCACGAGCTCTTTTACTTCGGACGCGCGCTTCCCTGGATCATCATCGACTGCATACCTTTCTTCAACCGATACAAGCTCCAACACGTACGTCTCCGCGATTGAGCCGCTCAATGCAACGATAGCTAACTTGCCGCAGCAAAAAATCCCCACTACCTGGGAACAAACACAATGCGCCGCACTCGTCCTCCTGTCCCACTTCACCGTCGAGCTTCCCCAGATCTGGATGTTCCACCCCATGTGCCAATACTTCGGCCTCCAGACCTCCGTTCCTTTCCCCAGCATCTACAAGATGGCGTACCAGATTGCCATCTTCTTCGTCTTCGAGGACGCATGGCACTACTGGATGCACCGCGCCATGCACGCCAGCTCGTTCCTCTACAAGAACATCCACAAGATCCATCATCAATACTCTGCTCCCTTCGGTCTGGCCGCTGAGTACGCCTCGCCCATTGAAGTCATGATTCTGGGCTTCGGTACTGTCGGAGTCCCAATCGTATTCTGCGCCATCACCAAGGACCTTCACATCTTGACCATGTACGCTTGGATCTGCCTCCGTGTGTTCCAGGCCATCGACGCGCACAGCGGCTACGAGTTCCCATGGAGTCTGCACCACTTCCTGCCTTTCTGGGCCGGCGCTGAGCACCACGATGTTCACCACGAGAAGTTCATTGGCAACTACGCTAGCAGCTTCAGGTGGTGGGACTTGCTCTTCGACACCGAGGCCGGTGCTGAGGCCTCCAAGAAGCGCCGTGAGCGCAAGATGGCCGCTGCCAAGCTCAAGAAGGCCAACTGAGCGATCTTTGCTGGCACGTTTACAATTTTTAGAGTGTTTGTCGGTTTTAGCCGCACGCTTGATAGTTGGGAGATGGTAGAACCTCTTCCGACTGATACTACCCACACGCTTCGATGCGGAGCTGGCATGAGACATGGCGTTTTGGGTACAGGAAACTGCAACCATGCATATTGGTCGCGGTAATAGACAGTATGACAGTATGGACTCTGGATAATGGGTGGCAGAGAGGTGTTTGTAAATAGGAGCTGGGTCATTATAGAATATCTACCTAATATATTATCACGGTCGCTACGTTGAACGTCAACCTATTCCATCACTTTTCGGTCTCATTTTATTGGTTGAATACACGGGTTCCGGACGCGAAGATACCTGCATTGAAAATAACAGCACGCTGAGTGTACATTTACTGAACGGTGAAGAGGCCCCTGGTGATAGCGCGGAAATCCGTCTTGGCGCGGTGAGGACTGGCGCGTCGACACTCCGAGCTCATCAACTTTCTTTAACCTCACTCAAACCGCGCAATCACCTCCGCCACCCCAAGACGACGGCGCGCGAAGACACGGCATCATGAGCTCCGGGCGCCCTGTTGTCCACCAGGACTACATTGCAAAAATCCGATATTCGAATGCGCTGCCTCCTCCACCCTGTCCGCCAAAGCTGCTGGACATCCCCAACACTGGTCTTTCGAGCGGTCAATACACATCAGCTGGTTTTGCGTCAAGACTGGCGCGAGAGCAGTCGCTGAACATTGAGGCTGATGCTGAGCTGGGAATGCCCATCGACCTGGTCGGTATCCCCAAGGTATTCGATGGAGATGAGTCTGGTAAGAGCGAACCCGTGGCGCAAGGCCCTCGCAGAGACTAACGCGTCCAATAGCTATCCAGGCGATGCCTCACCCGCCGCCGCTCAGCACAGCAGATAGAGCGCTGATGCGACCGCCGAATCAGCTTGGCAAGACGCAGACTAATGCTTCTGGCGCGACCTTCCTGCGACGAACCGAATATGTCACTTCAAGCACAACCGGCGGCTCCAAGTTCGAGTCTAGTAACTCGTCCAATACGATGCGCCTGCGGAGGAAGCGAAAGCAGGTAGAAACCTCATTAGACGACCCTACCAACATCGCGAGACACATCCTGAAGAGCTTCAACATCGCGTACCCAGCAGATGCCTACAACGGCCAGGACGGCGCCGAGAACATCAGGGCAGCAGAATCAACGCCCGAAGAGCGACTGGCATGGAACAAGCCCAAGAACCCCCGGAACCCCAACCTGACACTCGTGGACTCCTACCCACTCCTCCCAGACTGGGACGCCATGCCCGACACCGGCGGCTACATGGTCTTCAAGTTCACCGCACCCCCCATCAACAACCCGCTCGACCCATCCTACGACCCGCGTCTCGACGTCGCCCTCCTGCGTCCCGCAGGTCAAACAATCCAAGATCAAGAAAAGTACATGGAAGACCGCGAAGCGCACCGCCTGGACCCCACCGTCCCACCCCCGATCCCCCGCTGGCAATTCGAATACTTCCTCCCCTCCGACAGGACCAAGGTCCGCGGCATCAAACGCAACTTCACCACGCACGACCCCACCAACGAAGCAGACATCGACTTCGACATCGCCGAAGACGACGAAGGCCAGCCGCGCAAATGCTTCAAATACGATAACGTGCGTACGTACGAGACGAGCCAGCAAGTCGGTGACCCCAGCGATACCTACGGCGATGTTGTTGCGCTTGCGCTGCATGATCCTGAGAAACATGCGAATGAGCCGCTGCGTGACAGTAAGATGCAGCGGGCGGCGTACTTTTACCCGATTACGCAGAGGACTCAGTTGAGGCCTAGGAGGCCGGGTAGGATTGATATGACGGAGGAACAGCCGAAGGTTGATATTATTGAGGCGGCTGGTAAGGAGCCGGAGAGTTTGGAGAGAAGGGAGGGGTATAGGAAGAGGGCTGAGGGTGTTGAGTAGGTTGGGTGATGTGAGTTTGGGATGAGAGGATAAGTTGAGGTTGAACTGGATTGATATTGGTATTTATCATCAGCGTTGGCGTTAATTGAGGTACAGAGATGTAACAACAGATATCGTGGATCGTGGCATATAAGGAAAGCTACTCCAGCACCAGCTCTTTCATGGTGTTAAATGCATGAGCAGGTGTCTGCTACTCGATATTCTTTGATTCATTCTAGAAAACAGCGCACCCGTTCTATTCCCAAGCAAACCAAACGAGCATACTATTAAAACAGAACCACCACTCTATCCCATACAGTAAGAAAGTCGAAACAGTACCCGCAGCTTCACTGCCTTCAGCCATACCCAGTGCACCCGACAAGAACACTAGTCTCTACCCATCTCTTCTAGAGCGATTGCACGCACGTCGTCTTCCACCATTCCGCCTTCCAGCTCTCCTGCCTTCACCCCACGTTAAAACAACCCCCTTTGAACAAAACAAAAGAAGTAAAATAAAAACCCCTCTGCTTACGTTGATTTCCTCCTCGTCTTTGGTCTTCGGGAGATACGACTTCACTTTCTGGTTGACCCATTCGAAAAAGCCGATCTGGTACAGAAGGCAACCAGGCGTGGCTAGTGCTCCTACATACTGGAGCGGGAGCCAGACGTGCGGTTCTTGGTTCCCTAGTGACGCAAGTTGGACCGCAATGCCGTTGTCCAGGATGGCGGTTATGCTATGGGGAGCCATGATAGGTATAGATATGCTTCGGCTGTTCACAAGTTAGCGTAACGATGCAACCAATCAGATACGGGTGGCGAGACTACGTACCTCAATATCGGTGAATTTTCGTAACGTTAGGAAGTATAGTATATTCCAGTCCAGTCCAGTAGCCAAAGTCCAAGGTACCCGGATTTGTAAAGTGTAGTAGACCTTTCGTGCAATGTAGGTTTCTTCTCTCGTCCATTCCAAAGGCAACTAGGTATACTCTCTCTCTGCAGAACCCCTGTCATTTCGTACCAGAAATCGTTGCCCACTCAGAGGCACCCACAATCACCGATCAGATAGCCTCGGCCCAGCCATGAAAGGATTAGGCTAACTTAGCCTTGCGTTAACCCGATTGTCGTATAGATACTTCTTTGCAACTGCTGCATTAACTCGAGAGCGCGTCAAAAAGGTTCCTTCTCGCGAATCTATATTGGGTATCTCCACTCTATTCTTTCGTAACGATATTGTCCATCACAATCCTCAAGAATCTTCGCCTTACATGAATCACTTGACAACAACAGTAATTATCGCGACAATAACTCCGATGATACCGACAACGACTCCGATAACAGTAGCATACTCCTTGACATATGTAAACCACCTCCTCGCCCTAGACGCCACTATAGGGTTGTGTCGTGACAGTATCGTCTCATGGTAGGGGTCACGGGATTCGAGGGTGGGAAAAGTATGAGCGCGTCGTATTCTGACGTGTATAGGTAGTATGGTATTTAGGTTGATCTGCTCGGCCGCCGTGGTCGTTGGAAAGGACATGGCGATGCGATGGCTGTAATGCGATAGGAGCTTTAGCTGATTGCGACGGGTTAGTAACTTGACTTAGCCGATGAGACGATCGAGACTAAATTGCGTACCTAGGTACTGTGGTGGAAGTGGCTCCAAACGTTATAATCCCAATGGGAGTGAAATACAGTAATGTTTACTAGCGTGCACCGTAGTAAATCGTAAGTGTGATGTTGTTCATTGAACTTACAATTTCCATCCTCGCAGTTTTTTTGGTTATATGCTGGAAGGCTTCACAGCCTCCTCAACACCAGCGCAGCCAATGGCACCAAAGTGTGAAGCAGCGCCGAGGCACGGACCTGGAGGATGACTACGACTATACCCGATCTGTGTTGGCGTGCTGCATCCCGATGTCATATGTATCTAGCCGGCTCTGGAATATGACCATGCATCTAGAGACAGGGCTGCGCATACATCATTGACTGTTCGTGATCTTCGCTGAACTTCCCGTACACTGTTCGCACGGAAAAGACTCACGTTGCAAAGTGGTAGGCACGCACGATGAGTACATTGACATAAAGTTCAAGGCTGAACGCCAGGAGCTGCAGACTGAAAGAGATACACGCCCCTTAATTGAAGTCTTTTCTGTCGCGAAAATGGTTCATTGGGTATCTCACTGGTCTTTCTTCATGGAACGCTAACGTACATCAAAACACTCCCAAAAGAACAACTCCAGTAATTCTCCGTTGCTTTTCTCCTATGTATTTCCCGCCTCTCCAGTTTGTTTCCCTCACACCTGCTCCGTGGGGCTCACTTAGCGACCGCAACGGTGATGGCAACGACAATCCCAACACAGGTAGCACCAAATGCAGCATTGCCAACAACGAGTCCGATGAAAGGGGCATGCCTTTCAACATGAAGGAACCACACTTGCTCGGTGAGCCTGGTTGGGAGGGTAGCTCTGGTCCTTGAGGTTGGTGTTTGATTGTTGATGTTGATGCTGTCGTTGTTATTGGCTTCGAGATCGTGGTCGATGGCCGAAGGTAGAGTGTAGGCACCTAGTGGCGGGAGAGGCGTAGGTAGCGTCGAATCGGTGCTGACCACTTGCAGCGAAGGTGGAGTGGGATCGGTAGCCGGCTGAGGGAGCTCAGAGTCCTTTTTGACTAGTCGAGCTAGTTCAATGTCTTTGTCGACTTGCTCGACTACGGTGCTGTTGGTAGAAGACATCGCGTTGCAATGCGGTACCTAGGTACTTTGTTTGACTATGCTGGATTAGCATCCAATGCAGCCAATCGGAGGTCAAGAACTATGTAGGAGAGACTAAACTACATACAGCGAGACCAGTTATGGGGTCGAAGGTAGACCAAAGTTATTATTGTGTGAGATTTTGGACCTTTTCTCTTCGGAGTCCCTCGCTGGGTGCGAAGAGTCAATGTTCGACCTTCTGCACATCTTACAAGCGTGATGTTGCATCTTATATCAGAGAAGTCAAATGCCTACTGCGATGGTCGGAATTGAGCACGCCCAGACTTCAGCTAGTGCTTGTATGTAGACGTTGCGCACAGCTCATCTCACTAGTCTATCTTGGTAACATACTCAGGCTGACATTGGTGGACACCGGGACATCAATACAGAGTGTCTCTTCACTAGTCTACGATGGACATAGCGCGGCACATCAAAATGTGCCTTGCGCTTCACAGCCACCCGATGTGCCCTGGGCCTGATTTTGCAGGCGGGGTTTCCGTTTGCGTGTACAACCTGATCACGTGTTCTTTACACTGTGGTGGCATGGTGGTAAAAGACACCATCCTGTTCCTGCGCGCCTGACGACGGATGCTCACTTACGCCATGCCCGCGGAATCCTTAACGACAGCGCGACTCCGGAGCTGACATGTTTATACACTGCCTAGGTATCTCACAAGACTGTAAAACGAAGAAGATAGTATGTAACTATATGATGTTGCGCGAGACATCTCGAGTCTCCCAGACGGGTATGTCCATGCAATCTTTGTCTCCGCCTAACGACCAATGAGCTGCTGTTCGGCCTAGGATTCGAGCTGAGAGCAGCGCTGCTGATTCCTCGCTCAGCACTGCATCAAGCAACTACGGAATAGAGCATTAAAATCAATCATGTATATAAGTCGCAACACTCGAATGTTTGTTTCTCGCGAAACTTTATTAGGTATCTCTCTCCGGTCCATTTCAGTCCATAGCCTAGCATGCCATGTTCTCCACGAACTTTCGGTAAGCAGCAACCACCCAACCTGTTCCACCCACTCACTTAACAACAATAGCAATGACAGCGACGACAAGCCCAATGATAGTAGCGACTCCGACGATGTAAGCGAACCACCGTCTCGTGCCAGATTCCGGTAGGACTACGAGTCTGACTGGTTGATGATGCCTTGGTGGCAGCGTTTGGTCGAGGAAAGGCAAAGTGTAGGCGCGTCGTGGTTGCAGGTGCGTAGGTAGCAAAGAGTCTATGTTGATGCGCCCGTCTGCAGTAGCAAAGGGAGAATTCATGGCGAAGCTTCGAGTACCCGCGAGTTAGCACAACATAACAGCCAATCAGATGTGGGTCGGCTAAGATACACATACAGTGACAAGAACGGATAGTTGCGCAGTGTATCTGATATGTGATTGAATGTACTTAGCACCGGATTGACTTCAGAACTCGCTAGGTGTTTGGCAACTCGTCTTAGATGTATGGGGAATTTCAGTGCTTTCTTCCCCTCAAAATATCATCGGGCCTGTGTGGCGTTGATCATTGCATGTGGCGTTGAGATTTTTCAGGCTATCTGCCAAAGACGCACAGTTCGTCCTGTCATGCCCACCTTGGTTAGGCATACAGGTCAGTCCAGCACTCCAACCATACAGATGCGTTCCCTAAAATTGGCTGTTCGAGGCTCGCTGGGAGGTGCAGACCACACAGCTGCACTGGCCCCTGTCGACCCGTAAACCGCTTGCTTGGCAGAACCATGCGAATGAAACGTCACTTCCACAGACGAATGGAAGAAGCATGGCCTGGCGCCAGCCCTACAGGTGCTCGAGACAACTAAGTTTATGCAGCGTAGCTCATCGATGGTTGCAGTCGTAGATCTAGTCTGACATTAGTCACTGTTTGGTGGAGGTGTTGCCCAGCCTTGGGAGGACTAGAAGACTTGTATGGCTCGCCACAAGAAGCCTTCAAGAAACAAGGCCAGAAAGTGTCAGACTCTAAATATTCGACCACGTAACAGCGAATGCATCGAGATAGAGTTCTAAGGTATGTGGATCTCATGAATCTCTAGGTCGCTTTATAATGCCGAACTCATCACCTGTCAGCTCCTATGGCTGTTGGTGACATTCACCTCATGTTTGCAGTTATGAGGCATGTGCGCGACTGGCATATGGTATGGCTATATATGTGTGCAACAAGAAAGAGACTATGCAACCAGTAGGACCCAAAGACAAATGCTACGCGTACTCTAAATGTGGCGGATGCCTGACGAGTCCACCCAGACGTCTACGCGACGCGATAGTATTTATGACTTTCTGGCTCATCCCAATATACAGCGCCCTCAATCACGCTCTCCAAAATGATTCCCTGCTGATCCTCTCTTAGTCCGCCCTTTGATTCATATACATAAGATGCTGCGGGCTGCTTCGAGTTGATCCTTCTGCACTCGTAGCTCACTTGATTGCGACAGTAATAACAGCAGCGACCACGATTCCGATGATCGTCACGACGAGCGTGACGATGGCGACGAAGATGCCAATGATCGGGGCGTATTCTTTGATACAAGTAAACCACGTTGAGACGCCAGATACCAACGCATCAGCCCTTGAGAGTGTGTGCTGTTCATCAAACGGATTGGCATTGAGTGTAGGCGATGGCTGGGCGCGTGGTGGTTGGTGATGCATGGGTAGCAAGGTGTTCTGATTGACCTGCTCAGCTGCAGTCATAGTGGAAGACATGGCGATTGAAATCAAAAGAACGAGATGGAACAACTCGTTTGACTATTGTAAGTTAGCACATAGGGTTGCTCAGCCGGTCATACCAAACGCAGATCCCTACAGTCTTGAAAGAGATATTTGATGATGCTGCAAAGTATATCTGGCGGTCAGCCTTGGGGTAAAGTAGGTTTGCACAGCTGGGGAGGAATAAGAGGATTATGCTGAGAGGCGCCGGTTCTGTTCTTATGACTACGAGTGCCAGCAGCATCTGCCAATGGATGGTGATATCATGAGAAATTGGCCTCACCGTATCAATGTTAGCATGCTGGCCAAACAGCAATGACGCCCAGTTGAGGGTTGTGTTAGCGGACGCCTCCGTCACACCGCAGTGAAGCGATCTTACTCTTTGCCCTAGATAACAATTGGCTCCACATTCATCTTGTTGCAAGAACATTGACAAAATTGTACACCAAAGAATGGAGTACGGGTCGTTATATACGCACCATAGACCCTGGCAAGAGTTCTGGTCTCGCGGTCCGGCTTTGTTGTGTTGAGATATCCGTATACTCAGCGCGCGGAAGAAAGTCAGGCAGAAGACTGGCTGGAGGCGTTTAGCCCTCTTCGTTATAGCTCAGTCGTGTAAACCTGTAAACACTTAGTATATTTCTACACCTGTACATTCTGTAGCGACCTAACTCTCCGGGCTTTGCAGGTGTTTGATTGGGGCAAGCCTGTGGGGTCCCCAAATACGAGCGCGCAATTCCGGAGCCAAAAACGCCACCGGCATGTCACTTTCCGGTCGCGTCGATCCTGCAAACAAGAGCCTCGTAACATAATTCTTTTCCAAAGCATCTTTCTTCACATAAGCCGGTGTACAGTACCCGAAGATGATTCGTGGTATTTGTAGAATTATTCAAATTTGCTCTTTTCCCGCAAAACTTCATTGCGGATCTCGCTCTGCTATGCATTGATATCAGTCCAGCCACTACCATTGTGTGAGCACTCTTCATAGGCACTCCCGACAGTCTTCTTTTCTTGTTGAATATGCCTTCTCGGTATGAACAAATGGTCTATAGACCGAAGGTTTGAATCAGCTCTCTTTACTGGCTCACTTGACCGCAACAGTAATGATAGCGACAACGACACCGATTATAGTGCCAACGACTCCAACGACGGGCGCGTACTCCTTCACATGAGTGAACCATGTATTCGTCTGATCACGCGTAGCCACGGTATAGTTGGTACTCGAGACTGTTGTTTGATTGTGGAGAGGATGAATGCCGAAAGCAGGAGGCTCGGTGTGATTGCATGGCGGTAGGATGTGCGTAGGCAGAGTGGAATCGGCGTTGACCAGCTGAGGTGGTCGCAAGTCGTCCCTAGGTAGCTTGAAAGATTCACTTTCTTGATCGACTTGCTCGACAGCCGTGGTGCCAGTGGAGAATGGCATTGTGATGCGATGCGATGCGATGCAGTACTTGGTCCAGTCATGACCGGCCTCGTTAGCATGGCGTCATGGTTCATGGAGCCGTTGTTGGCGCTGTTGAAGGCCAGGCAAAAGCTACGTACCTTGGTGAAAGTAGGATGGAATATATGTTGCAGCGCGTAAAACAGAAAGGTCTTCCAGATTCAGGAATACTCCCCACTGCGATATGGCCGAGAACAAAATGCTCTTGTTTCCTCAAGAGCGTTTGTCCGGCACTGAGAAGTTCATATATATACTACCGGTAGTACATGATGGCCAATCCAGACGCCTCTTCGTCTAACTGAAAGCAGGTGGGGAGATCGCACATCCAGCCGGTGAGATATAGTTCAAGCCAACCAGAAGTTCGCTGCGAGCGATATGTTGAATGCGAGGACCGCAAGCACTGATCTAACTTAAGGTACGCAAGAGACCGTAGCAGCCGACCAGGATGCGGTCTCGAGGCGGAACCGGGGTATAGACCGCAGGGGTGAAAGGTCGCACCGCTTCGCCGTCTCATTTGCAGTGTGGGGGTTCGTGTATACGAGCAAAGTTCCTCGCCAGAAGACCGTTCAGGCGCAGGCGCGAATAGCAGAAGAAGAGCGACAGCAGCCAACTAGGCTGCGGTCTCGAGGTGAAACCGGGGTATTAGCCCCATGTGTGAACGGACAAGGTCTCATGCGCAGTGTGGGGGTTCTAGAGGGTGCGATGCTGGCCCTCCTTTAGCATGCGGGTGATGCGCGTTGGCAGGCAGTTGAATTCCGGCTATGATGACGAGCTGACTGGTGGGAGGCGTGGTCGGCTGTGTAGACACTTGGACAAAGAGGCTTGCTGGTGTACAGCTCGCTGCCTCCCTGCAGATTGACGCAGGAGCTGCACCTGCGTCTCCAGCAGGCCGGATAGAGTGCGCACCACTAACAGGAGTGCCTATATCCTAGTTCCGCCTTGAGACTGCATCCTAGTCGGCTGCTGTGCCCCGTGCCTCCGTCGTTGTCTGATGGTTAGCCTTCCACCAAATCTCCACCCCAGTAATGGTTGGCTGCATCATCATCATCATCATCGTAAACACATCTTTGCTACATGCCGTTGAATAGTCGCCAGGCCGCCTGGGTCGCACAGACACTCGTGCGGGTGATGATCGGGGCGTTGGGTCTGAAGAAACGCCTCGTCCCTTAGGAGGTGTGACGCGACAGTACATGCCTTGTTGGTCTGCATTCGCTACATCCGTGGTGGTAAAAGAAAAACACCGTCGCGTCGTGGCGACGCCTGACAACTGACCGGTGTGTCCTGACGTCATTATTTCTAAACCCTCACAACAACCGCGCGATTCCGCAGCCAACATTACTATCACCAAAACGCACAACTGTTGACTCTGTGAAAACGAGCAACTCAGCATAGATGTCGCAGAGGCGTGTATACACCGTTTTCTGACTAACATGTCCGTGCCAAACGGACCGTCCACCCAACGTCCTGACTCAAGCGACGTGAGGATACCGCAATGATTGACGGATTTAATTGCCGAACCCTCGCATCTCTATCGGCGATTCAATTTCCATACTAAGTCATTCCATTTTCGCGCAAACCCCTCTCTTTTCAACGTCTATTTTCTTGTCGCTACAACACCGTTATTCGTTGAGTACTTGCGTCATGGCCACGCGCGGCACCACAGACTCACAACCTCAAGAAACTTCGCGACTTGACACCTCGGTCAAACTGCACAATAGCCATGAGGTACCATCATGGTACGCGCACAACTCCTTCATTCTTACAGGGTACCGACCCGTCACCAAATCTATCCCTGTCTGCCTTCGCAGCCTACTCCAACTGCACAATGAAACCGTAAACATCTACACGCACCTCATCCCCGGCATCTTCATCCTGCTAGCCAGTTACTCCTTCGACCGCTACTTCACTACGCGATTTCCTCAAGCGACGTGGACCGATGAACTCGTTTTCCGTATCTTCCTTACTGCCTCGGTAGTCTGTTTTGGTACTTCGGCGGCATATCATACGCTGATATGCCATTCGGAGGGGTATGCGAGTCTGTGGGTAAAAGCGGACTATGTCGCGATTATAGGGCAGATTATAGGATCATTTATACCTGGCATCTATTTTGGATTCTACTGCGAACCCGGGTTGCAGAAACTGTACTGGTCTATGGTATGTCGTGGAGGAAACAATGATGGTGATGGGATGTAGTATGACTGAACTAACTTCCCCAGATCATTACCCTCGGAACACTGACGGCAACCACGGTTATCAACCCCAGTCTTCACGGCCCGAGATGGAAGACCTTACGTTTATCAACATTCGTCGCAACGGGCTTTTCGGCATTTGCGCCGATCTTCCATGGTATGTCAATCTTCGGTCATGA